>NC_036257.1:6855522-6876748 GCF_002742605.1 Olea europaea var. sylvestris | reverse complement strand
TACTTCTCTCTTAATACTTCGTTGTATTTATATCATTTGTTAAGAGAGAAGCTTTTCAAGTGTAATCTTGATTCTCTTGCTTATTGAATTGTGAGTCGTGTTGAGGTCCCAAAAAACTCAACGTGTAAAAGGATCGGTGCTCCTTAGTTGTAAGTCATCGGAAGCATTGTAAGGGTTGGATTGCACCACAAGTCAATCAAAGATAGCGAAAAAGGCCTTGCTTGTGATGGAGAGCTTGGTAACGGGGGACGTAGATCGTGATTGGATCGAACCTCATTATTACATCGTTTGCACTCTCTTTTCCCTTCCTTTTATTGTTTTTGTGTTATTTTGTTTATTTATCATTATTTGCCTATATTTGAAGCTATTTTTGAAAAAGTATAGAATAACCAATTCATCCCCCTCTTGGTTAGTTATTCTTGGGCTTTCAGAGAACGATGATGAAACGATGCAATAGAAAATTACAACCTGCTTGTTGGTCTAGTGTTTTGCTGACGATGAAAGATTGGACTCCGTGAGATGGCGGAACCTTTGACGAAGGTATGATGCGATGGTGATTGGGGAGATGGTGAGGGGTTTGAAGGAAACCGAATCTGGTGGGTCAAGAGATGGTGGAACCCTCCAGCAACGTCGGGCGCCTGGAATTGTAGCCAGAGATTGAAAGATTTGCTTAGGGTTTCGAATTTGGAGGCATGGATTCGGATTTTGTTTCTCATCGTGGAGAGAGAGAGAGAGTTGTCTTCTAGTTTCTGCTTTTTCTGGCCCATTTTGTTTTGTTTACTAAAAGTATTTTTTGCTCTTTTTTCTTTTTTTTTTAGTCAAAAAAGCCTTCTTCTTCCTTTTTTTTTTTGTCAAAGAACCTAATTATTTTAATCCCTTGTCCGTGAGCCTATGCAAGTAGCACGATTGTAGGCAAATAGGCCATGTCAACATTGCAAACTAAGCAACATGTCATCTAGACTCCCAAAGGATTCACCTGCCACTTCCTCCAAGGCGATGGAGAGCCTATCGATGGTCCATCAAGGCCTCAAAGCGGGCCGCATCCATGACAGCCTCGAGTCCCATCCGAAGACATGAGATGACCTTGGAACACCGCACCATCCGAGGCTTCCAAAATTGCATAGGCCTTGCCCCTTTATTCTCTTCAAGATGGTTAGGGCCGACCCTAGATGCCTTATGCAAGTTGCCATGTCAGATGCATTGAGCATTATTGGACAAAAAGGGGTCATTGCAAGTCTATGATAGATGTCACTAGCCTATGATGGATGGAAAATGACACCAACGATAGCAACCATTCAGCAGATCAAGCCACATGTCACTCATCCGGTTGGCTTTTCCAACTTGTCCTCTGTCTATAAATATCAAGTTTTAGGGACATTTGAAGGTAATTGAACTATGGGTATTTTGAGTCCAAATTCTCTATTACAACTTTGGTTTTCAAAGATAAAACCCAACAATCAAAATCTCGTATATGAATTTTTCTCACGCAACTATAATCTTACATATCTTTTGCTCGATTGACATGTTGACTTCACAATTGTAGTGCAACGATCATTGCACCCTCATCTTTTTATTCCGAGACATATCATAGTTTGTACTTCAACACGTGTCCAAGTATATAGGCAATATAAATGATGAGAGAATGGTGTTGGAATTCTGTTGACGCGTTAGGTCCCACCAATCTTAGAGGTCAACAGATTGGAACCAAGGGTCATGGATGCACCAGTAAATGTAGAAGAGATGAACAACAACATCTACTATTGGGCCCCAATGGAGAGGGAACTGAGCTCCATCGAGGGAGAGGGTAAAAATCAAAACTCTCTCTCTCTCTCTCTCTCTCTCTCATCTTTGTAGAAAGGTTAAAAATCATAATTAGATTTTTAGTGTACTAAATAGTTTCTTATAAGTAGATTTAAAGTATTAAAGCATAAAAAAATCATGGTAACCTTTTTTATATATAAGGTAATTGAATATTCAATCTTTCTTGAAATTCGATCCTATTTATTTATTATTTACTTATAAAATTTATATCAGAGATATTCCATAAATTTTATGACAATGTCATAAACACCGCTTCCCATTTGAAAAAAAATAATAAAAAATACCATGACAATGTCATGAACACTACTTCCCATTCGAAAAAGTTTTAAGTGTTATGAAAAAAGAGAAAAAGAGAAGAAATAATAAAAGTCAATGGGCTTGTGTGTATTTTATTAATAACAAAAACCCTATATCTATAGAGCAGAATCATGGATACAATGGTAATAATATCTAGGGTTGCAGGGTACAATTGTTATCCACTAATAAATTTACCATTTATAACACTCTCCTTTGAATGACACATTACAAAATATCTACATCGTTAAAACCATGTTTGATAAAAATTCAATGGGACAAAAAAAATCAAACAATTGATAAAAGGTACAATTATTATGGAATATTAAAAATAAATGCTACCTCATTAAAATCTTGTTAGGAAAATCCAGTGGGATTAAACCTAAATGAAGGAAAAAGAGTACAGTCACTTCCCCTGATGTTGATCACTGAAAATCTTTGAATCGACGCATTCTAATTTTATGAACTAATTTCTTGAATATAGATTTTGGCATTGCTTTTGTAAATAAATCAGCCACATTGTTATTTGAGTAAATTTGTTGGATATCGATGTCGCTATTCTTTTGAATCTCGTGTGTATGAAAGAATTTTGGAGAAATATGTTTCGTCTTGTCACGTTTGATATAGTCTTCTTTAAGTTGTGTAATACAAGCTGTATTATTTTCATACAAAATTGTTGAACTATCTTTTTTGGAGTTAACCCTCATGATACTTGGACATAATTGGTTGTGTTCTTCAACCATACACATTCTTGACCTACTTCATGGATTGCAATAATTTCAGAATGATTTAAAAATGTTGCTATCAAGGATTGCTTCACGGATTCTCATGATATAGTTGTTCCTTCACCTGTCAACACATATTTTATTTGTAGATCCAATCACGATCCTATAATAAGAGCAAGATATCTGTCTCGATCAATCCCTTTGCCCCTCATTCTTCGAGGGGTCAAAGAGATAGCATGCATCTGTATGGCCCACTCAAGTGGATCTCGACTTTTGTGAATATAAATATTTCAAACAAACAATGCCCTTTAGGTAACAAAAAAATATATTTAATTATCATTCCAATGTTTTTAAGTTGGTATAGAGCTGTATCTTGCAAAAAGACTTACGAAAAAAGTTATGTCAGATCAAGTATAATTTCTTAGATAAGTTAATGCTCTAGTGTAGTAGATATCATACTTTAGGATCAAGATCATTTTCTCTATCTTCAAGTTGATGAAATGGATCATTTTTCACATCAAGTGATTGAACAACCATAGGTGATGCCAATGGATGTACATTATCCATATAAAAATATTTTAAGACTTTTTCTGTATATATAGATTGATCAACAAATAATCCTTTTGCGAAATATTTAATTTGCTTGGACTTTTCCAAATTTTTCATCTCAAATTAATTTTTCAAATAATTGACAATTTTGTTGAGCTTTTCAGGTGTTCTAATTAAATTTAAATTATCAATATAAATTGTCACAATTGCAAATCTAATATTTGTTTTCCTTATGAAAACACATGGGTAAATATCATCATTTTTATGGCATTCTTTCAATAAATATTCGTTAAGGCGATTAATCACATGTGTCTGCATTGTTTAAATCCATATAATGATCTTTACAATTTAATTGAGAATATAGTTCTCGAGCATCTATCATTTGAATTATGCTTCAAACATATTAAATCTTTAGAGATAGCATTAGTAGTCATGCCAGATAAGTTAACTATCATGTATTTCAAATTTTATGTATCGTCAAGACAATATGATATAGACTCAATATTTCATCCATGAAAATCTTTGTGAAATTCACTACGTTGAGAGTCGTGCATTACACATCACGACTTCATTTTTCTTATTTCCTTTTCGCATAAATATATACCTTTAGATTTTCGAACTACATGTCCAAAAATTTCATGTTTCTTTAATAAATTCAATTTAGGATTATGTCATTTTTATTTGGCCAGACATTACATTGATCGATATGTTTCGACACATCTATTTTGATTCCTCGAGATTCATATATAATGCAGTACATCATATACAAAATTATTGTCCACAACTTTTTCTTTTTCGGTTATATTTCTTACTTTATAATAACATAGCTTATTTAGATATCTTAATTTTCAACATATCAAGTACTTAAACCTCTTCTGAGATTTTATAATTTGTTATGTCATACTCATCAAGAGTATAAGCCTCCTTAATCAGACCATCTTCGTGATTTGCTCCATTTTCATTTGGAGATTTTTTTATATTAGAATCGAATATCATCACGGTTTAGACGTGCTATAGATATATCAAATATAATACTATCAAACTGTTTCCCTGGAACATCAATTCGTATTTGAGCATTTAAATTGGTACTTTAGATATCGTTGATCACTTCGGTAAGTAAATGCATCTAAATAAATTATCTTTCGAAATTCTGGTTAAGGTGATTTTTTTGGAGATTTATATAACGATACATTTGTATATTACTTCCAGTTTCTTAATTCCCTCTCCCAATGCTGAGAGCTATCCAATCAAATTGACGATCATTTTTTAGCGTTATAAAATATCACTCATTCTGGATAAGAGTTCAAACTACGCATTTATTTTCAGTATTTTTTATTTTTCATCTCAATGCATTGTTGTGGATCAATTTTACATATACTGCACTATCAAAATAATTATATGAAAAAAATAGAATCTAACCATACGCCTATTATAATAGGGAGAATTATGATGTTGGCATTTCACTAAAATACTACACTGCAAGTGCACATATCGCGTACAAGTAATAAAGTGGACATTTTGAGTCTGGATTGTCGATTCCTCGATGAATGTATACTTTCGATTACACAACTCTAATTAATTTAATTCTAACAATAAAAATAAACACACACAATTAAAAATATGATTTTAAATGAGGAAATCAACTAAAAACCTACAAAATAAGAAAAGGTAAAAATCTTGGAAATTTCGGAAGCAAGCGTGATTGGGATTTATGGTTTTGCTTAACCATTGCCAAATTAATTTCTCCGCAAGCCAATTAACAAATTACTAATTCACGATGTTAGACCCGATCTTCCAATTTTAGTCAATTACCTCTCTCGAGCGAAATTAAACCCTAATTGATTGGTTAACCTACTACATCTCTATGTTGATTAAAACCAAACAACCGCATTAAACCTTTGTGAAAATAGCTCAATGGGTCGCCTAGAGTTAAGGGTATATCTTTATCCTCTAAACAAACCTAAAGTTTCTACTACTTGGTCTAAAATGCACAATTTTCTATCGAACGATGTACAAATCACTTAACATAATCATTCATTGGTCACATAACTGAAAATGCAATAAATGCAATAGTAGAAACACATGGAAATAAATAATTTAACATTAAAGAGCAAATATCAAAATTAATGAAAAGCTAGGTTAAACTAATACTATAAATCCCAACACCAATATTTAGCATATGTTAAATATATGATAAAAAGGATAATGTTTTATACAATACATTGCAAGTTTGACAAAATAATGGAAAAAATACAAGGTATAGATAAAACCCTTTATTGAGCTTGCTCTTGATTTCCCCAAAACCTGCTAAATCTTTATTTGAATCTCCTTGTGTTCTAGATTGTGCCTTCAAAATACCGAAGAAAGGAAAAGAAAGAAAAAATGAAAGAGGAAGAAAACCTAGCCCCCCGATCAAAAATCGATATTTAAATGGTCAAAATCGCATCAAGTGAAATTGTGAAAGAAGTTCCGAAATTTATGCAAAATAGGCAAAATTCGCCCAGCCAGAAAGTGGCGTGCGAGCGCGAGGCATTCGTTCCCCGCGCGCACCATGAAACGCTTTTGGTCTCGGTAAATCAAAAATGTCTCCCGCGCGCGCACCATAATAAGCCTGCGCGCAAGCGCGGACTTTCTTCATTTCGTTTTTTAACTTAGTCCTCTATTTAATTGCACACAAGGCTCCTCAACTTTGATCATGCCCAATCTAGTCCTCAAATTTTGATTTTCATATCACTTTTGCTCTCTAAATTTGCAACCTCAGGTCCCTAACTTTCAGCACTTGTGCACTTTGGTTCCCAACTTCACATTTTTGTTTACTTTTGGTAATTTTCACTTCCTTTTGCCTTGTTATCTTTCATTGGGTGATTTTTGGCCTACAAAAGCAAATATTACATAATTGTGAGTATAATTCAATTCATTTAATCAATAAATAATATATTTAGATATTAAATAAGTGCGTAAAAACACACTTATCAATGGGCAATATAATTTTCTAAACAAAAATGGGAAGTACTTTGTTATCGATTAAATTAATTGAGGCATTTAACAAACAATAGTGTTAATCTATTTATCGGCATCCCAACTAGCACTTATTAAAATGTTGAGATTTATGCTCACTAGTATTAATAAGACATTGTCTTGATTTTATAATCTGAAAATCAATTTAAAATTTGAGTAGTAATTTGGCAAATTTTAGGCAATCATCTAGTATATGTATCAAATCTATTATATACAAATAATATTTAGATGGTCAACGTGGTGGGTGACAGAGCCCATATATCACCTTAATTATTTTTCAGAAATATAGAAAATTCAATCCCTATTTTGGCTATTGACGTTTAATGATCAATTGTCGATAAATAGAACAATGATATATAGGAATTCATTGTATTGAAGAATCTTCTGATTCTTCATCGAATATTTATTTAGTTGCAATTTATTCTTTATTTTTATTTTTTTTATATAATGAGAAGTATATATTTGTCATTTTATAGTTTTTAATTGAGAAAATGAATTAATAAGCTTGGAAATGTCAAAAAATGAAAAGTATCGACGTTTTGCACAATAATAATGAAAGATAGTCACGTTTAGTTCTAATTATCTTTTTAATAATTTATTTGGTCTCATTTGCACTTTTTAAAAAAGTTTGGAAGAATGATTGCAATTTATTCTTCAACTTTTCTTTTCTTTTCTTTTCTTTTTTATTGTTTTATTCAAATAAGGTTATTTATGTTATTTTACATGAGAAATTTGATGAAAATGATAATTTTCGCAATAAAATACAAATGAAGGACAAAAGTGCCAAAAAATGAAAGGTATAAACGTTGTGTACAATAATATTGAAAGATAATGACGTTTTGTGCTAATTAACCTCATATAATTATATATCATTTAAGTGGTCAAACTAATTAGTGTTCTCGTGACATTAGTTAGATAAACATGAATTCAAAATGATACATTTTTGGAACATGTGCTACTTTGAAAGCACGTTGTATTTTATTATTGCTCATTCAAAAGCAATATGTCAATATTCTTCTGGAATAGTGAAAATTATAATTCAAGTCCTTCAGGAACAATCAAATATTGACATATTGCTTTTAAATGAGCAATAAAATCCAACCAGAGTATCAATATATAAATATTATGTAGAAGAATAGACAAGTAAATAAATAGAGCAATTTAATTCATGATTTTATATAGCACCGATCAATATTCTTTAAGAATATCATATAATGTTCTTTTTGAGCAATTAATATTTTTTTTTAAAAAATATTAATAACGTTGTGTGTTCTTCAGGAATATCAATACAATTTCTTTCTTTCTTTTATATTACATTGTGCTTTTTTTTTTTTTATGAGTACAGCAATATATAAAATCTTGAGAGTATAAATACAATATTCCTCTAGAATATTGACTTTAACTATTCGTTATACCTTTCCAGCTAAACAATATAATATTAAAATTTGTGCTCTACATGAGTAACAATGAAATATTCTTCTGAAGTATTTATATAACGTGTGTTGTGTTTCTTCGAGAACATCAATACCATATTCGTTTAAAATAGTTATAATTTAAATTATGCTTCTTCAAAAGCATTGAGTCAATATTTTTCTGAAAGCATTGAGTCTATATTTTTCTGGAATATTGAAAGTGTAATATCATGCTCTTAATAAGTAAATAATATTCTTTTATAATATTAATAATATTGTGTTATTTCAGGATCAACAATATGATACATTATTAATTTAAAATTTATGAAAGAACATCTATAATTATTTAATCAGGTTAAAAAATATTAATTATCATATAAATATGTTTTGGATTTATATATAAAAATTAATTACCAAACATACATTGGGAAAAAGAATCTTCATATATAGAAGTTAACAAAATTAACTAAATATTTTACTAAAATATAGAAGATTATAAACATGCACGTGAATTTCACATATACAAAAATTAAATATAGAACTAATATGTGACAAATTCAAAAGATAAAATTAATGCATGAATAATATGTGGCAAAAATGATTGTCTGTGAATCAAAAAGCATGAATTAATGTGTTCATATTACACATACAAACGTGAATTAGAGTTAATATGTATATCAAAGAAAAGTCGAAAAGAGGAAGCAATCTCATTATGATGCATATATATATATATCAAAAGAATTCACATGCCATCAAATTAATTTTTGTACACGTAACTGATGATTGTACTTACTAATTTGCTTTGCTTTTGAAAGAATCGTGCTGATAACGTTTTATGAAAGAGAGAAAAAGAGAAGAAAAAATAAAAGTTAATAGACTTATGTGTATTATGTGTATTTTATTAAG
This sequence comes from Olea europaea var. sylvestris, assembly GCF_002742605.1. Taxonomy (NCBI): domain Eukaryota; kingdom Viridiplantae; phylum Streptophyta; class Magnoliopsida; order Lamiales; family Oleaceae; genus Olea; species Olea europaea. The sequence continues at coordinate 6,868,023 of NC_036257.1, read as the reverse complement.
AACCAAAGTCCTATATTTATAGAATAGAATAAGAGGTACAACGATAATAATTTCTAGGGTTGAAGGGGTATAATTGCCATTCACTAATAAACTTATCATTTACAAAGGTCCGTTTGACTGCAAAGATGGAATTGAATTGAATTGAAAACGAATTCCAGATAATCGAATTGCGTAGAAATTGTTTTCTTAGGAAATGTAAATTATTGTGTTTAATTAGTATAATTTTTCACATAAAAAATGTTAAAATAAAAGTATTTTTTGATGTTCGTTTGGTCTTGTTTTTCAGAAAAATTGTCAATTAAAGGGATATAATTTACAGGTATTGGAGATGAAATTTGTTTCCATTGCCAAAAAAAAAATCAAGAAAATTATTTATCTTTTGATATTCATTTGACTTTGTTTACATGAAATTGTCAATTAAAGGGAAATATTTTTTTATAATAATTCTTGAAATTTGTTTCTATTGTCAAAAAAAAAAGGAAAAAAAACGTGAAAAGTGTGTTGGAAAATCAATTCCCACCAATAGATTTTCAAGGAAAATCAAGAAGATCACAATTTTCAAGACAAACAAGGAAATCAAATTCTATGGAAAAAAGGTCCTATCAAAGACCAAAAAAGTTGAAAAATGGAATTCATCCATGAAATTCAAAGCCAATCAAACATGTAGTGAATTATACACATTCTTATTTTTTGAGTCATATATCAGTTAAAATTAGGTTATTATACCTAAAATACTCTTGTAAAAAAAATAAAAAATTCCAGACTTAGCAACAATTTAATTTATTCTCTTTAATAATAAATTAATAGTAAACAATTTTGAATGAATCATGCTAACAATGCTTGATATAATGATTAACATAATTTCACATGAAATTTTATTATTGGACTGTTTAAAACATAGTTAGCTTTTCCACCCAATCACATCCTGCCACATTGCCTTCGAGCAAAGAATCTGATCAAATTTTTCTGTCACAGTGGCATTTTCCATTTTGAACACACATGCTAATGAAAATTTAAACTTGAAAAATAGGAAAGAATTTTGTAATAAATGATTCATAATTATTTTAATTAATTATTTGTATTGTGCATAGTTTAAATATTTATTATAAATTCATAAATTAAAACAAGGTGTCAAATATAACCATATACTTTTTTACAAATCAAGTAAATTTAGCTAAAAACAGTATATGTGAGTTCATTAATATTACTTATGAACAAAATAAGTAAATTTATATAATTTAAATTTAAATTAGTCGAATATGTAAAAAATCAATTTATATAGCTTATACTTTAGTTTGTGCAAATTAACTACGACTATTTAGTATATATATATATATATATTTATTTATTTATTTATTTATTTATTTATTTAAAAAGTGATAAGGGATGTATTTAATACTTAAAACTGAAAATAAAGGAGATTAGTATGATTTTCCGAACGTTGAGGCGTCTCTGATTTGTCATAAAATTCAAATGGTACCTCTAATGCTGTCTCTTACTTATAATTAGTAAAGTTAGATTTTTTTTTAACTTAGCCAAACATGCAATAACGCATCCGATCAAGAATATTTCACTAACAATTTCTTTGGCCCCATCTATATACTATGCCTTCTTGATATGTGCAAAGTGTTCGAGTAGGTATAAATTCGTATAGTTACGCATTAATTTAATGCAATCCTCCAATCCTAATAGAACTCTTGTTCATATAATGACTATGCCTCTACTTGGTATTGATTTAAATCATATTTTAATTTCAGTTAAAGTCAAACAATCAATATTAACCATATTTTTTAAGGGTTCTACAACTTTTCAATCATACATTTCAAAATTTTTTAGAAATTTAATTTTAATCCCCACTAAACATGGTTGTTGGTGACTTTACGATAAGAAATTTCTAATAAAGGGTGATCCCTTAGCCGCCTCACTTAAAACGAGGGTCATCTCATAAGAATTTAAGTCTCAAATGTAAGAATTATTCCACGGATGTTCTACAGGACAGTCACATGAGGGTGGGCCTCATATGAATATTTTATGGAGGTGGGTCTTATTAGTGTGTTTATTCTGTAAAATATCTGTATAAATTTTCCCCATACTTGTAGACCGCTTTTGCCGGCAAAGAAAAACATTAGCCAGACACCCTAAAGTAACGATTGGACCAACATGAAAGCAAATGAAGTCAAACAAATTATTCTGGGGAATAATGTTTAACTTGTATCAAATTTATATCTTCCAACGTGTTTCCCACGAATTTTGCGGTCCATATATGAGCCACCGACCACATTTTCAAAAAATAAGTTTTTAAATAATGGAATCAAACGGGAGCCCAATATAGTATTAATTAACTAGGTGAGCCACCGACCATATTTTCTACTCATTAAAAAAAAAAAAAAATTGTTCACTGTTTTGCAAATTCTACAAACTAATGAGAGCAATATTATAAATACAGATTTTTTCTACAAATTTTGTACAGGAGGACAGCTGTCTTTTTATAATTGACTGTTGCCAAAAACAATTTTTGACGACAGCAAGTCACAGGAAAACAACTATCTTTCTATGCCAATTCTGTTTAAGAAAAATTTGTACTTGCAGATTAATCCAACTAATGATGCGCGAGAGTTTTTTGAACGTCGTGGCGTTATTATCAATTAAAGATCCACAAAGCACAAAAGTGGAATGAAATTAGAGGAAACACAAAATAGAAATCTAATATGCAATAGAAAAATGTAAAATATACACTAACAACCAACGTTATGAAAATCGTTAAGCCCAATCGATTCAACCTGTAAAATCAAGAATCGACCCCAGATCCATGTCAATTGACCGAAAACCTGGCGTAAAAAACCCGTAAAAGAAACTCCAAAGATCTACCGAAGCATTTACCTTGACTCGTTGGGTGGCTTGGGCCACACAGTTATTACCTGCCAAGACTTAACTAATGTAATAATTCACATAATTTTTGAGTTGAACTGATGAAATAATTCACATACTTTATTATAAATTATTATGTTCAAAATCATTGAGTTTAGGAAACATTTAATTAGTGCAATTCCATATAAATTACACAAAATATAGAGCATCTTAGTGGTTATGTAGCTTTTACACACACCCAAATGGCTCATCAGTCATATGGTATCAAATAGCAAAATGGTAACAAGTGATGCACACACATTTTGCAATATAAGGGTAACAAAATCAAATTTTTTTTTTTATAAAGGAATAAAATTTCTAACCCTTTTAAAAATATTTCTTAATGCTGCCAATATAACCCAAAACAACCTTTTTCTTTAATTTCATTTACTCGTCAAATATTATCTGTATTGTGGTCGATAATCCGTATGTCAATGGACAATCATTTTAAATATAATAATTTGAATAATTTAAGAAATTGAGTATTGAAATATGTAACTTATTAAATATATTACTTATAAAGTAAGAATAGAAAGAGAGAGAGTCTTGTATTTAAAAAATCTCTTGGAATGCTTTAATTAATTTAATAATTAATGCAACTTGAAAACCACAAAAATAAGAATAATGTTATTTAGCCTCCATTGAGATTATAATTCCACTCTATGTGACGTTAACTTGGCATTAAATGTTAAGTGAAATTAAATTGGTCATCCAATTCAACCTTTCATTTAATCTACTATCTAACATCACACAGATTGGAGTTATAACTCCAATTTGTGTTAAATAGCATTACTCTGAAACTAAGAATTGAGGACAGTAAAATCATAAATGCTCTTAATTGTAAATATGAAAATTAATACAAAATTTGTTAAGGCTAATTATATTCACACAATGATTTTTAATAACTAAAATATATTTTAATTGCATGAAAGTTTTATGATATTTAAATTCTTTATAAGCTATCACTTTTATGTCTCAAAATTTTTTCATTGCATTTTTATTCTCAAATTAACATAAATTATTTCTTATTATGATTTCTTTCCAAAATTGTATTTAAAATAAAGTAAAAAGATATATTTGCCCTTTGTATTTTTAAATAAGCTAAACAAATAATAACGCAAAAATACGAATAAATATTTGGCCCTCATTTCAAAGCACATTTACAAAAACAATAAATTTGAACAAAAATTATTATTAAGGACAAGATTTTTTTATCAATGAAATGTTAAAAATAAGAATGTGAGGGAAAAAAGTTTAGGAATAAGTGTGATAACAGATAAAAGTCAAAGACATGTAATTAAAATGTGGAATATTTATACAAAAAAATAAAATAAAATTGGAATGTGATGAGAGCCATTCAATGATAATGTAAAATAGAGATTTAGATATTTAAGGTGATCGAAGATTTCTTCAATGGAGAAATGCAAAGGGAACCGTGCTTTACATCTAGGGCGCCAAATGGTGAACAAGCCCCCCACCTATAAGGGGCATCGTCCAGGGCCTATATGGTCCTAGACAAGTATCTTTATTCATGCAAAGGACATACAAATTGTATTTTTCTGTAGAAAGTTAAAACAAGATGTAAATTTACAGTATTTTTACATACAAAATAAGTAAAAAGTTGATTTAAAACTTTCATTGGAGCAAAATTAGTTTGTGTTTGATTGCGAACATTGAATTGTATGGAAAGAAACTAAATTCTAGACAATTCATTTGCATAGAACTTATTTATATGAAAATTATTAATTAAAATGTATTTGATTGATTTAGTTTTCAATTTAAAAAATATTATACTTGTCCATTTTTTATTGTTAGATAGATGATAGAAAGGGAATAGATGTGGGAGGGGAAGAGAGAATAAATTATCTGGAAAATAAAAAAATCGCTCTTCCTTAAAGAAATTGTTTTTCTTGTTTTGAGAAAAATATGATTAAATGACCAAAGGTTGAAGAATATTTTCTATGGAAAAATTGTCAATTAAACACCAAAAAAGTAAGAGTTTAGGTAAAAAAAAAAAAAAAAATTATATTTTACATAGAAAATAAAGTCAAATAAGCACACTCTTAAATGAAATTACAAAAATAATATTAAAATATCAATTTTCATTTTAATTTTACATCATCCTTGAATACATTCTAACAAATTCAAGAAACAATCAAACAAAACACCTAAAAACCTACAAATGTTTGGGAGACATTTTTATGTAAAAATGTATTTTTGAATAGTAAATTGATGGAAAATGTATGGTTGAAAAATAAAGAAATTTTTTTGATTTACGTGTAATATTATTTTAATAAAGAATGTGTGATTGAAAAAAAGAGAGAAAAATGTATTTTGAAAAAAATGGGTACCGAACGGGCTCAAACAACAGAAAAAGAGAGAACCATCCTCGTAAAACGGCTATTTTTCCTTGTTTGGGCCCCACACGTTTCACCCTTTATATAAAGGAAAATTCATGCGTGTTTCTCTCCCTCTTTTCCTCTCTACGCTACGACTCCCTTCTCCTCCGGGTTCTGCAAGCCGCCGCCCAATCACACCAAAACACAGAGTTCGTCGGGGGAGATGGCAACCGCAGACCATGAAGTCGCGGAGAATGGAAATGTGGAGCCTCCGCGATCGTCTTTGATATTTCTCGGCACCGGTTGTTCTAGCGCGCTTCCAAACGCGATGTGCTTGATTCAGCCCTCGGATCCCCCTTGTCACGTCTGTTCCCAGTCACTATCTATACCGCCGGAACAAAACCCTAATTACAGGTATTTTTCATTTTCCTATGTAATAGCGCTTGCTATTCTAATTTTCTCCAGAACTAATCAAATCTTTCGAAGAAATTGATCTTTAGATTAGATTTCGCATTGTCTGATTAAACATTGTTCTAGCATTATTTTTCCCAGGTTGTTGGTAGTTATTGTACAAATTTTAGAAAACGGGGTATGACATGTCGTTATATCATATGTGGTTGTTGGAAATGTAGGTGCAATACATCTTTACTTATCGATTATTGTGGTGGTGATCATAAATATATATTGATTGATGTTGGCAAGACGTTTAGGGAGCAAGTGCTCCGGTGGTTCACATATCATAAAATTCCGCAGGTGGATTCTGTGAGTATTCCGTACCTTTTATTCTTTCCTAATTTTATTTTTTATTTTTACTTTTTTTATAAATGTAATATACATACTAGATAGTAGATCCAATTTATTCTAAATCTATTTTAACAAGTCTCTCGGTGTAAACATTTAGGCCTGCTTTATAATGAATCATAGCCATGAAATTGCATCTAAAACATTCACCATATGCCAGGGGCTCAAATGCTTATGTGCTCGTGAAGGAGAAGCAAAATTCACCTTCCATTAGAGAAAACTGCAATTATTAACTATAGTGGATTCATTGAGATTATACCAACTGTTTATGCAGCACCGGCATGCCCAATACCTAGATAAATTTACTTCTGGTGGTGATACTAGATGTCTGATTGTCTGTTAGTAACTGGCACGTTTTAATAGTCGAGAACTAGAAACTTGTGTGGCTGTAAATTCTCCATCTAGATTTTAGATATATAATTAACGCTAACCTGGAAGAAAGGATAGACAAGCAATAATACTCCAGTTATCTCTCTCCCCTGAACCCTTTCAGGTAAATCACCGTGGTGGGGCTATTATACCAGATAGTACTATACTGAAGAGCCTTAGGAAATTCCCCCATATATACAATAGGATTCCTCTGGGTTTGTGTGTCAAATTTCAAGTACGAGCTCACCCAACCGCATAGTAGTTAAAGCATGGGATGAGAGAAAGAAATAAAGCGCAATGAGACCCCTCTTTTTTCTTACATACAAGCCTTAGAGAGCACTCGCTAGTGATCAGCCACACTGGAACTAAGACACGATCCAGACTCCTACTGAAGGCAGCAGTGGAGAATTTTTCGACATTGTGTACCCCCTCCATCATTCGGAGGTGGAAGAAGGGGTGTTGCCAATTTCTATTTATACATATTAGGGCCCCAGAAGCCAAGAGGTGGCTGAGCAAGAGTTGTCACAATATACTTGTAAATCCTTTGCTCTTTTTCCTTCTCTCTTCCAGCTCTCTCCCTATACTTTGTTTTTACTTTATTTTCCACAGATTTGATGAACTATATTAAAAATATTGAATTATCAACTAATATGTATTATTCTAGTGAAATGACCAATGTATTTTCCTTTGACCAACATGCTTGTAAATCCTTTGCTCTTTTTCCTTCTCTCTTCCAGCTCTCTCCCTATACTTTATTTTGCCAAAGATGTGATGAACTACATTAAAAATATTGAACTGTCAACTAATATGTGTTATACCTAGTGAAATGACCAATGTATTTTCCTTTGACCAATATTGTTAGCCATGAAATATACTTTTAGAATTCAATACACCTTCAATGTTGATCACAAAATATCTTGTTGTGCCTCCTTATTAATTTTGATTTCTCATTTTTATTAATGCCGTGCATGCTCTGTGTGTGTATATTTTTTATGTTTTTTTTGGGGAGTTTTAATTGCTCTTTTTTCTAATGTTCCGTAAGTTTGAACCTTAACGTTACGAAGGGAATTACAGAAGGAGAATTTACGTATTGAGAGCAAGAGTGAGATAGAGGTAGGGCTTATACACAGTCATTTAGTAGATGCTAATTAGAATATTTTCCCTAAATTACAGAGTCTGTACATGAGGACATGTAGCAGATGGTAATTTTGGCATTTTGACTAAATTATCAAAGATGCTAATCCAATCAATTTCCCTAAGTTTTAAAAGATCTATATGAAATACATACTCACTATCTGAATGATCGCATTCTCTAAATATTGGTAGTTGGATTTTGTTTACATATAGTATAGACTTGCTAAGGTACTGGTGACATCTTATCTTTTCATATAGTAGATGGTAATTTTGGCATTTTGACTAAATTATTAAAGATGCTAATCCAATCAATTTCCCTAAGTTTTAAAAGATCTATATGAAATACATACTCACTATCTGAATGATGGCATTTTTTAAATACTTTGTTTACATATAGTATAGACTTGCTAAGGTACTGGTGACTTATCTTATCTTTACATATAGTAGATGATAATTTTGGCATTTTGACTAAATTATTAAAGATGATAATTCAATCAATTTCCCTAAGTTTTAAAAGATCTATATGAAATACATACTATCTGAATGATGGCATTCTCTAAATATTGGTAGTTGGACTTTGTTTACATATAGTATAGACTTGCTAAGGTACTGGTGACTATCTTATTTTTTCAACTCCATTATGAAGAATGATATTTCTCTTGGTTTACATGAAAAGGGTATATTGTTCTTTTTTTTCTATGTATTTGAGAAAAAAATTTGTTTCATGAGCTTACTAGGGTAAAGCTGGGTGAGATTTAAACACACACTGCACGGTTAGGCGAATAATCCAGCAACTCAATGCTATCTCACCAACTTATTCGTCTTGTTCTCAATTAGTCATTTGTAAACAATCAAATCTAAAGCGTAAAAGTATTTAGCTTATATTTTGACATCTTCAGGTTATCTTAACTCATGAACACGCTGATGCGGTTCTTGGCTTGGATGATATACGTGCGGTGCAACCTTATAGTTCAACAAATGATATTGATCCGACACCCATCTACCTCTCCCAAGATGCCATGGAGAGGTACTTTTCACTTTTGTTGTTATTTATACATTAATTATGATAGCCTTAATAATATGGTTTGGTCTAATTTCTTCTTGTTATAAACATGATGAATATGGTTATGTATTGGCTGAGATAATAACTGGTGTGAAAATTGGTTTACAGTACTTGTCAAAAAGTCACAAATTGCATTCAACTTCACTGTTACTGTTTCTTTGCCTTTGTTGGGAAACAAGTAATTAAATGTTACTTCTACTACATAGTGAAAGTCAAACTTTAATTTCAACAACACATTCAAAATTACTACTCATTATTATCCACACATTTTGTGGTCCCCACCATTATTCTTGCTAAAAAGTTCCTAAAATGTTACTAATAATCTTTCCCTTACAGACAATTTGTTTTTAATTTTGTGGATCTATGATGAAGTTAGGAGTTTGTTATGGTGTAGAATTTTAGAATACAGTTTCTTATCATGGTCACTCCATTAGCATTATTATGTTAACTGATATGTCTAAAATGGGGAAATGAGGTTTTTCTTTCTGGGCAGAAGATAATGTTGATTACTAGGCCTTGATATGCTATAAATTTTCATATATTCGTTTGACTATCTGTTTTGATGGCAGGTCTTCGCTATGTGTTTGTGAAGGAAATATGTGCACATCGATTTGTGATATGTTACTCTCTTTCATGTATTATCATCTATGAAACTCTCCATGTTGTATTTTGAGTTTAAGGATCCTGCTCCTTTCATTAGTTAATAAGCTAGCATATCATATTGAAATTTTGACAAGCCATCTAATCTGTTGGGTTTAAATAATGGCGTGTGTAGATATCTTCTGTTTGTTTTGTAACCGACATGTATCTTGCCTTATAAGTATGATTGATATTTTATCCGATTGATTGTTGATTACTCTGGAACAGCATTGCAGTGAAATTCCCTTACTTAATTAAGAAAAAACTCAAGGCTGGGCAGGAAATCAGACGTGTAGCACAGCTTGACTGGAAGATTGTAGAGAATGACTGTAAGAAGCCATTCATTGCATCAGGACTTCAATTTTTTCCTTTGCCAGTTAGTTTCCTTCACCATATCTTGGTTTTCTTCTCATATATCTCATTTATAGATACCTTCTATAGAGTCTATTGTTTATATCTATGATGCACCGACACACACATGTGTGTCCGACACATATACATTGACATGCGATTTTCAAAAAAGTACCGACATGACGCGTCACCACACATTGATTAAATTCTTTAAAACTCTTCATTTATATTGTATATATTTAGTTTTACACTTGCTATTAATATTTCTTGTTGAAATCTTTCAAATAGAAATATCTATTTGTTATTTACTAATAATTTTTAGGTAAAAAATTATAATATTAATAAAAAAGAAAAATAATCATGGTAGAGTATTCGGCATGTGTTGGAGTCGGACACGCTATTCTAGTTGAAGTGTCGATGCTACAGAAGTTTATATGTTCTTAACTTTTGGTACAGGTAATGCATGGTGAAGACTATGTATGCTTAGGTTTTCTTTTTGGTGAAAGATGCAGAGTGGCATATATATCTGATATTTCACGCTTTCTTCCACCCACAGAATATTGTAAGCAACTGAGTATCTCCTGTCCTGCAATACTTTGCTTTTGAATATTGCGTCAATAATCATTGTGTATTGGTGTAAATATGTATGCACATATTGGAGAGGGCCTTCATACTGTAGTTGTTTCAGTATGGCATTTGAGTATTATAAGAATTTGCATGCCCCCTTGCAAAAACTCAAGTATTAGAAATAACTACCGTTGTTTTGGGATTTTTCTTCACAATGAGAAATTAATTACCACTTTCTAAGATGGTACATGGTAATTTGTAAAGGAAATTTACAAATTCCATTTTTATATAAAATTATATTTTTACTAATTGGAATTAGGATTGAATTTTCTATTAGGACACCTCTATCTAACAATTTTGATGTTTTTAATTTGGCAAATTCAAAAGCTAGTGATTCAAAAGTAAATGTTTGTTAAAACTTCCTGCTGGCACCTTTTTCAAAAAAAAAAAAAAAAAAAGAACTATTGCTTTACTACACTATAATCTTTTATAAGCACACATGGGATAAGATCAGGGGGGTATTCTAGATTCCAGGAGAAAAATCCAGATTAATTAAGTTTTAAGCTTCTAACAGACCAATATATCTAAAACCTAGAAATCGTTATCGTGGATCATCTCCTGCAGAAAAATAAAAAAATAAATAAAGAAGCAGTGAAGAAGCCTCAAGTATAGAAAAGTGATTAATTATGCAATGTACATTCATCCTGCTAGCTACATGTAAATTTGAAGCCATTTATTAAGGTAGCGTTGGCCATTGCAGATATTTCTAAAGATGGAGGTGGACAGTTAGATCTTCTTATCTTGGACACACTATACAAGGTTAGTCTAGTGATAAGTTATTGGTAAATTTCATTTTTTGCTTATTTGAATTGTTGTTAAGTAAAGCAAAACTATTATGTTTTGCTTGTATAATACCCACCTCTTCATGCTTATTTTTAATTGTTCTTAAGTGAAGTTAAACCAACATGCTATTCATACCATACCATTTTTAGTCACAATAAAACATTTTAGCGTTGACACACTTCAACCTCCTTTTTGTGTTTGAATCAGTAAAATGCATTTCTTGTTTATTTGATAAGTTGCAGGTGCAAAAATTATTTTTCTGGTTTGGTTTTTTTTTTTTTTCTTTTCAGTCTAAATTTCTCCTTTCTTTCATTCCATGTATTGATAGATAATAAAAGATTTTTCCTTCTATTCTCCTAACCTTCAAGTATAAATATAGGCTGAATTATTCCATACTCAATCAAGCTTATATATAAAAGTGTAATCCTATCTATAGAAGGAAAAGGAAAAAGAAAAATCATATGACTAAAAGGAAAAAATATTAATTCCTAGCTTGACTAGGATATAAGATATATAGAAATATTTCTATAATCTCCTATTTTAACTCTCTTCTTCTAACTGGTTATTTTGTTTCTTATTCTATTTTTTCTTTTTTCTTTCTCTATCGCAGAAGGGTTCTCACAACACTCACTTTTGCTTTCCTCAGGTTTCTTTCCTTCTCACTATTTAATGTCCCTTGGATTTATTTTATGTTATTTTTGTCAGAAGTTCTGCTTGTGTTACATTGCCAAAATATGTCTCCAGACTCTTGATGCAGTGAAGAGATTATGCCCGAAGAGAGCTTTATTGATAGGAATGACCCATGAGTTTGATCACCACAAGGACAATGAATTTCTTATGGAATGGTCTAGAAGGTATGATTTATTGCATTTCCTTATGGGCAGTCCTAAAAAGTAGCTTGGCCAAAAAGGCCTCACAAGGTATACTGAAAATCTTAATCATTTGTTTCTGCTTCTAGGGAAGGAATACCAGTTCAGCTGGCACATGATGGGCTGCGGATCCCTATTGATCTTTAATGAGGTAAGGTTTCATGGATCAAATATACACTATTCAGAATGGCACTTTTTGTTAAGCAATAACATCTTTAGTTATGTAAATGCTTATGGATTAATGGTTCTTATTTTAGTTTAGTGTTAAATTAATTCGCTGCGGCAGAAACTTATACTGAAATGATTGTGAGAAAAAGAATGATAAATAATTATGAAAATGAGAATCTAAGCCCCGTTTGATTCCCATTTTTTTCAAAATGCATTTTTTTATCTCTTCTTTTCAACCACACACTCTTCATTAAAATAATATTACACGTAAATCAAAAACTTTTCATCCACACATTTTTCATCAATATACTATTCTAAAATTCACTTTTCCGTAAAAATGGGTGTCAAAACACCCTCTAGTAATATTCCTGCTACAATAATTAAGTTAGTGATCTAAATAGAAAATTATCTTCGAGTGAAGTATGGCTCCAATTTTGCTCTTTTTTTTTTT
>NC_036257.1:6851134-6855478 GCF_002742605.1 Olea europaea var. sylvestris | reverse complement strand
TTTTTTTTTTTTTTTTTTTTTTTTTTTTTTTTTTTTTGAGGGGGCTTGGAAACAATTCATCATAATGATCATGTGATGCACGTTACTTGCACAGTGTATGGCACTCAAAACGTTAAGTGAAACAACAGTAACTGGGTAAGGATACATCTCACATGTTAATTGTGCATTATAATATATAGATGTTAGGTACTCTGTAGGTAAAGATAATCAATTAATATTGTGTTGGGAGATTTTGTTTACTTTCAATTCTTTTCACCTCTACATCTATGTTGCGATGAATCAGATTCGGCAAAGATCATTGATTAATATTGTGCTGGGAAATACTTTAATTATTCTCCCCTTTACTTCTATGTTGCAATGAATTCAGATTTGGCAAAGATCACCTATTAAGTTGTTCTTGGATATTCTGTTTACTTCCTATTCTTGTTGCCTTAACTTCTGTTGATTTAAGATTCGGATTAGGTAGTCTTTCTGGCCTTGAATGGCCCTGTGCAACTGATGCGAAATAGTTTCTATCTTATTAATCTTGGCGTTTTGTGCCAAGGATTATATATTATTGGACATTTCTTAGAATGAGAAGGAAACTAAATTTTATCCATTAGACTGTCTTGTTATCTGATGTGATCTAGACATGCACTATGATGTTAAATGTGGTATATTAAAAAGGAACACTAGAATGGACAATACTTTAATTTCATTTTCACCTTTAATATTGTACAACCCACCTTACCAAATAGGCAATGAATATTTTGAATGATGCGTGCAGGTTAACTACGAGCCGTGTATGGCCTGGCCTGTACATATATGTTTTGCTTTCGGATGACAGTAAAACGGAAATAAAACATACAACAATTTGAACAACTGCACCACCATCTCACTGAAGAAGCAGGATGCTGAAGTTTGATGCATACCGGATTAGCAAATATATTGTGTTTTAGAACCAGAGAAGTACACGCCTCTGTTAATTATAGTACAGTTCACTCTTCACTGTAGACCAAGCAAGATGCAGAAGTGTGGTGCATGTAGATTTTATAACACTGAAGTACGGTATTCTCTGCTTGGTTTAATATTGTCATGTACACTCTTGAATTCATTTATTTAACTTATATTCAAGATTTATTCTTCAATTCCCCTGAGGATTTAGGTATTATGCTGTCAAGTCCTACGCATCATGGCTAGTTATTTACTTGGTGAAATGGTTAATTTTATCTTTGATGGGATCTGGGATATGTATCTCATTTCAAAGAATAATATAAAGTATCCAAAGGCGAGCGTGTCATTTCACATGCTGGCAGTTTATGTCCTAACGGAGAGAGTGAATTTCGAGATTTAAAACTTGAATTGTTCTGTAGGTACAGATTTTTGTCTCCCTGTGATTTGCTGTCAAAAACTGTTTTTGACAGTAGTCAATACCTGTGAGACAGACGGCTGTATTTTCTGTATAAAATCTGTTAAAAAATTCTGTACTTGTAACATTTCTTTTAGAACTTTAAGTTTATACAGGTCAATTTTCATTAATTTTTAAAAAAATTAAACTTCTTGTAGTGGTGTGCATTATTAATATAAAAAATAATATATTACTGTTTATGAGGGTGTCTTTGGATGACCTAGAGGCAACAAGCTTACAAAGAATAATAGAATCAATCTCGTACGTGTACTGAATTGACTTTTATCAACTTTCTAAGAGTTTGGCCCTGATGTATTAAAACAAGACTTTTTAAAAAGATTAAATTTTATAAAATTGATTGATTTGTAGTTAAATTTTTATATAATGTTTGTTTAATTTAATAACTTCCTATAGGTTTGTACATATTGCTAATATTGAACATTAGATATTTCCTTTTATTTTCATCAAAGAGTATTGAAATTTTTTTATTTTTTATTTTTATTTTTTGTTGTCTATTTTTCTAATTGAGGTGACTTTTTTCTTTTAAAATTTTTATTGACATGACAAATATTATTTTGTTACTATGTGCTCTAGATCATTTGGTCATGCAAAATAGTGATTGGAATTACTATAAAAGGGTTAAGTCCAATAATGATCACCCAACTTTATACTTAGTGTCATCATAACCATCAAATTTGATTTTATTTCACATTGGTCACCCATTTTCATGCAACGTTTCATCATGGTCACCCAACCTTTTTTTCACCCTTTTCATTAAATTTAAAAATGGTAAAATTTTAACTTTACATTATATGTATAAAATAAATTTAAAAATATAATTTTTTTATTTTAAAAATGTTTTATGAATAATTTTTATTTTATTTTATTATATTTTAAAAACCTTTTTTTAAAATAAGTTTTTATTTTTATTTTTTCTAAGTAAGGTTTTTTCCAAAATAACTTTTTATTTTATTTTATTTTTCTAAGTAACATTTTTTTGAAATAACTTTTTATTTTATTTTAAAAAGCTTTTTTTATAATTATTTTATTTTAAAAGAAGCACAATTCTATATTTATTAATATATATACCTGAAGAATATAATGTGATTATTGTTGAAGAATCACAAATTTATAGACTTTAAAGTAAATATTGTATCATTACTCCTGGAAGAGTATAAACTTAGAATCAATATTTCAAAATAACACTAGATTATTCTCCCATTATTCCAAAAGGAATGATTTTTGTTGCTTGCAAAAACATAAACAAATTATGACATTATAATATCTAGAAAAATATTGTATTATTGCTCCCAAAGAGCTTAAATTTATAAGTTTTCAATTTTCGAATAATATCATTTTTTGCTCTTGAAGTAATGCAAATCTCGATAAGTATCGTAAGTTTTTTTTTTTTTTTTTCCCCTTGTGTCTCATACATAAATATTTTGTTTAACTTTTTTTGCTAAGCTAATTAAATTTAATCATTTTGATGAGAAGCAATTGTGAATTGTCTGTTTATAGCCTTGAAAGGAAAAAACAAAAAAAACAAAAAAAACAAAAAAACAAAAAAACGCTTTGATTACATCCAAACTCTTTCATTCATCATGCATTGATTATTATTATTATACCTAGTGCGAATGTTCATGAATGAGTTAGTGTGTTCCTTTGAGCGCATTCATAACAAAATAAAATTATATATTTGGAACTAGGATCATAGAATTTGCTTGGAAGAGAAAAAGAACATGATCACTACTTAAAATCAAAGGGTATTTATTTCCTCAAGTGAATTATCCAAATAATTACTGAACTGTGTAAAAGATTTTCACGGGATCATTAAACTTTAAAAATCATCAAATTCATCACAAAACTTTGCAAAAAGTTTCCACGAGGTTATTGAACATTAAAAATCACCTAATTCATACTGAACTTTGCAAAAAGTTTCATAGGGTATATAACTCTTGGGAAAACTTTCGCAAAATTTAGTGATCCCTTGAAAACTTTTTGAAAAGTTCAGTGATGAATTGAGTAATTTTTAAAATTCAGTGATCTCGTGGAAACCTTTTATGAAGTTCAATGATGAAATGGGTAATTTTTAAAATTCAGTGACCCTGTGAAAACTTTTTGCAAAGTTCGACGACCATTTGGGTGATTCACTCTTATTTCCTCCTACTAAATTTGTAGTATGAAAGGTCTATAAATTCGTCATTTAATATTTCTAATATAATGCTTAAATATTTTTATTCATAGTGAATTAGTTATACTAATTTCCTACATTTTTGAGAATATAAAATTTGAATATATATATATATATATATATATATATATATATATAAAGGCATGTCATCTACATTATTGAATTTTGCTCAAAATTAAAATTTTAAATTTAATTGATAAAATTTAGATGTGGTTCATTTAAATGTCTAAACTTCTTTGAACTATTTGATATCATCGATTTAAATATCAATTATCGATTAAAGTTAATATAGATACTTTGACCATATTATATGGATGTCGTTAAATAATTCATTGTTAATTTGGTAGAAAATTATTTAGACTTTTTCTATTGAGAAAATGACAATAAAGCATTTTTTTCAAACAATTTTATTACGTAACATACATCGACTATCTAATTAAACTTGTTACAACTCCCTGAATGAGAAAGACAAAAATGATAACGATTACATTAATACAATATGAGGATCTGTAAATTTGTTGGAACGCTCTAGAAGAGCTAATTTTATGTTATACACAGGGATAATTTTTACTATTACCAGTAATTTGTTCTCCATTAAATTGAAAAAAAAAAAAAGAACATATTAAGTTTCTGAAATGTGTATCATTAGCTGATACTATACATTACTACGATTGAGTAATGTCTTGAATCAGATGTTCAATAGCTCTTATATTTCATTGTTTGGCTCATCCAATTAGATAATCACTAGATTAACAATGACGCGAAA
>NC_036257.1:6814651-6850548 GCF_002742605.1 Olea europaea var. sylvestris | reverse complement strand
AATACTCCAACTTGAATTAACTTCTGGAAGGAAATTCTTTAATTTTGTATTTGGTAAATTTATGGAACACTTAAAACGTGATGATATCTGATTCTAATACAAAAACCTCCAAACAAAAATGGAGCAATGAGCAAAGATAGTCCCATTAAGGAGGTGTACTCTTGATAAGTATTTAGACATAGTAAAATTGTAAAATCTCAGAAGAGGTTTGGATATCTGATATGTTGAAAATCTAGATATTTCTATAAGTTATGTCGTTCTGCAAAAGAAATAGAATTAAAAAAAAAAAGACGTCCACAGTATTTTTGTACGTAATGTACCATTTCATATTATGAATAATGAGGATGTCAAAGTAAATATATTAAAGTATATCGATCGAAAAAATAATTGATCAAATAAAAGGACGTAATCCGAGCAAAATTAAATTTACTTGAGTAACTTGGAACTTTTGTATATACCGTCTGAGCACTTAAAATGTGTATATTTATGCAAAATTAAAATAAAATAAAATAAAATTGTAATATGAAATGTATGACTCTTTCAATAATGAATTTCGTGAAAACTTGTATAAACAGATAACTTATCATGTGGTGTATGTAATCACAAGTATTTATTTTATTAGTCTAACAAAGCATGAAATTTGATATGCATATAATAAACGTGATTATAACGAACTTATCTCATATAATTTTAATACTATCCTTTAAAAAATTTATGTGTGAAGCATATAATTTAAGTGATATTATCATGAGAAAGGTAAATATGCATTGTACTCTTTTTTCCTTGACTAAGATTTTATTTCATTGAGTTTTCTTGATTAGATTTTTAACGAAACAACTTTTGTAACGTACTTAAAAGAATAAAGTGCTTCTTTCTTGATTACGATTTTTTCCATAGAATTTTTCTTGATAGGATTTTAAGAGAGCATGTTCTTTGTCTAATGAATGTTTATAACCTCCAAGACATTTACCTTCAAAATGATACTATAATATGTATGAAAATACTAAAGAAATCAACAAGAGCTATTTTTGATTCATTATGTTATTACAGTCATCAAATGTTGATAAATATTTCGTATAAAAACGGTGTTATTTGAAGGCTATAACAAGACGACACAAAACATGCTTCACTAGAATTACAATATTGACACATCATTTACTGAAATAGGGGGAAAATAGCTGTGAAATTTTGTCCCATAGATTTTTCTTGACAAGATTTTAACGATACAAATATTTTGTAATGTGTCATTCAATGTGGAGTGTTATAAATTGTATTTTTATTAGTAAATGACAATTATATCATTGTATCCCTAATTCTTTCCTATAAATATGTAGATTTGGTTATCATTAAAACGCATACAAGTCTATTGATTTATCTGGTTCCTTCTCTTTTTCTCTCTATTTCATAACAATATATTACAACCTTATAAGGGCATCTTTTTAATTTTTCTTTAAAACTAATTTTTTCCTTAAAATGAAAAGAAAGCTCACATGTATCGAATACCTGAAGAGCCTTACCTTACATCGACCTGTACTTAAAGCAGATCAATTGACGATAGGAGTCGTAACTTGGTTATCAACTATATATATATATATATATATATTTATTTATTTATTTATTTATTTATTTCCAACCGTAAGATTTCCTGTAGAAATTTTTGGCAGGATTATGCCCCTTTTGAGGTTTTCGGATGTGTTTTTGGTGAAATTTCTGCTTGAAGGAAGAAAAATGTTTTTGGAGGATTTTCAGATTGAAGGCACACTTCAATTAGAGGATGCAAAAATTTCAAAGAGTGTTGATTGTTTGATTTCCCGCAAGCGGACAAAATCGTGAACAAATAATAAAGTAGTGAATAGAGTGTCGAAACTATGAGAACTATATGTTTGACCGGGTTAAAATTAATTGTAACTTTAATCAAATAACAAACAAGTTTTGTAATTTTTCTATATTAATCTCTAAATTATCAATTACATTAGTGAAAGCAAGTAAATGTGTTTTTCAAATATGTGAGATGTATTGCTAATATGTCGAATCTTCCTTATTATTTCATTTTTAGTGCAACAATTAAAGAGACAATTTGAATTATTCATGTTGGTCAATGTTCCTAATTTGATTGAAAGCCTCTATCGATAACGATCAAATCAAATCCACTCAACCTCATGAGACCCTTCTATTTCCCAATGAAAAATAAGAACATGATAAATGCATTAACATGTGCTAGAACACTTATTGATATCATATAAAATATAGAGGTATATCTCTATTCTTTATCAAATTTTACAATATTTATTATAATGTGCTTAAATCTTATTGTCTCTTTCGATAACAATAAAATTCACTAACAATTCAATTGGTTACCAAGCAATTGAAACAATAAAACGATAATAGACATCTACAAATCAAACCAAATTAAATTTAAAATAATTAATTAAAAACTAAAAGTATCACAATAAGATTCATCTCATCCTAACAATATATAAAACTAGCATAACATATTGAAATTACAAGAAATTACATTTAAGTGAAAATACATAACCCGAATTTTTGATAAATTGAGAAGATGAAGATGAAGATGAGTATTGAAATGTTGAATCTTTCAATGGAATCTTGATGAATCTCCACTTTCGTTTTCTTGTTTTGCCCAAAAATAAAGTTTGATTCTTCACTTGATTGAATTCTTGCAAATCACATTCTATTCTCTAACAAAAACTATTAATTCGTCTCCCATTTGATGATAATAATTGATGAATATTTGAGTATGAGATGTATATGAGAGGTGTAGGAGAGGCCCTCAATGTATTATACTGTTAGATATTTGTAGGAGTTGAAAATTGGTTGAAAATCACATTCAAATTGATTTTCAAAAGAGTTCCAATTGAATAACGAAAGTTAGTTTTGTGTGTGCATGTTTTTGCATCTACACAGTAGTCAATATTTTGATCATAATTTTATCTCCCAATATCCAATTTAGGTAATTCAAACTGTGTTGAAAATTTAACTCAAAAGGCTACAATTTTGCTAGCAATAGAATTTTTCCAATTCGGATGTTTACTATGTCAGAAATGGGTTTCAATATTTGATCAAAAACTTGGAAGATATCTTGTGTGATTGAAAATTGATTTATGTTAATATTCTGATCATATTCCATTCTTTTTTTTACTTCTAATTTCATCCAATTGACTCTTAGCATTCTTCAAAGTATCTCTTATTGCCTAAATCAATCATTGGGTATTTACAATTTGGTCCTCAAATTTTGTACTTTGCCATTTTTCATTTTTTTTCTTTCAATTCCACTTTCGATCATAAAGTTTTACTTAATAAACGAAATATACAATAAATTAGCCATAATTTCTTAAAAGAATTGTTAAATGTCGATATATTTAGGTCCAAATAAGCGTATAAAATACACTTATCAAGTGTCAACCCTAGTTTTTGCCTTGACCCGAGGTGAATTTTTAGAATGTGAAAGGTTGGATAGTTTTTTAACTGTTTGATTTGCAACATTTCAATTTGTAGTCATTTGTTGTTGTGTTAATGGCCCTTTTTATAGATGATTTTAGGGATTTCTTTATCATTTTTGCGAGTTCAACACTTGTCATTCTACTGGAAGTACCATATTGATTGATTTTTGTGCTTTCTTATACTTCTCATGTAATTTGTTATGTATATGTGTTCGTTCGCATGGAAAAATCAATCGATTTGATTGTGTCAAAATGTGCACTTAAAATGTCTTCTATTTTCAAAGTCGAGTTGAGGCCTTCATTTTCGCGGTCTGCACAAGGCTTCCAATTATCATTTTATCCAAATGTTAGGATTGCACACATTTTCTAGATACTGCTTCAACAATCATGATGCAAATGCTAATGGACACGCTGGCATGTAATGGGACCTTTTTGTGGCTGACATGGAGCCCTCTTGAGCAATAATTATGTCAGCACATAACACTAGTATCAAGGAATGCCTTTCCTTCTAGCATAGAAGGAGCACCATGCAACAGTATTCTAGTTTACTAGACTACATTCCATTTGTTCTCTGTGGATTTGGGACGAAATATATTCAAAGACAAATAAAAAGAAGCTCTACAACCGAATGTTTGAAAGTATTGTATATAGCTTATTCATTGATTTGCGAAAATAGAAAATTACAATTGCTGGTGCAAGGACGAACAGTTTGACAAGACTTTGAATACCTACTACCCCAATAATGATTTAAGTAAGAAAAACCTAAGGGTCTGTTTGATTACAAAGATGGAATTTGGGTGGAAAGAAAATGAATTCCAGGGAATTGAATTGCCTAAAAATTATTTTCCTGAGAATTGTCGATTTATTGTGTTTGATTGGTATAATTTTTCAAGTGAAAAATGTTAAAATAGAAGTGTTTTTTGATGTTCGTTTGATTTTGTTTTACACAAAAATTATCAATTAAAGGGATAAAATTTACTGGTATTGAGGATATAATTTGTTTCTATTGTCAAAAAAAAAAATCAAGAAAATCATCTATCTTTTGACATTCGTTTGGCTTTATTTACATGAAAATTGTCAATTAAAGGAATTTTTTTTTTTACAATAATTCTTAGAATTTGTTTCCATTGCCAACAAAAATAAATAAATAAATAAATTAATTAAAATTTGCTAAAATAACCGGGAAAATAAATTCTCACCATATTGGTGATATCAAATACCATTAATTGAGTAAAAGATGGAAAACTTATTCCATTTTCCATAGAAAATGATCCAATCAAACACTACCTAAGTGTCATAAGTAGACATTTAACAGTTAACGGATCATAATAAGTATTTACAAACAGTAAGGTTCTTTTAGTGCTGAAATAATTTTTTACATCTTAAACTAACATTGATAAAGTGCGTTCGAAGTTGGATAAACTGTAACTGCAAGTAATCAAAGACCAAGTATAATTGCGATCCTTGACACCTGCACTGGATAGACCCATTGATCCTAACCTAATATACAACATAACTAAAAAGATTTGCTTAGTACAAGATGATTTTTTAAGTTGTAAAATGTTTCGTCAATTTTTGATCATTTCCTCCTTTTTAGTATTTTTATGGATATATAAAAAGCTAATTTCTTTAGATCTCCTTTTTTAGCCTTTTCAACTTTGATTTCTAAAAGGAGCATTGGCCAGCTTTGATTCGATAATGTAAATGTGGACCCCAATTGGTCAAAAATTATGGTCACAATAATTATTAAAGACAAAGGTAAGTGCAAATGTCCCTAAACAGATTACTGAGGGGACAGACATTACATTTATTTATTGGACTCACTAATAATATTCTTAGACAATTTCCTGATTGTGACACAAAATGTCCGCTGCTATATGGCATAGTCCAAAAGCAAGGAATGACTAAATAAACAATAATTAACACAGTTTTGGACAAAACCCAATTTAAGTGCATGTTTGATTAGGCTCAAAAGTAGGCTGAATTTATTTTTAAGTAAATTTTTTATTTCTCATTTACATCTTTTTTCTTACAAGTAAAAATAATTACTTATTTTAATATTGAGATGTGATTTATTCTCTATAAATAACTTCTAATTTTTAGTGCTTGTTTGGTAAGGATTTTGATAATTGATTTTTTGACTGTTAGAGATAAAGTGGGTCATACTTGTGAGAGAAGAATTCAAAAATAACGACTGAAATAGTGAAATAACGGTCAAAAAATTGATTTTTAAGTTGTACCAAATAAGCTCTTAATCATGATGAATAAATAATTGGTTATTGTTAAATTTACATATAAGTGAGATTGTTATTATTCTTAGCCAAACATGAATGAATTCGTAAGAAGTATGAGTTTGTGGCCACTTCGAAAATTAGTTAACATCTACTGGCTTGGCAAATTTATAAGAACATATATATTGAATTGCTTAAAATAAGAAATCAAAAATATTTTACTAAATCATTTCATAATTGACATTTTTTTTAGGCATGAAATTTGAAAAGCAGGTAAATGCAAGTCATCCATTTTAAAAGTATGAAATATTCTACTCGTATATAATGCGGTGTTCACCACCTCACGTGAAGGGGGATCCACTTCGAATAAATTATGCTCTTGTTTGAGCCTTATTCTTGTCCAAAAAGTGCAATTTTTGAATAGTATGTTAATAAGAAATGTGTGGTTAAAAAAATAAAGAAAAATTTTGAGTTTACGTGTAATATTATTTTATTGAAGAACTATTGAAAAATGATTTTTGATGAAAAAATGGACTCAAACAAGGGCTGTATTTTATTGAAAGTAAACTTCCCTCCATGTGAGGAGATGAACACTGTTATGAGCATCAAGATATACGTGTAGTATCACTCATTATATATATCATTTTAAAAATAAGCCCTCGTTTGTCTCTATTTTTTCAAAAAATATTTCTCATAATTATTTTCAATTACACATTTACAAAATAAAATATTTGTTCGTAAATTTTATTTTTATTCTTATTTTTTAAGCACATACTCTTAAAAAAATTCGGTGTTCATTTATGCATTTTTTATTTATTATTATTTTTTGAATAATGGCCATAAGAAGTGAAGGGTCAAAAAATGGCACATCTCCTACCAAATCTTATTCGTAATTTGTCTGAGCTTTGCACAACTGTTTTCATAGAGCTTTGGCTTCTTCTCACCTCTCTCTCTCTCTCTCTCTCTCTCTCTCTCTCTCTCTCTCTCTCTCTCTCTTCAAGATTGTGAGTGTGAGTGTGCGTGTGCGTGTGAAAGTATCTCATGGAATACGAAAGGGTACACAAAGTTCAGGTAAGAATATGATTTGTTTTGTACACTCACTTTACTTAGATATCCACACAAATACATTTTAATTATTAGAGACGAACTTCAAAAATAAATGCGAAACAATTGATTTGGTTGTAGAGTTTGAATCTTTCTTTAGTGGGTTGTGCTTAGAGTTCTTCAATTTGGGAAAAACCTGCATTAGATTTTGAATTTGTTGTTTGATGATGTAGACTGGTATAATATCTCCAAGTAAGTTGAGAATGAAGCTAATGGGACCTCACCATCAGAGGGAAAAGGGCGAATCAAATAGTAATTCTTCAAGAACATCTCCTGCCAGGATTGAGGATTCAGAATTTTTGAAGAACCGGTTATTGGCCACCAGAAGTGGAGATTTTGAGGAGGAAGGTTTGGTAACTTTGCCCATATTAATTTCTGCTTCAAATCTTTTGTTAATCATTAATTTGTATATAATGTAGGACCAGATCAACATGAGGCTTGAGGCCTCCTTTGAACTGTTTTTTATTAGCTTAGAAGTATACCAAGAAAATGTGCTTTTCTGGCAGAACCGCACTTAATTGGAAGTAATTGCTTATAAGATTAATTACAGATCTCTAAATTTTTGTTGGCATGTAGATTTGGTTTTGATTGAACAAAACATAGTGCTGATTTAGGGTCTATGCACTACGATTTGCAGCTCCAGCTTCAGAAGTTCCACCAATAAAACATAGTTTTTCAGTGCTAGCTGCAAGCCAAGGTGATGGTAATTTTCTGCAACCAAAGGAACTCGTGCTGAGGGAAAATGAGGATGTGAGCAGTGTCAAAATGCAGCTAGTTTCAGTGGGTGACGGCAGTAATTTTTGTTCACTACAACCAATGAGAACATATGAAGATGAGATTCTTGATTATGACAGTACTTCAAGCTTTGAGTTTCATAAAGGGGAGAGATCATTGCACCATCCTGCGAATAGATCATTCTCAAGACCTTTGCCATCCAAATGGAATGACGCTGAGAAGTGGATTATGAATAGGCAAAATATTCAATAAAAAATAAATGAAAATACCCCCAGATGTTCACCCCAGCCCACGTTTACAACTGGGAACATTTAAAATAAGAAAATATGACCTAATACATTGTATAATTCGGTTTATGTAATATCAAATATTTAAAAAACTAATACACATATAAGAGGAGATTTCACTTTCTTTTTCCCTGTTGTATCCTTGGCATCGGACTGCTATACCATTTCTAACTAGATCACGAGTATTTCAATGAGCTTGCTTTCCATATTGAGCTTTTGTGGATTTTTTTGCCAACTACAAATTATTTAAGAATCGCTGTTTTTAAAGCACTCTTCTTCCTATCCCCTAAATTTTGAGTTTCTCTGTCTGTGAAAAGCCTTATTGAATGTTCTTCAGTTCTGCCAAAGCTACAAAATATACTGTTATACGTTTACTTCTTCCGATAATACTCAAATTTATTTATACTTTTCAGAACTTCATTTAGAGGGTCAAACTAAGTGTGCATCTCTCCTTTTCAAGTTGGTTTCTTAATTTGTGTGCTACTAAACCCTTAGTTTAGCTTTGCTTTTCTGCACTTCCATTTCTCTTTGACGTGTTTGCATTTTTTCTTTTTTTATCGAACAAAACTAATGTGGAAATGAGCACTTGGTATTGCAAATGTAAATAGTATTTGTTTTCAGGCGCAAATTGAGCAAATGAGAGCACAAGCTCAAGCAAAGATGGTAAAGAAGGTCAGTATGGCAACCCAAAAATCAGAGGAAATGCGTGCTGCTGCAGAAGCTAGAAAAAATCGCCAGGCTGAAAAAACTGCTGCAAATGCAGAATACATTCGCCAAACAGGTCGAATTCCATGCTCCTCTTCTACTTGTTGTGGTTGGTTATAATATGAAGAAAGTTGCACAAATAAGACATGAGTCGTACACCAATCGATGAATTGTTGATCATGTTTGTTTTTATCTTTGTATTTATTGAAAAAAATTAGAAGTAGCCTTTAGATGGAGTGAAGAATATGTAATCATACATATCGTCAGTATAGTGATGTTGATTTTTGGTCAATTTTGATTCCCTGAAAACATCAGTTTCTTTATTTGGAATTTGAAGCCCTCTTCATCGAGCACCAAATAATTCCAATTTGCACTATAAAAACTTGAGTAATGAGAATAACAGAAAGATTTTGGTATATCATCAAATCTGTTAAAGAAAAGCTAAAATGTAATGAAGTTTTCTCAGAAATAAGGATACTGATACAAAATGCTACACATGTTAAAACATCTTCCTTGTGAAGACAGATTTCAAGAAGCTAATTTGTCTAGAGTTTACTCAAAGATGTGTGTAAGTTTCAAGAGTGAATTATCCAAATGGTCACTGAATTTTATAAAAGGTTTTTACGGGGTCACTGAACGTTAAAAATTATTCAATTCAACACTGAACTTTACAAAAAGTTTCCACGAGGTCATTGAACTTTAAATTCATCACCGAACTTTGCAAAAGGTTCCCAGGGATCATTGTTGTAAAATTCAGTGATGAATGTGGTGATTTTTAAAGTTTAGTGATTCTATGGAAACTTTTTACAAAGTTCAGTGATCCCGTGAAAATTTTTTGTCAAGTTCAATGACCATTTGGGTAATTCACTCTAAGTTCCAACCATCAAGATATCTTGATGAGGCCACAATTATTCTTACTAAGTGCAAGAAGTCTAACTATCCTAATATGACCTCAGATAACTCATTAGATCTCCAACCTTACATTGAAATTTGAGGTAAATGTTGTACCATTATGCACCAAATTAAAAACCATTTGCAACTCATTACATTAAAAGTTATACTAAATGAACATTTTATAATTATTTTCTTCTTAATAATTTATTTATGGGAAAAATTATTTATTTATATTACTTACTACTACATAAATTATTAAATAAATAATTGTGTTTCATTTAACAAAAATGTTGAATTCTTTAATAAATTTAATGAATGTACTACAATTAATAGAAAAAACCACAAATAAAATAATAATAATAATAATCATAGTATTAAAAATAATAATTAATTAAGAATTAAAATTTGTTATATAATAAGAAAGTGACACAATCACCCTTAACAAAAGTTGATGCAGAATGAAAAAATAAAAAAATAATAATAATAAAAAGGAAAAGAAAAAGAGCAAAAAGGACATTAACCATTTTGGTGCAAAATGGTGTCGCAGCCGTATTCATTTGCACCAAAATGATGCAAAATATGATCAAAGTGGTGCAAAATTTGGTGTTGGGTTGGAGTGAGATTACACCAAATATTTGGCGCAAGTGTTGCCCTTAGGCTTTGAGATATTATGCGAGGTGCTAAAAGGATAATTAGTGGAAGGCACGATTGATTCTAAAGAGAATTGAAACGAACCAAGAATCAACGAAAACATTGATTCCAAATTTAGTTTTGGTTGGTCCCAAAATAAATTACTGAAACCGAGGTGATTCTATTGGGGTTGTTCATAACTTGCAAGGTGACTAAAGTTTACCTCCTAATGCATCTTTGATATTGTAGCTTTACTTCGAAATGTGAGCTATGGTTAGTGTCGCTTCGTTCCTGCAAATTGAAACAAGGTGGTTCACTAACCAGCACCAATCGCTACTTCTCCAATTATTTACAATTGGACTAATTGTAGCCTACCCGTGTTCACGATAGATCAAGTCACGTTCGTTTTGGGTTTTCAATTCTGAGTACTAGAACCAAAAAGCGAACTGGTCAACTGGCTGGCCGATTCTTGGTTCCAGTACCGAACCGTACCGAACCATTTAAAACCTAAACACATCGGCACCCAACAGGCCAGTTGGATCCGATACTTTTGTGCGCCCCTACCAGAAATAAATCCTCTTCAAAGTGGGAAAGCATTAAGCCAAAAATACTGTCATTTTCTGCAAAACAACAGAAAATAATGTAAAAGGAGGATTTTAACTTTTAGGGTGGTTGGAATTCCTACCCTACCTTAAATTGGTGCTCTTCTTGCTGTCTTGCACTCATACCACATCACCCTTCTGTAAAAACCTCGTGGCTCGTGAGTATGCAATTTTGACAGCTTTAACGGTCAATTCAAGTCCAAGTATGAACAAATGAAAAAAGTCACTTGTACACCATGGTGTACAGCCCCACATGTTGAGGGGACCCACATGAATAAAATAATTGTGGGCCCTGTAAGGTGTACAACTTTTATACATCACCATTATCAGTGCTCTAAATAGATTGTAAACTGTGAACACCAAGCAAAACTGTGAACAAATATACTGGGGACATACATATAGCTTTTGAATGGACATAATACATCACCAATATCAGTGTTGAGCTCTAAATAGATTGTAAAATAGTAAGAAACTACAGCTAATTCAAAGGCACTATTGTCCTTAAATATGCGCGTTTTGGCATTACAGGATGGCGAAATGGAAGAGGTTATGCTATAATCCTTACCAGTATAGCTTCTATGTAATGGCTTAACCAAGAAGCAAGAAGTTCTGTCCCCCCAAAAGTTTTAGGCAGATATGCTAATAATACTAATACAAGTGACTTTGTCTTAACTCGTAAAACTGCTTTAAAAATCAAGAGTCCCAACAGATGGTATCCCGGTATTCATATTCCTGGACTCTTGCCGGCTTGCGTAGCTATCACAGCTGCTGCTTGGAAGTCTCTGAACTGGGACTTCCAAGCCTCGTTTTCCCATCTCTTGCACCTCTAGTGTCGACAGTATCTTGATACACCATACACTGTTTACAAATTCCCTGGAAATATAATAAACACGGTGTGTATCAGATGTGAACAGGCAGTATGACACCTCCTTGAAAAATGCAATTATGTCATGTAGTAATAACAAGAAACGCTAAATAACCACCATGAATCTTAAAAAACGTATAATTTAACAGCAAGCACTTCATTTGCATGATAAGGGATTATAGTAGAAGAGGCATTTCATCCTGATGCTGACGTAACCTAACAAGATAAATAAGACACGACTAAGGGCCTCAATTACCCAAGTTATGCCCCTAATGCTAGAAAGGAGATCCACAAGAACTTGTAATGATAGTTTTACATCCAATGATCCAGACTCGGAGAACACGAACAAATGCATGCTATAAAACACAAAAATTTCATGCACACATTTTTAAGACGGAAAAACTCACAGCCAGGGGTCATCGCCAAGGAGAAGAACATCGTTCTCTCGGTCCACAAATACAAGCTGCCAGCCTGATCTCAAAGGGTCCTCCAACTGGCCTTCGAGGCCAAACATCACTGCAAGTTCACCGCGCAGCTCATGATAGCTGCTGAACTTGGTGATATCCAGTGACCTTCCAAAGGACCCTGACTTGTAAACCTGTTGAAAAAAGGAAATACAAATGAAAAAAGAAATAAATTTTGGAATGTAATTTAGTGCATTCGGCAATCCTACCAATTCCCCCAACAAGCTGCCAGGTAATGGAGATATACTTCTCCGTTTTGATAGGTAGACAGGGTTCAATGGGGTAACTAAGGCGGCCTACCTTAACAAAGGTTTTGGAAGATGTGTCTGGTTGCCCCATGCCTTTGGACGACTGCAGGACACCCGACTCATCGATACAACTGGAAGAAGCTGTTGGGTCAATTGAATAATCTGTGCCAGTGCTACTCAAGTAGTTGGAAGAGGCCAACGCTATTGTTGGATTATTGCTATCACTACCAACTCCCCTAAGATGTGACATCTCATTCTGCATGAGAAGGGATGCGGAATCTATATTAAATCCAAATAAAAGGTGACTTTGGGGATCATTGCTTCCTTGATCCATAATGCACTCCCTACCAGGAAACGGAGGCAAAGAACCAGCATTTTGAGATATGTTAGTGTTGGGTGGTGCCAACTGATCCACCTGGGATGATATACACTGAGATGTTCCCAAATGAAAACGAGGATCAATGGCAACCCTCTTTGTGGGCCAACCACTGGAAGATAATAAGTCTCTCGAACTAGGCATGTTAACAAGGTTGGGCGCTTCAACCTGGGAGACTGAGCTCAATAAACTGTGAAGAGGAAAACTAATATTGCTAGTGACAGGTTTGACATTTGAATCCAGAAAGTTCTGTGGGTGCACGGAAGAAACGGATTGCAGCTCTGAAGGCTGGGCTTGAGAGCTTGAAGCCAATTGAGATAGGACAGGTACAGCACTTGAAACCTGCTGAGGATCAGTCAAATGCTGCTGTTGGAGCTGTAGATTACTGAAAGAGTTTTGATGCTGCAATTGCGGCTGAAGAAGATGAGCATGCTGTTGTAGAGGTGCCTGAGGCTGGTTTTCTTGAAAGCTTTGACGAAAAGGAGAAGGGGACTGGGACTGTTGCATGGTCTGAGGTTGCACCAAACCGTCATACCAGCTACCGACAGCCAGGGGTTGCTGGAACTGGATGCGTGACGAGAGGATCTGTTTCGAAGAGTCAATAACCCTCATCTCCCGAAGAGCAGCAGCAGCAGCCATAGCTTGGTACATGTCAGTTCGAATGCCAAGTGTTGAAGTATCAAGCCTTGGCTGCATCCATGGCGTGACTCCCGTTCCTTGAAAGTTGAGAGATTGCATTCCACCGTTTCCAATATCTCCACAGAGCCACATAAGAGAGGAATTTATCCCTGTATCATCATTCTTCACCCCTAAGAGCAACAAACAATATTAGTTACTGCACTAGATATTTTGTATTTCCGTCTCTTATGCTGAATCGCGTGTGATAAGAAGAGGTTTCAAAAGCAAAGAAAAATGTTTGGGAGAGCAAGGATAGAATGGAAGACAATCAGAAAATTCAACTTCATACCACTGAATGAGGGGAGTCCTGGAGGCCAAGGTCGCTTTAGTCTCATGGGAAATGGCGACGGATACATGGGGAATGTTGTCAAAGGCTCAATTTCCCATAGGGAGACCCTAGGTTGCCTTTCACCAGCAGTAGATTCATCCCAACCAACCTGCATCAACATGGTGAAAGTTTAACATGGACACCTTTGAAAAAGGACAGGATTTCAAAAGTTTCAATCAGTCACTCGTTAAGCAATGTAGAGTGGGACACCATATATATTGCCTGTGTTAAACAAAGAATAAGTAGGAGGAAGTTTGTGGCATATAGCATACCTTCACAGAAAGCCAATGCGAATTTGGCCATCGAACGGGATCAAATTCACTTATGCCAGTTATCGTCCCCATATAGCTGGAACCAAGCATATAATTAGAATTATCAGTTGAATGTATACAACTTTTAGTAAGATAAGGAACTCATAAGGGAGGAGGAGAAATGCATATACACCTATGGAACAACAGAAAATATACACCTATGGAACAACAGAAAATACGTAATATCAACTTCGTGACAGATACATTGACAGATACATTGAACTTGGGGGGGCATGCCATCTCGGTTTGTATTTTGAAGTCAATTTAACACCATGTTCCTTATCTTAAAGCTATTCGAGAGGTTTTCAGATATTTCTTTAGCTCACAAGATGGATGATAGCTCATTATTACATAGAAAAGAAAAGAAAAAAATCAATTATTGGAAGTCAACGTGCAAACCTAGGATGTTAAATGAATTTTTCCACAAACAAATAATGGTAAAGGAAGTAAAATTCTGCATAAGTTGTCCGGAAACATACCGACGAATGCTAGAATCTTCTGTTTCAAACAGCATCCTGAATCGCATACCAACAGAGACTTGAGTATGATAAACGGCTTTCACATATTTGGCCAGAGATATAACAAATTCTGATGGACTAGACCTGAATTCAGAAGTAAACGAGTTAGAGACACCATTGATCTGACAAGCATAAACTTGATCATGGTGCAAAGAGAACACCTTGGGTTGAAAAATATGGTGAAACAGCTTTTTGTTTCAGCTGCATGTGCAGCAGCAGCAAGAAGCCCCAGATGCATGCTGTCGCTTGATAAAACCGAAGAAGGCATGACAGTTTGTGGGCGATTGGAACGTCGGATACCAAGAAGCAATTGATTCTTGTCATTCCTAATTAAAGTAATAAAAACAATTCAAATGTAGATCTAGCCCATGCACTTATTCTCAAATATTGCAAAAATATTACCCAACCGGAATGGAAGAAGAAGAAAGAAAATGCCGATGTTACGAGACCAGAACAAGTTAATGCGTACCATATGAAAAGGACTGAATCACCAGCAACAAGTCTTTTCGCACTGACAAACATACTCCATCCAGAAGTAAGAAGATGCCTCTTTGGCTGACCTGTGAAACGAACATAAACAATTACAGGAATTAGCCCACATATTTCTGAAGAAAAAATCGTCAGGTAGACAGTTTCTATGTTCATAGGCCGATCTATTTAAGACAGAAAGACGGGAATAGAACAGAAAGAAGTTATCGTGGACGACTTG
Source organism: Olea europaea var. sylvestris (assembly GCF_002742605.1). Taxonomy (NCBI): domain Eukaryota; kingdom Viridiplantae; phylum Streptophyta; class Magnoliopsida; order Lamiales; family Oleaceae; genus Olea; species Olea europaea. The sequence continues at coordinate 6,835,402 of NC_036257.1, read as the reverse complement.
CTCCAATTGGACTTCTTACGTCGGGAGAGGATATTTCTATGGCAGCCATTTCGGGGCCCTGGACCATGTAATCTGCTGGGTTACAGGCGGCAGATTAATATTTTACTGGGTATTCCACAGACTTGAATATTCTAAAATCATACATATCCTAGAGTTGATATAGATCGAGATAATGGTGAATCAAGTAGTTAGAAGAAAACTAAACAATAGAAGATGAAAAGTAACAGGAAATATTTTGAAATAAAGTTAATCCCCATTTAGCAAAAATCCTACAAAAGACAGGATTCCCCACATTTAAGAAACTTGCCTCGAAAAATATGTCTGAATTTCCACTCATTGTTATGCAGATCCCGTGCAATCAACTCTTGAGCTGGGGGTTGCTGAGCAAAATCCTGCAGGCTGAGAACATTAGAGCCTATGTACAGGACATCAAATATAGGTGAACCATAACTGGACAGTTATAACTTTATAGAAACCAGATATATTTACCAATGGTGGAAAAACTTTCTCAGCTGCCCGGCGCGGAACTGAAAATCCACCATGACTGCTTGTATCACTTGCCGTTAATGTTTTGCAGAAGTAATTTGTTGGCTGTTTGCAGGGAGTACCCAGATCTGCAGGAAGTAAAGTAACATCCTTTTGCTCTTGCTGCATTAAAGGCACGTTAAAATTTAACTCAACCAACACAAAACATGAATAATTGACGACCCAGTCTTGATATAAAGTTGACGTACCGGGCTTAATGGTTGCAAGGTCATTTCAGCATAAACCTCATCTGTCTCGACATCAGCCTGGATGACAAATAATAAGCTTCTAGAGCAAGCCTGTTAAGGATAATTGAAACACAACCAAAATTGAAGATCTCTTACATGCATGGTCGCATTATGAAGCTGACAAATTAGCTGTGGAGGCAAGCTTGGGTAGTTCGGTGTTTGTGCATCAACTTCCTTGTTGGTTGATACAGCAACCTGTTGAGAAATCATTGAAAAAATAATGAGGTCAACATGATCTTATTTTCAAGACACACCTGCCATCAGTGGCACCAGCGAACTAAAAACAAATTAATAGTAAATGTACAGGGTACAAGATTCAACCTTGAGAAAACTGTAATTTATCATCAACATAAAAAAGTCAAGAAACAAACCTGTTCGCTGTGACCCTGAGGAAAATACACCACATGGCTCCCAACAGCAGGTAAAGAAACAAGAGGACCAGCACAGGCATGCCAAAGTTCAGAATTCAGACAATTCTTATCCCCTGATAATCAAACTAAAATTATCAAAATTACTCGTCCTACTACATCCTCCTAAAATGGTTGCAGTTTGGAAATTAAGGCCTGAGCCACATTCTTTAAAAAAAAAAAAAAAAAAAATTCTTAAACAGTGATTTGACATAATTTCAATGGCCACATTCTTTAATAAAATAATATTACACGTAAATTCAAAAATTTTCCTTATATTTTAACCACACATTTCCTATCAATACACTATTCAAGAATGTATTCTTATGAAAATATCAAACAGGGGCTAAATTTTGCAGTCTATATAAAAAATCAAAAGGAACATTAATGACAACAAATAGAAGCCTTGATATCATGAAGAGGATATTTATACAGGGAATCCTGACATAAGCCTCTCAAAAAAATAAATAAATAAATAAATAAATAAAAATTGTAATAAAAGCCTCTCTTGACCCAAAAAATTAAAAAAATACAGAGAAAAAAGGGATAAGAGGGATTTTGAAATAAAGGATTTATTTATTTATTTTTTTCTTTTTTTCATCCAAGATCCACATTGGAACCCTCCTTAGCCCAGAATTCAAAAGGTTTTAATTTTCACTGTAAACCTCCCACCCCCCTTCCCAATTTGTAGAATACTAAGCTCCCATCAGCAGGGATTCTGCAATCAATATTTTATAATTAGGAATAAAGAGGTTGCTATTGCTCAATTTCACCTTTAACTACTAAAGAATATGCAATTTTACATACATTCTGATCTCACCCAAAAAAGGCTAAAATGAGATTATAGTGGGAAGTTCTTTTGTGAGATATGCATCCTTAAAATAGCCAGCATTAACTTCAAGAAAAGACATTCACCTTCAGGAGACTGCTGACTTAAACCAGAAGAAGAGAGCTTCATTCCTGCAGGTTCAACAGTAAAAAGATCCAACAAGAAAGAAAATTGCCCTTTTCAACCCAAATTTGGCACCACTTCAATGCATGCAGTCATAGCAATAGATATCTACCCCACTCCACCCCACCCCCTTCACTGCCAACCCCCAAATATAGTGCAAGAGAATTGAGGAAATTATAGTTCTTCACGTAAATATTTTGAAGTAAATGTTAACTATAACTCCCCTGCGGCTGCGAATATGTTCAACCAAAACCTCTTCTACTACAGAACACGAAAAAGTTCAGCTTCATCAGCTCTTTATATTCTTCACCAAACACCCCCAGGCACAGAATTTCATTTCCAAGAAATTCATATGCCAAATCTTGAACTGATCAACAATCATATTTCAGCTCAAACTCCACCATGAAAGTGAAACCAAATCTTTTAGCTTTAACTGAAAATTTTACAGTTGATGAGTCCCAAATTCCTCAAAGAACAAGAATCTTTTAAACCCAGAAACAAAATCACAAAAAAATAAAAATAAATAAATATTTAAAACCCTGTTCAGATCTCGGTTGCACTCAATCAATGACCTCGAACAGACGATCACAAGAAAGCTACGATCTTTTCTTCACACAGCTCAACAGCTTCGATCCACAAATCAAGCATATTTCACCTCATTGAAGCTCGAATATACAGATAGCCTTCGATTCCAGGCACAGACTTTCACACTGAAAGCACAGGTGCATGCCCGTGCATATCAAGCGAAGATGATAAGGGCCACTCTACTCATCTCCTTGTGCCTAACGTTTTCACTACTCTCTGTACCTTGTAGAACACAAACGGAGTATAATTTTCTCTTTCCTCCGAGCAAATCAATCAATTCAACCTTTATTTTTACAATAAAAACTTGTACAGATGCTAATGTGACATTAGAATTTTTTTTTTTTTTTTTCCTCATCTTTCAATGATGTCTCATTGTCTGTAAGATTTTTTCTATACAAAAATTGTCGGATTCTTTTTTCCTAGAAAGAGAATTGAAAGAAAGTAGTTAAAAATTATAAGATTTCTAATTGCCAATGTCAAATTGGATGTAAATTAATATTTTTAAATTTTCGTTTGACATTTTTTATTTTAAAAAAAATTATAAACTCATTTTCAATCACATATTCAAATAATAAAATATTTTACACGTAAATCTAAAATATTTTTTTACTTTTTAAGTACACATTTTCTTAAAAATTACTATTAAAAACATTATTTTGATCAAATAACGGCCATCAAGGGCTAAAATTGTTTTTGTATTCTCATTTACATCCCTCACTTTTGCTTCTTCAGGATGTTAAAAAAAATAAAAAAATAAAAAATAAATCGTCAAAAATGCAATTTGTATGTCCTTAGAATCTCTTTATCGAAGAGATTTTCGATCTATTTTTCACCACGATTGGAGATGCTTTAAATTTTTTGGACCTTATATCTAGTTTAGTAGACTTGTATTGCAACGTTATTATATCGTCATTAACCTAAAAAAGGTGAACAAAAATGAAAAAAAAAATTATGTTTTAGTTTATTGTGATTTCACTTTGATTTATTTAATATTTAAATTTATAGTAGATATATTTAGTCTCTGTTTGAGCCATATTTTTCATATCATCATAATGAGAGAATTGACTATTGGAGAGGAGGTTGGATCCTACACATGAAATAGCAGGTTAACAAAGGTGGCTGGACTTGTAGAATAACAATCCAAATTTTCATTTTTTTGTCCCAAAAATTTGATTCAAACCGAGGCTTAGTTTATTTTAGATTTATTACTAGTGAGATATAAATATATATTAAATTCAATGAATTAATGACATAAAAATAGACGGATAAAAAAATATATGGCGAAACCGGCGGTTTAAAACCGGACCAAACCGTTAGGTTTAGGTTTGAGTTTTTTTCAAACCGTTCAAAATGGTTTGGTTTAGGTTTGGGTTTTTCTCAAACCGTTTTAAACGGTTTGGTTTGAAAATTTGTCAAAAACCGGTAAAACCAGACCGCTTACACCCCTACCTTAGACCTCATATTTTTTCTTGATATGTCGAGCATATCATCTTATTCTATTTTACCCCATGTTTGGACTCCATTTTTCAGAAATATTGTTTCCTAAATTATTTTCAATCATACATTCTCCCATAAAGTAATGTTGCACGAAAATTGAAAAAAATCATTATTTTTCCTTAAAATCTCATTTAAATGGAAACAAATAGGAGTTTAGTTTGAATATATGAGAATCTCAATGATAGTCATTTAAAAAAAAAAAAAAACATTCTCATCAGTTTAGGCAGTATTGATCCCTTGGTTCATTGTCCAATAAATTGTTTTCATTTTAATATGTTGGACAATGAATCCAATAAAATTGTGTATCATTTTAATACTTTGAACAATAAATCAAGGAATTCACCGTAACAATCATGTGTATTAATAACTAACATTATTCTTTAACTCAATGAGAGACTATTTTTAAGGATTTGAAATAGTCAAGGTTGCATTTTTATTTTATTCTTTGTCCATTGTCCATATCCATACAAACTCATGTTTATTAATTGTTTATAAACAATCAAATGACTTTTTATTCACATATATCAAGAATTTCAGGAGTATTACTCACTTCTCAACGCTCATTTTTATTTATATATAACTTAAATCATTTAAAGATACTTCCCAAAAATGACGTGTTATATGCTGTTTATAAATCAAAATTGTAAACTTTTGGAGAAAAGAAAAGACAAACGACTATACTCTTTTTCCAGAGTGATTAAATGAAAGCAAGAAGAGAAAAAAAAATGAGTTTATTTATTCGTAGCAAGATTTGCAATTGATAGACAAGCCATGAACAAACAATGAAACAAAAAGTTAGGAGAGAAAAAATCATGCATGAACCTTGGTTGTAAAATCATGTCCTAACCATTAACCAATATAAACAAGCCATCCACCTATAGGGAAAATGACGCCCCAGTCCATCCAGGGCATGGGCCCTGGACAAGGAGCTTTTTCCATATAACGCAAATACTTGTGTTCCGGTGAGCCCATTATTTCAAAATTTATTTTTTCTCAAATTTATTTTCAATTATACATTTTTCTAACTCCTGTTAGATAGCTTTATTGAAAAAATTGATATTTTAAATAGTGATTTTTAGAAAAATGTGTGGTTAAAAAGTAGGAAAATTTTTGAGTTTACGTACAAAATATTTTATTATATGAATGTAAAGTTGAAAATGAGTATGAGAATTAAATAGCTTTTGCTTTAAATGGAGACGAGTCGAGGGGAAAATAATTTACACTTAAACTCAATTTTTTCCTATTATTTTAATCACACATTTTCTCAAAAACTACTATTACAAAATCTTTTTTTTTTTAATTCGAAAAAATGAAGGTCAAACAAAGGCTGCGTGTTTGGAATAATGAATCAAATAGAGATAATAATCGGACAGAGACTTGTACCGAAATTTACTAGTTATACCAATAGCATTGTAATTGACTAGAATAATGTTCATTTTGTGTTAAAGTCTTTTCGAAAGCTTATACACGTCAATGAATGTTGACAGGCTGCTCGATTACTAAAATTAAAGTGAATATGGTGATAGAAAAACACTTCAGTACTCAAGTTGAGCATATCTTATATTTACATTGCAGTTTTTTTATTTTTATTTTTTATATTGGCTTGCATATGATCAACAAATATGGTTCCATATTCGTCGGTAATTCTGTAAATCGATAAATTATGGGATAAATTAGTGCATAATTATATTTTTTGGACAAAAATGCGTCCATGCAAATACAATAAAATCATGATTTATTGGTGCGATTTACAGGATAGAATTTTGACTTACCGAAAGAAATATACATGCATGAAAATATGAACAAATTGCAACCTACAAATGCAAAGAAAATGAAAAAAGATAAAATAAAACAAGGTATGTGATTGCAAATCTTCTTAGGACATCTCCATTGGTTTGCATTAATTTGGTGTAACTTTTACATCAAATTAGTGCAATTTTCACACCTCTCCTATTGTTACACAAAAATTTACACCAATGAATAGTATTTCCTTTATTTCAACAACTATTTAGTTATAAACTATATTATTACTAAAACTATTAAATTAAAATTAAATTTAGCCTATGTTTGAGCTCCATTTTTCTCATAATTTTAAATTCATTTTCAATTGCATATTCTCTCGTAAAATAAATTTACATGTAAATCCAAAATATTCATATTTTTTAACTACACATTTTTCATTCCAAAATCTATTTTCCTCTAAAAATGGGACTTATACAGGGTCTTAATGAACTAAAATGTTGCAGTTTTTTGATAAATTTAAAAGAGCATTAAATTGAATACCACAATTGGGGGAAAAAAAAAACCTACATTGTAACGCGCAAAAATTACATATAATAAAAACCAAAACTAGTTTTGTCATTTAATGTAGTATCGTGCTCTAAATTATTATTTTTAAATATTTATATTGTTCTAGTGCTAATTTCTTCTTAATTTCTAATTATCAAATTGAGAATTTTTAATTTAATATATTCAATAATTGTTATTTATTACTTGATTTGAATTTACAAATAAAGGTTAATTTAAAATAATAATTAAATTAAAATAATATAAATAAAGTTAAATCATTATATATTAAAAGGTAGAAAAATTACATAGAAGGAATTATAATTTGTTGTAATATAAAATGAATGGCAAAATGGAAATAATCAAAAAGTTCAAAGATTGCATGTATCTTTTTTCATTGCACCAAATTGGTGTGATAATCTATTGTATCATTGCACAATTGGAGATGTCCTTAAGATAGATTTTGCCCTCTAGTGGTAAAGTGATCAAATTACGTCTACCTTCCAAGATACAATGATTCTTCCAATAATAATATAATACAATATATTAAAAAGGTTGAACCTCAACCTTAAGGGTCCCCCACCACCTTATCCTTAGAGTATCGTGAGAGAGATTAATTGCGAAATGTGCCACAACAGATTAGGGAACAAAAACTGCTTGTATTAAATGCATGTACAGTCTATACTTACCATTGTATGATAGATTTCGCATCTTATGAAATGTATATAGCTATTATAATTAATTCACATAAGAAATACAAATATATATAAATTTAAAATTTTTTCCATAATTGTTCGAAATCACGTGCTTCCTTCCAACTTTATTGAAAGTTCTATTTTAATCTTTCAGTTCTCAAGTTGTATGAAGGATTTTCACGAAATAGTTACACTCTCAATAGTAAAATATATTTCCTGACAGATTTTGAATCCTTATATTGAATATTGAATTATCAACGTCTTATGTATGCATCTTAAATTTAACAAGGCAAGGTACTTAATTACTACAACACGGTTTAATATTTTAAATTGTAATTTGAAGTAATCACTGTCATCACCACAAATCCTAAGGCGTATTCAAACTTTAATATTCATGATCTGGATGTGAATGAGTCTATGTCATCCTAAGGTGCTGCTAAATGCATGGAATACTATGCAAACAATAATCGTACCCCCACAATTTTAGAGAAGACTCAAGTAGCAACATAATATTCATCTAAATATAAAGTTCGTTCATACCGTTAATTTTATCCATCTATCGAATAAATAATTTTATTCCACCTCTAATCACATATAAATCAATTGGAATGTCCATATCTCACGAAAGTCTATGCGCTTTCAAATTTTGGACTGTCAATTTTAATCACTTTTAATTAGGGTCCATCATATTTATTTAGTACTTTTATATATAATAACTTTCACCCTTTCCATCGTCTAGAAATTTATTTACAACATATAAGGTAATTAAAGAAATGTAATTAAAAAAATGTTATATAGAAACAATGCTACCCCTACAAAGTCTTGTGTTGAGAATAAATTATTCGACCTTCACAATTTCTAGGTCAAATCAATTTTAATAGAATAATGTTAGATGTAAATTCTCCTTGAAACCTCCCTTGTCATCCCTTCTGTGTGGAAGAAATCTGGACAGTGATATAATAATTGTGGTCAAAACCAATGGTGTAGATGTAACCACATGAAACCTTGACGTCAACTACAATGTTTATATAGCATGGTTGATTTTAATATTCATCAACTCTTTCGACGTTTATCATTTATGTAGAGGCAATTCTCAACTTCGCAGTGATTAAATGCATTTCTATTGTACAATTGTTAGTAACATAAAATAACCATATTATCTTTATTTACACAAATATCACCTCACATATTATAATTGAAATTAAGTTAAGACTTTCTACCAAGCAGACTATTGTCCATTTCCCGACCATCTCTTTTCTTTGTTCATAACATTAATGAAAAAGTTATTCAAATAATACTATTTGCATGCATAGCCAATTAATTTCACATTTTTAGTCAACGTAAAAACATGCTCGATATTGTACTTCTTTTCAGAAAAAAATACATAATGGTAGTTAAAATAACTACAAAGGACGCAAATGAACCAATGCAACCGTATATTTATTTTATATAAGTAAAAAACTCATGAATATTTAAATATCAAATATCTATTCTTGAAAATTTTCGAAACTACTCATGCAGGCATATGCTTCTTTCTTTTTGAAGAAGGTAAATGTTTTATATCAAAAACGTAAAAGTAAATTACAAAAACACAGGGGCATACCCCAGAAAAACTAGGCTAGAAACATACGTTTTCCTAACACCAATAATTGTAGTCTAGATTAGTGCTCATAACCTAACCACGACAATAAAAAAATATCCTTAGAAAACGTCATGAGCGTTGGAGTCATATATTCTCATTAGATGGAACCAAGCCCCTACATAAATTTACTTGTGCACAAATAGAAAAAAAAAAAATGTCTCGAATAACCGTAGACTCGTGTTTCGGAGCCTCTCCATGGCTTCTAACATTACGCTCGCACCAAATAGCATAAATTGAAGCCGCAAACATCAACCGAATAACGATGGTATGCATAGACCTCCCATGAAACTGGTCCATCTAAGAAAGAGTATCTGGCCAACTCCGTTGAAAAAACAATGTCTCTAGCATATGCTTCTTGTTACTTAAAAAAAATAAGTATGGTGATGTTCTTTCTTTTAGAAAATTTGATTAACCAGTATTCTTTTATGCAGAATTGAATGGTTAATATCCTCTTTACATATCTTCCTAAATTAACTGAATGCAATATCACATCCATTTGGAAGATTGAAATCAATTTAAACAGAAGATATACATATGCTTCCATGAGCAATTCCATGAAGTTCACATCGTTTTAGATTTAATCATCAATGATAAGAGCAACAAGAAAATCTAAATAGCAGGACCATATTAAACATTCAATTCGCACATGAACAACATGCATGAAAGGATAATTAAAATTATAATTATTTTAAAACACGAGATTACAGCATTAATACTTTTAATTTTCATGCATTTTTAGATAGTTTAAATATCGAACTCAACAGCATGTAGTAAAATGTAAAGTTAGTTAGTTAGCCTGGCCAACAACGTCACGAATGCAATTTTTATCAAGTAACTAAACATGGACAGGCCCACATGGGGTCAATTGACCCCCACAAAATTTCTGTTCTTCTTCTTCTTCTTCTAATTTTTTTTTTTTGTTTTTTAAATATGTAAATTATCCAAACCTTGTCCATTGCCAAGCCCTAATATGTAAATTACCCAAAACCTTGTCCATTGCCAAGGTCATTTATTGTTCTTTCGCTCATCCATCCTCAAGCGACCAAGTTCATTTTCTCTCCAATCCTTCATGTTGCTTTTCATATGCGTTTGGACTTTGCTCTGAACTCGACATAGAGAAGAATTGAGACAGTGGTCTATGGAGAGTTCGAGACCACCATTCAAATTTTCTCTTCTAGTGCTAATTTTGTGATTTTTCTTCCGTCCAGGTAACAAATCAACAGCCTATTTGTTTGATTTTATATGTTTTTATTCTAAAATTCATTTGAATTTGAGAAATGTTGTCGACCACATCCCCATTGCTTGTTATCTCATCTAAAACTGAAAGTTTAAATGCTTAATACAGATCAATAATTCAACATAATGTTCATAGTTATTCAAAATTATGACCTTGGGTTCTCAGACAATCTAGATTTTCTATTGTTTTCCTTTGTTGCATAGTTTAATTTTTAGCTTATTTTATATTTATATTTAAATCAAATTGGTTAAAAAATTCAAAAAAAATATTTGTTTGAAAATGATAGAAGTCAAAAATAACAATTTTATCAGCAATAATTGCTTATAAATGTTGTTGGGAAGTCGAAGATATGAAATTTTGATATATTATGAGATTGGACAATGCATTTTAATCTCCAATTATATAATTTAGTTGGATAATGTAATTGTAGTAATGTTCTGACTTATCTTCATTAATGATATGTTTTAAAAAAATTTGTATTTCAATTTTTGACCCCACAATACTGAACATTTAGCTCCGTCCCTGTGACTAAACTTTGAATGTCATTTATTTGATTAATCAATGACCTCCCTTTTCACACTTGTCTTGTGTGAATCACGATGATATAACATTATAATAGAAAGACTGGATGTGCCACCCTACCCTCCTTCCATAGGCATATGTCTATTTCTTGTGATAATTTAGGTTCTTTGCAAGTCTCAATTCATGGCTCAATAATTCAAACATATGTCGTGTCCCATATAATAAGGGATGATTGAGTGATAATTGTGAGCCACTTCTTTGGCATCTTAGCAACAACTTCAATATCTTCCCTTTTGACTCTCTGTAGAGAATCAATTAGTTTTTTAATAAAGCAACAAAAATAATCTTGATCAATACTCCAATTACATTCTTTTCGATTTTTTCAATATGGTGCACGGAATAGTCGAAGCATAATATTTTTTTATTAACATTTTAATGGGAAAGGAAACTAGATGATATCTTGAATTCACCATCACATATTATAATAGTATCAAATCGACTAAATGTTAACTGAATGTGACTTGTAAACTTCACTATAGTTTAAAACCAATCAATTCATCTAGCCAGTTCCAAAAACCCTAAATTCGGAATAATCTCTCTGTCTCTCTCTCTCAAGTTTTTGAAATGCAAAAATTAGAATATTTTTCATAGTTTCAATTTGCAACTAGACAAGTACTATGTAATAGATTTATAGGAAATTCATACATGCTTTTGGAATTTGTAATAAAATAAGCCTTAAAATCATAATTACCTAATGTAGATAACACCAAAACTAAAATCTTATTTAGGCATTTAGATAAAATTATTTTTAACTTTTGTACAGATAAAATCTTTCATATAATTTTGCTTTTAATGCGAGGCACAATTAGGGACAGTACAAGTGCACATCTCTGTCTCCATAATTTTCGGTACAAACTTCTCTATCCCAACATTAAAGGCCAAACTAAGGCACTACTCACAATTTACAATCATGCTTGGTATCATTGTTCTAAAAAGCATAAAGTGTGACTAGACGTGGAACCGAATCTCAAGCTTTACAAATTTAGGTGTAAAAAGCGTTTTCTTATTTATAATTTTTTTAATTTTTTAATCTTTTTAAAAATTATTTAATAATTAAAATAATACATATTGAACATAAAATTTTAAAATATAATATTTACTTGATAACTTCTACCATTAGTCAATTATGTAATATTCAAGTTTTCGAAATGTAAAAATTAGAATTTTTTTATAGTTTCAATTTTTAGCTAGACAAGTCCTATTTAATATATTTATAGGAAAATCATACATGCTTTTGGTGTTTGTAATAAAATAAATCTTAAGATCATAATTACGTAATGTAGATAGCATCAAAATTTAAATCTTATTTAACTATTTAGATAAAATCATTTTTAACTTTTGTATAGGTAAAATATTTTAAAAACTTGAAATCAAAGTCAAATGAAAAGTTTTTTTTTTAAAAATAATAATAAGCTAAAGTCGAACCAAAGAATTTAATAAAGCGCGTCTACGGGAAATGAAAGAAATGAGGAAAAAAATTCAACCGTTTGGGAATTGGAAAAAAAAGTCTACGGGCAAAGCAAGACATTTTGCCCAAGTTTCGAGCCTAAGTGCCACTTAGGCGAGCTTTTTGGAACGCTGATTGACATATACTTTGATGTACACCATTGTTTACATTCATCTGCATGGCAAAATGTGATTTAACATTAAAAAAAAAAAAGATTTGTTTTCCCATCCAGTCAATTTTTGACAATCATTCAAGTGTCAAGCATAATGTACAAATTACAGAGTCCTACAATTTAATTAAGAATCACCCATTGTGTAAAATTCTTTTCTTTATTATTTCAAACTATTCCAAATTTCATTACAATCACGATCTAAAAAGTATCGATTGAACCGCAACATTGAATTATATTATTTAAAATAAAGATTTTCTCAATTGCACATTTCAAGGTTTTTTTTTTCCTTCCTTTTTTAATGGTACATTTCAAGATTGACATCGTTTTTGACATTTGCATTGTTGTAAAAATGTGATTGGATGGGGAAAAAAAAAATTTTAACTGCCAAATGATACTTTATCATGTGCTAAAGTGTAAACCATAGTGTACACCAAACATGATTATTACAATAATATATTATTAACAAATAAATTCATTCATTAAAAGTATGAGTGTAATTAGATGCTATGTTTTGTGGTATAGCTATTAAGGACAAAGTCATCCACATGGCAAAATTTGTTCCACTAAGAGTCTAAGACTCAAATGATCACACGAATTTCAAGACTGATATATTCAAATGAGCCATCATCTTGAGGGCATGTTAAATGATACATATTTATAAGGTTTCGTGCTGTTAACTTTAAAAATTTTGATCTTTTAAATGAAACTCTAAATCTTAATATAATAGTATTCGCCTTAAATTGTTGATAAATTTAATTAAAGTTTTGCCTTAAGGTTTATTTAATTCTACTTGCTCCGATGTTCCTTAATAGTACTTTTTGGTAAAAACTCAGAATATATTTGGTAAATATTTTTAAAATTATAAATTGATCAAACATTAATTTTGTCTAAATGTTTTGTAACACTCAAGAGTTTTTATCCAGACATATTCTGAAAAACTCTAACTTATAATTTACAAAAAGCTATTCCAAACATACCCTTAATTAGCCCTTGCTAAATTTGTCTTTGGAATATATGTAGTAGCACAGCTACACAAGTCCTAAAAGAAGCCTATTCAGGTACTGTTTAACGCCTACTATTGAGAAAAAATGATATTTTGAACAACGAGAAAATACATAGTTAAAAAAATAAGAAAAAAATTAAATTTATATGTTAAATATTTTATTGTATGAATGTATTGTTAAAAATAAATATGAAAATTTAAAAAATTTATTTTAAAGAGAGACAGGGACTCAATGTCAATTTAGACTGCATCTGTCCTCACGGACCAACTCTGCTACATAGTAAAAGATCGTGATTCGGCTACGTGGCCTGGAAAATAGAAACCGGATGTATCCAGGCTGATGTGGTATTTTTTTGGAAAAAAAGGACAGAAAATAGATCAACCAAGCTTGGCGTACAAGGACCCTACCAGGGTACTCCCATGGTGGGGTTCGCTGCAATATATATATATATTTTTTTTCTTTTTACATGTATGGCTCGTTGCTACACTGAGGTATCTGGCAAGTCCTCGGGAATTAAATTGTTTGTACACTGGGATTAATTCAAAATAGTTTTTGAAAACAAGTCAAATTTATTTTCACATTCCTCCAAAATTTGAAAACCCCTAAAGCCCAAACCCTCTTTAGTTCGAACCGTTCGCACACCTCACCATCTTCGGCTCCTCACCATCTCCGGTTGCCATTGGAACTTGAAAGCAGACCCAAAATATTTGAATCGACTGTGGTACCCAGTGAAGCACAACGATGGTCTTTAAAGGACATTATTTTCCCAAGTCGGCGTCGTGTCATCACTTCCGGCACCACGTTCATCAGTAAATCTATTTTCATTTGTTTGCTATGCTCTGGTTGAGAGGGAGGTTGCCATCGGTGGTGTAAATTTTTTCAGCAGCCCATAGATCGTAACCCGAAAGTGTCAAAAGAAGAACATGAACAGTTCAAAAAGACTCATATTGGACATGAACTTTGCAATTTATTTATGTTGGCCATCTTAACAATTGATTAGAAAATATTGCAAACTTTGTAATCCATTTCGAATGTTATAGACAATAGACATGCAAAGCAGTAGATAGGGGTGGACACGGGTCGGTTCAGTTCGGTTCTAAAGAGAACCGAATCGAACCAAAATTTTTGGGTATCCAGTAAATGGAACTGTCGGGTCCAAATATAATTATGGAACCGTTCGGGTTCGGTTCCGTTCGGTTCGGTTCTGTACTACAATTAAATTTTTAACATTTATAACAACATTTTATAAATACAACTAATGATATATTCAATGGTTTTGAAATGTTAGAGACTAGTAAACTACCTCATTCAAATGATCGCTACAGTCAAAGTTTCGATCGGCAGAGGTCATAGTATCGACCGACGATTGTATAGGTTTTGGAATATTAGCGAGATTAGGAGGGTGAAGACGAGAGTCAAGACAACGTTATACACTTTATTGTAGGTGTTTAAGTTATTTAGTGGATTATATCTTGTTGGGTTAAGAAATGAAACAATAAAATGGGTAATTGAGCCAAAAATTAAAAAAATTAGAAATGAAACTAATTATTGGGCTGAAAATTTGGATTTAGAAATTGTTAATTTGTTTAGAAAAAATTAAAATTAAAATAATTTGATTTACTCAATATAAAAAAAAATTAGAAAGATTCGATTTTTCGGTTCTTGGTCTAGAACTAAGAATCAAACCGTACCCGTCGATTCTCAATTCAGATATCCGTTCGGGTATTTAATTTGACAAAAATCGTCGAATTCGGCTCGATCGGTTCAGTTCAGGAGATTTGCCCAGCCCTAACAGTAGATGTTCTTTAAGTAGACAAAACAAAATGGAAGTACCATCATCTATACATAATTCGGTCCAGCAAAAAGTGGCTCTCTTTAAGGATTGCTTCATTCTGTGCCATGTTAACAGGGACCTCTATAGCTGCAAAACAATGGACCATCAACTACGGGATTAATTCAACAGTTTTGGTAAAATCCAACAGCATAAAACCAGCAAATGTAAAGTCAATAAATACAATATGAACAGTTAGAGGTGCTAAAACGACGGATTCAAGTCGATGTTCATAACTCAATCCATGTAAATACCTTGTGAATTGTATGTAATATTTGTCAAGGACAGAGGGATCAAATCTGAAGATGGTAAATGTTGTCAAAGAGATAATGGTGTATCGATGGAGCATTGTGAAAGGAGGAATGGTTAAGACATGGAGACGGAGAAGGATAAGTAGACAAGGCCAAGTTTCAATGAGAGAATGAGTCATCAGAAATCTCCAAAAAAATTAACCGAAATTCATCGGAGATGGAAAAGGATATTCATCGAAAATCTTCAATTTGAGGATTGCGAAATTTTGGGTAAGACAGAAATTCGACAAGATGGCCAGGGCATCGATGGTCGGGGCTTAGGGGAGTAATGGCTTTCAATTTAGGGGTTGAAATTTTTTGGATAAGTCAACCGTGTGGCATATCGTGTGCAATTTTCCCTCCTCTGGTTCCCTCCCTTTTCACTGTCAACTTAGTATTTTTAAAACTCAGTCCCCCTCTCTATATGAAACGGATATAATGTATTGTGTAAACCATGAGGTGTACACATAGCATTTCCCTTAGATTAATTCGAAAGGTTGAGAAGCCGACAATGCCAACATTTGAAAACTGACTCGTTTTCACTTTTCAAATAGATTGGGGTCTCTGTTGTAATTTGTACAATGTAGGCGCACTTCATTTCAAAATAGACGGCAGTAATAACTAATAAAGCAATTGAGTGGACGTCGAAAATTTGGGACCCACGAAATTCTGCAAAATCAGAATCTAGATTTATCAGATTTATCACTTTCGACTTTTATCCATTGCTTTTTCTCACTTTTTGACGTTGACTAATGACGTCAAACTTGAGAACTACCACTTTCTATGCCAGCTGCTTCTTATTGGCTGCCTTTTTTTAAATTCTAGGTGCACCGTCCGCATCTTATCATTATGGTTTAGATTGTTTCATGAGTGGTATTAAGCGCTTGTTTGTTGCCCTTTAAATTATTTGTTACCTTATCATTTTAAATCACACATTTACATTATAAAATATTCTACAAAAAAATAAATAAATTTGTCTTACTTTTTAATTACACACTTTTTGAAAAAATACTATTCAAAACTCTTTAATCTCCAAATAATGGATGACAAACAACAAGGGCGGAGCTACCTTAAGTCCAGTGCAGACATATACCTGCACTGAACTTTTAAATCAGAGATATAGAGAGAAGAGGGATGGACTTTAAAGGGTGCAAGAGAAATGAGTGGAGATGCTGAGGAAACCATGCTTGCACCGAATTTTTAAATGAGAGACATAGAAAGAAGAGGGATGGACCTTAAAGGGTGCAAGAGAAATGAGTGGAAATGCTGTGTAATGGTTTCCTCATTCCTGTTTCTCTCACTAAATCTAATGGTTTCCTCATTCCTATTTCTAATGGTTTCCTCATTCCTATTTCTCTCACTAAATCTATCTGTATCCCTATTTCTATGTATCTCTTGTTTTAACTCTTGCGGCTTTATATGTATATCTTTTATTATGGGTCCATTTCATTCATCCTCTAAAATCTCTAGTTGCCCATGGCTATTGGTTACTACCTGCTCTTAGTGCAAGAGTGAAAGTGGCACAGTTACTGTCAGCTTTATATGATTCTTGATTTCATTTTCTACATGTTTTTCTTTTACTAAAACTAAGTATCTGAAGATAGAATTCGATGCGGTTGGAGGAGAAAAATGATAGCACAATTTCTTATATAGAGAAAGATATATTTTTGAAACTCGATAATGAAATTATTGTACAAGGATATCAAAGTATGAAAACTCACAAGGAACAAGTGTAATATATAAATTATGTCATTTTTAGTATTGTCACAATATTGTTTTATTTTTTTATCATCATCAAATTCATGACCAAAATCTCAACGTTCGGCGTCAAAATTTTTTTGCCCGCACTAAACTAATATCCTGACCCTGACAAACAAGGCCTAAATTGGTTAAACAACTATGTACATAAAGACATTTGGCCTAGTTTGACTAAACTTAGTTTAAGCCCCCGTTTAAACCCCATTATTTCTCATTACATTAAATTAAATTTTTCTCTCTTCTACTTTTAACCACACAATCTTCAATAAATTAATATTATACGTAAATCAAAAACTCTTCAACTACTCATTTTTTTTAAAAAAAATACTATTCATCTCATTATAATTTACAAATAATGGGGCTCAAACGGCCCCTAAGATAATACTTAATTTTAATCACACGTTAAAGTCTCCATTTTACACCCATTATTCCACATTAAATTATAATTTATTTATCTCTCTTTTCTTATCAACCACACATTATTCAATAAAATAATATTACACGTAAGTCTAAATTTTTTTCATTTTTTTAACCATACATTCTTCAAAAATAATTATTCCGGGGGCTTTATATGATCTGTAATTTTCCAATCATATATTCCGTTAATTTTTATCAAATTTTACTAAATATTTTATTTTTATCTAAATCGAACATGGATTTAGTCAACATATTGTATAAGGAAAATCATAGCTGTTGCCTGTTTGTAAAGGATTTTACATTATATGTTAAGGAAAAGCGTTTTTTAATAAATTATTTTTGACATGTTTAAAAAAATTTCTAGAAGTGTTCATTAGATCAAAAGAGCTTTAAGAGAAAATTGATTCAATGGCTTTTTAATGAAGCTCTTTTATATAAAACAAAAGCCGAAGCAGAAGTTGTTGACCTCAAAATCCAACAACCAATATCTTAGCTCCTCTCTCTTCCACGTGTATGTTACCTGACACTTGAGCACCACATTAGATTGCTTGTGATCGTAATGAGAGGTGCACCGTAGACACTCTGACACTCAAGACAATGGTAAAGAAAGTATTTGGATGTAGGAGGGCAATGAACAATAATATTGGTGATGGGTTGAAGATTACTAAATTGTGATACAAGAATGACATTATTACATTAAACACTAAGTGTGAACTTTTATACTGGAGGGAATAGTTGACATCCATTGGATACTTGAAACATGACAACATCCTAACGGCTCACTAGTCAAATTCATTGTGTTAATCCCAACTATCTTATCACATACTAAAAATTTGACTCAATGGATTTGTTGTAGGACTATCAAAGTTATCAAACTCAACCGAGTATCTTGGCTGAGGTGATACCCATGGAAGATGCTATTCACAAAAGATGTCAATTTCCTCGAAAATATACTAGTACAGAAGGTGATGCTTGACACACGACAGCATCCCAACGACTCACTAGTCAAAGTCACCGTGTTAATCCCAACTATAATAACATCGCATACTAAAAATTTGACTAAGTGGATATGTTGTAAGACTATCAAAGTTATCAAACTCAAAAGAGTATCTTGGCTAAGGTGATACCGGTGGAAGATGCTATTCACATAAGATGTCAATCTCCTCGAAAATATACTACTGCAGAAGGTGGTGTCTCATCTTGAGGCGCACTTCATACGAGATGAATAAGGGTTTGTCCAATCACCTTAAAGAACACACTGTCATACAGTTTGTCTTGTAGGTCAAGACATAATTGAAACTATGATACACATGTTAGTAATATCGTCGTGAATGTATGTTCATCCTTAGAATGGTTAGTATTAGAAGAGTTTACTAGTTATTGCGTTTATTTGATAAATCTGAGACTTGTTGAATGAAAACTGATTTATTTGAATATGATTGGAGATTGGTCAGATAGCATTTATGATTGATTTGAATGAACTTTTAGTGATTGAATAGAATTCGCTTGTCTCGCATGAATCGATTGGAGATATTTGAATACTGGTGTATCTTTTGAGTTTCACGATCGGTTAGTTTTACAAGAGCACGAATTGTTATTATAATCGTGACCTTTGGCATGTGCTTATGAACAGTTATGTTTATAAATTTTACTTTTAGACTTGCCAAACATTTCTACTAATTTCTTTTCACTCCTTGGAGAAAAATAATTCCAAGTAGAGTCCACTATATTGTGATCTAAGCCTTCGTCTGGTTCTGATTTTTCAAGTCAAAATATCAATTTTTTAACCGTTACTTAACGTGGTCAGCCTTTATTTTTTATTTCTTCACTAATATATGAGATTCACTTTTCTCTCTAACGGTCAAAAAATTGATTTTAAGAATTAGTACCAAACAGATCCTAAATATGGTAGTCGGGGTGTGATACACCTAGCCTAGTCTACTCTATAGGTTTGGTCTAGAAAGTGAAAAATAACATAATATTAGGAATCTTTCTCACATTCCACTACTTATTTGAACTTTTGATGGATTGAGAAATATCGATTTGATATTTTTGTACTATGGTCTAATACTCTACCATAAGCAAAATTTTATATTAAAATGATAATATTGTTAAAGGAACTAATTCAAAATCCTATATTGATTTATATTTAAAATGTGGTGTATTAACACTAACATGCACCCCTAATTTACAATAGAACGTCAAGGACAATACATTATTACATAACTAATGCTATTTAGCACTAGTAATGTTAGATCACCAATTTAGGTGGCTACGTTTTATAATTTTTATTAAATGAGTTATGTGACTTTACATTTAAATGAATATTTTCATTTTTAATGTAATGTAAATGCCACCTAGAATGGTGCTTAATACAACGATGATGAGTAGCAATATTCATATTAAATACATGTACACTAATTTTATACGACACTGTAAAATTGCACTTGTCAATTCACAACTTATTTGATGCAATTTTTTTTAGAATAGATTTCGTAAAAAGTTATTTTTTTAAAACCGTGTGTTAAAATTAAGAAAAAAATGTGAATTCCTGTACAAATTTAATTAGGGTTTTGCTAGCGTGATAGGGCCACATGTGCACCCAATTCATCTAGGGTTCATGTGACCCCCGACAAATAGCAAAACCCTTTATTTTATTTAAAGAATACTTAATTGAAAATGAATTTGAAGATTCTTCGCCAAACATGAACCAAATGGTTAACAATAATGGTTTAGGAATGGACAAATTCAATTAGTGTGGAGCCCAAAGTGTTAATCATATTGATAATTTGCAATAAATTAAGACCCAAAACTTTGATTAGTGTGGATCCCAAGGTGCCAATCGTAATAGTACGTGGTAGAAAGTGATAATTTTCTGACAAGTTATGGCCTGAATGATGATTAAGAGAATATAATGATTGTCTCTAATCATGTTTTAGATTTTATGTCGTCATTTTAATTATTAGAAGGGGGAGGCAAGAAAACCAAAAAAACAATTCATTTCTTGATTATTTTTTGGGTGACAACAAATCTTAAAACTTGGAACCATTTTTTTGTTTAATTGTGTTCCCTTTTTTCCCTAACATTTCCCTTTAATCATATCAATTTCATTTCTTCAAGAATTAAGGAAGCATAGTTAGGTTCTTTGTATAAATCAATATTTACATTTTTGGGGG
>NC_036257.1:6810408-6814577 GCF_002742605.1 Olea europaea var. sylvestris | reverse complement strand
GGGGAGGGGGGGGGAATATATTATTGAATAAAAAATTCCAACTCGATTGGATTAAACAAACATTTTCCTGAGATTATTTAGAGAAAAGTGTACGAGCTCAACACTTCTCAGAAAATTTAAGAAGAAAGATCCTCATGTGGGATTGGAAGTCTTCAGATAAAAGCGTTGATATTATGGAAATTCCTCTTTGATCTTTGGTTCTTTTGGATAATCATTGTCGTCTCATCTTCTAGTTCAAACATGTATGAATTGCCCGATGCTTGATTTTATAAGATTTTAAAGAAAAGGGATAGCAAGTCCAACGAAATATATGAATATAATTGTGACTGTGTAATTAAAATTAACATTTCATCTTGACCTGAAATTATAATGAGATCTAAACAAGAAATCTTTCTATCTTTTGCGAGTAAAAAATCAATAAGATCTTAATATATACTCTACAATATTTAGGCTTTTTAATTGAAGCGCGTAAATTTGATCTGAATTTTAATTTATTGTTATTTTATTTATACAAGTAGGGCAATGATAACATAAAGATTTCAAATTATTGTTGGAGACCCACTGTAAAGCCTTTTTGGTTTATCCAAGAATGATATTATTTGATCAAGAAAAAAGAAATGCCCCGAAGGTTGCAAAGATTCTTGTTAAAAAATGAATTTTGAATATCAAAACTAATGACGCGGACACATTGGACACATACGATATGAATAATGGACATTATCAAAAAATAAAAATAAAATCATTTTAATTATAATATTTAAATTTACCTAATATTACGTACCAAAAGTGTAAATTGAAAAAAATTTCTAGCAAGTGGGATAATTAGACTCGTTTTTTCAAATGCAAAAGGTACATATTCCAAAGTCATATTCAAAAAGGTAAATATTGAATAGTTATGAACCTTCGTATATAGTGCAATATAGAACGTCACATCATTTCCTAATTTAAATTGTAGGGATCTAATGATCGAATAAATTTGTAGCTAATAAGATCATTTAGAGGAAAAAATGCACGGATAAGTTGGACCTTTATAATAAAAAACACATCGAAATCTGTAAGTTGTACCCTCATAATTTTATTTCGTTCTCTCCAAATCAATTTCAAAATCATTCTTTTTCTAATTTCTGTCAAAATGATTTCAAATAAATTTTGAATTTTAGTATTCATTATCATCCGTTCTAAAAGAGTACAATCAAATTTTGGTTTACTCGAAAAAATTAATATTGTGTTATATTAATTTTTGCAAGAAGTGTTGTATATTGAAAAATGACATCTGTTTGATTTTGTTAACACTAATAAAATGAGCACAATTTGTATTAAATAGATTTACAATCGAAACTCTACTTCATTTTATCTCCTCCTAATTTCTTTATTTTCTATATTTCAATAACTCGCTATTTTGATCGTATTCTTATAGATGTATCTTGGTTTCGCTAAATCAAAACTCTTTTCAATAGTTTGTATGTCAATAATATATAATTTATGCACCAAATATATTCTACTGACAGGCTATCTTTTAGCATATTAATTCTTCATCGATTATGAAATTAGCTTCTTCTTCTTCTTCTAATTTTTTTTTTTTTTTTTTTTTTTTTTTTTTTTTTTTTTTTTTTTTTTTTTTTTTTTTTTTTTTTTTTTTTTTTTTTTTTTTTTTTTTTTTTTTTTTTTTTTTTTTTTTATGTTTCTTTCTAGACATTCCAAACAAATAATTTAACTACAGTCTAGAAAATAGTAATTGATATTCGATCGTTCTTTTGTGCAGATAGATACTAATATCCATTAATTTAATTCCTATTTATATTAGTATTAATGGAGATTATGCACAAAGCAATGATAAAGATAATTACTATAGAAAATATTGTGAGCAAATCATTTCCCATCTTTTTCTGTGCACTGGTCCAGGCCCAACATGTTTGGTGTAAATTGTAATCTGGGTGGCCCAGCCCAATTCATAAATTTGATGTCACCCACCCCCATCATGCCATTAGCAATAAGGGAAAATTAGGCTGGCTGGGGCAGTACTTATCCCAGAAAATGAAAATTATGCCATCTAATAAATTAAAGAAAAAATTGACGAGAACAAATCGAAAAGTTAATAGATTTACATGTATTTTATTGAAAAACAAATTCCCATATTTATAAGAAAGAATTAGAACTTCAAGGAATATAATAGTTATTCCAATAGTATTAAAAAATTAATAAAAAAACAAATCTTGTTTAATAAAAAATTAATCATAAAAATATTGAAAGAAAGAAAGAAAAAAGTAAAGTTATTCCAGTAGTATTAAAAATAAATAATACCCCATTAAAACATTGCCACAAAAATTTAGTGGGATAAAATCAAAGCAAAGAAAAAAGTACGGTTGCTCCCCCTTATGTTGATCATCGAGATTTTGAGTCAATGTATTCCTATCTCGTGTACCGATGTCTTGAATATCGATGTCGGTAGTGCTTTTGTGAATAAGTTAACTAATTATTATTTCAGCGAATTTGTTGAACATTGATATTATCGGTCTTCTTGGTTCATGTGTATAGAAGAAATTTAGAGAAATATAATTTGTCTTTTCTCCTTTGATCAATGTTTTGAAAATCGACTTGAAACAAATTAAGGATCAAGGGTAAAAGGTTCAACTGAAGTCAAATGGAGATCGTACCGAATGTAATTTCATACTATTAATTCAAAGCAAATACAAATTCATTTTTTAATTAAATTTATTACCATACAATTAGTCTCGACACTTCATGAAGTAACAATAAATATATTGAATAATTTGCTCTGTCAAAATTTAAATCATTTGAGTTTATAGAAAATGATGTCTAACATGATTATGCTAATAATGGTGTGAAGTTTAAGATAAGTTAAAAATTGGATAAATAAAAAGATTGAGGTGAAAAATTTTATTTACTTTGTTAGGGCATCGAAGGATTAAACTAGTTGTACATACTTCATGTACGGTGTTATGTACATTAAATTTGACACTTCATAGCTGTCAATTGATGCCATTAATCGTTTAAAGTGTTATTAAAATTAATATATAAAAAATTGTCATCTTACAACAATGTTAAACTTAATATCAACAAAGATGTACACGTAACATGATTTAAAATTGAAAGCCAACAAGTAATTATTTCGAATATAAATTTTCTAGACAATTGAACATGTTATCCCACATCGAAAGTTTTTAATTAATTTGAAGGGTGAATCTATAAAAGTAGAAAGTACCTCATGATTCATTTGTTGGATAAAATTTTAATAGTTTGTATGAAACAGATTTTCCATGAATGATTTGCAGAAACAGTAAAGCAGAAAATAATTTGCAGAAACAGTAAAGCAGTAAATAATTTGCAGAAACAGTAAAGCAGAAAATTATGTTCGAAAAATTATGAAAAGAAAGAAGTCCAGAATTCGGAAAGGGGATGATCGAGGCGAGAACTATGCTCTCTGTCCTTAAGACGTTTTTACCCCGTCACACGGTGCTTACGGTATGTGGTAAAGCGTCTCCCAAGATACAACGATCACACTTGCAGAAGCAGCACTTCGACTGCAAGACAACGAACCAGAAAGAATGAAAATACTCTCTGCAGACTGATGCAAGGAAGAAGAGATGTATAATGTATGTATGCAGGAAATCGTGTGTATTCTTTGTGTTGTATGAGGACTATTCAAATAGAGGAAGAAAGTTGACGGTTTTGGGCAGTTTCCCTCACGCCACTTAATGCACAGTTTCTTCGAACTGATGGGTCGGTTTGTAAACTGTCAAAGGGAGGGAAAAAATTAAATTCAATTTTTTTTTTTTAAACCGAAAATAAATAAATAAAAAAAAATTGAATTAATTTTAACCCAGGCCCACACCCGAACCCGACCCGACCCGGCCGGTCGGTCGGACGGACGGCGGCGGCGCACCGCGCGTGTGGCCTTTGGACTAGTCTAGACATTGTCAAAGACTCCCCCCTTTCAAAGACTATTGGTACCCCTTGGGGCCCAAACCCATTTCCAAACTTGAAGCTTATTAAGTGGTTCAAGGTTGTGTTTGCAACCTATGTGGGATTGGAACATTTTTCCAATTCTTTCCCATTTATCCTCTTATTTATTATCCAACTTTCAACCATAATTTCTCATTCATATTGAAATGGTTTTTCACAATTAAATATTCTACACTCATCTACTC
>NC_036257.1:6721714-6807569 GCF_002742605.1 Olea europaea var. sylvestris | reverse complement strand
GGTGCATTTCTTGAACACCTTCAGACAGATTTTTAGTTTCGACAACATGTGCACGGTCATTTTGCTTTTTAGGCTTGCGACAGTCAATTGCACGATGTCCAGGTTTGCCACAGTTGAAGCAGTCCCCTTTGAACTTCTTGTTCTTCAGGTTTTCTTTTTTCTTTGGAGCAAAGTTTGAGTGCTTCCTTTTCATGTTCTTCTTTGAACTTGATTCAACAATGTTTGCCTTAGCTTCCATGCTTGGTCCCCCGTTCCTCCTTTCAGATTTCTTAGTATCTTCTTCGATCCTCAAACGCACAATCAACTCCTCCATGTTCATTTCCTTACGTTTATGTTTGAGGTAATTTTTGAAATCTCTCCATGAAGGCGGGAGTTTTTCAATTACTGCTGCTACTTGGAATGACTCACTTACAGTCATTTTTTCAGCATGTAAATCATGAAGGAGTACCTGCAATTCTTGAACTTGGGAAATAACAGATTTAGAGTCAATCATTTTATATTCCAAAAATTTTCCAACAAGGAATTTTTTAGAGCCAGCATCTTCAGTTTTATATTTTTTCTCTAAGGATTCCCATAGTTCTTTTGCAGTTTTCATTATGCTATATACACCATATAGCGAATCATTCAATCCATTCAGTACATAATTTTTGCATAGGAAATCAGAATGTTTCCATGCGTCCAAGGCAATAATCGAAGCTCGATTATTTTCTCCTTGTTGAACAGTAGGAGGATCCTCCGTGAGAAACTTTGCCAGGTTCAAAGTGGTGAGATAGAACAGCATTTTCTGCTGCCATCTCTTAAAATCGACCCCATTAAATTTTTCAGGTTTCTCTCCGTGAGGAACATGAGTTGAACCAGAAGGACCAGACATCGTCGGCATTACAGTAGCCACAGTTGGCGTTACAGTCACAGCAGGGGGAATTGCATTGGTCCCAACGGTGTTAGCCATTTCTGTTTTCATAACAGAAGATCAACCAGTCAGCATTTATAAATTAAAATTCTGCAGAATATTAACTTTACATACACAAGAACAGTTTATGGAAATTAGTTTATACAAAACCTAATTAAAAAAACGTCTTAAGATTGTTGGATAAAATTTTAATAGTTTGTATGAAACAGATTTTCCATGAATGATTTGCAGAAACAGTAAAGCAGAAAATAATTTGCAGAAACAGTAAAGCAGTAAATAATTTGCAGAAACAGTAAAGCAGAAAATTATGTTCGAAAAATTATGAAAAGAAAGAAGTCCAGAATTCGGAAAGGGGATGATCGAGGCGAGAACTATGCTCTCTGTCCTTAAGACGTTTTTACCCCGTCACACGGTGCTTACGGTATGTGGTAAAGCGTCTCCCAAGATACAACGATCACACTTGCAGAAGCAGCACTTCGACTGCAAGACAACGAACAGAAAGAATGAAAATACTCTCTGCAGACTGATGCAAGGAAGAAGAGATGTATAATGTATGTATGCAGGAAATCGTGTGTATTCTGTGTTGTATGAGGACTATTCAAATAGAGGAAGAAAGTTGACGGTTTTGGGCAGTTTCCCTCACGCCACTTAATGCACGTTTCTTCGAACTGATGGGTCGGTTTGTAAACTGTCAAAGGGAGGGAAAAAATTAAATTCAATTTTTTTTTTTTTAAACCGAAAATAAATAAATAAAAAAAAATTGAATTAATTTTAACCCAGGCCCACACCCGAACCCGAACCCGACCCAGTCGGTTGGACGGACGGACGGCGGCGGCGCGCGCGCGTGGCCTTTGGACTAGTCTAGACATTGTCTAAGACTCCCCCCTTTCAAAGACTATTGGTACCCCTTGGGGCCCAAACCCATTTCCAAACTTGAAGCTT
Source organism: Olea europaea var. sylvestris (assembly GCF_002742605.1). Taxonomy (NCBI): domain Eukaryota; kingdom Viridiplantae; phylum Streptophyta; class Magnoliopsida; order Lamiales; family Oleaceae; genus Olea; species Olea europaea. The sequence goes on along the minus strand of NC_036257.1, from coordinate 6,805,717 downwards.
ATTAAGTGGTTCAAGGTTGTGTTTGCAACCCCTTTCAAAGACTATTGGTACCCCTTGGGGCCCAAACCCATTTCCAAACTTGAAGCTTATTAAGTGGTTCAAGGTTGTGTTTGCAACCTATGTGGGATTGGAACATTTTTCCAATTCTTTCCCATTTATCCTCTTATTTATTATCCAACTTTCAACCATAATTTCTCATTCATATTGAAATGGTTTTTCACAATTAAATATTCTACACTCATCTACTCGGAACGTAGAATTTAATTGAACATTAATCTCGATACATCGAACATCGGGTCCCACTTAAAATTGTGGTCAAAATTGACCCAATAGACCCACCATTTCCAACATCATTCATGGCCCTTTAACTTTAGTGCATGAGCCAAATAATAAAGTTATATGATTTAAATTAAAAAACCTTAAAAAAGGGCAAAATCGAGAAGGTTCACTGGTTAATGGTTTAACTGGTCAGCATAATGATTTTTTAACGATTTTGTTATGAATGATAATTGGCCTGGCTTTGGGCCTGCTTTCCGATTTCACCGATTGAGTTGGCCCGAATTTTATAACAATGTCTTTGATATATCTTTCTTTAAATTGTGTAATACAAGTTACTTTATCTTTATACAATATTGTTGGACTATCTTTTATTAAAATCGATTGATATAATACTTGGATATGATGTGTCATGTTCTTGAGTCATACACATTCTCGACTCATCTTATTGATTGCATAATTTCAAAATAATTTGAAGATATTGTCAAGACTTATTTTTCGAATCTTCATGCTATAGTTGTTCTACCATGTGTAAACACAATTTGCGATTTGGATTTAATGAAAAATGTGTTTAACATTATTATAATATTTTTTAGTTTGTCCAAAGTTATATATATATATATATATATATATAGTACAATTTGCAAGATATATTAATTATCCAATTGCATTAATGTGTGGCAATTCAAGATCAAGAACTTTTTCTCCATGTTCGATTGGACAGAATTGATTTTTTTTTCCACATGAAGTGATTGAATAATCACATGTGATGCCAATTGAGATGCTTTTATCCATATGAAAATATTATAAAATTTATCTTTATATGATGACCGATGAATAGATAATCATTTTTTAAAAATGTTCACTCTACAACTCAAGACAAAATTTAGTTTTCCCAAAACTTCTACCTCAAATTCATTTTTCAAATTATACAATTTTGTTGAACTCTTCACGAGTTTTAATTAGATTTAAACTATCAACATAAATTATTGTAATTGCAAATTCAATATTTGTTTCCTTTATGAATACGCAATATTTTTAATGCTTTCTATTACATGAAAAATAAGATAAAAATTAAAAACTTTGAAAAAATTCAAAAAGTAAAAAAGAAAATTTTTCTACTTGAATGCTTGTGGGGAGTTAATATCCTTATCGACTATGATGATATATTTGGAATTACTTGTTGACATATAAACTATGACTATGTTGCGTGCTTAGATTATTTGATGTTTATCCTCATGGAACTTGATATTAATCGTGCGCGTAAATTGAGTTATACATTTTGAATTTGTAAGTTGATTTATAACATGAACATGTTGAAGTACTTGAACTAGATTGCTAAACTCAAACCACTATCCTATCATACAACCCTGAGACCATTTGAGGGGTGATCAAATCAATGTAGGAAGCTATTGAGATAAAAGTTGTTTCCATGCATGAAAAACTATTATGTGGATTATTTTAGACCAACAGTAAAAAATTAGGTAGAAATCTCTTGTTAGAAGTTTGATCTTGAGATTAAGCGTCATAATACGGGCATTGCACTAAGAAGTTCAGAAAAAGGATAAAAGCTACCATATTCCATGAGTGAAATTACCCTATAAACTATCATAATGATCACACACATTTGAAAATCCATAAAAGAAAACTCAAAAGGATCAAAGCTAGGATGAAAATAGAGTGTACACAACAATTTTGAAAAAAAGCAAGTGCATGAAACAAAAGATGCATTATATGTATGATTGAGCCTTTAACACTTATTTAAGGAAATTAGGCTTTTGGCAATGATTATTTTAGTCTTCTAGATTGAAACAATAAAAATATGAGAGAATCTTTATTTGTTGACGTGATGATATGGTTAATGATAATCTAATCAAACTAGAGATGGAAATGAGTTATTATGATTTCATCTTTAAAATACATCAAGGGAGAAAGTTTAAATAACAAGTTTTGGAATATGCATTTTTCGAGTGAAGAAATGATATATTTAATCATTGAGGGACGAAAATTGAATCAATTTATGAATTTATGAGGTTTGACTCACTTCTTCACAAACCGCGTCGATTTGACATCGAATGGGTATAATTTAATCATGATAATGTGACTTTGAAGCTCTTTATAGATTTTGAATGAGAGTTCCAAAACGTTAAGCGATATGGCAAGCTATCTAGCTATTTTGTATTTTGCATGTTTTTGTGTCAAGATAAGTATACGATTTTGTTCTGTGACGAACAAATATTCCCAATTGGGGGTATTTGATAAGTATTTTATGCAATTATCTAAACTGTTGAATATGAAAATTTGGAAGTACTTTTAGAGAATTATTGATTAGTCTTGTGTAAATATTATTTGTTTAGATAGAACTCAATATTGGACGAGCTTTTGGAGAAAATGAATGAAAATTTGGGCAAAAAGTATGAATTTGGTATGTTGTTATGAGAATGGGAATCAATGTGATTTAATTTAGAAGACGAAAGGCCTTATTTACAGTTATAAATGAGTGAGATAATCCCTAAGTGATTCATCTTTACGCATAACTTACACCATACCAATTGTAGTTTTCTTGTCTCGTATTGTTTGCAAAAGGTAATGGAAAAAACTTGGTGGAATGTGGGGGGAATGAGGTGATTGATTGTGAAGTTAAAGCCATCTCCAGCCCTACACCAAAATTTTACCAAATTTTGAATCAAATTTAAAATCAACTCCAACTCATTATACCAAAAGTTGTATCAAATGAATAGTGTTTTATCATTTTCTTCATTTTTTTATATTTAAAAATTTATACAGTTGAAAAATTATTTATTTATTTAATTTGCTACTGCATAAATTACCACATAAATAATTACGTTTAGTTTATGAAAATATTAAATTTGTTAATAAATTTTAAAAATATAGTACAATAAATAAAAATATCACAAATAAGGAAATATTAATTCATGTTATTAAAAAAATAATGAAGTACATTTTAAATCCCGATATTATGATACGACAAAGTTGAACTAGTGTGATAAATAATCATGTTTGCTGCATTTTAAACTTTTGAGTACTTTTATTTTAATTCATTCATCAATTATTATTGCTTACAGAATTAAAGTTTGTTTCAAATAATAATAATAATAATAATAATAATAATAATAATAATAATAATAATAATAAAATTACTTAATTAAGAATTAAAATTTATGTATAATATAAAATGATACAAATACGCTCCATATCATTTGGTGCAAAATCGTGCAACTGAATAGTATTGCACAATGGTGCAAAATTTGTTCTTAGGTTGGAGTGAGATTGCACCAAATATTTGGTGAAAAATAACGTTTTGGTGTTGTGATTGGGGTTGCTCTAATGTTTTATATTAATCTCTCACCTCTTTCCCGAGGGTTAGAGGGGAAGCTCGACAGGGTGATAGCATCTTGCACGTCATGAAGTTTCACAATATCCTAAAAGCCCTCATATACTCAATAGAATCGAGAGGCCACCAAATTCCTCAATAAGAGGCTCTTTAGTAGTGGTGCTTGATTCACTTGAGGATTTTCATCTAATTGATCCACTTTTCTCCTTGATCTAAGTCCTTGGTTTTTCAACATTGCCTTTTTTTTCTGGTGATTTACCAGAGACATAGGAAAAATCAGTCTGGATAGGCGAATTGGGAAGAGTTTTGCAATTTTTTCCCATTTTCTTGTTCTTTATGTTTTTCTTAATTTCTTTCATCAAAAGTCATTTACTTTCGTACCTGATAAATAATTATTTTTTATTTAAAGCCTTATATTGTCGAAACAGGTAAAGTGAACCCAAAACCATAGCGAGATCAAGATATCCAAATTTCAAAAAATATTTGAATAAAAATTCAAAGAACTTTCAACAATAATTTTGCAAATGTGGTTTTTCAATTACTCTTTAGTGCACTTTTAATTTAAAAGACTCCCACAAATTTTAATAATTTGTGTTTCTGGTGTAATTCTTCTTGTTTTATTATTCACTGTGATTCCTCTTTCCAAATCAACGCACACGTTCTTCCCAATTGCACTGACCCACGTTTGTACCTGCGTATGTGTAGGGATTTGCTTTCCCCTTTATCGTCATCAAAAGATACGGTTTCGGGTCTCTCCCAAATCACCTTCAAGTTCAAACATTGATCTGCTGTATTTTCATACATTTTCTTAAATTAGTTCGATTGACGCGTTTATTTTATTTATTGACTGAAACACTCAAGTTGGGTGCATCAGGGCTGTAATTAATTGCATCTGGCAATGCCATGGAATGCTGGAGAACTAGGGTTTCACCCGATTTGCTTTTCAGTATTCTGAAAATGTGATCTTTATGTTGTTGACCGATGTTAATTCGTAGAATCGTTGATTAGTTTAATAGTAGTTTTGCTAATTTCAATTGTTCATCTCTGTGGGAACCATAATGGGATAGTATTCTTTACCTGTTATTCAGATATTCTTGGTGAGTATTGTTTTAGACCGGTATTATTGTACTGGGGCTTTTGTATGAAAGTTATACCCGAAGGTTCTGTTCATTTTGTATTCCTTCGCTGGATATGTTCTTAATTTTATGGTTATGGTATGTGTGACAAAGAGATTTGATGAGACATCTGGCTACACGTGTCAAGGATTTTTGGTTAGTTTGTTTAGTTTCTAGAGATGAAGAGATTAAAAGGCGAGTCTCAAAGTGCAAGGAGGTTCAAATTGTCATATTTTTTGTTGGGTGTAGCTGTGTTGTACTTGATTCTTATATTCATTAGATTCCCTGAGTTTTTTGAGACTGCAGCAGTTTTAAGTGGCAATGATATTGATTTGGGTATGGATGACTTGCCCGTTGGGGATGATGAGGTTGCAGAAATAAGTAAATCACATCAGAATTCTGTTTCTGTGGATGCATATCACTTACAGAACAATGAGAATCAAGATGCTTCTATAAAGCCTCCACAGGAAGTCTTTAATCATGTTTGCTGCATTTTAAACTTTTGAGTACTTTTATTTTAATTCATTCATCAATTATTATTGCTTACAGAATTAAAGTTTGTTTCAAATAATAATAATAATAATAATAATAATAATAATAATAATAATAATAATAATAAAATTACTTAATTAAGAATTAAAATTTATGTATAATATAAAATGATACAAATACGCTCCATATCATTTGGTGCAAAATCGTGCAACTGAATAGTATTGCACAATGGTGCAAAATTTGTTCTTAGGTTGGAGTGAGATTGCACCAAATATTTGGTGAAAAATAACGTTTTGGTGTTGTGATTGGGGTTGCTCTAATGTTTTATATTAATCTCTCACCTCTTTCCCGAGGGTTAGAGGGGAAGCTCGACAGGGTGATAGCATCTTGCACGTCATGAAGTTTCACAATATCCTAAAAGCCCTCATATACTCAATAGAATTGGGAGGCCACCGAATTCCTCAATAAGAGGATCTTTAGTAGTGGTGCTTGATTCACTTGAGGATTTTCATCTAGTCGATCCACTTTTCTCCTTGATCTAGGTCTCTGGTTTTCAACATTGCATTTTTTTTCTAGTGATTTACCAGACATAGGAAAAATCCGTCTGGATAGGCGAATTGGGAAGAGTTTTGCAATTTTTTTTTCCCATTTTCTTGTTCTTTATGTTTTTCTTAATTTCTTTCATCACAAGTCATTTACTTTCTGACCTGATAAATAATTATTTTTTGTTAAAATTATTTGTTTAAAGCCTTATATTGTCGAAACAGGTAAAGTGAACTCAAAACTATAGCAAGATCAAGATATCCAAATTTCAAAAAATATTTGAATAAAAATTCAAAGAACTTCCAACAATAATTTTGCAAATGCGGTTTTTAAATTAAGCTTCAGTGCACTTTATTTGTTGGTTAATTTAAAAGACTCCCACAAATTTTAATAATTTGTGTTTCTGGTGTAATTCTTCTTGTTTTATTATTCACTGTGATTCCTCTTTCCAAATCAACGCACACGTTCTTCCCAATTGCACTGACCCACGTTTGTACCTGCGTATGTGTAGGGATTTGCTTTCCCCTTTATCGTCATCAAAAGATACGGTTTCGGGTCTCTCCCAAATCACCTTCAAGTTCAAACATTGATCTGCTGTATTTTCATACATTTTCTTAAATTAGTTCGATTGACGCGTTTATTTTATTTATTGACTGAAACACTCAAGTTGGGTGCATCAGGGCTGTAATTAATTGCATCTGGCAATGCCATGGAATGCTGGAGAACTAGGGTTTCACCCGATTCGCTTTTCAGTATTCTGAAAATGTGATCTTTATGTTGTTGACCGATGTTAGTTCGTAGAATCGTTGATTAGTTTAATAGTAGATTTGCTAATTTCAATTGTTCATCTCTGTGGGAACCATAATGGGAGAGTATTCTTTATCTGTTATTCAGATATTCTTGGTGAGTATTGTTTTAGACCGGTATTATTGTAATGGGGCTTTTGTATGAAAGTTATACCCGAAGGTTCTGTTCATTTTGTATTCCTTCGCTGGATATGTCCTTAATTTTATGGTTATGGTATGTGTGACAGAGAGATTTGATGAGACATCTGGCTACACGTGTCAAGGATTTTTGGTTAGTTTGTTTAGTTTCTAGAGATGAAGAGATTAAAAGGCGAGTCTCAAAGTGCAAGGAGGTTCAAATTGTCATATTTTTTGTTGGGTGTAGCTGTGTTGTACTTGATTCTTATATTCATTAGATTCCCTGAGTTTTTTGAGACTGCAGCAGTTTTAAGTGGCAATGATATTGATTTGGGTATGGATGACTTGCCCGTTGGGGATGATGAGGTTGCAGAAATAAGTAAATCACATCAGAATTCTGTTTCTGTGGATGGATATCACTTACAGAACAATGAGAATCAAGATGCTTCTATAAAGCCTCCACAGGAAGTCTTTCTGAGGAAAAAGGATGGTGCTCTACGCATAAAGCCTATTCAACATCAGTATGGTCGAATAACTGCTGAGATTTTGAAGCGAATGAATAGGACAGCTAAATTTTCTGTGTTGGAGCAAATGGCAGATGAGGCTTGGACATTAGGCTTGAAGGCCTGGGACGAAGTAGATAAATATGATGAAAAGGAGATTAAGATGAGTACTATGTCAGAGGTGAAGCCCGAGACATGTCCTTCATGGGTTTCAGTGAGTGGAGATGAATTAAATGGGAGAGATCGCATCATGTTCCTTCCATGTGGTCTAGCTGCTGGTTCATCGATCACAGTGATTGGAACTCCACATTATGCTCATAAGGAATATGTGCCACAGCTTGCCAAATTGAGGTTCGATGATGCTACAGTACTGGTTTCCCAGTTTATGATTGAACTGCAAGGATTGAAGTCTGTAGATGGGGAAGATCCGCCAAAGATTCTGCATTTGAATCCTCGATTGAGAGGTGATTGGAGCCATCGACCAGTAATTGAGCACAATACATGCTATAGAATGCAATGGGGGACGGCTCAAAGGTGTGATGGTTTGCCATCCAAGAATGACGACGACATGTTAGGTAAAGCCTCTTGGTTAGCCTATCTTACCTTCTGCATCATTCTAATATTTAAGATATATGCTTTTGGACATGCCTATGTAAAAATTTATTTAGGAGCCTGCTGCTATAATGCTCAAGTAAAAATGTAAACTAAGAAATGTACTTCGACAATATCTGCCTTTAGCTGTTGATATAAAATGCAGATGCGCAGCCTGGCTGTCTAGAAGTGATTTCAAGCATTAGACAAGTACATTTTTTGATTATGACGCGACAATGAAAGCAAATTTCTTTTTTTTAATTAAAACTGAGATAGAATCTTGATTACCAGAAATGACAATTAAACCGTGAAATGACATTTAGGTAGTCATAGGGTCTGGCTTTAATGGATTTGTAACATAATCTTTCCCTTATTGGATTCAATAACAACAAAATGTGCAAGTGACAAGTGTTATAGAATTACGTACGTATAAATTTACCCTCTGCCTTCCTCTTCCTGTCTGTCTCTCTCCCCTTTTATGAGCTGAAGCATACCACTAAGATTTGGGAAGACTTTTAATGGTTGTCACCAATGTCTGCCTGTTTGTTGCCGTTTTCTGCATCTTTCATTTGAATCACAACCCCCCATCCCCCCAGAGAAAGGGGAAAAAAGAAAAGAATGTTTTCTGATTAAATGACAGAACAAAAATAGAAAATAAATAAAAATTCCGTTGATTTTCCGAACTTCAATCCTTTGGCACAAAAATGGAATCTTTGGCGTGCTATGTTTTTCTTTGCTTCTATAATGCCAATGAACTTTTATGTGCTTTGGCAAGAGACACTGGCTATTTTGTGATCTAGTTATGCATCCTATTTTGTTTTACATTGATATCCTTGATGTTATATACGATTGTTGGATTTCATTATGCCCCCATTGAATTACCTTTCATTTTTCTCTCTTCTATTTTCAACCACACAATATTCCATAAAATAATGTTACACGTAAATCAAAAATTTTTCCTTCTTTTTCAATCACTCATTTTTCAAAAAAACATTATTCTATCCATTTTCATTTCAAAAAAGGGGGCCAAACGAGGGCTATATGTTTAGAACATTATCCTTGACTGTTGATGATTGGATTTTATTAAATATCTAATACATTATCCTTGGCAGTGGATGGATACTTGCGGTGTGAAAAATGGATGAGGAACGATATTATTGACACAAAAGAGTCCAAACTATTTTCATGGTTTGATAGGTTCATAGGACGTGCAAAGAAACCTGAAGTAACCTGGCCATTTCCATTTGTAGAGGGCAGAATGTTTGTTCTAACTATTCGCGCTGGTGTTGATGGATACCACATGAATGCCGGAGGTCGGCACATGACCTCATTCCCTTATCGGACGGTATATTCCTGTCTTGAAGGTGCCTGATGAAGTTCCTTTATATAGCATCATAATGATTCGTTACAATTTTTTTCAAATGCGACCTGTTGATATAAAGAACTTAAACAACCTGCTATGGAAAATATTTTCGAAACCTTTATACATTTTTTTCAATATGATTTTTAAGGATAAAATAGATAATTGTAACTTCTTCGTGAATATTAGTATGGTATGTTCTAGTTGCTCCGGATCTTCCAATAGATGTAACAATGAACACACCAGAGTCGCGAAAATGGATTTCTATAGATAGTCCGGTACGTAGTGGGAATAATGCTTGGTTTCTTGTTATTACGTTCATTACTTTTGTGATTTTAATTCTCTCCTCCTATTCTGCTGCTCAGCATTGGTCAATTCTTCATGATTTAAGTGCTCCCCAACATCTTGAAGCCATAATTTTTATTTCCATATTTCATTGGGTTGCAGTTTGTTTTTTCTTTGTGTTGCTTGCTCCAGTGATTATAGTAATTTATTTCTTATCCGATACATATATTTACTTCAGGGGTTCATATTGGAAGATGCAACAGGATTGGCAATCAAAGGCGATGTTGACGTTCATTCAGTATATGCTACATCTCTTCCTACCTCTCATCCTAGTTTCTCAACTAAAAGAGTATTGGAATTCTTGGAGAAGTGGAAGTCTCAACCCATACCCCAGAGTAATATACAACTATTTATTGGGGTTCTCTCCGCCACCAATCATTTTGCTGAACGCATGGCGATAAGAAAGACATGGATGCAATCTTCAGCTATCAAGTCCTCTAAAGTAGCAGTCCGCTTCTTTGTTGCACTAGTAAGTCATACTTTTTTGAATTTTAATTTCATTCTTTTCTGTGGGTACTTATGTTATTAGTTTGTCGGTATAACCAATTGATGTCATTCTTTTAAATATGCAGGTAGTACAGTACCAATTATAGTGTACATGTCTTTGTACTTTTAGAAGAAAGGAGTACTTTGTGCATTTAGATGACTAATTGTTACAGGGTTTTCTTAATACTATTTTTTTTGTTTTCTTAATACTATTTTTTTTTTGTTTTTGACTTTCTTCGTGACAAATATTATTTATTTATTTATTTATTTTTTTCAATGTGTAATATATTTGCTGGAATGATCACTGACCTAAAGATGTTCACTTTAGAATCCAAGGAAGGAGGTGAATGCAATACTGAAGAAAGAGGCTGCTTACTTTGGTGATATAGTAATTTTACCATTCATGGATCGTTATGAGCTAGTGGTTCTTAAAACTATCGCCATTTGTGAGTATGGGGTATGTTCTGCCGCGTTTCTCACTTTTTTTTGCTACATGTTCTCGCTCTTTATCTTTGCAATCAATAAGCACATTTAGCTAAGCTTTAAAGTAAAGTTAGATCCTGTTTGGTCCCAATTTTTAACTCATTTTTCTCTAAACTCATTTTCAATTACATATTTTATGAGACCCACAATTTTTTTCAACTTTTCAACATGCATTTAATCAACTTTTATTAAAATCTTCTAAACATTTGATTTTTAGCCAAACCAGACACGAGCCAAGTAACTTTTTGTTTTCAAACATGTTGGTTGTGTTGGTTTTTTTCTTTTTCATTTTATAAGCCCCCGTTTGAGCCCCATTTTTTAAAATTCATTATCCCAAACTTATTTTCAACCACACATTTTTGAAAAAAAAATCACTTTTTACGAAATCTATTCTAAAAAGAAAATGGGGCTTAAACAGGGGCCAAGTAAAAAAATATTATTATGTTTAATGTCACTCCAACTTAATTTTGAATAAGTAAAAATTTATTTCCAACTTTTACCGATAAAGTAATTGTTTCATTTTAGAAAAAAGTTTATTAGTTTTAAGTATACTTTTGAGCTTAGGCAAACATGTTTATACTTGGGTTTTAGGTGGAATTATCTTCTCTTATTGTGCAAACATTTCCATTGTAGGTTCAAAATGTCACAGCTGCTCACATTATGAAATGTGATGATGACAATTTTATTAGGGTGGATACCGTCCTAAAAGAAATTGAAGGCGTGCCTTCCACAAAGCCTTTGTATATGGGCAATCTCAATCTCCATCACCGGCCTCTTAGAAATGGGAAATGGGCTGTGACCTATCAGGTATAAAGTTTCATCTGCATGTAAATGAAATTTGATTCTGGTTTACTATGTATCAACAATGTATCTCTTGTACAGGAATGGCCAGAAGAAATCTATCCTCCCTATGCAAATGGGCCTGGATACATAATATCCAGTGACATTGCCAAATACATCGTGTCCCAGCACACAAATCGGAGTCTCAGGGTGTGTGTAATCTGATGTTTTTACATTTTCTTCTGGAAATCTTAACTTTAATTACTCTTTACTGAGCTTTGATATCACACCCGCCTCCCTTATTGACAGCTATTTAAAATGGAGGATGTTAGCATGGGAATGTGGGTCGAGCAGTTCAACAGTACGAAAAAGGTTCAGTACTCTCATAATTGGAAGTTCTGTCAATATGGGTGCATGGAAAACTATTACACTGCACATTATCAATCACCAAGACAAATGATCTGTCTGTGGGATAATCTGAGTAAGGGTCGAGCTTGTTGCTGCAATTTTTAACCGAATGGAGTTTAGGTCTGAAGATGAGTAAGTTCACGTTGTACCTACTGATATTTCTTTCTAGGTACAATTTCATCCATAAGTACGGATGAAATTGGTTTTACCAGGCCGGGGTTGTGAAGGATGGAGCTGAACTAGAGGCAGCTATCTTCGAGTAATGGATGAGGTTTTGAGTTAATTTCCCCAAAGCTGTTTAATGACCAGATTGCGCTAAGTTGTATAGGATTGTTGCTACCCTGGAGTTGGACTACGTCAAGTAAATAGCCATTAACAAAAGTGTACTGTACATGTAAGTTTTGTTAGGGCTGGGCATCATGAATTTTACTCTCACAAATGTGTGTTCAACATTGCAATTCATCTCAGAATTATGTGGAAAGATTCCTTCTTTTGTGAAGTAACATGGCTCTTTGACTGGTACTGAGTGAACTGTTTTTAGTCTAAGCTCTTATTTGATCTCCATTATATTTAAAATATATATATATTTTTTATTTTTAATTACACATTCTTCAAAGTAATATTATATGCAAATTCAAAACTTTTCGTTATTTTTTAATCACAGATTCTCCATCAACATATTATTCCAAAATGAATATTTGACAAAAAAGGGGCTCAAATAAGCTCTAAATTTTAAGCTCATAAACTTTTCACGATTGGTGAGTGAGTAAAGATATGTAGCACTAATCTTGGCAGCATGTAAATGATATGACATTTTAAATGCAACTTATTTTTCTGCTTATAAAGTGCTTTATCAAATATTGACACTTGAATGTCTCATGATTCGGTACTTAGCACCATTAGTTCTGAATAACATTATTATATAAGGGGTATGATCTTGCCCGTGACAACGTATGACGGTGACATGTGGAGTCGCCAATTTTCAGTTTCTCAAATTTTTTTCTTCTTCAAAACATAGAGAAGGTGAAGTATTTTTATTTATATTGAAATGAAAAGAAATACAAGCCATAGGAGGGGCTAATGGTATCTCCACAAATTTTGTTTGCTTGAAACCCAAAAATTTCTCCACAAATAATAATAAGCTCCCGTTTGGCCCCCATTTTCTGGTAATGAAAATGGATGGAATAATATTTCTTTTAAAAATGAGTGGTTGAAAAAAAAAGAAAAATTTTCTATTTACATGTATATTATTTTATGAAAAATTGTGTGGTTGAATATAAGAGAGAAAAATAGAATGTAATTTAACGAGGGTGAAACGAGAGCTTAGGAGACATTTCCTCGTCACACAAAAAAACAAAAGGCTCTTTTCCGGTCCAGAGGAAGTTCATACGTGGCAATTCTTTTATCAATCAATGGGCAGAAGTAGACAAAATCCAAAAGACCAACTGCCAACTGTTAATTGGGTTTAATAGGATATATATCCGTAGACTGTAGATGAGTGGGCTCCACATATATTGTCACCATCGCCCAGCGGAAAGTGTCGGCAACATTGTGCAACTGACACGCGTCCTTCCACTTGCCACCACCACGACATCAACATTGTCTTAATCCGACTAGATTCTTTATTATATATTTTGAATATGATGGAGATAATGTGACACGACGATATATTGTCCCTGTTTATTTTCTATTTTTTTCATTAAAATAAAAATAATGAGTATTCATCACATTAAGTCATCAAATTTAAATTTATATTTCTTGTGTGAGGTTCATAACGACTATATTTTTCATTCTTATTTTTGCAAAAAGGGAAAACAAATGCCCCCATTCTAAGATTATTTAAAACACAATTAATTTTTCATCCAATCATGTCCTTGTTTGTTCCCTATTAATTTTGATTATAATGGGAGAATAATATTTTTAAAATAAAATAAATAGTTGTAAAAGAAGAAATTTTTTTAATTTAAGTGTAATGTTATTTTATTGAAGAATGTATAATTAAAAATAGAAAGAAAAATTTTAATTTAATTTGATGAGATGTATCGAGGGCCCATATCTTGTTAACATTCATTTTATTAAAGTATTTGTTAATATTTTTCTATCAATGTGACTTTATCTATATATTTTACTATTTTTGAACATAAGGGAGTAACTTGAAACCTACGTCTACCATTATTTCAAAAAATATTTTTTTCATCAAATTCATTTTCAATCTCACATTCATATATTTTATATATAAATCAAAATTTTTCCTATTTTTAAGCATCTGGGGCTAAATTGTTTAGTCCTTGTTTGATCCCCGTTATTTCAAACTGTATTTCTCTCTCTCGTTTTCAACCACAAATGTTTCAATAAAATAATATCAAATGCAAACTCATTTTTTTTAATTACACATTCTTTATCAATCTATTATTTTAAAATACGTTCTTAACGGCTTAATCAAGGGTTTAAATTAAAACTTCTACCGACAAATTAATGAGTTAAATGAAAGTGAAAAGAATACTTTCTTTAATTGATTAGTAAGTGTGGACAATTATAGTCCACAACCAACCCGGGTCGCCAATCAATGACGTGGTGGCCCACCTCAATGATACGTTAAGAAAAAGAGAAAAAATAGTTTATTTATTTTTTAAAGTAATAAATGGAAAGCTGAAAAGCGTTTAAAATTTAAATCATCTAATTTATGGAAAAGACAACTGATTCTGCATCCGAAAAAAGGACTTAATTTTTAATTAGTAAAAAGAATTAAATTCATAATTTTATAATGGCCTACAAAAATTGATTACATATTGCAAGTGCACTTGCATTACTTGTTTTTTTTTTTTTTTTACAAGGTGTCCAGGCTTGCGTCCGACTAGATCCTTGTCCCTGAACCTTCGGCCCCTCAGCTGCTCAGGGAGGTAAATCGCAGGATGTGCCCTTGTTGGCTCCCAGGTTCCCACAACTCATTTGGACTCCTTCCGCAAAGAGAGCTGCATTACTTGTTTTTGTTTCTACACAAAGGAGGTGTCTGTCTGACAGTTTTCTGATAAAAATTGATGTAATATTTGATTAAAAAATTGATGAAAGATGGAAGTTTAATAAAAATATGTGGTTAAAATTAAAATTTTGATAAAATTTAACGAGGTTTTATCAACAATCACAAAGTAAATTCATGTTTTTTATTTGCATGCAAGTTTCAAAGATCATCGAAGCTATTTTAATTTGTTTAAATGAATATATTGATTCATGAATAATTCTGGCTGTACAGAGCGTGTAAATGCTAGACACATATTGATGTGGGTGGACGATTATTTAAAAATAAAAAATAAAAATTCACCCACTTTCTTGCATGTATAAGTAGCCTGTACAGCTAGCTCCATCGCTCCCTTGCATGTGTGAGTGGCTTGTACATCAAGTTCGGTTCTTGATTCATATCCTATTTAACAATTTTTTTTTGAGATTTTAAGTTAGCGAGTCCTGTATGATTATAAATTGAATAGAACTTATGGATTCAATTATATATTATTAAAAGTGAAATTCAATAACTTATAATCTCAAATAAATAAAAAAACTAAAATTATTTCTTCAACAATAATGTCTAACTTGGGAAAGATACAATCTCCATCAAATTCTCTGTCCCCACCCAATCCAATCAAACTCCGCTTTACTCACAAGACACTTCATCCAGCATTAAAAGAAGAGTTTGTCGACAAGCACGAATTCGCACAAATGCTTTTTATAAGCGGATCGTACGCGGAAGCAGATATTTTCTCTGCTATTATAAAGATCTAATCATGTAAATTTTTTTAATATCTCAACGACCAATTTCTCTCCTGTCCCTTTCAACTTCTATCAACGGTTACTTACCGCCCTTTCAAATCTCAGAGCTTCATAATTGTTATCAGTTATTGCCACTAATTGCATTCATTCACACCCACACCCACCATAACAGTAATTACATTCTGTAGAGAGGAAAAAGATCTAGATTCGGACGTGGGTTGTTGATTTGAGAAGAAACCCATATGGATTTCAGTTCGTTCTTGACGTCTTTAGGGACGTCGTTCGTGATATTTGTGGTGCTCATGTTCCTTTTCACGTGGCTTTCGAGGCGACCGGGGAACTTTGTGGTATACTACCCGAATCGGATCCTCAAGGGTTTGGATCCATATGAGGGAATTCGGCTAACCCGGAACCCGTTCGCTTGGATCCGTGAGGCTCTTGCCTCCACTGAAGCGGATGTCATCAACTTGTCCGGTGTTGATTCTGCTGTCTACTTTGTCTTCCTAACAACTGGTAAGTATTTTCACACAGATTTATTTCTATATCGACACGACAATTTGTGAAGATTTATATGATGTTCTGTTAGATATTTGTATTGCATTAATTATGCTAGTGCCAGTTCATGGATTTTAAGGCAAAAGTACTTATTTTAGCTTAAGTTTCAAGGATCTATTCATTTGCACAAAAGAAAGGAAGACCACCCCGAAAAACATGAATCAGGGACGAAGCCAGACTTTCGGTATTCTGGGGTAAAAAATTGAAATACAATTTTTTTTTTTTTTTAAACAACATATCATTAATGAAGATAAGTCAGTACACTACTACATCCGCATTATCCAACTAAATTATACAAGTGGAGGTTAAAACACATTGTTCAATCTCATAACACATCAAAATTTCATATCTTCGAGACTTTTATAAGCAATTATTGCTAACAAAATTGTTGTTTTTGACTTCTATCATTGTCAAACTAAAAATATTTGAATATTTTAATCAATTTAATTTAAATATGAAGATGAAATAAGCTAAAAATTAAACTATGCAGCAGAAGAGGAAGACAATAAAAAATCTTGACTTTCTGAGAACCTGGAGTCATAATTTTGAATAACTATGAACATTATGTTGAATCATTGATCTGCATTAACCGTTCAAACTTTTAGTTTTAGAGGAGAAAATAAGCAATCGGAATGTGGTCGACAATATTTCTCAAATCTCAAATTTTTATGAAATTTAGTATAAAAACATATAAAATCAAACAAGTAGGCTGTTGATTTGTTACCTAGAGGGAAGAAAAATAAAAAAAATTAGCACAAAAAGAGAAAATCTTAAAATTTGAATGGTCTCGAACTCTCCATGGATCACTGTGTCAATTCTTCTCTTTGTGGGGTTTAGAGTAAAGTCCAAATGCATATGAAAAGCCACGTGAAGGAGCGGAAAGAAGGCTTGTGCAATTGGGCTTGGCAATGGACAAGGTTTGGATAATTTACATATTTAAAAAAAATAAATAAATAAAAAAAATAAAATTTGTGGGGTCGATTGACCCCACATGATCCTATGTGGGTCCATGAGTCATGAATTATCAAGTGATGCTGATTGCTGAGTTTATGGAACCTGAGGATTGACCCTTTATACTCCGATGAAAAATATTTTGTCACCCAATTACAAAAAACTTTATTATCAAGAAATGTCTTGAAGATAAGCTTTCTTTTGTCGGAGTCTGTCTATCTATGCGTTAATGGTTCTGAAGTTTTAGTACTTCAAATTGCTGCTCTGTCGGGCAGAACAAAAGATAGGATTAGTAAGGGACATGAATAAATAAAGCCGATGATGTGAGCCCAACTGGCAGCTCCATACTTGCGAAAGTTACGTAACTTTCATTATTTTCGGGACTGTTTGGCTTTTTATGCAGATAATCTGTTAAGCTTTGTCACTGACTTTGCATTTCTATAAATTTTTTTGAGAAAAATAAGATTATATTTATCTGAAAGCATTTTAAGATTTCGTCCAGTTTTTAAGAAATATAGATATAGGCTTATAGCTACCACTGAACTTGTGGAAACTAGGGGCTTCAAGGTGTGTTGTAGTTGCCTCCCAAAAATATTAAAATCTTGGAATTCTTCCCTCCCGAACTCATTTCAAGGATAATGCTTTTAATTTGTAGAACTTTTCTCCGGCAAATGTTTACCCAATATTTGATGGCACACTAATCTTGCCTTAAAGGCTTAAATCCCAGGCTATGTGGTTACCCTGACCAAAATAAGGATCCGAAAATTTTTTGTACTAAATTTTATATTAAACTTATCTGCTCTCTAATCCATTTGCTTGTGCGTGTCTAAATATAAACTGACATATTTTATTCTTTGAGGAATAAGGGATTGTTGCATAATTAGTCAATTGTGCAGAAGCACCCCGATAATCGTTGAAGCTGTTCTCTTTTGAGTCATAATTGTGATAAATTATAGAGTGGTTCAGTTATGTGGGGTCTATTTTTGTTTTGTTATATGCTAGCTGTAACTGCATAGTAACTTATCAATTTCTCAAAGGCAAGATTTCTTTTCTTATCATAATCATACAATGTTTTAAGATATGCAATTCTACTTATATTAGATGTTACTTATATTAGATGTTACACTTATTGTTTAATGCAGTGTTGGGAATATTGGTTTTAGCTGGCCTTCTGCTTCTGCCTGTACTTCTACCAATTGCTTTTACTTCTCCTGGAGTGAAGGCAGATAACACCACCAGTGAAGGAACTTTCAATGACATTGATAAGCTGTCTATGGGGCATATCGAAGTAAGTTTCTTCCTATTGCCTCTTCGTGTGCGCGCAGAAGTAATCTAGGGCAACTATGAATCTCTTAACTGGAGAACTGCATTCTAAAATTTGAGATTTCTCCCGTGCCAAAAGCATAGTTTCCCCCATAGATTTCTGCTGTTCGCAAATTTTCGTTTAAGTTATATAACACTGATCACTGCAGATGGTTGTTTCAAAGGACCAAATCTTATCTGATGTGCTCAATTGAAGTTTATTTTCTTGTGAACTGCAGTTGAAAAGTCCACGGTTGTGGGCTTTTTTGGCAGCTACTTATTGGGTATCCTTTGCTGCGTATTGCCTCTTATGGAAGGCATACAAACATGTTTCTGACCTGAGAGCAGCAGCACTTATGTCTCCTGATGTCAAGCTTGAGCAGTTTGGTGTTCTTGTCCGAGACATACCTCCTGTCCCTGAAGGTCAAACTAGAAAGGAGCAGGTGGACTCATATTTTAAGACAATCTATCCAGACACATTTTATCGCTCAGTGGTGGTCACAGACAATAAGAAGGTATATACAAGTAGCTGATATTCTTTTTAGATTGCCGTTTCTTATTTTTCCCCTTTTGGATTGTTTGGCTTTTTTCAAAATTTAAATGGATGTAGGCTTCAAAGTGTTTTGCTTGTTGTACTAGGTCAACAAAATTTATGAAGAGTTAGAAGGGTACAAAAAGAAGCTTGAACGTGCAGAAACCATATATGCAGAGTCAAAACAAACAAGCACCCCAGAAGGAACGAGACCAACTGCTAAAACTGGCTTTCTAGGTCTTATGGGTAAAAAGGTAGATGCAATAGAATACTATGATGAGAAGATTAAAGAGTTGATCCCAAAATTGGAAGCAGAACAAAAGGTTACTCTCAAGGAGAAACAACAATGTTCGGCTCTAATCTTTTTTACCAACAGGGTAACTGCTTCATCTGCTGCACAAAGTCTACATGCCACAATGGTCGACACATGGACAGTTATGAACGCTCCTGAACCTCGCCAGTTAATATGGACAAATCTTGCCAAAAAATTTTACGAGAGAGAGATGCGTCAGTATGTCATTTACTTAATCGTGTTTTTGACCATATTCTTTTACATGATACCAATTGGGTTCATTTCTGCATTAACTACTCTGGAAAATTTAAAGAAGATTCTCCCATTTTTAAAACCCGTTGTGGATCAGCAAGCAATCAAGACAGTTCTTGAGGCATACCTACCACAGCTTGCACTCATCATATTTATGGCTCTTCTGCCAAAGTTTCTTTTGTTTCTATCCAAGGAGGAGGGCATCCCTACACAGAGTCATGCAGAAAGAGCTGCTTCTGGAAAGTTCTTCTATTTTTCAGTGCTAAATGTATTTATTGGTGTTACAATCGGTTCAACACTTTTCACTACAGTGAAGGTCATTCTGAAGGATACCAGCAAAATTGTCCCTTTACTAGCACAAAGTCTCCCAAAAAGTGCTACTTTCTTCTTGACCTTTGTGGCTTTGCGGTAAGATTGCTATCACTTTTTCCTTTTTATTTCTGGTGGTATATGTTTATCTTTTATTCATCTATTCTGTGGTTCATTCCCTCATTTTTGCTTCCAGTTTTTTAGGTTTTTTCATTGACATTCCAATGACCCCATTATTTGTTCTCTCTTGCATTCATGCATATGGATAGAGATGTTTTGGTGGCAATGTACTGATCCTTTTTTGTTCTCTTTTCTGGCAACTGGGTACATTCATTGTTCCCATTCATCCTTTTTATTGGCGTGAATACAGTTGTACGATAATCATAAGAAGATACGGATATCATCCCGTCTCTCTTAAATTACCTTTCTTTTCTCTTACCTTTTCTGGAGTCTTACAGAGTAAGTTTTTATCGTGATATAAATTTCCTTTCAATTTATATGGAATTCTGACTTACTAGGAGAAGAAGTTACTGTGAGCGATAATTTCATCTGTTGGTTTTTACTTCATGGTGCTATTCAATTTCTTTTTGGAATACTGGTGCAGTATGTCTGAAATAAGTAAATATAAGATTCTGCTTCACTGGCTATGGTATATGTTTATAAAAAACAGTTGGGTTCATAAACGAATAGAAATGAGGGGTAGGTAAATGAGTAGTACTTGTGGATTCCACAAAATATGCTGATAAAAAGTGGTTTAACTTTTAGCAAGTGTTTATAAACATGTTCATAAAAACTTAAAAAGTCATTAAAGCCAACTTTAAAAAACTTGATATGTCTTAGATTGACTAAAATGATTTGGTGCATTGACAGGTTCTTTGTTGGCTATGGGCTTGAGCTGTCACGAATAGTTCCATTAATTATATTTCACCTAAAGAAAAAGTATTTATGCAAGACTGAAGCTGAACTAAAAGCAGCTTGGGCTCCTGGAGATCTTGGATATGCAACTAGAGTTCCTGGTGACCTGCTGATTCTCACAATTGTTCTTTGCTATTCTGTAATAGCTCCTCTAATTATTCCGTTCGGCGTAGTGTACTTTGGCTTGGGATGGCTTGTTCTTCGGAATCAGGTGACGTCCTCTAATTTTGTTCACTTGGTCAATCGTTCTTGGTGAAATGAATAACGGACTTCCAATTATCACCATTCACTATTTTACCTTTTTGAGTATTAAGTTATTTTTTCATATCGTTGTTTTTCCCTGGTGATTGTGTGTGTGAAACTATGAATAAATCAAATGTTTGAAGAACAAATGACTCTTTAACAAGTATGACCTATATTCAGCTTAAAGATTTTAACTTCAGGATTTGGATGCAATCAACACAAAAGTTTTAATATGGCTGGCATGAGATAGGTTTTACAACTTCATGTAGCACTATGTTATAAAATGAGTTCGACTAATATGAGAATTAGTGAAAATGCTTTAAACTAACTTGGTGTTTAAGAATTATGAATCACTTTGGTTGTAAAATATAAGTTTTTTTAATATGAGGGATCCTTCACTGAAGAATACTGGAATCTGCATTGGACTAGAAATTATTACAATTATGCTGGCAATATCCACTCTACGTCTATAAGAGATTTATTTTATTTTATTTTATTTATTTATTTAATCAGAAACATATATTCAAACTCAGTTTTTATGCCTACAGGCACTTAAAGTTTACGTTCCTTCGTACGAGAGCTACGGAAGGATGTGGCCCCACATGTACAATCGCATTATGGCCACTGTGATCATATTTCAAGCTACAATGTTGGGTTACTTTACAGTGAAGAAGTTTTACTACACTCCCATTTTGATTCCCCTTCCAATTTTGTCCTTTATCTTTGCGTTTATTTGCCAAAAGAAATTCTATCGGTTTTTCCAATCCACAGCGCTTGAAGTTGCTTCTCATGAACTGAAAGAAAATCTGAGTATGGAACGAGTATTCCGGTCATTCATTCCACCAAGCTTGAGTTCTGAGAAGGGTGATGAAGATCAGTTTGACGATGCGTTATCTCATGTTTCCAGAACAGGTTCTACAGTTTGATGTACATTTTGTGAGTTAATTGCAGCTATGTTCACGTTTGTAGAAAGGCTGCCAAGAGAATTTGATACTATTAGTTGGATAATTTGTTCATAGTTTGTTGCACCAGGTTTATTGTTGCCTTGTGGGTTTGTTGTATACGCTGTTTTAGAACTTGTAATTTGTTACCTGTTCCTGTTTGATGCCAGAATTCCACTAGGTTCATTTGCTATTCAGCACTACTGGTTAGTATTAAAGAAAGTAGAAGTAAATCAAGAATCTGTGTTCGGTCCCTACCTGCTACTGATTAGTGTTAGCAAGAAAATGTAATGATCTGTATGGCATAACTTTTGATTTTACTTTCTGAACTTTTAGAAGAAGCCATCTTATTTTATTTTTCGTTAGAAAACTAATTTTTAAAAGAACTTTCTATCCAGAAGCGCTTTTAGAGGGCGTCACATTGGACCAACTTTTACTGAAAGACACATTTATAAAATTAGCCAATTGTGTTCCAAAGCCACTTTTGAGTTTCAAAACTTCCATTTAGCTTTTCAAAATTCATGCCAAATGGGTTGCAAGAATCTTTGTGTTTCGTCCTACTTAGGATTGTGGACAAAGTATTACTCATCATCACTTAATATCTGCAATAGGAAGCGGGAAGGTAACAATCAATTTTTATGTCGAATTTCAAAGAATTGCTTCAGTCGGGATGTATCATTTACTAATAAGTTTCTAGTACGGTCACAAACACATCAAGCGCACATTATACTACCACATGATTCTCGCACATGGTGGATATGTCGGGTCTAACTTGTTCATTGAAAAATAATTCATGGGTCGTTCTTATTCAATGAACGAGTATGAAAATTTAATCCATCCAGACCATCGTCAAAAGTCTGGTCATCTCACATGTATGATCCACAGGTAGTCTCATATGAAATTTTCCTCGATGCAGGCTTTTCTTATATAGGCGGAAGAAAACTATTTAAAAAGCATTAAAATTTTGAATATTATAAGAAAAAAATCTTTCGATTTTAAAAAGTCCCCATATGAATGTCAAAATAAGTCGAAATTTCTTACCTGGTTCGCTTAAACCCCCAATTTCGGACCAACGCGTGGATAATGTTGAATCAGCCATGGTCAATTATCAAACATAATACGGTTTCAAAGTCTCCTACATAAAATTGCACCTATATATACACACACACACACACACACACACAAATATATATACATATACCGTAGCCTTCTTCTTGAGCCTGAAAAAAACTACTCAAATGGCCGCCGCCGCAACCACAAAAGCAATCCTTCCGCTCCACCACCACCACCACCACCACCACGCCGCCGCCACCAAAAATGGGCTCTTCATATCAATCCATGCCTATCAAAATTCCCCTTTTGAAACTCACCCAAGTCAAAAACCTTCCAACAAGGCCATTAAACTGGCTGAATCATTGTCAAACATGTTACATCTGCACATTGAAAGAAACCTCAATTATCATCCTTCGAATGTACCAAGAATTGAAGATAAGCACGATACTTCAACGATGTCTCCTAAGGAAGATATATCCAAAAAATGGCAAGAAATTCATGGTTCTAATGACTGGAATAATCTTCTCGATCCACTTCATCCTTGGCTTAGAAGAGAAATAGTCAAATATGGAGAATTTGCACAAGCAACCTATGATGCATTCGACTTCGATTCGTTCTCGGAGTATTGCGGAAGCTGTCGGTACAATGAAAGAAAACTTTTCGGAAAGTTAGGACTTATTGAAAGTGGTTATAAGGTCGCAAAATACGTATACGCTATGTCGCATATAGATTTGCCCGAATGGTTGGAAAGATCGAGATTTGCTGATACATGGAGCAAAGATTCAAACTGGATGGGGTTTGTGGCAGTGAGCGACGATCAAGAAACACGACGAATTGGACGACGTGACATTGTTGTGGCATGGCGTGGAACGGTCGCACCATCCGAATGGTATGATAATATGCAGAGGAAATTAGAGCCAATTGGACAAGGAGAAGCAAAAGTGGAACATGGGTTTCTCAGTCTTTACACATCTAAGAGTGAGTCCACTAGGTACAACAAGTCTAGTGCCTCGGAACAAGTCATGAGAGAAGTTAAGAAACTAGTGAATTACTACAAGGGAAGAGGTGAAGAAGTTAGCCTAACAATCACCGGCCATAGTCTCGGTGGTGCATTGGCACTTCTTAATGCATACGAGGCTGCAAAAAACTTCCCCAGCCTTCCAATCAGCGTCGTATCGTTTGCAGCACCCCGAGTAGGCAACATTGCCTTCCGGGACGAACTATATCAAATGGGTGTCAAGACTTTACGCATGACAATAAAACAGGACGTCGTCCCAAGAATGCCCGGTATAGTCTTCAACGAGAGTCTACAAAAATTTGATGATATTACAGGTACGTTGGAGTGGATATACACTCACGTGGGAGTAGAGCTGAAGCTCGATATAAGATCATCTCCATATCTAAAGAAAGGGTTGAATTTAGTGGGAATTCATATGCTCGAAACATATCTTCATCTAGTCGATGGATTTCTCGACAGCACGACGACGTTTAGATCAGATGCTAGAAGGGATGTAGTGTTGGTGAATAAAGATTGTAATATGCTTGTGGATGAATTGAGAATTCCTCATAATTGGTACCAATTGGAGAATAAGGGGCTTGAACGTAATTTCCATCGTAGGTGGGTTAAACCTACTAGGTATCCAGAGGATATACCCTCACCAACAGTTGAGTCATACAGTAATGTACTTGAAATGCAGGATAGTTGTGGACTCGAATCCTTGTTTTAGTATTTGAACTTGGAATAAAATGAAATGTTAAATGATGTATTTTTGTAGGTCTTAATTTCTTGTCATTGTTAATATTCTCAATCTTAGAAATTTGTTAGTTCGCTTTTACGGTAGGAAAAAAGTCGACGTGTTACCCTAAATTTTGGTATAGATGAAATTTTTGGGTTCGAGACAAGGCGTAAAGATTGTAAGACATAACATTTGTATTTTTCACTAACGAGACCGACGAACATAAAGCTACATTTAGTAAGTCACAAAGATTTTTTACACAATTGTTAAAGACCTCATTTTAATGCTATTTTTTGACTTTTTTTTTTCAGAAATATTCAAGCTCGTAAACTTGCGGTTTGATTCATTCACAAAATTGATTCTTGTACGTTTGTTTATGTTTTTTGATCAGTTCATTGAATCTAATTATGCTGTCCAATTAAATTACGTATAATTAATTTAATATTGAATTTAAGAATAAAAAAGAAAATCTGGTAAAGGAAAGTGATGTAAGAATATGACTACTTCCAAACATGGGATGCGTATCACAACTTGCCAACTTGGTCCATTTTATTCCTAAAAATATTCACAAATTATACATCTTATTTCCAAAAGCCATTTCCTATTCAAGTTTTGACTCTGTCGACTTGACTTGGCTTTGATAAAAATGGGTTTTAGTAAATGTTGTAGATAGCATGTCTAGGCGTGAGACGTGGAGGTTTTAGTTAGTATTGTAAATAGCATGCCAAGACACGAGGCATGGCGTTTAGGTCTGGAAGGCTAATTAAACGGTCAATGGAAGCATTGACAGCATAAAGTGCACATTATTTAAAAAAAAAAAAAAAAAAAAAATAGCACATAATTTAAAAAAAAAAAAAAAAAAAAAATTGAACCCCAACTTTGAGGGTTCCCACTGCCTGGTCCCTAAAACTTTGTGAGGAGAGGTAAATCGCGGGATGTACCCCAGCAAGTCAGGGAACAACCTGTACGCTGCGTCTACAAGGAGTCAAATTCCATGTTTCAGGAATCGAACCCCTACACTGCAACTGCCAGTAAGACATAAAATAACCTCACTCCTGTTCTTTGCACCACTAGACTATGCCCCGGGGCACATAAAGTGCACATTATTTATTATTATTGTTGTTGTTATTTTTTTAATAATGAGAAAATTACCAAAAATGTCCATTTTCACATAGTCATTTTACAAAAATGTCCAAAATTTCTTGAATGTCCATTTTGCAATTATTTGGACGAGAATACCCCTATTAACAATTTCTAATTCCACACTAAGTGCCTATTTGAGTCACATTATTTCAAAAAAATATATTTTTAAACAGTGATTTAATATCATTTCAACTGCACATTCTTCAATAAAATAATATTACACGCAGATCAAAAACTTTTTTTTATTTTTTAACCACACATTTTCCATCAATACACTATTTAAGAATGCACTATTATCAAAATAATATGGCTCAAACACTCCTAAAATTCAAATTTTTTCACATCATTAAAAATTATGTTAGCCAATAAAATAGGGACATATAACCTATGTTATTTGTTTGAAAAACTACATATGTCAATCAACATTAAATGCGTAGCCCAAACTCACAGTAAACCTTTAACCCAACCTAAATGCCCAATGCCCACTTGCCTAAATATCTATAATTGGATTAGAGTGATTGGATTTCACTGTTGACGGGTTGACGAGAGGGACGGGACCAAAGGGTTTGAAACTTTGAGAGTTGAGGGACTTTTTTTTTTTTTTTTTTTTTTTAAATTTTCCAGCCTATCTTCTTGCTGTTTGCCGTTGCCATTGTCTTCGCCGTCAAAGTTCTTGCCATCGATATTTATTTGATGTATGTGAGTTTTATTTGATGTTGTGTAGTTGGTTTCTATTTGTTTTGCTGTGTTGAGTGCATTCTTCTATTAGGTTTACATTTTCTTTTCATAGGATTTTATATGACAAATATATTTGATTTCATATGACGTTATATGGTAAATCTGTTTGCATTTTGTTTTACTGCGTTGATTTACATTTTGTTTTCATAGGATGTTAAATGACAATTCTATTTGATTTGGGAGTTGGAATGGTGGATGTCTCGTTCTCTATTAGGTTTTCTATGGAGAAAATAAAATCTCAAACTGCCAAAATTGCAATGTAAATGATTGATTTTTCATTCACAGAACACTACCAATTTCTATTAGGTTTGTTATAGTTAATTCTTCTTCTTCTCTTTTTCATGTCAGTTGGTTAGTTTTATTAGTTGGGAAGTAAGTGAAAAATTCCTCTTAAAAGTTTATTATTGCCTAATTCGTGTTGTTAGTAGACCTTGTTGTCAGAATTCTTAAGATTAACATAAGGTGAAGAGTAAAATTCAACTCTTTCCATTCTCAATAATTTTTATTTTGTAAATTATTTTCATATGAATTAAGCTAAGTAAAAAATGCCAAATTTTGGGATGTTAGAAACTTCATAAATTCTTGACGTTTTGGCCTTGAATTTTCATTACAGAACTCTTCAACTAACATAACAGATAACAGGTATTCAAAGGTTTTGAAGGAACTAAAGGACCATCCACACCCAGTAGGCTCGACCTTAGTAAGTGCTTAAACGAGAAAATGATCCCTGATTTTCTCAAGATTATATTAAAACCATCATTAGTAAAAGTGTAACTCGCTCCTGGAAACTCAAGATAACAACAGAGTAGCTTCAACCCCTTTATATAAATATCTATACTCTCTTTTAACGTGAAGGTCATTTAGGTATAATATAATAGGTTTATGTCATGGTCCTTCATTAAGGTTAGTTGTAAGATTGTATTGATTGTGCTTTTACCTTGTCCAAAAGCATTACCTTGAAGACAGACAACTTGCTGTAAGATTGATATATTTTAAAATTTTATACTATGGATCTTCTTGACTTTTTGTTGAAAATAGTGTCATTCATTATGGGAGGAGAATTTGGAACTTGACTGGGTAAGGAAGAAAAAAATCAATTAACTCAAAGAATCGTGTTTACCAAGACAAAATATAAGGGATGTGAATATGAATATGATTGTATTATTTCATTTGTGTTGATTGCTTATCTGTACCAATAGACGTTGGGTTTTAAGCCATTTTCTGTATACAAACCAGCTGTTTGAATTGATATTGTTCTAATTAACCAAAACCTACATTAATTGATTTATAAACACCTTTCATTGCAATGACCAGAGGATCTTGATGCTAAAAGGGACCTTAAACTACTTCTATGATTATTTTTTTTGCATTCCTAATACAGGTGGAATTTGTTATATCAACGAATAAGTGATTTTATTTTCTTTTCATTGATATTTGTACATTTAAAATTTTATCTTATGTAGTTTTCTGTGTATTCATGCTACAATCTCTAGATTGTCCATCTGGCAGAACTTGTGTATGTTATATTTTTGTGTTGCTTTCAAATCAATCACGAAATATATATTCTCATTAATACACAATATTTTGATGATATATTAGCGATACAATTTTACATTAGTGGTATTAGTTGTATCTGAAATACGGTCCACTAATAAGATATTATTTTTGCGATTTATAGATAACTTTCTCACACTGATATAACGTTCTGGAGGAAAAGTGCACCCCGGCTCAAGTCTCGCAAGTGTACAACACCAAATATATAATAGTTGTCCTCAACAAACTCCATGCATAGCAAAAGCATACATTTGACGAAAGTTACATAGGACATGTTGCGAAGTTGTTGAAGCCCAAACTATTTAGACAATTAATTCACGAAGTGGTTAACAGATTTGTCGAAAAAGATCCAAAGCTTGGTTCAAAGTGAACCAATGGTTTGCACAATTCGTACTGCCGGAGTTTGCATTAATCACCGGGTTGAAGTGTGGTGAAGTACCGAAAGGTGAGGATTTTAGCAACATCCTTGGAAAAATCCGACTATGGGACAAATTGTATTCCCGTAGAGACCGGGTAACATGTAGCTACCTCGAGAATGTTTTCCTAAAATGTGCCAAGTGTAACGATCATTACAAACTTAGGTTGGCGCTAATTATTAAAGGGATTTTCAATTGTAGAGATTGAAACATGGGGATACATCCTGAAACTCTCTTCATCATGGATGACTTGGATTTCTTCAATGCCTACCCGTGGGGACAGTATGCTTCAAACTTCTTATCAAATCACTTCTTCGGGGATGGGGGAGAAAGGAAGACTTGGCAAAGGTCCACGCTGTGATCGGATGTCTTACACGTACAATTTCTCTCTTGCTGTTGAGGTACACTTGTTCAGTATTCATTTCATTTTTTCTCGTCCTACGTTGTTATGTGCCTCTGTATATAGTAACCACTGTTATGTTTTTCATGAAATTGTCGGTGCATGAGATAATCCCAGAGTTGGGAGCTCGATTTATGCCAAAGAAGGGTGACGATGTTCCGAGGATATTGTGGTGGATTGTTACAAGACAACCTCAGTCTCGAACATATTCGGGCTTCTTCGAGAAGACACATGTGACCATTTTCCATATAAAATCACTCTTACAATTTTGGAATGGCTAATAATTATTTTTGTCATTTTTATACTCCCCTTGTAGGTGCACTTGTGAGCGATGCTACTGCTACTGCTGCGGAAGAATTGCAGCAATTTTTGCTGGTTTTGTTACTTTACAAGACACATCAGACCCCATTCTGGACAGCCTCATTACTTAGTCAATAGACATACAGGATTGTCCACCTGAAGGTGAAGCTATGCACAATGTGAACAATAATGAAGGACAAAAATCTCGGAGAGGCAACACAGGTGGACTTCGTCTTTGAGATTTGCATCCCGCTGAAGGTGGAGATAAAGACCATGACGACCCATTCATCGGCTTGCCATCTTCTACCTCATGCCACCGTCCACCCGTGAGGCCCTTGTCTTTAGAGGAGATAAGATCATTCTTGAATGAACAAAGGGAGGAATTTAAGGGTATGTTGGGCAAGTTGATGGAAGAAATGAATGTGAGATTTGATAGTTTGAAAAATGAAATGGGTGGTCATGCGCACGGTTTGAGAAAGCATGTGACTGATGAGGTAAATCTGATTCAACGTATGTTTGATGAAGCAACTACTAACTTTGGGGGCCACAATGTCACCGGCAAGTACGGTAAATTTCAGGACTATTGCGGTGGAGATATGCCCCACCACGATGGTTAAGATAACAATTTGACTCCAAATGTTTTAGTGGACACATAACATCAACCGAAGCAGTTGGTTGCCAGATCGATGATGTGTTCAGAATGTTGATGGCTGGGGTTGGAGTCCAAGGGTCAGTACATGCTGCTTGTGATGGTGTAACTGAGGCACCAAACACTGTACCTACAGTTGCTGTCTCCATCGATGCTCCACCGATTGACAATGTCATCGTTGTTGAACCCTCGAAGATTGTTGATCTCCCCTTATGTAGACCTCGATCGTTGAGGCTGAAGATGCCTAGTGCGAACACTAAGACACCGTTCACACGATTGGGCCGCAAGAGAGGTAAGAAGGTTGTGTAGACTATATTCAAGTATCTTTGTTCACAGTCCGGATTGGCTGTCCGACATTTTGTCCATGCGAACTTGTGTTTTATATATTGGTGGCATGTTCGGAAGGTTGCATGCTTAAAATAGTTTATTGCTATAATAGTTCCTACTGTTGGCTTGCAATATGCACAAGTAAGATAAAGACTATTTCATGTTGTAAGGAACATCCTTTTTTTAATTATTTTTTTATTTTTATAGACTGCATTTCATTGTACTGACTTTGGTTGCTATTTAATGTCTTCGTATATTTGCTATGATCATGTTGACTTAGTTATTGTGAAACATTCACATTTGAAGGTCTATAGGGTATCTTTTTACCAGTTCCATATTGGCATGAGAATAAAATGATCATTATTTTTTCAATTAATAAATGTTTGGAGCTTATATTGATAGATAGTGTAAAAGTCTTATCTTTGACCATGTGACCGTTGATTAGATTTCACAATCGGGGTCCATGTACCGTGTTCGAAATGTAACGAACACATTGTATTTTGAGATATACTGTTATGCAGTCATTTCATGTCGAGACAAATGAAATATCAAGTGTTGAGATATGCAGGCATTTCATGTCGAGAATTACACGTTAAATGTCAAGATTTGTACGAAATGTTGAGAAATAATTGTTTTCGTGGAAACATCGTTTTATATAAATGTAATGTCAAGTGTCGAGAACTACATTTAAAGAATCAAGAAATTTTCTATTTCTGTATAAATGTTAACGCTACATGACTATAATGTCAAGTGTTGATCTGATCCGATTACAAATGTCGGTAGCAACTTTCGAAGCGTTGAAAACGACATGAAATGTCATAAATTGCATCGATATTCTTTTGTCGTTCAACACTTTATTACTTTTTCGACCTCTTCCAATGAGTATTCAGTCAAAATTACATTGGCACGATAAAGAATTCATGTCAGGAAAATTTGATTAACTCAGTTAGATTTAATAAATTAAAGAAATTGATTTATAAATATTTAATGTGTGTGAATATATTGATGTGTACAAAAGTGACTTAAAAAAATATATATATACATAATGTGTCAAAAACTTTCAATTATCACAACACAACAAAATCTCATTCTAACAGTCACTCCATGTCCACACATTTAGCTAAGACTGCATTTTCACATTCACTAACTCCCACACATCTAGCTAACGTCTCCTTCTTACATTCACTCACTGTCGGCACATTTAGCTAAAGTCTCATTCTCACATTCACTCTCCTGTATGCAGGGGCGGAGCCAGGAATTACTGTTACGATGGGCTAAAAATTTAAAAAATTTAATGTACGAATAAAATTTATATATAATAAGAAAAATTTATAATATAAGTTACCTATTGAAGTTGTACTCGGCGATGTTTTACAGCATAAAATTCATCTATAATAGAATCTAGATCTAAATTCATACTAAATTCTCGTTCAATGTTGAGTGTTAAACAATCAGTAAGAAAATCATCATCCATTTTGTTACGAATTTTCGTTTTCACATGTTTCATTGCTGAAAAAGCTCGCTCCACAATCGCCGTTGAAACAGGTAGTGTCAGTACTAAACAAATCAATTTAGTCAAAATGACGTAACTCTCCGACCTTCTGCTTGCAACTAATTCCCGACATAAATCAGAAAGTGTAGGTACTTGAAATCGAGGTTCAGAAATCACATCATTTTGATAGTGTTGCAACTCAACTTTCAAACAATAAATATCTTGTTGTTTAAAATTTTCAGGATAAAACTTCTCTGCAAGCTTGCAAATATTATCCATATTAAATGATTCAAAAGAATTTTTTGGATCCAAAGCTGTGCTGAGAGAAAGGAGCTCTATTGATGTCTCATTAAATCTTGTATCTAACTCCATCATCTGAAAGTCAATAGCTGCATTGAAAATATCAAAGTGGTAATGATGTTCAATGGTAGGATACTCAAATTCAAATGTTGTTATGGTTTTGTATACACCACCAACCTCGGATCGAGATCTTGTACTTGGAGAATGATCACTAAGATACTCAAGCACCTTGCAAGTTGCAGCATACATATCAATCAAACTCTTTACAGAGCTGTAATGAGAAGACCAACGAGTACTTCCGGCTCATTGCAAATTACCAATCTGATTAGCACCACTTCCGGACTCCCGTTCTCCAATTTCTAACAAATGCTCAATTTCTTTTCTTTGGGCACTTTTCAACTCATTGATGCGCTTAGGAGATGATGTAATCATATTAATAATATTGTCCAAATGAGAAAAAAATGAATTAATATCTGAGACATCCTTAGCTGCAGAAACCAATGTGAGTTGTAAATGATGGGCAAAACAATGAACATAGTATGCATATAGACAATCTTTAAGAAATAATGCCTGTAGTTCATTCCAAGAACCACGCATATTATTAGCACCATCATACCCTTGGCCTCTCATGTTTTGCACTTGAAGGTTGAAACGAACAAGAACATCAGAAATCTGATTCTTAAGATTTAATGAGGTAGTGTCACTAATACTTTTAATTGCAAAAAATCGTTCTGTCAAAATTCCATTACTATTCACAAACCTCAGGATAATAGCCATTTGTTCTCGTGAAGATTCATCTCGTGCTTCATCAACAAGAATACTAAATTTTGCATTCCCAATTTTCGTACGAATTCCTTGTCGTACTCTATTTGCTATAATGCTCAAAATTTCTTTTTAAATGTCTGGAGACGTGTATGTAGCATTTTTGGGAGCATTACTCAACACAACTTTTCCTACTTCAATATTCATTTTTTCAAATGCATCCACCAATTCAATAAAATTCCCACGATTCAGTGAAGATGGAGATTCGTCATGGCCTCTAAAGGAACAACCTTGAAGAGCTAACCACTTAACACTCATAATAGTGGTCTTTAGACGCAAACGATTTTTCTGTTTTTTCTCATTTGATACAGAATGCATTACCTTGTCAATATGTTGAGTTGGTTTCATTAGATCTTCAGCTCTTCTCTTACAGCCATTATGAAACGATGACGATGTTGTACCAACATGAATAAAAAATGCACATTTACTTCCTTGGTTAACCCTCTTTCAACTATCAAATCCAACAGTAATCAATGATGAAATATTAGGTGGAGTACTATCATTGAGAAAAAGGAAGCAGTAAAAACAATATGCCTTATATGTTGAAGGCGAATATTCCAACCAAGGAAACTGATTATACCAATGTTCCTGAAATTGACGTTTCTGCTTTCCACATTCTTTGCTCTGATACTCCAAAAGTTTTGGTTGATAAGGTCCAACATTTAGATAAGCCCACCAAATGTGATCACGATCATTAAATGAATGTTCACATATTTGTTTTTTTTTCCAGGGTCTCGTTCAATAGAATCAGATGGTTCAAAATTAAGATTTGAAGATGAAGCCCGTTCAACTTCAGGGCATGAAATTGGGGGAATGGACACCGTAGGAATTGGAGAATCCTGAGATTTGTTACTTTTTGAAAAGAAAGACAATAAGGTTCTACCTTTCTTGCTAGAAGGTTGATCTTCTT
The DNA here is from genome assembly GCF_002742605.1 of Olea europaea var. sylvestris. Classification (NCBI taxonomy): domain Eukaryota; kingdom Viridiplantae; phylum Streptophyta; class Magnoliopsida; order Lamiales; family Oleaceae; genus Olea; species Olea europaea. The sequence goes on along the minus strand of NC_036257.1, from coordinate 6,772,163 downwards.
CCATATTAAATCTAAAAGCATAAAAATAAAAAGCAATTTAGGGACAAGTATTTCTATTTAATAGATATCATAATTACAACAAGAAGAACAAGGAGGACAGATCAATTCATGAAGCAAAAATAAACGCATATTTGACTTAAATAGATGGAACCATCAACAGAAAACATTGAAATCTGGTAATGTACGTCATTGAAATCATTCATTTGCCAATAGGAACATTTGAAGTAAAATCCCCCACAACAATGGTTGGCAGGAAATGGTATTCATAAAACCCCTAATGACTTAAAATCAAAGTCATTCCCTAAACTACATATGTCCCAAACATTTAAGACTAGGTTAGATTATCACATGCACTAAAAACAGCAAAACACATTAGCTGGAAATGCCTTCCCATCCCTTTCACAAAATTTTATATGTTAAACTTCACTTGAACTTCTCTGCATTTGATCAAACATATCCAACTTAATGACCCTAGACAAGACAAACAATGGCCAGTCAACTAAAATCTCTCTTACATAAATATAGAACTTCGACAAAACCAAAGTGACTTTCTGTCTTTAAATGTATTAATTATGTTATAGTCTTACAGATCAAAATACCCATATTATTAAAAGGAAAAAAACTATAGGAGAAAATAAATTGACCCCTCAACTCAATTTGTAGTTTTCAATGAGTTCTCCTAGGTATTGATCTAGTGAAAAAATGAGTTAGACCCGTTTTTTAGCAAACAAAAACTTCATCAAACAAGAACTAAGTTTATTGCATAAGATCTAAGAACATGCTAGCTATACAATATTTGACTAAACTTGACCGTAAAATAGAAAGATTTAACTTAGCCTATGTTCAGGAAAGATTTATTAGGAATTATTTAGGATGAATATTGATGGAGAATGGAGATTATGAAATATGTGAATAATAATGAATAGTAGTTGTAATATGTAATTAAAATTAAAGTTTGATTTTAACTTGATAGTAAAAATAACTTATAAGTTACTAAAAATGATGGCTTAATATTGTTCAAGAATCTAGAGTCTACATAACAAAACAAAGCATTAGTGAACTCACATGTTTACAGCAAGCTTATTTAGGGAATTAATCTCAGTATGTTAAGATTAATAAACAAGGACTTATTATTCTTTAATTCTTATCCAGCATTCTCCATATATTCTGTATCAATACTCATGCTGAGAAGGTAAGCACATTAAATTAACAATAAACATGCACAATACAAATTATACAATTGACCACACCGCCATTGCCAAAGTAAAGCAAGCCCAAATAAGTTTAGGAATTAGCCAATTAGGAGCCTTTCTTATTTCAGCACCAGTCTAGCGAGCAGGGGCGATAATTCTAAAAATGGAAAACCAATTTTTTCTACTTCTCCAAGCTATTCATTATTTATTTCACATTTACTTTCTGTTTCTGGAAATCAAATTAAAAGACAAACAATTGATGAATTAAACAAGAAACTAAATAGTAAATTACTTACCCTAAAAACCTAACCCAAGTCATCGGCAGGCAGGTTTGAGGCGGCGAATCGGTAGGCAGGCAGGCGGCAGCAGGCTTGAGTCGGGCCAGTCGGTAATCAACAATTTCGTTCGGCCGGTGGCTACGAGCAAGGACAAACGTCACAAACCGGCATGGAAAATGTTGGCTGTTTGTGTGAGTTCATTTTGCACATTAGGAATGGAAAATGTTTGGGCATTGGGGATTAATTATTTGATTAATGGAATGGGTATTATTTTGGGCCTAAAATTATATAGGTTAGTGGGCTACAAATAATTTTTTTTTTAAGTGGGCTAGCCCACTGAATTTATTTGTTAGTGGGCTAATGTGGCTGAATAATTAGAATTCAAACCCAAATTTTTTTTTGTTGTATCTGGGCCTGGAAGACAGTGGGCTGCAGCCAAGTGCAGCCCACTGCTAAATCCGCCCCTGCCTGTATGGAGCTGGAAAAGGTGTACACACATTTAATAGGAAAATGTACTTATTTGGCTGAAAAAGGTAAGCAATTGAAGATCAGCACGAATAGGTCACCATGACAGACCACACGTAGATGCGTGTCTAGGAGACCTTATGGAGACCACTGGTCTTCATGACACGGAGACTACCAATTGATAGGTCCCAGTCACAGCCAAAAGTTTTGATAAGATCTTAACTAAATTTGGCACAATGATTTGATCCCACTGTCCAATTCAAAAACTTAGGACAATGTATGGAAATGACAAGGAATTGCAGATTTTATATCTAATTTTGTGGAGTGCATTTTTAAGTAGAATTACAAATTCAACCTAATACGAAAAATACAAGACTATGGCGATTTCTTGATGGAAAATTCATCAATAAATAAGCAAAAATACGTCGATAATGTAAGTTGTTTGATCAAGATTTTTACCTCCAAATATCATGTTAGACTACAAACTTAAACACCATGGTTTGTTATAAATGTATTGGATTGATTAATTAAACATTCTCAGTCATCTTCTAAATGGTTAATCGGTCATGAGGAGTATTTATAATATTTCTGTAGTAGGCTGGCCTAATTTTTACCCTATATAAAAAAATTAAGAGAGCGTTTTAATGTAAGATGAAGGTGCATCGAGAAGAAAATTTTCTAATTTCCTTCTTTGGTACGGTGATAATATGAAGTAGAGAGCGGTATGTATCTCATGTCCACGATAAATGACTATAAATCTTGTATTCATTAATCTTTCACTGATTTCTCTTTTATATTGATTATTCTTAAAGTTAGGGATTAAGATTTATTTTAGCAGAAATTAAATTGAAAGTTCCAACTTGAGTAGGAGGGCATAATATGATATTTCAAAGTTTTACAATTTCTGGCAACTAATCAAAATAAACATGGAATTAAAAAATGAAAATGAACCAAGTTGTGGGTTCACGAATTCCTGAAGACAGAATTTCTGATTGTGAGGATAGCATCAAAGCATCTAATCTTTGGAATAGTTAAAAAGTTGAATTTAGTACTAAAATGTCTTCCACTGAAGACACACACCAAAAGAGAATAGAATTATTATAAAGAATGAAAGATTTGAGATTGAAAAAACGTAATTCACAGTCGATGGCTACAACTTTTTGGAATCAGATCTTCAAATCTAAATGTTTACAGGGAACCTTTTGTGCTCTGCATTGGTTAATATTAGATAAAATTAAGACAACGAATCTCATAATTCATTATCTTGTCAAAAAATATATGGTCTAGCATGTCGTACAAGTTATTAGAGAGGTAAAAATCATTATTTAGTCACCCAACTTCCATTGAAGTTTTTTTAAATCACCAAACTTAGTCCCTGTTTGACCCCCATTACGTGGAAAAGTTAATGGGTGGAATAGTGTTTTTTTGAAAAATGAGTAGTTGAAAAAGAATGAAAAGTTTTCGATTTACGTGTAATATTATTTTATGAAAGATTGTATGGTTGAAAATAGCAGAGAGAAAAATGAAATGTAATATAATGAGGCTCAGACAAGGGCTTAATTTGTTCCGAGATCGTCAAAGTTCCATTTTTGGTTCAGTTAAGGTGTCAAAATCTGCGTAAACGTCAAAGTTTTCATGTCATTGAGACTTATCTGTTTATTTCGATTTGTTAATTTGTTTATAAATGCAAGTTTCTCTTTTTTAAATTGTTAGATTTGCTTTAAAATATTAATTTTTGAATAATTTATGTAGATGTCTTTAGAATACATACTCTTTCCATATCAATGATTTTCTGCTACCATCATTCAGTATTCAAATTGTGAATACCTTGAAAATTTTGTAAAATTCATATATGCAAATCAACAAGCTTATTTGATGTGTAGTAATTTTTATAAATTTATTTATGGAGTTGTTTATAGAGGAGAAGAATAATAACAATTTAGTAGTAAGTTGGTACACGAATTTATAACGAGACTTGTAAATTGTGGCAAAAATAATGAATTTTAGGTACGGTTAGATGACCATGTTGCTAGGTTTGGCATGCAAAAATTTTGTCTCATTATTGGATTACCATGCCATGAACCATCCATGAATATTGATTATAACAATGATCGTCTTAAAAATCAGTACTTCAATATTACAAAAAGAATTAACACGAAAATGTTTCTTGAAGCATTCCACATGTGTGGAGACGAAAAAGATAGTTTTAAGTTGGGATTAGTTATGTTGGTGGAGTGTGTGTTGAAATTTGACTACAAGACAAATTGATTATAGAACTCTTGTCATGGTTGAGCATCTTGATGAGTTTTCTGCATATCCATGGGCCGTAAATCATATTTTATTTTGTGAAATTCACTGATTGGAAAGAATACTAAGGATGCAATAGAATCAACAAACAAAATGTAAGTATGTATTACAAGACTATCCACTTGCATTCCAGGCATTTTGTTCCTATTCTTTTAGTCTCCGTATTATGTATAATTTCTTTGTACAAGAAATAAATTATATACATATAATATTTATATTTAATTATGTTGTAGTATTGAACATATGAAGCATTTTCAAAGATTTGACAAAAATTAGAATGCCATAGATGTAAAACACCGCAGAGCCTATGAATGTACAAGTGGAATCCTAATAAAATATTGAATGTGAATATGGTTAAGAAATTTTTGGATACTCAAGAGGTATGATTTTTTTTAATGTAGAATTACAATTGCATTTAACTATTAAAAAAATAAATTCAACAAATTGATTCTGATAATTTATTATGATTACAGATCCAAGTAATTACAGTGCTACAGCCTACGGAAGAAGAATTAGAGACACCATGGTACACAACTCTTCACTACCAATTGACAATGAATATAGTTTATTAGATTTCATTGTGAATGGAGAATTAGATAATGTAGCACAACAAATCTCGGATAACATCTACGTGCAAGAAACGACCATTCTTGGTATTTCAAGAACTTCAATTGGAGTTGGGCTTAGTTCTGCTTTTGGTGGCTCCAACTATGTTACTGAAGACCGAATGAAAGAAATGTTAGATATGTACATGCAACATATAATATCAGATGTGTACGGTCTATGTAACAACTTGAAGGCATAAATTGTTGAAAAATCTAGAGCTCATTATCATGTGATCCTTGAAACCAAAAACAGTTGTTCGAACAACATAACAAATGGCAGCAAGATTACATGCAATCTGGTATGCATTCTTACATGGATAGTTCACCATTAAGTTTATTTAACATACATATTGTTGAGGAATCGTAAAAACAAGAAACTCATTATCGGGCAATTCTTCAGAAGCAAGAAGAATTATTACAACGGTAACAAAAATGGCAACAACATCATTACCAACGCATGCAGTCTTAAGTTGATACCAATTTAAGGTCTGTGAGATCTTACGTGTTTATAGTGGGTATTTGAAAGAAATAGATTAAAAACTAGATTAATTAGTAGATTGTGTCTCACGCATATACCTTTAATAATTCATATTTTGATGAAAAATGAGAATATGCTGAATAGATTACCTAACTGAGAATCTAATATGTAAGTCATTATAGGTTCTCTGCAGCAAGACATTCCTCTCCATGCAAGTCAATTCCTAGTGATCAACCACAGAAGACGTCAATATCTTAACAAATCGAAACTTTTGAAAGGTTGAGAAGAGAAAAGGAAAAATACACACAGTCTTCGTCATCCACTGGTCATCCTTTAGAAGACTACCTCATGAAGAACTACCAAAAAAATAATAATAATAATAATAAAAATTAGAGATTGAATAATGACGAATCAATCTGGGTAACAAATTTATTTCTACCTTACTAGTTCGAATACTAAGCTTTATTAGCCCAAATACTAAAATTTTCTTTCGATTTATTCAATATTAATTTAAATTATGTTATACGATGCATATTGGGATGATGACAGTGACAATGTCTATGGAAGAAACATACTGAAAACTTTAATGTATCCAACAAAAGATATGAATATTGCGGTGAGTAAAGTTTAGCAATCACAATCAATTTGACTTCATAGTTAATTTAACTAATCTATTTTACATATATTTATTCTATTAGCATATTGAGTAGGAGTTAAAGTTATTGAGGTGGCGTATGAATAAAGGTTATACTCTCATCAATAAAGAATATGCAATTTTGGACTTTAAATTTGAAGAGGAGTGAGCTTGTCAAATGATGTGGTAAATCGACACACAAATGGAAGCCATCGGAGGTGAAGAGGATGGAACTCTCATACATGAGTACATCAATGGTAGATTGCCTATAGCTAGTCGTCCATGGATAGGGTACAAGTATTTATTAATTCCATACTCATATCCAGGCAATCATTAGTATCTTTTTCTCGTCAATATTCCTGAATGAAAATTTCAAATATATGACTGCAGAAATAGTGTTCACACACCAGATCAAGCCAAGCACATGCAAAAGTAACATTCAGTTTTGGTTCAATCATTATTGTTGTTTTCAGTCATTTCCACTAGACGATATATAAAGAAACATAGAAACAAACAAATGAAGCTGGAGATTATACATTAACTACCATGTGCAAATAATGTGTGAGTATTTAAATAGCTTGTTATTTACTATAATATTTAATTTCTTGCATATACTAATTTAGTTTAATATAAAACTATTTCTTCTACAGGCCAAATTGTGTAATGCTTGTACTCAAATATTAGAATGTTTCGTTCTAGGGCATCCAATAGAATCAGTTTCATCAGACATGATGACTATATGTAGACGGAAGATTGCAGTAGATCTTTGTTATAACAAATTCTTTCTTCATCCCCATTTGTCTTGACTGATAACAATTCTTTCTGCATCCCCATTTGTCATGACTGTAATGAATGATTGTTATGAATAACTAGGGTACACTTGTTCGAATGTTATGCAACAAGCTTATGTATTTTTTCTTTTCTCTTGGTATTTTGTTATATTGTTGGTGTTTGCACAAAATAAAGCTACCATAACTAGGGTATACTTACTCGAATGTCCATGTACCGTGTTCGTTGATGTTATTTTATTCTTCTCATACACGTACGTGCTGTTATTCTACACAAATGAAATATATAATGGCAAGATATGAAGGCATTTAATGTTAAGAACTACACGTCAAATGTCAAGATTCGTATTAATGTTGAGAAATAATATATTTTGGTAGAAATGTCGTTTTATACAAATATAATGTCAAGTGTCGAGATATGCAGACATTTAATGTCAAGAACTACACGTCGAATGTCAAGAAATGTATGAAATATCGAGAAATTTCCTATTTCAGTGTAAATGTTAACGCTACACGACTGTAATGTCAAGTGTCGATCTGATCTGATTACAAATGTTGATAACAACTTTTGAAGTGTTGAGGACGACATGAAATGTCTCGAATTGCATAGATTTTCTTTTGCCATTCAACAGTTTCCTACTATATGGACTACACATTCTCCAATAAATAATATTTGAATCATTAACAATGGAAAGAAATTGAACCAAATGGAGGGTAAGATTGACTAGTACAACAAGCATAAGATGTTATTGGGACACGACATGGCAATCAAATGTAAATAAAAGTAGGTGGAGTTGATATGAGAACTTTTAATACATTAATGCACACGTTACTATCCACTCTAAAAGAATGGAATTGGCTTCAATATACAACCTTGGTTCTTTCAACAAAGTATTAGCGTGAACAAGTTCTTTCGGTTAATATGTCTTTATCAACTCAACGGACTCTGCACATTGATGTTGTCATGAAAATATCCTTGCCCGACTTTTCAGTGGATAACCCCATCATCATCGACTAGGAAGATGACGAAGAAATTAATATCTTTGTTCCATATATTCGTCAAACAATGAATCGACTTCGTAGGGTTTACCTTTACCCCATTTCGTTCCCGAATCTAATCGACAAAATTGAACCACTTGAAGTTAGAGTTGGTGATCGTAATGTCGATCATGAGAACGCACCAATGGAAGTCCCACCGAAACTAGACCTAGCCTTGGCGGAAGACAATTTTGGGGCAGTTCTAGCCAGAAACGAAGATGTGATCGTGATAAACTTCGACGACGATGATTACAGTGTTATGTCCTTTTTGTCAGTTGTGGAAGACTTGTAGAAGGTTCGATCATATAACTGAAATGTTTAAGCATATCTAATGACATATGTATAGGTATATAGATAATTTTTGTGGTGATGACTATTTTGTGTGTGCAGTGACTTCAAATATGCACAGAGTTGTAGCTTGCTTTTGTAGTGATGACTATTTAGTATAGTCAGTGACTTAAGAAATTGAGTCATGCATGGCTTCATTTTGTATCCATTACCAAGTTGTATATATAATAATGAAGAAAATTTCAGTAATGAAGTAGTTATTGACTTTCGTTTTCATAATATGACGTGGTAATAAAATCGAACCCAGCCAATTACATTTGGAAAGGAAAGAACAGAAAGTATGAAATGCACGAAAATATATTGAACACATGGATAATCCATGTTAGCAAATCATTTCATACATAAAATACATGTGGTAATTCAAGTGCACGTATTACTTGACGGTGCCAAGTTCCTACATGTTTGCCTGTTATGTCCAGGACCATCATATCAGCCACATTTTTGTGTTGATAGTAGACCGTTCATTTCTTAACCTTTTACGTTGGATAGAAGGGGACCTGGTGCTATACATATATTTGGAGGCAAAATGTTAATGGAACTAATATGGTCGGGAACAACCCAATTTGACTCCATTCCAACGGGGTAAAGTTTGGTGTACGAAGCTTGCCAACACTTCGTGGTGTAGTAACGAGAGCGGGCCGGGACATATGTGTACATGGAATTTGTCGCATTTGAAACTCTCGGCATGAACATGTCTTACCTAAAAGGTCGATAATACACATTTTTGCACTTGTACCAACCTTAAAAAGGAGTTCATTTCCAAATTTTGTATTTCCAAGGTTGCACCGGCGTCAAACTATTGTCTCAATTCCCCATTGCAATATGAAAATTGGTAGATATGTTTCTCGACTCAAAGAACCATTGTTGCATCAATGTCATTATGTGTTGGACAAATGAGGTTACAGGGAAACTTTGTTGTCGCCTGAGGACTAAATTCAATGACTTTACAATGTTATTAGTCATGACATCGACCAACAAAATTTGCCTGTGACCAGGTGGATGGACCAGCACGTTCCAAATAAGATGCGACAGCTGGTCGAATGGTCCGAATCTATCTCATCATTTGCTGAATTTCGATACTCGGTATGCGAGTGCTGTACTATTGAACAAGAATATGACATTGTGACTGCTATACCTAGCAATGAGATTTTTCTCGATATACCATATGCAGGCACCGTGGTGCGAAAGCGGGAATAGCATCATAATTGCTTGCTTAATGCTGTTCTTTCTGTCAGACACAAAAATTAGCTGATTTGAGTCATCAAAAATATCTTTCAACTTCGTAAAGAATCAATAACACGATGCATTTGTTTCCCCATCGACAACACTCCAAGCAATAGGATAAATTTCCATGTTGGCATCTTGCGTTACAGCTACTAGTAGTGTTCCCTTATATCGGCCCTTCAAATGACTCCTATCAACACAAATTATCGGTCTCATGTACTCTCGAAAACCATGTATGCTGGGCCCAAATGCTAAAAAAAAGTACAAGAACCTGTTGTTGGAGTCGAGCTCAATGTGTGTGACGGTTCTTGGGTTTTTCTCAGTTAACATGTGACAGTATGAAGGCAATTTCTGATAACTCTCTTTAGGTGAACCATGAAGAATTCGAAGCCCTTCTGTTTACCCCGCCACACTTTACTATAGCTAATTCGTACATCGAACTCATGTTGCATATCCTCGACAATGCCCGCGGGAACATATGGTTGATTTCCATCGGCCAATCGTCGAGTAATGTGATGCTCAATCAGTACACTCATTGCATGAATTCACACATTCTATCGAATGTCCAAAGAATATGTGTGCTCAGGTATGTACTTTCGAATCTTAAAGAAGTCTGTACTTTTTATCTTAGAGGCTCGCAATAGCCAATGGCACGTGGTGTCGACGTAGCACACAGTAAGAGATCTAGGATTGGACTTTTTAACCTTGAAATGAAACTTCTCTGATAAAGCATTTAGTCGAAGCTTTGTGTGCAACTGTTTCTTGGTAAATAAGATCTAATTCTCATGAACTTCCTCTTGATCGATCGACTAAATTGTATTTTCAATATACGAATTTCCTTTACCTAAACCTAGACCTGTGTTATGAATCATTTCTTGTAGTTCGGACACACCGACTTTGTTGCATACATCTTCTATTGGCGAGAAAGGTAATTCTAAAATGCACTTCGTGCTCTCCAACATCATATTCATCTGCAATTACACACAAAGCTGCTTGTGTGTGAACAAAAATTTACCATTGTAAAGCCTCATGATTGACTACATCAGCAAAGGTACCTTCATGTTTGAAATTTTAAATTTCAGTTGAACTCGAAACTACAGTCTGTCAACGTAGAGCTTCTAATATAATTTATGCACAAGCTCTTCGTATTCAATATCCCTTCGAACAACAATTGATGTTTTTCGGTTGCCTAACCACATTCACTTGTTGTTAATGTTGACGAATGTACCACCGTAAGAGACAACGAATCTCCTAACATCAACCATATCTGCATGCCATAAAAAAATAATATTAGCTAATAACGAATACCTCAAACGAATATGCTAACTATCCGCAAGCAATATACAAAAAATATTCCCTAACTTCGTCATGGTACTTGTAATGCTCTCTTGACATTTTAAAATGTAACATTCTCGATGTTTGTAATTGTCGGGAACAACATTTCAAGCACCATTCTCGACATCTGTAAAATGTCGAGAGTGATATGACGAGATTCCACCCCACCATATGCATTCATCACCTTCTTCATCTTCAACCACCATTTTCACGAAGAATTTATGCCACTATTAATGACATTCTAACTACAGGAGTACCTTAAATTATTATCTAAGTAGGTGATTTAAGAAGGTTATGACAAATATCTAGTACTTGTTTGGATAATCTACCACATTGAAATAAAATATGTAACAACAATTACCACACAACTTTTCAATAAAGATCAGATATCAAAGGAAAATACCTTCTGCCAGAAATGAGGAGAGCCTAGTCAACTTCAAATTGAAATGACATTACATTTCTCAACATGAAATAATTATTTCTTCTTTGGAGTTAGAATTATAGATTTCTTTTTGGTTGTTAATGCTTACTATTTCATCTTCTCCATTCTCCCTAAAATAATTTGTTAATATCTAAAGAAAAATGCAGGCAAGTGGACAAGTATAAGTAATAGAAACAATTATTATGGCTGCTCATGGAAACCATTGCTCTTCTTGAAATTAGTGTCAACTTGCAAAGAAGAGTTGGGAATTATGTATTCTTGGCTTTATTCTTTCATTAAGGGTAAAATAGAGAATTTGGTATTAAATTTGGCTATTTTTGCAAAGATAAAAAAAAAAGTGGACATTTTTGAATTGATATATGTGAAAGTGGAAATTTTTGCAAATACCTCTTTAATAATTACGAAGTTTTCAATTTATCAACTTTTAGCCAATTGGACTAAAAGGTCCAAAAATTTGTTTATCCACTTATTGACGTACTAAATTACAGGGGACACTTCCAAGCATTTTGTTGTGAACTTTCGATGTGGAATAAAAATTCTTTTAGTTTGGCTGTAGTGTGTTATAGTATTGTATAAATTGTTATTTATATTTTTATTAAGTTAATTTGTCATTTTTCCTTCAATTAGCACTATTACACTACGCCCTTGTTTGAGCTCCATTCTTCTAAAAATTCTTTTTTTCAAAATTCATTTTCAACTACATATTCTTCAATAAAATAATGTTTCACGTAAATTCAAAACTTTTCTTTAATTTTTAATCACACATTCTCCATCAATCTACTATTCAAAATGCATTATTTCCCCCAAAATGAGCCTCAAACAAGGACTATATATCTTGTTTATAGTTCAAAAATATATTTATTTTGTCAGGTTTTAAAAATTGCATTTAGTATTATAATTTGTATATATTATTAAATGATTTTTAGATTGACTAGTCAAAATTGAACGTACATTGCACGTTATTCTAAAATACTTTATAAGTGATGTAAAAGTAATATTTATTTCCAATTTGTTGGAGGAACATTATTCTAAAATACCTTATAAGTAATGTAAAAGTAATATTTGGTTTCAATTTGTTGGAAGATTTGATGAGTCTCAAACAAATTAAAGAAAATAAAATTTACCATAAAAATTTAAGAGAATAAAATTGTACTCTCAAAACTTAATTTTTATGATTCAAATTTTTTGTAATGATGAAATACTATAATTGAGAAATCTTTTTATATTACATTTGATATATAAAAATTAATTGTTAACACATAAATTTAAGCACCCACTAAATTTTTTAAACATAAATATGAATAAATTCATCTATAATAACTCTAGATTCATATAATTCAAAATTCATCGAATCTAGATTAATGTGAATGTTAATTAATTAAGAACTAAAAACACAAATTTTATAAACAACAATAATTATGTAGTATTTATTACATATTGAAAAATGAAAAATAAGGTATTATTGAAATAACTGAATTGTAGGAGGGTTAAAATCGTCCATAAAATGATTCTCCCTTGATGTGATACTTTCATATATTATAGATTAAAACTTTAAAATAATTTTAAAATAAGAAAAAGTTTTTAAAGCTTTTTTACGACTAAGTCTTGCCTAGGCTCACCTAGCCCAAAGCTTGAACTCCACCCATGCCATTACGCTTTTTAGAACACTAGTTTTAGTGAATGACATTTTTGGTTGTCTATAGAAATTATCCGAGTCATATACGTGGCCGAATGACAATCGTTGGATGAAGGGCCTTTGGCTATCTCTTGTAAAAGGGATTGGCCTTCACACATTTAGCCGTTATTTGGTACCAATTAAAATCTAGAGTTAATATAAGTTAAAGTTAAAAAATTCATTTCAACCACATATTTTACGTGTCTCATCACTTTTCAATTACACATTTTATTAACTTTTATCAAAAGTTATTAAAAATATGATTTTAATCTCCACCAAATAGGGGCTTAGTGTGTGCACAACTTATGGTTTTTTTCCTTGTTAACTACGACAAAAATGACATTTTACAACATTAAAATGGCAATATTTGTTAATTGAGTGTTGTTAAAGGGGTTTGTTGCAACATTTTAATAAATGAATGTTGCTATTGGTTAACATAATAGAGTTTTGGCAACACATTTTAAATAAAATGCTGTTAATGTCGCCTTTTGTAACTTTTTTTAATGTTACGAAATGTTTCATTTTTTTCAACATTTTTTGAACGTTGTTAAAATCTGGTTTTATAGCAACGTTCTATGCATGTTGCTGAAACTCTAATTAATACATAACATTTTCCAACGTTCACTGATTGTTGTAAAAAGTTTCACTTTTTGTAACGTTTTTTGAATGTTGCGAAAAGTTTCAATTTTGGCATCGATGGACGCTGGTAAAATCCAATGGAATTAATTTATATATGGGCTTAAATTGAAGAAGCCCAAAATAATTCAAACTTTATATTATTCATGCACCTCACGCACAGAGACCCATCCCAACCAAAATAATTCAGACTCTAGATTATTCACACACCTCACACAGATTGAGAATTATCATTGCCTCACACATAGAGGCTAAGGGTGTGTTCTTTTTGCCATTTTCTATTTTTGATTTTTTAAGACGGTGAAAAAGCGTTCTCTTTTTCGTTTTCGAAAATCAAATTTTTGAAAATGAAAAACAATTTTGTAAAGAAAATGTAAAACGTCAATTTGGACGTCTTGGACGTTTTCTGTACAAAATCCAAAATTTTTTGAAAACACGGGAAACAGGAAGAGAAACTCATTCAAGCCCGTCTCTCTTCCCAAATAGCCGTCTCTTCATTCTCTTTTGACACCGGCTTCTCTCCCAAACACTGCAATTGACAATGAAGAAGATGCACCAATGTCGGCACCGGTTTGGGGAGGCGACGCTGTTGTGAGCGAAGCCTCGCGATGGATGTTGATTTGCACGTTTGGGTGATTTTTTGGTTTTTAGATTTGGTGGCGATGGGTGTTGGAAAAATGTGGAAGTGGTAGGCCCTCTTATTGTATTTAATGTATGTGTAAGTGGATTAGTTCTTGGCTGTTCGTTCTTGCAAAGATAAGACTTTATCGGCTCTGCCTTGCAGCGGCGGTAACACTGGGTGACAGTCTTTGAAGAAGATTTTTCAGGTATATTAAATAATTTTAATGGGATTTTCTTGATGACTATCAAATTGTTTTGGTAAAGATGACTAATCTTTATGCTTTCTTTATGATTAATTATTTCTTGTTATCAATTTTAGTCATTTCTTTTTAAGAGGTGGATCATCTACATATATTATATGCTTTTTCCATCTAAAATTGAATTTCGGGGTCTGATTAAGTTAAATGATTCAGATGACAGTGCAAATATCCACATTTTCTGTTTGATTAATCACTCTGTTCAACTAGACAATTAAGGCGCTTTAATATTCTTACTATATATAAAGAACTTTTAGTGGCCAGTACTTGACACACACAGAGATATGAGGGGGGTTATATCACTTTTGTTGAATCAATATAATTTAGGGAATTGGGCAGTTCTTTGCCCATTTTCATTTGAGGTTTTTGGGAAGGTAGTTGGGAAAAAAAATTATATGGATTTTTCTTAATTATAGCGAGAAGTCTCTTTATCTCCAATATAAGGAGATCTCTTTCCAAGACATGAGCGATCTGAGGTATTAGTGTTTGTTCAATTACTATAAGGAATGCATTCAAAATTAGGGGGCTGGGTTAGTTAATCATTAAAGCTTCATTACTCTTTCCCTTTCTTTTGCTTTTTAATGGTATTGTATTCTTCTGTGGCCTTTACAACCACCGTTATTGGATTTCTGTGTAGAAGGATTTTCCTCGTTGTTATAGAAAGTTTTTTAATTGATCTTTCAATGTATACAAGAACTTATGCTTCATTTTGTGCAATATGGAAATTGAACAAGTATTGTGTTGGCTAATTTGTGTCTAAAGTTTCAATTGGGAATTTAGTTATCCAAAACAAAATGAGAACTTATTTGTAAGTTGATTCCGTCTATATATAACATTATGAATTGATTAACTAACAAACATGATAGTGCGTTTGTCTCTATTGTGTTTTTTAGTATGCTACATTTATGGTCTTCTTAAGTAAAATTTTGAGCCGCCATCCCTTCTTCTGTGCATTTTCATGATGAAATTTGAGGGTTATGTGTATTTTATAACCATAGAATCAGAATCAGTGTAGCAATTGTCTCTTTGGTAATGAGTTTTGTTATGAAATATGTTGATTTAGACGGGGCTGTGTAAGCTGGACTTGGTAATTTGTGCAACTTCTGTTTAGCTATAATTTATCTTTTTCTCAATGAAACTATATTGTGAATAGAAAGCACAAGCAGACAATGTATGTATTGCTTCCTTCAATTGGAATTGCAGTGGAATTCACAAGTTAGCAGAGAAGATCAAATTTGCACAACCAGTTTGTGATTGGAAAACACAGGTTATGGAGCCACAGCATGTTTTGCACACATTCTTTTGCATTAGAATAGAATGAATGTTTCCATCAAAAAAAAAAATGAATAGAGGGGATGCTATTTTTTTGGATATGATACTTGATTGTGAGTATAATAGCATCAAATGACAATAGAATTTTGAAGAAATTTGTACACCCGAGGTTTTAATGAAGATAAGTTTTACATTTTACGAATATGTTTCATGTTATTGAATTTCGATTTATGTTTCTGTTTCAGTTTGGTCATTCCGTATTTATTCTATATTTTTCATTGCTTGCGCAGTGATGGAAATGAAAAATAATTACAAATGGAATTAGTTTTAAGAACTTCAAACAATCCGTAAAATATGGACGAGTCGTTAGTGTTAATCACGGAGACGTGCATAATTGTCAAAATAGAACAAAAATTGAAGTTGGTTACTAGTTTAAAATAAAAATAAAATCTAACGGCTAATACTGGGTGTTAATGCTATATTAACACTAAACTATTAAAATTTATTGAATAATCAAATTTCTTGAATAAAATATTTTAAAAAATTATTCTGAAATTCTCAAAGTAAACACGTTTTTCAGTTTTATGTTTTGAGAAACCGTTTTTCAAAATGACAAAGAGAGCGTATTTTCAGCAATTTCAAAACAGGCGCTCAAAACACAAAACTCAAAATGAATTCAAAACTCAAAACTACAAACCTCAACCACAAGAGTAACCCTAATCTTCTTACAGTACCTACCTCACCCTCGCCATCCTCGTCACATCCACACAGGGCGACGAAAACCTTTCCATCACAGCCTATAACTCCTCTAGTCTTATTACTTCTCGATGGGGCTCCTCCTAAAAGGCATAACCCACTATGATCTCGATAAAGTCATTGAAAAATTCATTACATATTTTAAAGGTTCCTCTGTTTCTCTCTTAGAGGCTGATACTAGCTAAAGTACAATTCCAAGATCGATGTGTACATCTTCGAAGGTAAGCTGACCAGCCTTTCTGAGGTTAGTGTTAAATTGTTTTTCCTTTGGTTTAACATCGTTGACGTTGTGAGGAATGGGGATAATCTTGAATTTTCTATTGGAATTGCATCTGCAGATTTTCGATTGATAATTTTTATGGGTGCCAGCGATGTGTATGGTAGATGTGGATTGATTTACGAAGGTGGTTATAAGAATGTGCCAAAAGGGATTTTAGAATTAATCCATATGCTTTTCCAACCTAGCATATATGCAGAAGTCAAATAGATTTATGGGTTTTGAAAATATCAATTATTCACTTAAATAATTTCACATACAAGCTGAAATTTAATTATTTTACTGGTTTTAAGTCATGTAGTGACAATTAAATGTTGATAATTCTCATCTAGTTAATTTAGAATTTTGGGCAACCCTTGAAAAGGTAGATTGCCTTTTCTTATATGTTTGGGTAATTGGCGCAAAACGTCCATGTCTTTCGAGGTTATTGTGGAAAACGTCCATATCTTTCATTTTTTGGCATTTTTGCCCTTATTTGAACCTTTCGTTGTGCTGAAGGTCCTTTTAACTATTTTGGAACGGAAAATGATAATTATACCCTCTTATTAAAACAAAAAACTAAAAAAATAACGAAGAAAAATTCAAAACTAATTGCAACCCTACCCCTAAACTTTTAAAAAAGCGCAAATGAGTCCCCAATATTTAAAATATTGAAAATAACAAAAAGAACACTTTCTCTTCTCTTCCTCCCCCCTCCACTTCCACATTTCAAGCCAAAAAACTCAGGCCAACCACTGGATCTCCATACCATCGGAAATCTCTCACTCTCCTCTACACATACGACCCATGAATTCACAACAATTCACCGTTCTGATAATTTCCAAGTCGAATGGTTGTCTTTCAAACTATTTTTTAAGTCCAATTCTATCGCTCCAAAAATTTGAGATGATTCAGCAGTTGGGTTCTTTAAACTGAAATATGTCGGCAATGACTCCAAAATCGACAAGTTCTGGAGTCGCCATTAATGGCCAAACGAGTTCTGCCAAAGTTAATAGGCCTAATTCTACAATGATTAATCAACAAAATTGCCTTGGTGCTGAATTCGGCCTGGAAAATCGACAAGTTTTTGGTGGTCTTCAAGAAATCAAGGCTGGAATTTCGAATCCGGGCTATCTAGAATCCATTGATTGCTTGTTATCAGCAACCAACAGCAAAACAGAACATCAGTTGATTGGCTAAGATTTCCATGCTTTTCTCTGATTGCAAAGACTCATGGAATCCAAATTCAAGCGCCCTCATCAAATCAGACGGCACATCTGCATCCACTGTAAAACATTACACCAACAAAACAGTATCACAAGCTTCGACTGATGAATATGTCATTCAATCCAGTTTTTCAGGTGCTAATAATAAGCCTAGTCCTAACAAGAGAAGCAGATCAGAAAGTCAACTGATCAAACCAAATGGATTACAGTTCCAAAATCTTGATTTTCATCAGTCGAATCGTTCGTCTAATCCTCAGAAATCCAAGAAGTCCAGATCAGATTATCATTCAAATTCATCAAACACAAACTTCAACCTGCCTATCTCATCTGCATCCTCCATGGATGAACCCGATTCACAAGCTATCGAGCAAATGAAAGAGATGATTTATCGGCTGCGACCTTTAGGCTAGTGAATTGTTCTGAATTAATTTGGGGACTCAATTCTTTTTTATAAGTCTAGGGTTAGGGTTGGAATTTGTTCTGAATTTTTCTTTTTTTTTTTTGGTTTTTTGTTTTAATAAGAGGGTATAATTGTCATTTTCCGTTCCAAAAGAGTGAAAAGGACCTTCAGCGCAACGAAAGATTCAAATAAGGGCAAAAATACCAAAAAATGAAAGGTAAAGACGTTTTCCACAATAACCTCTAAAGGTAGGGACGTTTTGTGCTAATTACCCTATATGTTTCTTCTTTTTAATGGCAAGTTGCCATTCGACTCATTCATCATCTATTAGGTAATATCCAAACTTTCTGTTCCAGTTACAAGTGGGAAAATTCTCACTGTTGAGGATCTTCAGCAAGAGCTAAAATGCAACATCAATATCAAGCCATAGGTTTTTGTCCTGCCACTGCACTATTCTTGATGTTTTCTTAATGACTTAATCATTATGGTGGCTTTAATGTTGATTTTCACTATTGATACAGTTACAAATCCATGCCAATAAAAGGAAAAATTTATGTGTTCAATCACCGTGTTTAGATGTAACAAGAGTTTTTTTCTTAATCTTTGCAGTGGAGTAAAAAGAAATTATTTGTGATAGGAGAAATTTATGTGTTCAATCATCGTATTTAGATGTAAACGAGATTTTTCTTCATTTAGGTATGCTTATTGTCCTTATCTTCATTCCAACATAGTTTTTACGGATTGCAATACATCAACTAAACATATGAATATGTAAGTACTAACAATTTCCTTGAACAACAGATTTTGGGTAGTGAAAAGTCCTTTGATTTTGACGTGGAAATAATTGTGAATATTATATGCAGGTGAAGAGAATGAGGGAAGAATGTAGAAAACTGGAGATTGAGAAGAAAATTAAGGATGTTGGTGTGGCTATTTTACTCACTGCATAAGGTTTTCAGTATTTTTTTTTCCTTTTTTGGGAAATGTATTGATTTTTTAGGTGTTTCAGAATTTTGGATCTGAATTTTGTATGGATATTATTATATTTTGGAGTTCAATTTATAATAATTATTGGATTAGTTTGATATTGTTATCTTTTATCTTGTTTCTTGGTTAATTTGTGTAAGTTGTTGTACAAATAAAAAAAATGCAAATTTAAAAAAAAAAATTAAAATCATCTATGGCAACAATGAACAAATGTTACAAAGAATAAATATACAAGCATAGACGACATTTCAAAAATGTTGCAAGCAACATTTTAAAAAGTTGCAGAAAGGTTATTGACAATATTAAAAAACGCTGCAAAAAGATTATTGGCAAAATTTAAAAAACGAGCAAAATATTATTGGCAACATTCAAAAAAGTTGTTGTATCCTTTTACTCTATGATAATATTGAGATTTGTAATATACGTCCAAATCGTTGCAAAAGGTCTTCAACAACATTTTCTGAACGTTGCAAAAGGTTAATTTTGTTATAGTGGTTTTTGCTCTCTAAAATTCTTGTTCTTCTTAGTGAAATTTTAAGTGGGTTTTGTAGTGTACTAGGTGTAGACAAATGATAAGAGTAGTATGTTTACCTTGACGAACAACTGGTATAATTTGGATAATGCAAGAGAAGTATTGAAAAAATTAGAGATTTTCATACATTTGTATTGAATGATTATTGGTTTGGACTCAAGTATTAGAGCTCTATCTAGATTGTAGACGCTCAACGGGTGAGTATCATCTAGAAGAATATGAACATCTAGAACCATTAGTGGGTGAAAAGAACTTATGTTCATTCTTTAATTTTCTGCACATCTACTTTGTTAATTTTTGGTTTAAATGATGCTTTGGGGCCAACGGGGTTGAAAGCACATCGACTAAAGTAAATTGCATTGAATCCTTTTTTATGCAAGCTCTCGATCAAAATTACTCTACCCAATTACATCAAGTAATGTTATTTAGCACCATCGGTGTGAAAATATCAGTCTATATGATATTAATATGGTGTTAAATAAGAGGACAATTAATTGAGTCACTTAACCATTTATTAAGCCAATCACATGGGCATACACAGATTGGTATTATAGCACAAGTGGTGCTAGATAATATTATACAATTACATCTCCTCTATGAAATGAAGGTAGACATTACAAAAAAGAGTTTTAAAGAATAAAAAAAAATATTAATTCTTCTCTTCTTCTAGTAATGATTAGTCTCATTGCATCTCTCATTTGGAGTTATGTCTTTCTAACCCACACTTATTTCATAAACTGTCTTCTTACACCAAGATTTTCATGTACTTACCTTGTGAACTCTTACTTCTGGAAAACTCTATTCGGACAAAACCTGCAAGCCTATGGGATCGTTGACAAATAATAAAAATCAGTGAGTTTCGGGTTTATCGTTCCCATGAGGAATAAAGTTTAATAGCTACTATCAAATTTGAAGTATAGTGGCATCAAAATAAATCGTTTGTATGTTTTCTATACTAATCCTAAACTAATAGAATAAATAAAATATTTGTCTGATATGTGAATATTTGCATTACAATCCTGAATTCTCTTACTGCTATTTAATTTAATTCTTAATTCGTAATCTAGTAAATTCATGGATTCAAAACAATAGATAATCCACTTTTATTCAATATCCTTTTTCAAGATATATTAAACTTATATTTAACACAAACTGATCCTATTTCTAGTTCTAGTTCTAGTTCATATGAAAACCATGCATTTATTCACAGGATTTATCAAACATGACTGCACATGCCATTGATATTATTCTTAATACCTATTTTCAGTGTGTTGATTTTGCCACGTTCTAGACTTGTTGTGAGTATTCCTACACTACAACAATCGACTTAGTATCTAATTGATAATCAAGCAATCAAATAGTTCAATGGAAATGTAAAACTAATCAAGAAAAATCAAGAAATACTAAACTAATTGTCTTGAATTAAAATAAACAAATAATAGGGTTCACTACTCATCCAATACAATGAAAAACTTAGTCTTAGTCTAACATTCTTATATTAAACAAGAATAATTGGAAAAAAAAATACTCGAAAATAAGAAAGCTAGAAGAAGCAGGAGGAATCCACGTTCTTGCCTCAACTCTTAAAATCGGGCTATGAATCTTCAACATCCTTGTATGATTCGCCTTGAAATGATGTATAGACTAGTTCTTCGTCTCCAAAATATGTAGAATATGATAAAATTTAGGTCGAATAAAGATTTCTCACGTCCTTGTAAGGAATGTTATGACAAAAAAACAAAATATCTTTTAGTTTTTTTGTCATAACATTCTCTTTCGATATCCGATTGAAATGATTAAAAGTGCATTGAGAAGCTAAATCAGAGGGATACTGTTCGCAAAATTATTTGTTTCGATTTTAAATCCACCGCAAGTGTACAGTTCGTTAACAAGTAGTAAAATGAACTATAAGTCCAAGTATCGATCCCACGAGGATTGAATTAGTTCGAATTAATCTAATATGACCTTAACCGAAACACGACAACCAAATGGCGATTTTGTACTTTAACTAACAAAATGTAATCGTTGATACAATTATGGAAGAAGAATTATACTAAGTTCAAAATAAATTGGATGCAATTTAACTAGAATTTTGTAGAATGAATGGATGTTCTAACACACTAGGATCACGAATCTCCAAGCAATACCCGTTCAATTGTCATTTATGCAAATTTGACACACAATTCCACAAAAGATGAATCGATATTCCTATTTTAATTTAGCAATCTCTCTCGAGCAATGCCAAATCTATCCCAATATATGATTCATTTATATTTCTATGACGAATACTAATATACCGACATGCATTATAAATTCACGAATATCCAATAATTCACACAAGGCATAGAGGTATATTTCTATCATCTATCGGACCCTATGATGATTTATACTATGTCGAACCTATTTTTCTTCTTTCGAATGCATAAAACAGGTCACCACAATCATATGATCACGTGCACAATAATTATATGAAAATAAAAATGAAATAAATCAATTAATTCCGGAATTTGTTTTCACATACGTCAAAAATCCAAAACAACAATTAAACGTAGTATTACAAGGTTCATCGATCTCCTAGTAGTGATAAATCTAGCCTAACATGCTAAAAAGAACAAAACTTAAAAATATTTGAAGAAACGACATCACCTGAATCAATCTTCAATCCGATCTTCAATTGGCGCGATGTTGTTATCTTGTTCTCTCCCTCGTTTCTCCTTCAAAATCTTCCAAAAACATGTAAAAAAGGCATCCCCCTCGTTCTGGTCGAGTTTTCGTATTTATAGGACCCTAAAATTGTTGTTTCCATAAGAGTTTCGGAAGAAAAAGGAAACTAAATTTTTCCTCAATTTTTGTTCTATGCGACCGCATAGAGCAATTCTATGCGGTTGCATAGAAGAAATTTTTCAGGCGTTTTTGGTTTCGGTATGGTACTATGCGACCGCATAGAGGATAGTACTATGCGATACTATCAACTATGGTAGAAATTGTGTTTTGGTCCCCCACTTGCATCCTTCACTTCTTAGCACCTTCTCTTCATTCTTTTCATTTCATCACCCCAAGATATCGTCAATTGGTAATTGGCCTAATCGATTTCTCAATTTGTTCATCGGATCAACTTTTGGTTATTTACACTTTTGGTCCCTGAACTTTTACTTTGCATCACTTTAGTCCTTTCGCATCTTTTCTCCTGAATTTCACCATGTTCATCGTTGTTTCCTACAATTCACAAATGTATAAGATTAAGTCACAATTCAATCATTTTGCTCGTCTTTAAGTCATGTTTGTGACCTAAATAAGTGTACAAAAACACACTTATCAAACCCCCAAACTTGAACTATTTAAAAATAGTGACTTAATTCTGAACAAACATAGCTTAATACCCTGTTGTGGCTCAGGATTGGACTGAGTATTTAAAAATTTATCTGTGCAAACATGACATCAACCTTTACCTGTTTAATGCAAATTGACGTGCGTGTGTGAATTCATGCCAACATATCAGATTTATGATGAATCTGAGTCCCGACCCCAAGTGGTCAATATCTTTACTCGCTCGAGAGATACACAACCCCACAGACTTATTCTTTTCACTCAATTATCCCATGGTTGTGTTTTAAGATTAGGAATTTATATAGTTGTAGTCATCACCCTCTCGTAGTTCGGATTTAGCATTACTATCACAAGTCTACATTTCAAAAAGTGAAGGCTCTTCTAGATTTGATTGCTTTGACACTCAAGATCAAGCTAGATTACTTGTCTCGCCTCAGAGGTACAGTCTCTTTGACCAAATGTCTAAGGGCTTTTCGTCATGTTTTGTCTCTCTTTTGTTTTTCTCACATTTCTTTAATTTTTGATTGATTTTCATCTTCTCAACTGCTTTCTATATAACCCATGTAACGAGTTTTAGGCTAGTGACTCCCAAACCAGTTTGCTGTAGGGCACCAGGTTTTAAACCCTTGCAGGCTTATTCACTCGAGTTATAAAGGCTCGATGAGATGACTTTTTATTAACTCATTTTCCTCTTGCTTTCTATATGACCCATATAACGAGCTTTGGGCCGGTGACTCCCAAACCAGTTGGTTTTAGGGTACCAGATTTTGAAATATCCTTACAGGCTTACTTGCTCGAGTCATAAAGGCATGAAAAGAAGTGTTTTATTCTCACATATAAAAATTGTGCCCTTTGTCATTTTTCTAGACATTTAGTTTCCAAAACCAACCCCCAATTTAAGATTTTCACCTAGTCTTCATCCCAGTGGTCTAGGCAATCCACACAATAAATTTCATGCACGGAGCCCCCGCTCATCTCAATGCTTTCCTGTAATAGCTCAACTATCACCAAACTATCTTTAGGTAATTTATGGGTTAATTCAATAGAGGGTTATCATTTTTTTCCTACTTTATGCTCAAAATTGAGTCATTCACCTAATATGTCAAGCATGAATAGCGTACATAGATAATGTCAAGTGTTGCATCAACAAGTATCAATTAATCTAATTAACACCAGATCCAAAGTTTTGCAGTTTAAACTAGTTCAATAATAACATCATAGCGAACAAGGTTATTAAACCCACACAAGCATGCATGAAGAGAATTAAAACAAACTGAATAGAATGCAAATTTTTTTTTCACTCATCATGCATGCATTATGCAGTAATGAAAAACAGATAATGATGAACACAGATAAAGATTTGAAATTATGTCACCCTCCCCAAACTTAGTGAATACATTGTCCTCAATGTAAGATTAACAAAAGATTAACGACATAATTTTAAGGACAAAATGAAGATGAAAAATCAAAATGGGATAAACAATACTCCCCTGATCAAAACGGTGGCTGAGATGGAAAGCTGGCCCGGCATCATCATCGCCAGGAGGAGAGGGAAGGCGAGACAAGATCTCCCTCAACATGGTAGACTGCTGGGTCTCCTCCATCTGCATGGCCTGAACTCTCATCTCCAAATTCCCTAGATGGTCCCAAGACTCGTTCACCAGCCACTGTATACCATCCATCCAACTAACGTACAGGCCCAAACATTCGTCAAAGGTACTCATCTGTCGGCGTGCTGCGATGGATTCACTGCTGGCAGTGGACACGAAGTTTCATGCAAATGCCATATCTGTCCGCACCTACTGGATGGTGGTAGTCAGTGCCCCAAAAGATTATTGAAGCTGCTGTATGTCTTGCCCGTGTCCAGTCATTGTAGCAAACATCTGCCGTAATAACTGGGTGTCCACGTCAGCTGGTGGTGGTAGAGCTTGTGGCATTTCAAATTCTGCAACTGCTTGCCCCTCTGCAGCCTGTTGCTATCGTCGGCGCTCGTTTTTCAATTTCTACTGATGTTTAATCCTGGCGTGGTCCTGGGCCTCCAGTGTGAGGCATTTGATAAAAGGACTTGGTTTCTCCGGTGTCTCCCCTGGCTAAACTTGTATGCCAGTTGCTCTACAAATTCCACTTATCAGGCTCGGGAATATTAATGATGTGTGTCTGTCACCCCATGCGCCTATAACGTGTATCTGATTGTAAATGTAAGTGGCCAAGTCAATCTTGTTCCCCCGAACTAAGTGGTAAATGAAACCTGCCTTCTGATCTGTGAATGTCGTCCGATGGGAGATTGGCTTGATGTTGTGGCAGATAAATAACCATAGCAGACTGCTGGGTCTACTCCATTTGCATGGCATGTCTCGTCTCCAAATTCCCTAGACGATCCCAAGACTCGTTCACCCGCCACTGTATTCCGTCCATCCGGATAACGTACATGCCCAGACGTCCGTCAAAGGTACTCATCTGTCGGCGTGCTGCGATGGATTCACTGTTGGCAATGGACGCAAAGTTTCGTACAGATGTCATATCTGTCTGCACCTGCTAAATGGTGGTAGTCAGTGCCCCAAAGGATTGCTGAAGCTACTGCATGTCTCGCCCGTGTCCAGTCATAGTAGCAAACATCTGCCGCAATAACTAGGTGTCCACGTCAGCTGGTGGTGGAGCCTATGGCATTTTAAAGTCCGCAGCTGCTTGCCCTTCTACAACCTGTTGTTGTCGCCAATGCTCGTTTTCCAATTTCTGCTGATGTTTAATCTTGGCGCGGTCCTGAGCCTCTAGTGTGAGGCGTTTGATAAAAGGACTTGGTTTCTCCGGTGCCTCCCCTGGCTGAACTTGTATGCCAGTTGCTCTACAAATTCCACTTATCAGGCTTGGGAATATTAATGATGTGTGTCTGTCACCCCATGCGCCTATAACGTGTATCTGATTGTAAATGTAAGTGGCCAAGTCAATCTTGTTCCCCCGAACTAAGTGGTAAATGAAACCTGCCTTCTGATCTGTGAATGTCGTCCGATGGGAGATTAGCTCGATGCTGTAGCAGATAAATAACCATAGGATGGCTACAGACGGAGTGAGGTCTATCTGATACCAATCAGCAGTAGGGAGCGGCCAAGCATTTTCCCGTCCCAATAAAACTTCGGTAACTTCAACCCAGTTGAAATCATGCGGGACTGGGACTACATTTGTCCAGGTGAACTGATAGTAGTCATGTATTACCTCAGGTGAAAACATGATTCATTTGCCCTGAACCCAAGTCTGATGCAGATGGTCGCATCCCAGTGTGTCTATTTCAGCATTTAAATTTGCATAGAATTTTCGCACCAAGTTTTCATAGACGTGGTGTGGTCTTTCAATCACCTTCTCTCACCCGCAGTTGTAGACTAGATAAACCAATTCAAAACCCGAGAAATCATCCAATTTAACTGGTCTTTTGGGGATGAGCGCCCATTCCCGAACAACATTGGCATAGCGGGCTGCTTGGTCGGAAGAAAGAAGACGCCGGACTCCCCCTTCGAGTTCCCTAGTCCGGCTGTGCCAGATTTGAAACCAACTTTCTCCTTTCCCTTTGATGTACACTTTGGGAGCATCCTGCAAAGGTAAAGATACAGTAGTCAATAAACTACAGTATTAAAAACGATAGGGGGAATGAGGTAAGTTAGACAAATAGGTTACAAACCCCCAAACTTGTTTCAACAAGCATATAGAACACCATGGTGTGCATGTATCAAAATATGACAAAGAGGGAAGTGTAAAGAGAATGCTGAGGTGAAAAATTGGAAAGTTAGGCCAAAACAAACACATGTAAAAAAAATCATATCCATGACCGAGTGCGTATGTTCGGCCCCAGACACCGTCGAAAAATATCGATATTCCCCCTGGCAAGCTCTGGGCATATGAGAGTATTCAATGAGATCTACCACATGTTCAAATTTCAAAGCAAATGGACTTCGTTTGGTATGCCAATTAATGGTGGAAAGTAGGGAACGTAGGGTGTCGTGACATGCCATGTGCTAATGCTTTGCAAGATGGAAGTGATGTGATACATGGTCGTTCAAGTGGTTGTGAATGTGGTAACATGCAAAGGTCAAGAAGACATGCTCAAGAATGTCTAAGGAAGGTAAAATAACAAGTTACACACAAACGGAGGTCCAAACAACCAAAATGAAACAAGTAACTCGACGATTAAGTGTGCATGTTCGCCCCCGAACATCATCGAGAAAACTTGAAGTTTTCCCAAGCAACCTCCGGGCATATGAAAGTATGTAGTGTGGAGTGACACATATTCAATTTTCAAGCTCATTGGATGTCGTACGGGTACTTAACGTAAGGGACGAAGTGGGTGTAATGAGGTGACGTGAACCTAACATGTGTGCCTTAATGTGTGAGTGGTTGGTACGTGAGTGTTTCGAGCTCAATTTTTATGGTAATTGATCGCAATGTGTATGATAGTGTACATATTTGGAATAACAATTACGAGATATCACATAATGCACCACAAAGCTCGATTAGGCATTTTCACGAACATGTAACATTCATGCATTGGAATCTTACAAAATACCTAAAATGCGATGTGCCACCAATCCAAAACACAAACCAAGTTCAACATTCACAAATTCAACGACTACCTAATGCCCATTCTCCACAAACAAGTTCAAAGAGTAAAGTTTCATGACGAACCAAAGTAGAGGAAAATTGTATTGAGGTAAAAGGGAAACGAACTCACCTTGAAGTCACTATGGAGGCGTTGAGTGTCGATATATCGAGGTGATGATGGGGAGTGGCGTGAAGTAAGGGTGTAGTTCGTGTGGAAGTGTGGTGTGTGAGGCAAAAAAGGGGAGAATGGGAGACGGAATGTCTCGATCATGGTTTAAAACCATGACCGAGATCTACTATGCGGCCGCATAGTACTAATCTATGCGATCGCATAGTAATAAAAGTTTCCCCAATTTTGTTTTCGAATACTGTCTATGTGATCGCATAGACCAATTTTTTTTTTAAAAAGCGTTCTTTGATCTAGAAAAGCGTGAACCATGCTCCCAAACACCCAAAATTGTTTCAAACTCACCTACCATGTGTGTAATGCCTAGGAAATTATGGGGATGATAATTCGATCCAACTAACATGCATGTACAACCGATGACCTAAAAAAAATGCAAATGCGAAAATGAAATAATTTTAAAAATAATGTGGAAAGTAAGCTAATAAAAGGATACAGTGGATTGCCTCCCACTCAGCGCTAGATTATAGTCAATAGCTCGACTTTACCGTGTTGCTTCATTCTGATGGTTGTAGATGAATGGTAGACTTTTCCTTTGAAAAATCGTTGCCCCAATAATGCTTCAAACGCTGTCCATTGACCTTGAATGTCTCCTTGCTACTGTGAGTAATCTCAACTGCCCCGTGTGGAAAAACCTGTGTAATAGTATACGGACCAAACCACCTCGATCGCAATTTTCCTGGAAACAGCTTAAGCCTAGAGTTGTAGTGTAGCACTTTCTGCCCTACCATAAATTCACGCCTCTGAATGTGCATGTCATGCCATTTCTTTGTGCGCTCTTTGTAGATTCTTGAATTCTCGTAAGCTTCCATTCTGAGCTCATCCAGCTCATTAAGTTGTAGGAGACGTTTTTCACCCGCAGCTTTCAAATCCAAATTCAATTTTTTTATTGTCCAGTAAGCATGATGTTCTATCTCAAGAGGTAAGTGGCATGCTTTCTCGAAAACCAGTCGATATGGTAACATTCCTATGGGGGTCTTGAATGCAGTCCTATAGGCCCATAAGACATCGTCCAATTTCTTAGACCAATCCTTTCGTGATGAGCTTACTGTGACTTTGAGTATTTGCTTCAATTGTCTATTGGACACTTCGACTTGTCCGCTAGTTTGGGGATGATATGCAGTGGCTACACGATGTTTAACGCCATATTTAGCCAACAATTGTTCGAACTGACAATTGCAGAAATGTTTGTCCCCGTCACTGATTATAGCCCTCGGTGTTCCAAAGCGGTTAAAAATATGTTTTTTTAGAAACTCAATCACCACCTTCCCATCATTGGTAGGCAGTGCAACAGCCTCTACCCACTTTGATACGTAATCTATAGCCACTAATATGTACTGATTAGAGAAGGATGGGGAAAATGGCCCCATGAAGTCGATCCCCCAGACGTCGAATAGTTCCACCTCCAGGATACTATTCAAAGGCATTTCATTTCTCCTGGATATATTTTCGGTGTGTTGACATCGGTCACACCTTTTCACAAATTCAAAAGCATCTTTAAATAGTGTAGGCCAATAAAAACCTGATTGAAGGATCTTCGCTGCTGTTTTTGAAGCACCAAAATGCCTTGCATACGTAGATGAATGACAATGTTCTAATATCAAAGGCACTTCTTCCTCAGATACTCAGCAACGAACAATTTGATTAGCCCCCCACCTGTATAGAATGGGATCCTCCCAGAAATAATATTTCAATTTAGAGAAAAATTTCTTCTTCTGGTAATTGGAGTAATCAGGCGGCATGATAGACCTGACTAAGTAGTTAACAATGTCTGCATACCAAGGTGCCTCCCCCAAACCAAAAATTTGTTCATCTGGGAAGACCTCGTTGATTTCCACTATTTCTGTCTGTTCTGTGGCCTCGAGTCGTGATAAGTGGTCTGCCACTACATTTTCACTACCTTTCTTATCCCTGATTTCCAAGTCAAACTCTTGAAGCAACAGTATCCAACGAATGAGATGGGGTTTTGCATCCTTATTTTCCATTAAGTACTTGATAGCAGCGTGATCTGTGTAAATAATGACCTTTGATTCCACGAGATATGACCGAAATTTGTCAAAGGCGTAGACTATGGCAAGAAGCTCTTTTTTTGTAGTGGCGTAATTGAGTTGAGCATCGTTCAAGGTCTTACTTGCATAGTAAATCGCGTGAAATATCTTATTTCTTCATTGTCCCAAGACAGCCCCAACAGGATAATCACTGGCGTCGCACATTAATTCAAATGGCAGATTTCAATCTGGTGTAATGATCACGGGTGCTGAAATCAACTTCTCCTTCAAGGTGTTAAAAGTGAGCAGGCACTCATCTGTGAACTCAAATGTGGATTCCTTCATCAAAGACAGCACAACGATTTGGTAATCTTTGAGAAATCCTTGATAAACCTTCTGTAGAAATCGGCATGCCCTAGGAAACTACGAACACCTTTCACAAATGTAGGTGGCGGTAATTTCTCGATCACCTGAATCTTTGCTCTGTCCACTTCAATGCCCTTTGCTGAGATTCTGTGTCCTAGCACAGTGCCTTCCTGTACCATAAAGTGGCATTTCTCCCAATTCAATACCAAGTTAGTCTTCGTACACCGCTGTAGCACAAGACTCAAATGCTCCAAGCACTCATCAAACGAAGAACCGAACACTGAAAAATCATCCATGAATACCTCGATGAATTTTTCAATCATATCTGAGAAGATAGCCATCATGCAGCGCTGAAAAGTTGCAGGAGCGTTGCATAAACCAAACGGAATCCTACGGTATACAAAGGTACCATAGGGGCAAGTGAAAGTTGTCTTCTCCTGATCGTCAGGTGCTACTGGAATTTGATTATACCCGGAATATCCATCCAGAAAACAATAATGCGAATGCCCTGCTAGTCTCTCCAGCATCTGATCAATGAACGGTAGTGGGAAGTGATCCTTTCGAGTAGCAATGTTTAGTTTTCAGTAATCAATGCAAACTCTCCATCCAGTTACAGCCCGTGTAGGAATCAACTCATTTTTCTCGTTTTCTATCACTGTGATACCCCCTTTCTTGGGAACAACTTGTACTGCACTGATCCAAGCACTATATGATATTGGATAGATGATGTCTGAATCGAGCAACTTCAATACCTCAGCCCTAACCACTTTCTTCATGTGTGGATTCAATCTCCGCTGACCATCAATCTTGGTTTGAATTTTTCCTCCATGAGTATCTTGTGCATGCATAGCGACGGACTGATCCCCTTGATATCTGCAATTGACCATCCAATGGCTGTTTTATTTTCCCTTAGCACCCGAAGTAGCTTCTCTTCCTCCACCTCACTGACAGTACTCGAAATAATAACCGAAAGTGTAGAAAATGTCCCCAGGTAAGCATATCTCAGGTGTGGTGGTAGTTGCTTGAGTTCCAATTTGGGAGGTTGCTGAATAGATGGTACTGACTGTGTAGTCTTGGTTCCCAGCTCTTCGAAGTAATGTCTGCGCATGTATGGTGGATTAGTTTCCAAAAATCGTGCACATGTTTCAATCTCACTCGAATCAGTGTGAGTGGATTGAGAATGTGCAATGCACGCCTCGTAAGCATCGAAAGGATGATGTAGTCAAAATGTATCTTGAATTATTTTGTCAATTACATCGATCTGGAAACATCTGTCTGACTCAGTCGAGAATTTCATTGCCTTGAACATGTTGAACGAGATTTGCTTTTCACCAAACCTCAATATAAGCTGCCCTTTCTGAACATCAACAATCACTCTTCCAGTGGCTAGGAAAGGTCATCCCAATATAAGTAGAACATCCTTATCTTTCTCCATATCCAAGATAAGAAAATCGACTGGAAATATGAATTTCTCCACTTTTACCAATATGTTTTCAATGATCCCTCTTAGATGTGTAAGGGATTGATCTGCTAACTGTAATGTAACCGTTGTGGCTTTAGCTTCTCCCAAGCCGAGTTTCCTAAAAATAGAGAGAGGCATTAAATTAATACTTACACCTAAGTCACACAATACTTTATCAAAATGACAATTTCCAATAGTGCAAGGTACAGTAAAACTCCCTGGATCCTTTAGTTTTGGAGGCAACTTTCTCTGGATTCTAGCACTGCATTCCTCAGTTAGCATCACTGTTTCGTGTTCTTCTATCTTTCGCTTGTTGGAGAGGATATCCTTCAGGAATTTTGCTTAACTTGACATTTGAACAAGTGCTTCAGCAAATGGAATGTTGATATGTAGTTTCTTGAAGACTTCAAGAAATTTACTGTATTGCTGATCCAATATGTGCTTTTTCAATCTCTGTAGAAATAGAATACGAGGTTCATGAGGGTTGATAGGAATGGTATCCCATGATGTATTGGAATTCTCCTTGACCACATTCCCTGTTGTTTGTTCAGTTTGTTCCACAATTTCGTCATCCGAGGTTGGTGCTGATTCCTTGCTAGCTACCGATCTTTTGACATGTATCTCCGATAGTTGTACTCCACTTCTGGTTGTTATAGCCTTTGCGTGCTCCTTAGGGTTGATTTCAGTGTTGCTAAGCAGATTTCCTGGTGCTCTACCCGTAATGGAGATTGCCATCTGTCCCATTTGTGTCTCCAAATTTTTTATTGCTGCACTCTAGTCTTGAAGAGTTGCATCTATCTTTCACATAAACTGATTGTTGGCTTCCATATACTGATTGGTTGTTACCATGAACTTTTCAAACATCTCTTCCAATGGTGGCTTTTTATCCTGCTGCTGATATTGACCTTGTGGTCTGTTTTGATTCTGATTGCTCCACGAGAAATTTGGGTGTTTTCTCTAGCCCTAATTGAAGGTTTTTGAATGTGGGTTGTTCTGTTAGCATTAACCCCATTGCACAAAATCTGCATGTTCGACCTCTTGTGCGAGAATTGGACAATTAACAGTATTGTGGTCTGCTCCACATTCTTCACAACTCGGCTTCTTGACTTGTTTAGCAGTAGCGGTTTGTGAAATGCTCTCAACCTTATGGAACAAAGAGTCTATCTTTGCAGATAGTGCAGAATAAGTATCTACTTCATAAACCCTCGGCGATCTCTTCTGAACCACTCGATCTGTAGACCACATGGCTGAAGTTGTTGCCATTCTCTCAAATAGCTCCCATGCTCCATCAATTGTTCTCATGGAGATAGACCCGTCAGATGAGGAATTCACCATACTCTTGAAGGATGGAAGTAGTCCAGTGTAGAAAAAATGGATCTGTGTCTTCTTGTCAAAGCCATGTTGCGGGCACTTCCTCAAAACATTCTTGAAACGATTCCATGCCTCTTCAAATGATTCGGACTCACCTTGGTTGAAAATAGAGATATCATGCCGCATTTTGGCTACCTTTGCTAGCGAGAAAAACTTGGTGCAAAATTTGTGGGCTAGCTCGTTCCAGGTGGTAATGCTTGCGACGGGAAGCGAATCCAGCTATTCAAGTGCCTTATCCCCCAAGGTGTGTGGAAACAACCGCAGTCTTATATCATCATCCGAGATACCCTGGTACCTGAAGTGTTGGCACATATCCAGAAATCGGGATATGTGTGTATGTGGGTTCTCACTAGCCATCCCTTGGTATTGATGCCCATTCTGAAATAGTTGAATCACATTTATTTTCAGCTGGAAGTTCGGTTGCCCAAATGGAGGATACACAATGCTAGATTGACTTTGGACGACCAACGGAGCCATGAAGTCCCCAAGTACTATATTCCCGTCATCTTCAACTGCCATGCCTTCGTTGAGTGGAATTACCAGTCGATTTTGCTCGTTAGCCATTTGTTGTGCCGCTCTTGCTTCTCTTTACCTATGACGGAATGTGCGTTCGATCTCTGGATCTATGGGAACCAAGTCTTGATCAGGTACTCCTTGCATATAAGCCCTGAGATAGCAAAATTAATACAAAATTAAATTGACGTCTAGGTAAGTTCGAATTAGTGTCACAAAAGATAAAATTAAAACTAAATTTCAATTCCCGGCAACGGCGCCAAAAACTTGTTCGCGAAATTATTTGTTTCGATTTTAAATCGACCACAAGTGTACGGTTCGTTAACAAGTAGTAAAATAGACTATAAGTCCAAGTATCGATCCCACGAGAATTGAATTAGTTCGAATTAATCTAATATGACCTTAACCGAAACACGACAACCAAATGGCGATTTTGTACTTTAACGAACAAAATGTAATCGATGATGCAATTATGGAAGAAGAATTATACTAAGTTCAAAATAAATTGGATGCAATTTAACTAGAATTTTGTAGAATGAATGGATGTTCTAACACACTAGGACACGAATCCCCAAGCAATACCCGTTCAATTGCCATTTATGCAAATTTGACACACAATTTCACAAAAGATGAATCGATATTCCTATTTTAATTTAGCAATCTCTCTCGAGCAATGCCAATCATATCCCAATATATGATTCGACTATATTTCTATAACGAATACTAATATACCGACATGCATTATAAATTCACGAATATTCAATGATTCACACAAGGCATAGATGTATATTTGTATTCTCTATCGGACCCTATAATGATTTATACTATGTCGAACCTATTTTCCTTCTTTCGAATGCATAAAACAGGTCACCACAATCATATAATCACGTGCACAATAATTATATGAAAATAAAAATGAAATAAATCAACCAATTCCGGAATTTGTGTTCACATACGTCAAAAATACAAAACAACAATTAAACGTAGTATTACAAGGTTCATTGATAGTAGTGATAAATCTAGCCTAACATGCTAAAAAAACAAAACTTAAAAATATTTGAAGAAACGACATCACCCGAATCAATCTTCAATCCGATCTTCAATTGGCGCGATGTTGTTCTCTTGTTCTCTCCCTCGTTTCTCCTTCAAAATCTTCCAAAAATATGTAAAAATGGCGTCCCCCTTGTTCTGATCGAGTTTTTGTATTTATAGGACCCTAAAATTGTTATTTCCATAAGAGTTTCGGAAGAAAAAGGAAACTAAATTTTTCCTCAATTTTTGCTCTATGCGACAACGTAGAGCAATCTATGCGGTCACATAGAAGAAATTTTTCAGGCGTTTTTGGTTTCGGTATGGTACTATGCGACCGCATAGAGGATATGCGGTCGCATAGTACTATCAACTATGGTAGAAATTGCATTTTGGTCCTCCCACTTGCATCATTCACTTCTTAGCATCTTCTCTTCATTCTTTTCATTTCATCACCCCCACGATATTGTCAATTGGTAATTGGCCTAATCGATTTCTTGATTTGTTCATCGGATCAACTTTTGGATATTTGCACTTTTGGTCCCTGAATTTTTACTTTGCATCACTTTAGTCCTTTTTCGCGTCTTTTCTCCTGAATTTCATCATGTTCATCGTTGTTTCCTACAATTCACAAATGTACAAGATTAAGTCACAATTCAATCATTTTGCTTGTATTTAAGTCATGTTTGTGACCTAAATAAGTGTGCAAAAATACACTTATCAGATACAATTCTTCTAGAATATCATTTTTTTCAATTCGAAAGTTTTCTATGCAAAAATTGGGTCTCAACATAAGGCTAAAATTTTGAAGTATAACTTTTTTGGCTGAAAGTTGATGTGTGATAATACTTTGACTATACTTCATCCCTTTGACTTCTTTCTTCATCCAATTGACCTCTAGCATTCTCAAATCTTCATCATGAGATTTGACGCAAGTTTTTAATAATTGTACTTTAGTCCTCGAACTTTGGATTTGCTTCATTCAGTCATTTTCTCATGCAATCATGTTCCTCTATATTCCAATTGTTTTCAATTAAATCCTTGGTATCTTTGATCTTCATTTTGTTGCTCGTCTCATTTAGGGATGTCAACGAGTCGAGCAGGCTCGTGAGTCAAAACTCAAGACTCAGGTAAAATGAGCGAGTATTTTTTCGAGCCCAAGCCGGCCCAAGCAAAACCTAAGCCAAAGAAATTAGGCTCGACCGGAGTTTTCGGCTTGGGCCTTTTCGAGTCGAGCCAATTTATTTTTGGTTTTTCTTTTAAATTAAGTTAAATGAAGACAACACCTGGCTGTCTTATTTCAAATAAATTTTAAAAAAAAATAAATGTAGGTTCGTGAGCCTGAGCCAATGAGCCACACCGATTGGCTCGAGCTTTGTCCAGCACCCCAAAATGGGACTCGGTCCGAGCCTCAAGCCAGGCTGGCTCGGACTTTTTTCGATCCAACAAGCCAGATTGTCATTCTTAGTCTCATCTATAGATTTTTTGCAATTTAGTACTTGACTTTTGAATTTCGCCATTTTTTTTATTATTGTTTTTGCATTCTTTTCTTCATATCTTCATCAAAAATCGAGTTTTACCTACAAAATGTGATACAACACAAGCTAGTAGTATTGTATCCAAGGAAATGTAAAAAAATCATCATTTAGGATCTCTAATGAGTGTAGAAACTACACTCAGCAAACCCCAACTTGAATATTTGTTTGTCCTCAATAAAAACTAAAAACCTAACAATCACATAACGTGCAATGCTAACTATCTAATTGGTGGCCAGTCAATCAGATAGGGCAAAAATATTTAGTTAGCTAAACTAACTTTTTATCTCATGATTGAAATCATAATATCAAATCTATGCACAGTTTCAAATTCACAATATAGAAATTAACATCTACTTTTCTAATGTAAAATCGACATATGTGTGTGTGAACCATTAAATATAGCATTATGAATTCATAAATTGTTTCAATTTCCCACCGTCAATTGTCAAATATGTTCTTTAATCACTCGTAAGATTCACCCAGCCCAAAATTTGTTATTTCGCTCTTTTAAAGTGTGTGACCTAAGGTTGAGTTTTTATGCTATTCTCACCTTATTAGTTTAGATAAATCTCACTAATTGCAAGTTGACATGTCAATAAATAAGGATTCTCCATAGTTTGATTGCTTTTAATCTCCAGAACTCTACTAGGCTAATAATGCCTTATCAAAAGTCAAATTTTCTTAAACAACTGTTTGAAATTTAACCAAGTTGAAATTTCAATAGTTTTTTCTTTATTTGCAGAATCTTTTCCCTTAAGCTTTCTAAATAATCCATTTAGCGAGTTTTAGGATAATGATTCCCAAGTCAATTGACTTTAGGGCAACAGATTTTAACTCCCTTATAGATTTGATGTTTTGATTAGTGTAATGTCCCTTATTAAACACATAGCCAAGTGAATCGACCTCTAACTTGCGATTTTCACCCAATTTCATCCTGTTGATCTTAAACAATCCATAAAAGATTTTTAATTTCCCACATGGGATCCTCATTTATCTCAACATCTTCCTACAACAGTGAAATCTCCATAAACTATTTT
The DNA here is from genome assembly GCF_002742605.1 of Olea europaea var. sylvestris. NCBI lineage: Eukaryota > Viridiplantae > Streptophyta > Magnoliopsida > Lamiales > Oleaceae > Olea > Olea europaea. Next base: position 6,735,008 of record NC_036257.1, on the reverse strand, counting down.
AAATTTGGTCTAAGGATGTAAAATTTAGTTGGTTTAGGTTTAGCAACTATGGTCCACTATTTCAACCTATCAATTATGAAATCAACTCATTCCTGCACAATGCTTAATTTAATTCACATGCTCAATATATATCAAACTTTTAATGAAAAATGTAAATTAACTTAAACATGTAACCTATTCACTATTTATAGATCAATTCATAATTGTCAGTCAAGCAAACTAAATATCGCAAGCATACGAAAGAAAATATTTTTGGAATTTTTCAATTTTATTTTTATTTTTTCGAATATCTAAAACACATACAAAAACACACAAAACAAAAGAGTACTCATGTTTTTCACCTCCCAAATTTAAAATTAGACATTGTTCTCAATCTCTTAAATCCTCAATCCACATATAAAGGGGTGGCAAAGAAAATGAAAAAAATACTACTCTGATATGGCATGAAATTCAATGGCTAACTTTTCCTATTGCTCCTATTGTCTCATTGGTCAATGTTGATTTAAGTGTTCCGTGACTTCAAAAAAATTGGGAACATGTTTTACTTTACTCAAACATCTAATAAATCAACTAATATATCAAGGACATAAGGAGAAACGGGGTATGGATGATGAGTCCCTAACATTGAATAAAAACTTATCTAAATTATCTTAACTATTTTAAATATAAAAAGCAGACTAAATAAAATGGATAGAAGTATTGAGTTGTTTCCCAACAAGTATTTGTTTAAAGTCTTTAGCTTGACTCGTGTTATTTCTAGGCTCTTCATGGTATCTTGAAAAGGGAAATTTCAATCCTGCATTTTAGACATAGGTTGTACTTATTCGGTTCATCCTTGATACTCTTCACAATCAGGTTTTCATTGTTGTTTATACCAACAATTTCACCTACATTTGGCCTATACTTGTAGCTCTCTCGATGGTCCACTCGTTGGCAATCTTTAAAGTAGAAAGGTTGCTTGAGTGAATTTGTCATTCTGAAACTCTACTGCTTATCCTCCACCTTTAGGACTACCTCATTTGTATCAAAATACAGCAAGGCTCGACTTGTACGCAGGAATGACTTTCTAGGATTATTGGCATCTGATATGACTCTTAGATGTCCAAAGTGATGAAGTCAGCTGGAAAAAATAAATTCTCCCACCTTGATAAGCATGTTTTCAACTATTCTATAGGGTTGTTTTAGTGATCTGTCTGCCAGTTGAAGGATAATAGAGGCCGCTTTAGAATCCCCTAATCCCAATTTCTTGTAAAGAGGCAAAGGATTAAATTTATTCTTGTTCTTGAATCAATCAAGCAATTTATATTATGTTAATTTCCTATAGAGCAAGGTAAAGTAAAACTCCTTGTATCTTTTAGTTTGGGAAGGATTCTGTACTGGATGATTATGCCGCGTTCTTCAGATAGTGCTATCATTTCGTGCTCGGGTAGCTTCCTCTTTTTGGTCAACAATTCCTTAAAAAACTTAGAGGCTGTTTGAGCCATATTTTTTGGACAAAAAAATGAGAAATGTTACCGCATGTACAGCCACTTTTTTTGACCAAATGTCTTTGATGTAGACCCCATTTCTGACCATAACGGTCAAATATTTTCTACTAATTTCTTGGAAAATATGGCTCAAAAGGACCATTAGAATAATTTTGGATTGGAAAGATCACGTCAATGAATGGGATATTTACATGCAGATTTTTGAGAAGTTCCAAAAATTTAGCGAACTGTCTCTCTCCAATTAGATGTTTTGCAGCATTTGAGGGGAATGGATTAGAGATGTGAGTGAATTACCAAGAGTTGTTGCCTTAAGCTGTAGGTTGTTTGAGACTAATTGTTGATCATTATCTGTTGCTTTTTTGGATTGCTCAACTTGTTCCTTAGCTTTAGTAGATAGTTGCTATGTTCTCAATTTCCTTTCTCTTTGTAGTAATTTCTAGCAACTGAACACCACTCCCAGTGTGATAGCCTAAACCTGCCGTACTATAGCCACCTTTGCAATCTTTAGGAGAATGGAATGGGTGATACATAAGCCTTGACCGGGGTGGCAAGAGTGAATGATGGTGGCTATTTGATCTCGGAATTCACTACCTCAATTGCTAGTACTTACTCCCTCTGATTCTTCTCTTTGTTACTAGGCAAGGTACCCTGTGGTCTGTTGGCTAATACAACTATTGTCTATCCCACCCAAATCCCTAAGTTATGTATAGAAGCTTGCTAATTCTGTATCCCTGTCTCAGTGTTAGTGATGTACTTGACAAGTAAATCCTCAAAGGATTGACTCTTTTCTTGTTGCTAAATCACTGGTGGATTGCCCCCTCGTTTGATTTACTTGATCCAAATTATCTACCCACGCGTAGTTAGAATGCTTGTTCAAACCCGAATGGTAGTTGTGCGGGTAAGTTCTATCTTGCCTCTGATAATTCTATACATAATTGACATCTGCTGGCTGACCTTTGTGAGGGGAAGCCAAAGGACAGAATGCAGTGATATGATTTGCCCTATAACTTGTGCAAACTAGAGCTGGATGATGTATCATGTGCACAGATTGAGTTAAAGCATTAAGCTTCTTCGTTATTGCTTCTATCTGTGCTGCTAATGCTGTCACTGTGTCTATATTATATATCCTGATTGCCTTCTTTAGAGCTTCCCTATCGATCGGCCAATTAGCCTAATTCTCGACAATCCACTTATATAGGTTGCATGCATAGGTGATCTCCACTGTCATAACTGAACCGCCCGTTGAAGCATCTGCCATGTTGCAAGTTTAGGACGTAGTCTATTGTGGAAAAGATACATCTGCACTTGCTTAGGAATATGAAGTCTTGGGCACTTCCTAAACACACTCTTGAAACTTTCCCAGACCTTCAGATATGTCTCAAGATCCCTCTATTTGAAAGAAGAACCGTGCTACAGCGCCAGAATCACCGACAGACGGCTTGACAGAAGAGATACAGCTACAGTGGTCGGCATTTTTTATTCATGGCGGGACCCGCAGCAGTTGGGAGAGGGGGTCATCCTTTCTGGCAAATATTTTCGGGCAGTTCGACATTGTCCTTGAAAGAATAGACTTCATTTCGAATTTTTTTGGACTCGAGATGGCGACAAGAATTTTATCATAAATTTTTGCACCATATCATTCCACGATACAATACTTCTAGCAGTTAATGAGGATAGCCATGCTTTGGTGTCTTCGTTCAATGTGTGAAGGAATAGGCACATCCGAAAGGCATCTAATGACATCCCCTCATGGCTGATGACTTCGGACAATATAAGTATTCATGACAATTTTTTGTAGCTTTCTCGAAGAACTTGATGTCATGATGATTTTGGAAGAGATTAATGACATCAGGTCGAAGGTGGAAGTTTGTCTATCTAAAGGGACGGGTAGACAATAGGCTGTTGCATTAGAGCTTGTGTTGAATTACATAATTCCCTACCAATATTGGGCCCTCGTTGGCGATGGGTCTTTGCTAAATTAGAAGTGTTGCTTGAATTGGATCCTGAAGTGCATCTTGAATCTGATTTTGGTTTCAGCCATTACCCTTGCTCTTCTATGTTCTTTCCTGGCTTTTTAAAAGTCCTTTTGATTTTGAGATCTAGTAAAGCTAGCTTGATATCTTCAGGATCTTGCAAAGACTGATGTCACCCTAAGAGAAGTGAAACGGAAAGAGATTAGGTAGTATAATGAAAAGCCTAAAACAAACAAAAGCAAAAATAAAATAAAATAATTGAATCTAATACTAACTATTTAATTAAAATTAAAATCGATTCCTCGACAACGGCTCCAAAAACTTGTTCAGACAAAATCTGCAAGCATAGGGATCGTTGACAAATAATAGAAATCAATGAATTTCGAGTATATCATTCTCACAAGGGATAAGGTCTAACATCTAGTTCAATATCTACTATCAAATTCAAAGTGTGGTGACATTAAAAGATACGGTTTGTATGTTTTCTATTTTAATTTTAAACTAGTAAAATAAATAAAATATTTATCTAATATGTTAATTTTTTGGATGGGAATCATGAATTCTCCTACTGCCATTTAATTCAATTCTTAATTCGTAATCTAATTAATTCATGCATTCAAAACAATTGATAATTCACTTTTATTCAATATTCTTTTCCAAGATATATTAAACTTATGTATAAGACGACTCGATCATATTCCTAGTCTGAATTCATATGAAAAATATGCATTGATTCATAGAATTTGTTACACATAATTGCATATGCCACAAATATTATTCCTAATGGCCATTGTCTATATGTAGATTTTATCGCGTTCTAGACTTACTGTGAATATTTCTACATTACAACAATTAACTTACTATCTAATTGGTGCTCAACCAATCAACTAATTCAATGGGAATGCAAAACCAATCAAGAAATATTAAACTAATTGTTTTGAATTAAAATAAACAAATAATAAGGTTCATCATTCATCCAATACAATGAAAAACTTAGCCTATCATTCTTATAATTGAATTACCAAAGAATAATTGTAAAAAATCACCCGAAAATAATAAAGATGAAAGAAGTAGGAGAAATCTACGTCCTTAGTTATACTCTTGAAATCGAGCTATAAATCTTCAAGATCCTTGTACGATTCGCCTTGAATTGATGTATAGACTTGTTCTTCGCCTCTGAAATTTGTAGAAAATGATGAAATTTAGGTCGGATGGAGGTTTTTTCAAGTTCTAGTCAAGTATTGGTATTTTAAAGATGCTAAAAAAATTGTATTGAATTGTTACTAAAACAAAAATAAGGAAAATCGATTTTTTCATTTTTGTACTGAGACGCGGGCCTAGACATATCTAGGGCAAGTACTTGGCTGGTTGGGGTGCTTTAGTCGCCTCATCTTCTGTTGGGACACATGCATCTCCTGCAGGCGAGAGTGTGCGCCTCAATTAATTTCTGACAATCAAATAACTTTCAGTATTTTTGTCATAATTTTCTCTCTCAATATCTGACTGATGTGATTCAAATTGCATTAGAAATCTAACTTCGAGGGCTATAATTCCTCTGAGTATCATTTTTCCAATTCAAAAGTTTGTTGTGCCAAATTTGGGTCTTTATATGAGGATAAAAATCTGAAGCATAACTTTTTCAGTTGAAAGTTGATGTGTGACAATACTTTGTTTATAATTCACTCTTTTGACTTTTTTTTCATCCAATTGACCTATGACACTTTCAAATCTTCATCGTGAGGTTTGATGTAAATTTTTAGTAGTTGCACTTTAATCCTCGAACTTTGAATTTGCTTCATTTCAACCATTTTCTCTTGCAATCGTGTTCCTTTATCTTCCAATTAAATCCTTGACATCTTCGATCCTCATTTTATTGTCCATCTCATCTATGGATTGTTTACAATTTAGTCCTCATTTTTTGGATTTCGCCCTCTTTTTTACTATTTTTGCGTTCTTTTCTCCAATTCTTTATCAAACGTCGAGTTTTACTTACAAAATGTAATACAACACAAGTTAGGTAGTATTTTATTCAAAGAACAGTAAAATATCATCATTTAAAATCTCGAATAAGTGTTTTCCTACACTTATCAAACTCTAATCTACTATTTTTTGTTTGTTTGTTCTATCCTCGATTTAACCCATGCACTCGGCAGTTCTATCCTTGACTTAACCCATGCACTCGGTACATTGCTCACATCCTTGACTTTATTGACTCCGTCCAACCCTTTACCAAGTAACATCCCAAATTCTGCCTCGTCTCCTCTCCACAGCCCCATGTGTTCCCTGTTTCGATCCAACCACCTCTCTTTCCTCTCTGATCCTTTTCTTAAGCAGCCTATATGCTAACATGTGATACGAGCCCTTCCATAGAACCCTCTCTCTTGGCCATTTCCATCTCCACCATTCGCAGCTCACCATCAGCTCATTTTTTGCTACTACATGTGCCCATATTGTCTCAGCAATAGGGAAAATCTGACCTCTTTTCCCCATGTGCGACTCACCCTCCTTCACCACCCACCTGTCTCTACTTGTGGCCATTAACACTGCCTTGTGACTAGTGCTAAATACCAAATACATCAGCCTATAAACGAACTCAACCTCCAAATCGAACTTCTTCCCTACACTCTTATACCATAGCTCTTTAAAATCCACTATGATGTAAAGCCATTTCAAAGGAATTTGATGCCTTAAATTCGAAATGGCATGTGGCAACTCGTTCTCCTATTCTTTTCGATAATTTGGTTGGCTATGAATGGATTTACCGCATTAAAAGAAAGACTGATGGTTCTGTTGATCTCTATATCGATTTTCAATTTGATATTAAATTTAAAGTGAGTAGTAAGATTCCATGGCCGATCTCATGAACACTGGTCCTATAGATTATTTTGGTACCCCGAGTTGCTGGTTATCTACTTTTTTATTTAGAAAATATTTCATCTTCTAAATCTTCTTCTGGGTTGTTGATTTTTTGAGTGATCATTATAAAACTAGCAAGTGTGTGTTTGATTGTTCTTGGGTGAATAGAAACCGGTTTATTAGAGGATTTTTTGTAAATGTTGAGTGATTTTGATTGTTGGTTTCTAAAGTTGTACCTTGGATGATTTGTCTACATTTTAATGCAATGATTTTTTTTCTTGGGGCGGAAGTTTAAAATGTGATTAGGAGTTTGCTCTGAACCTCTTACCTCAGAGCAAAAAATCTCGTGTTCTTGTGTTTCTTTAATATTTACTTTACTGTTATTTTTGCCATTTATGATTAGATAAAACACCTTTAATATTTAGAACTAATCACAACAGTGGTATTAGTGCTTTGTTTTTGTGGGGTTCTTGGCTCCAAAGATGAAGATCTGAGTCCTCGAAAGTCACATTCTATAGTTGATTAGTATTTTTCAAAATCCTAATACTTTATTTGGTGATTTAGTTCCTTTTCTTGCAGTTAACAATACAAATAATTTTATTAATTGATGAAATTTCTGTAAATAGTCATAATCTCTTCATATTTGTGATTCTCTTGGCAATACCTTTGTCCAAAAATCCTTTGAGTTGTTCGAAATCTAAAGGTTGCATTGACTTAAGTCAAAGATTCTAATTATACTATTAGTATATGACATTTCTGTGGAATACTGGATACATGTTACTTTTGTGTACATTACCCTTTACTATAAACCATTTGAAACTATATTATATAGATAAATTCGTTGTGTGATTTTGTTTGATTGCAATGAGACCTTATACTGCGTTTGTTTGTTTGTTTTTTTTTTTTTTTTCCAACTTGGATATCGATATCGATCTCTTGAGTGTAGATAGTGCATGCAGATTAAGTTATAAAAATTAAATTTTCAAAAGACCAAGAACTTGTTTTATATTTTGTCTATTTTTTTTTTATTTTTTCAAAAACTAAAGTATGACTACAAAATTTGAACTGGGTGTTTTTAATGGTAAAGGAGAATTTAGTCTCTACAGAATTGGCGTTATTTTACGTTAATAAAAATGTTCAAAGGATACAAATGAATATTGGCTAGAAGATAATATTTTTGCATTTATCTAATAACATACTAAGGGAAATTGGTGAAACAAAAATTGCAGCTGAATTGTGGAAAAAATTGGGAAATACCTACTTGAATAAAATCATTCCAAACAAGATGTACTTTCTAAAACAAGTTTTTTTTTGGATTTAAATTGGATCCCACATTTGATCTTGAAGTCAATTTTTTTATATTTAACAAATCATCCCCCGACATTGACACTGTGATGAGAAAGTTTTAAAAGATCAATTGGTTGTGGTTCTGCTAAATGAAATTAGTGATAAATATAAGGATTTTAAAAATGTAATTGAATGTGCTAGAGAAACCTTAACCACTGATATTAAGTGCTCTAAGAAATAAGAGTTAGAGTTACAATCTAAGGGTAAGAAGTTCGTTAGCGGTAAAAAATTTATGGCCAAATCCAAATTCAATTCCAAGAATGAAAATTCTAATAAGTAAAATGGATACAAAAGGAAGGAAAAATCTAAAGAAAAAGTGAAAGGTAAAGCTAAAGCTAAAGGAAAGAAGTGCTTTTATTGTCAAGAAGAATCTCATTTTATCTAAGATTTTCTTAAAAGACTTGGTTATTTAAAAAATAAGTCTAAAACTAAAAGATGAGCAATTTTAGCCTATAAAGAAGAGGCTAAAATTGATGAAGTTTATGTTGCTATAAACTGTCAACCCTGTCAAGAATGAATTCTTGATTATGATTGCACCTTTCATATGTGTCCAAATATGAAATGATTTATTGGGTTTGAAAATGTAAATGGATGTCAAGTTTTAATAGGTAATAAAAGCATAGGATCTACTAAACTAAATCTGAAAAATAATTTTAATCTAGTTTTAGAAAAGACTAGATATATTCCGGATTTACAAAAAAATCTTATCTCACTCGGGGTTTTAGAATTACGATATTAAATTAATAAAGGATATATTAAAATCTTAAAAGAAACACAAGTAATTGTTGAAGCTCCCAAGAGATACAGCTTATACATTTTAAAAACTAAAAAATTTTCTGGATTCACTTCTGCAATATCCCTATTCATAATGATAAGTCACTAATATGACAAAAGGCTGAGGGTCATATTAGTGACAAAGGGTTACAAATTTTAAAAAATCGAGTGCCTTGGGAAAAGATAGTGTAGAAAAACTCAATTTTTGTGATTATTGCACCTTAAGAAAGCATAATAGATTACAATTTTTGCCTGAAATGCATAAATCTATGACAATCCATGAATAATTGCATGCTAATCTATGGCAACCAGCTAATGTAACAATTCATGAGGTCTCAAATACTTTCTTTCAAAGATTGATGATTTTTCCAGAAAAAAATAGACATTTTCTTCTTCTAAAATCCAAATCAACGCTTTCAATGTCTTAAAAAATTAGAAAACTTTGATTGAACATCAAATTGATTTAAAAAAAAAAAAAAAAAAGATTGAAGTGTTGAGAACTAATATGGTTTAGAATTCTGAAATTTTGAGATTGATGAGTAGTGCAAAATATCTGGTATACTGAGACACGAAACCGTAACACATACTCCAAGAGAAAATGAAAATGACCTAGTTGAGAAAATTAATAGAACTATTTAGGAAAAGTAGGATGCATGCTTTTAAGTCTGGCCTCTCAAAAATTATTTTGGGAAGAGGTTACAACAACTGTTAGTTATTTGATAAATAGAAGTTTTGTTAGTATCATTCACTTCAAAATTCCTAAAGAGAAATGGAATAAAAACCTATTGCCTTTAATAACCTAAGATTCTCTGGATATGCTCCATTTGGACATAAGCACGAAACTGAGAGTAAACTAACCTTAAAAATCAAATAGAAGAAATTGCAAGAGATATTGAAATTGAGGTAGAGTATACTGTTGGTGAAACTGATGTGTTTTATCGTTAGACTGATGCTGAAAATGATGTAGGAATGCGGGTGCTCCAAATGATGGAGTTTTAATTGATGAATCATAAAACGAAAATGATTTACAAACAGATCAATCATCTAATGATTATCGATTAGCTAGAAACTGGCAAAGAATAAATAAGACTTCATGTTAGATTCGATGACAATTTTTCGATTTTAACCTTTCAAAACGTAATTGAAAATGAACTTGATTCTTTTGGAGAAGCTATCGGTAGTAAATAAGCTAAGCATTCGAGCAGTAAATGGATGAGATATAGATCGGATCTGCAAATATCCGATTTGAACTGATTCGATAAGAAGAATTCATGAATCCGATCCGATCCAGTAATCCAAACGGATATTTAATTATTAAATTCATATTTGATTTGATATATTATTGAATATTTGATTCAATAATTCAATCCGAAATTAAGAAATTAAGAAGATAAAATCAATTTTGAAATTAATTTATCATTTAAGCTCATGTTTTAAACCACTAAGGTCCAATTAGTGAAAAATCCAAACAATAATCTGTCCCCTACTTATAAATTATTCCTTTTACTTCATTTTTATGGAAAACTGATGTGAGATGGCTTATGGCTTTTTGAAAACCAAAATAAAACCTCCTACAAACAATTGATGGTGTACAGGAGAATAAACTATTCTTTTTTGAATTTGATGACTTTCTATTCTAAATTCCTATATTTTTTATTAATGTATTTTAGTGACAAATAACATGCTATAAAATGTATTTAATCGACTCAACTATTTATAAGATTGAGTTATTATCGAATCTGATTGATCCATATCCATATTTACTCCATTGAGTTAGCGGACTAAGACCCTAAATTCATATCCCATTAATTTTATTGGATTCGAATCAAAATATAATCCATTGATGGTCCTACTAAGCATTGACTAGAAATAATGCAAGAAAATTGCAGTCCTTTAAAAAAAAAAAACATAGATTTTGATTAGAAAATTGGAAGGTAAAAGGGTAGTTGAGTGTAAATGAATTTACAAAATAAAAAAGATGTGAAAAGAGTGAAAACGACATTAAATACAAAGTTAGACTTGTTGCTAAAGGCTTTACTCTCTAAAGGAGGAAATTGATTTCAATGAAATCTTCTCCAATTGTAAAATTTAAAATTGTTATTGTCATTCTTGCTTTAGCCACACTGTTTAATTGGAAATTAGATCAACTAGATGTCAAAGTAGCCTTTTTTAATAGAGATCTTGATGAAATCATTTATATGAAACATAAAGGTTTTGAAAAAGTTAATAAGCCCTTGTTTGGGCTTCATTAAAATGAGATTTTGGGAAAAATGTGTGGTTAAAAGTAAGAAATTTTTTTAAGTTTTCGTGTAATATTATTTTATGGGAGAATGTGTAATAGAAAATGAGTTTTGATAAAATGGATTCCAAACAGGGGGCTAAATTTGATTTTGTTTATCTTCTTAAAAAAATCCTTTATGAATTAAAACAAGCTGCAAGGCAATGGTACAAATTTGAACATTTGAACTTAGTTTTAAAAAAAAAAAAAAGAATTTTTATACTTGTCCTTATTGTAGCAGAAGTGGTGGAAATGATTCACTTTATATACTTCTTTATGTAGATAATATACTCTATTAGCGAACGATGATATAAAAAATTTAAGCTAATCAAAGACAAGTTAAAATCTGAATTTGAAAGGAAGAATTTAGGTCATCTCGGAAAAATATTAAGAATTGAAATTAAGAGAAATAGAAGAGCATATACACTATTTCTATGTCAAAAAACTTATATAATGAAACTGTTAAAGAGGTTTGTTATGTCACATGCTAAGAGTATTAGTTTATCTTTAACTAATCATTTCAAACTTTCAATTGATCAATGTCCTAAATCAAAAGAAGAAGTTGAGAGAATGGAAAATGTCATACTCTAACGCAATTGGGTCTATTATGTTCCTAATGGAATGAAATGGCTTCTTAGGCACATTTAAAGGAATTTATGATTTAATCATATAATTTAGAAAACAATCTGATGGAATTGTTATTAAGAGGATCTAACCATGCAGGTGATAGAAATAACAAAAAATCAACTTCTGCTTATATGTATACATTGTGTAATTCTTATGTTAGCTAGAAATTCCAGATTCAAAATATTGTTGCTCTATCGTCTACTAAAGTAGAATAATAGTTGCTACAAATGTTAGAAAAGAAGGGATTTGGCGTAAAGGCCTATTACAAGAATCTAACTTTATTGATGACGAGGTTGTTCTTTATTTTGATAGTCAGTTAACTATGTATCTAAGTAAAAATATTGTATTGCGTAATAGATCTAAACATGTTGATATTATATTACATTGATAAGAGATATTATTTCGCAGTGAAACTTGAAAAAAATTTCTACTCATTTTAATCCTACAAATATAGGTACTAAAGTGTTGCTTTTAAGCAAATTTTTGGATTGTTTGATTCAGCACAATATTAATGATTGCTAATTTTGTATTATGTATGGAGAAACCGCTATAGAGGATTGGAACCACTGTACCAAGTGAGCAAATAATGTTACCATGTGTTGACTATTGATTGGATCAGGTGTTTACCACAGACTGACGAGTTGTTGACTATTTACTGTTGTTTTATGAATTGAGCTAAAAATTGTGATCCACTTTAACGCGTAAAATTGACTTGTAAGTTGTGTTCCAGAATCACACTTTTGTTAGTGGAGAAGTTGCGTGAAATATTGTCTAGTGTCACCTTCAAAACCGTTGAATTAGCCGACCTCCTGGTGGCTTCCATTATACTTTCCTGTCTGTTGGGATTTTGTGATATAGTCATCACATAGTTTGGCTTTTCACTCTTTCTGGTTTTGGTTTCTGGGTTCTCTGACTTGATATCTCTGAATTTCGTCTAGTTTCTAATTTAATAGATAGTTCGTCTTCTTCAGGGCTCTTGATTCTGGAGTGATCATTGTAAATCTAGTAAGGGTGTAGTTTCATTGCTTTTGGGTTAACAATGACCAATTTTAGAGAGAATGTTTGTAAATGTTGAGTGATTTTGATTGTTGGTTCCCTGAGGTTATACCTTGGATGACTTGGCCTAATTTTAATGCAGTGATTTTCTTTCGATGACGAAAGCTCAATAGATAATCAGGGGTTTGTTCTAAACCTCTTGCTTTAGGGCGAAAAATCTCGTACTCTTATGTTCCTTTTATTTTTCGTTTACTGTGATTTTGGTTGTTTAATGTTTGGATTAAATACCTCTAATATTTGAAACTAATCATAACATAAATAATATTTACCATAAAATCAAAATATTCTTGCCTAATATGTTAATACGACCATACTTGTTCCGTCGGCTTTGTTTGTTTACCATTATACCACATTTTTTCCTATAATACTCATTTTCAACCACACATTTTTCATTAAAATAATATTACACGTAAATTAAAATCTTTTTTTTCTTTTTTAACCGCACATTTTCACATCAATCACTATTTCATAATACATTTTTCACAAATAATGGAGCAAAACACCCTCTTCCTTCGCTTACTATAGCTGGTGCATTTAATTTAGCCCCACATTATTCTTCATTAAATTATAATTCATTTTTTCCTCTCTTCTTATCAATCATATATTTTTTTAATAAAATAATATTACTCGTAAATCTAATTATTATTTTTTTATACTTTTTTAATCATACATTCTTAAAAAAAATTATGGCCAAATAGACGTTTAAGTGGCGTTTACAAATAATTGTTTGAGACAAAACTCAGCGCATTTATTAAATTTGGTGTTTTCAAAATATTATTAAAATGCGAGAAATTAATCAATTATAGGCCCCGTTTGGTAGGGATTTTTTGCCCCAAAAAATTAATTTTTTGACCGTTATTTTACTATTCAAGCCGTAATTTTTGACTTCTTCTCTC
>NC_036257.1:6703576-6721676 GCF_002742605.1 Olea europaea var. sylvestris | reverse complement strand
CCATTTGTTATTGTAAAATTGAAAATAAAAATATAGTCATTATAAATCCCGCACAAAAGATAAAAAGCTAAATATGATTGTTTGATATGATGAATAACGATAATATTTTTCATTTAAATAAGAAAATAAATGGACTCAAACATGGCCATATTTTCAATCACACTTTTTTTAATAAAAAATATTAAACATAAATTTAAAATTTTATCTTTTTTTTTAATCACACATTCTTCGAAAACTACAAAAAAGAATATTTATTTTTAGCTAAATTAATCCGGGCTAAAAAATATTTCATAATCAAATTAGTGCTCGGGGATACCCATGCAAACTATACTAGTGCATTAACTATTACAAATTATTTATTTTTTAAAAGAGTCTCTTTAAATCGATTCTATGATTTTTCTTGTAAGAGTGTCGATATGACAAATTAAGATGAAGATCTATTGTTTTAATTAGCCCCCGTTTTGCACAATTTTTTTAAATGAAAATGGTTGAAATAGTTTTTTTTTTTTTTTTTTTTGAAAAATGGGTAGTTGAAAAAAATGAAATTTTTTCGATTTACGTGTAATATTATTTTATGAAAAACTGTGTAGTTGAAGATATGAGAGAGAAAAATGAAATGTAAAGTAATGGGAGCTAATTTATCGATGAAAATAATAATTTTTGCCTCTGTTTGCTCCCTTTTTTTCCAAATTTTAATATTTAGAATAGTTTTTTTTTTTTTTAAGAATGTGTGGTTAAAAAAGAATGAAATTTTTTCTCTTTACATGAAATATTATTTTATGAAAAAATTGTGTGATTAAAAATAAGAGAGAGGAAAAAAATGAAAAAAGAATGGTAGTAAAAACACGTGGTTATTATTTAATTATTAAAATAGAAAATATCTGAAATGTAGGCCAAACTTGTTGGTGAAGCCACGTGCAATGTACATATATAACTGTCCTCCTTCATTTTTTGTCATTCGCAGTAATTAAGATCTTAACTCCAAGTTAAGATATCTGTCATTTCCAGCAAGAAAATGCTGAAATAAATAAGAAGTTTCAGCCAGTCTTTTTTTTTTTTTTTAAATACAATTTTTTGAGCAGTAAATTTTTAAAGAATATATGTGATTAAAAAGTATAAAAGATTTCTGAATTTACGTGTAAAATATTTTATTGTGTAAGTTTATAATTGAAAATGAGTATGTAGAAAAAATAATTTTAAAAAATTGGGAGACAAATAGGGGCTCAATAAATCTAGGTTTTGTTTGGGTTTCTTTTTAGTTGTAAAAGTTGTAAGTTGGTAGAAATGAATAATTCCTTTGTTCGGTAAATATAGGGTTTTCATCATTTTTCGCCCATCCCAAATTATAGGCCACTTGTTAAGAATATAGCTAATTTTTAATTTTTTTAATATGTCCGTATTTAATTTATTTTATTATCAACAAATATAAACTATTCATATTTAAATTATTATTTAATGTATGAATATATTACGAAAAATATAAAAAATTTATGTTTTCAACAATATTAATTATATTTTCTTAATTTGTGTGAAAATAGAAATAAATATATCTTTGTAGGATAGAGGAATAAATAAATAAGTCGGAGTATTTGTCGATTTTATGAAATTTGTTGTAAAAATTAAGAGATGATTGCAGTCATGGTCCCAAATCTTTCAAATTTTAGCAGGTTTTATCTTAATCTTTCATTTATTCCACTCGTGGTCCCAAATCTTTGAAGTATGTGCGACAGAAGGACAAATGAAAGAAAACGTTCATAAATTGACCAAAAAATTAAGTTTGACTACAACTTTAACGATTTCAAAAATGGAAACATAATAATTTTTCTATACTCAATACATAACAATTAAAATAATTGTTATATAAAAACCAAAAAAAAAAAAAACGATGAAAGAATAGAGAACAGGAAAAACAATTGAATCTTCTTCCTAAACACCCTCCCCCGCTTCCAAAACCATAATCTACTTCAGTCATCACCATCGCCCACTTGCAACTTTTAAAAATTTTATAGAAAACCTAGACATAATCTTAAAATGAATTATAATTTTTTCATTTTTAACAAATGGAGTGCTTAAAAGGTTGTTATTGTTAGCCATATATAATAAATGTTAGCCAAATATAATATTATTGCATAATATTTAGTTTCCTTCTTTTATAGGTTTCCTTTTTGTTACTTTTCTTGTAATATATAAATTTATGTATTTTTATTAGAAATCTAATTTTCCTAGTGGTTCAATAGAGTGGGGCTTTTCGGACCTACAGGTACTAATCTATTTTTAACGTATAATTAGGCTTTTTATTTGATTGTATCAAAAAACCCAATGAATTGGGATTTCGCCGATCGTACAGATGTGAGTGTTATTCTTATCTCGATAGGGTAGAAAGGGCTTCTTGATAGTTTTTAGACATACCACATATGCCTCAATAAACGCCAAACACGCTATCTAAGTCCTTGCCTTCCAAATTTCCTTACCAGACTGGCGCACTACAAGGCATAGGAAATTCCTTCATTACAAAGGGATAAAAAGAGTTCACATCGTAGTAGTATAGGTTCGTTCTTCTTCTTGTCTTCTCTTTGAATTGATTCACTATATTGGTTCAAGGTAGTTCATATTATTAACATGGTATCAGAGCCTATAGTTGAATGAAACTTGTAAATTTCTGATATTTTAGTGGTATTATTTTGTTTATACGTGGACTTCGCATTATATTCCGATTATAATTTGTGGTGGTACGTTGGTTGTCGTTGGTTTTCTTTAAAATTGGGTGATTTTGTTGATTTATAGTTGATTATTTGTTGACTTTATTATGGCAACTGAAAGAGATGATCCATTTCAATTCATTTCAACCTCTACTCATATAAGTTTGTCTGCTCAAAGCCCCTCAAGTATTTCTTCCTCATGAATCTTTGACTCAGGTGCTTCTAAACTCATCATCCAACTCAAAGTTCTTTAATGACCTACGTTCTTCTCACTCTTCTATGTCTGTCATGACTCCTGATGACACACTATTGCCTTTAGCAGTTGTTGGTTCTATTAACATACCTAATTTATCGTTCTCAGACATCTATTGTGTTTCAACTCTTACTTTGAATATTATTTCTATTGATCAATTGTGTGATTCAAGATACTTAAATTCGATTTTCTTCTATTGCATGTCATTGTAAGTATTATGTCCTAGGTCCAATCAACCCTGAACATAAATACTTTTAATATATAATTAATGCAATTTAATGGCAGATCTGTTATTTAATTAATAGATAATTAAATTAAATAATAGAATCCGTAGATTCAAATTTTCGTAATTTGTTAATCACAAGGAGTTGTGATTGTGAAATACAAATTACATATGATTGAATATTAAATCGTCCGTGGTCGTAAGTAATAACGAGATACTAATATCGTTATTACGGATAGATCATCACGTGTGACAATTTTTACTTGTGAAGTAAATAGTTGATCTCACAAGTTAAAGTGTGATGACACTTCAACGAACACGTGGATGTTTTGTTATAGAACAAAACATTGGAGACTCGCTTAGAGATTCTACATGGATAACTATCTGAATGTCAGTAATTAATCTCTAACGTTCGATAGTGAGATTGGTCCTTTGACTTGAGGTCGTCATAGTACCTTATATGAGGATAGTCATGCTTTGACGATGTTGGTGTTGCTCTGCTAAGGGTCGCTAATACAACATCATTTGTGTATGTCAAGAATCGTACGAAGGTTGTGAATGACTAATAGATGATTCCTCTCTCTTAGATAATAAGAGATTATGATCTGCATTTCATTCAATTAAGTCGATAACGAAATCCTTGGTCAAAGTGTACTCAGAAGTCGAAAATGAGTTTTCGACTTATATTAATTTAATAGTGGAGTGAAAGATATGATCGATAATCGAAATTGACACACTTCCATATCTCGTAATTGATAGTATTATATTGACGAATGGATTATAGTTTCATGGTAAACGAATGAACTTGATTTTGTCATACCATGTGACATTTTCCGTCACATGTATTGCTCTAACACATTGCTAGATGTCAATCTGGGACGTTAAGAGTGAATTGGTGCTAAATTAAAAGAGTGTTTTAATTTATCAATTTTGATTAGATCAAATTAATATTTCACGTCATTAGGTATCGTGATCGAAAACCTGATGGGTCGTACACAAAAGGAGAACTGAAAGATTGTGGTTTGTCAATTAATTAACTTAACAAGCGTTGGATTAATTAATTAATTGGATTACTTATTTATATGCCTAAATTAATTGATTGGATTAATTAATTTGTGGACCGAATTTAATTAAATGTATTAATTAAATATTGGATTTGGTCAGGTCAAACCCATTTGGGCTTATATAAATAACTTATTAGGGTTTACAATTTTATAGAGAATTTATTATTCTTACTCGCACAAGAAGAAAATCATAATCCTATAATTTTGTTCTCTGTGTGGATCATCGTTGGAGGCTGAACAATTGAACAGCTGTGGGTGGCATATCAAGGTTGCTGAAAAATAAAAGCAAAGAAGTTTGTAGATCTCGAAAAATGTACAACTTCTATCACAGTTTCTATCTAAACACAAAGATGAATCTTGGTGGGAATTGAAAATTGTTTTATTTTTCGCTGTGCACGTTTAAATAGATTCCTAACAAATCGAATCTGATAAACTAGAGTATATATATCTGATTAATACATATTTGTGGGATATCCAAAACAAATATTTGGATATCAGTTCTATTGAAAGAAAGTTTTCGTCTCACGATATATCGTCTTTTTAAAGAAAATGTTTACTCTAGGAGAGGACATCGAGAGCAAAATAGAACTTGAAAGAGTTTAAGAGTCCACAGATATAGTTAACCAAGTAGATGAATATGAGTTTGATCCCATATCTGATGTGGAGAATACTCTTCATGAGGAAGTAGAAACTCCTGAAGACATGTCAGCTTTGTATGAATATAGTAGGATCATTCGACCTTCAAGAAAGTGCAAATCCGTGATTACTAATCAAGTATTACTGATCCAAAATAATGAACCTATTAATTGCACAAAAATAAAGTCAAGTGTTGACTTAAAAGAGATAATAAAAGGCTATGAAATCCGAGATGAACTCGACGTATGTGAATAAGGTTTGGACCTTGGTCGACCCTCCTTATGTGATAAAACCCATAGGTTGTAAATAGTTTATATGGGAAAGGTCGACACGGATGGGAATATCTGTACATACAAAGCAAGGCTAGTAGCAAAAGGTTAAGTGTTGTCCTTAACGAAACCCTTCGCCTGTAGCCATGTTGAAATCCATTTGAATTTTGATTGCAATAGTTGCATACCGTGACTATGGGTTAAAGCAAGTCTGGAGCTGAAATATTCAATTTGATGGAAAAATCAAAATGTTTGATTTTATCAAATATGAAGACGAATTGTGTGTTTACAACAAGATAATGGGAGCATTGTCGTATTCCTAATATTATAGAAAACGACATCCCCATGTTTCAATCATTGAAATAATGATTGTTAAAGAATTTATTCATGAACGATATAAGAGAAGCAACTTGATCTATAGAGATAGATCTAGAAGATTGCTTAACTCATCACAATCTACATAGATAAAATCTTGAGAAAATTTTATATAGAGAATCTAGTTTACTCTTAAGCGGTATGTTGGAAAAGTTTCAAACATGAAACAATCATTGCTGTGCACGTTTAAGTAGATTCCCAACAATCATGTCAGAATCTTTGATCTCAGAAGCTGATTAAGATAGACCCTAGATAATGAGGGCTATATGTTCTGGACAATTGGAAACCGCTACATATTGTAGCCTCTGGTATTGATTTGTCATCTTCTCGTTAATTCATCGTTTTCTAGTTTTTATTTGTCTCATTCTTAGGACAAGTTTTCGCTAGTCATTTAAAATTTTATTTTCTAAAGGTCATTTGTAGGGATGTAAACGAGCCGAGCCGAGCCGGCTCACGAGCATAAAGTTTCAGCTCGGGCTCGGCCCGGTTAAAATGGCCGAACTTTTTTGCGGGCTCGAGCTCGGCCAAAAAAAAAAGGAAGCTCGGGCTTTTTCTGGGCCGAGCCGGGCAGACTCGTTTTCTCCCTTTTTTTTTCTTTTCCTAACTGCCTTGAAGGCAGCAAAACTGCTGCCTTTTAAGGCAGCCTCAAATTTTTTGAATTTTTTTTAAAAGCTTGCGAGCTCACGGGCCGGCTCAAGCAAAGCCCGTGTCCCCAAAATGGAGCTCAGCCCGAGCCTAGGCTCAGGTCTATCGAGCCCCGAGCCAAGCTGGCTCGAGCTTTTCCCGAGTCGGAGAGCCCGATTGCCATCCCTAGTCATTTGGGAGATTTGCAAACTCATGACATTTTGAATTTTAGTGGTTGTAAATTAGCTAAATTTTCTGCTTTATCATTTCATCTAAGTTTTTCTCTCTTTGTTGCACCATTTGATCTTATTCATTCTGATGTGTGAGGAATTGCTCCTACTGATACAAAATGAGGGTCTAAATATTATGTCTTTTTTTGATGATTATAGTCATTATTGTTGGAACAACGTTCTAACTTTCTTTCTATTTATTGTTCTATTAGAACACTTATTAAAATTCAACATTTTGATATAATTAAGTGCTTAGATGTTACATGGGTAGAGAATATACTTCTATTGATTTCACTAAATTGCTTGCTTTTGATAACACAATTCATTAAACATCAAATACTAATACCCCACAACAAAATGATGCTGTTGAATGAAAGTATGGGCACACTGTAGAAACTGCTCATTCCATTATCTTGTTTGCTAAAGTTCCAAGTGAATTTTGTGAAAAAATAGTTCTTACCATTGTTTCTTTAATCAATATGATTCTATCTTCCTACATTTCCGATTTATCACCTTTTGAAATGAGTTGTATGGGCATCCTCCTAATTACTCCTTATTGAGAGTCTTTGGCTATACTTGCTTTGTTCTTTGTCATGAAGTTTAACGTAGTAAGTTGACATCTCACTCAGCTATCTTTGTTTTCTTGAGCTATGGGCCGAGACGAAAGGGTTATGCTTTGATCCCACCAACAAAAAATTATATGTTTCTTGTCATGTCGTATTTTTTGAGCACATTCCATTCTTTTCTATCTCTAATAATAATGATGACATTACTAAAATCGATATCATTTGTATTGATCCATTCTTTGATGATATTGACAGACCACTTTCCTAAACCCCATGTACTGTTGATTCTTCATGTACTCTAGGTACACATGTGCTCACTCATGATACCCCTCTTCTTACCACGACTTCCTAAGCTCTTAAGTCCACTCAGTTACTTGATTTTATTAATTCTTGTTATTCTGAGCATTTTTGTTGTTTTCTAATCTCCATTCACAAGCTATATGAACCTTCCTCCCATAAAGAAGCTATTCTGGATCCTCTTTGGCAACAGACTATACCTGATGAACTCTCTGTTCTATATAAGACAGACACTTGGGACTCGGTTGCACTGCCTTCAGGTACGTACTATTGGTTCTCATTGGGTTTATAAAATTAAAGTCAAATCTGACAGTTCAGTTGAGCGTTACAAGGTTAGATTAGTTGCTAAATGTTTTAATCATTAGTATGGTCAGGATTATCAGGAGACTTTTGCTCTTTGTCAAGGTGACCACTATTCATGCACTTATTGGAATTGCATTTGTTCGTCAGTGGTTTCTCTCTCACTTAGCTGTCAAAAATATATTTTTGAATAGAAATCTTCAAGATGTGTTTTATAAGGTTCCTCCTCCCGATCTTTCTCACACTCCTAGATTTGTTTACAAGCTCAAGAAAATATTTTATGGCCCCAAACAAGCACCTTGTGCCTAGTTTGAGAAATTCTCTATCGTTGTTGCCTCTCTTGATTTTACATCTATTCATTGTAACTCTACACTATTCTTCAGATGCACTTCAACTGGTCCCATTCTACTTTTATTATATGTTAATGACATGATTATTACAAATATTGATGTTGGTGGAATTGCAAATTTGAAGGCAGAATTGACTCGTTGTTTTGAAATGAAGGACTTAGGTGCATTATCTTACTTTTTTGGGAACTGAAGTTACTTATTCTCATAGACGTTATCTTTTTTCTTAGTCCAAGTATACTATCGATGTTACTGAACGTGCTCATCTTATTGATACTAAGACTGCAGATACTCCTCTTGAGTCCAACGCTCGATATTCACACTCTGACGGTGTATTCTTGATTGATCCCACTTTATATCGTACCATTGTTGGATGTCTTGTTTATTTCACTATCACAGTCTAGATATTGCTCATGCTACTTACATTGTTGGTCTATTTGTTTCAGCTCTTACAACAGTTCAATGGGCTGTTGTTGTTCGTATTTTGCACTATCTTTGAGGCCTCTTAGAGTCTTTTGTTTCCTTCGACCTCCTCTTTAGTACTACGTGCCTACTATGATGCTGATTGGGCTAACAAACTCATTGATTGCAAGTCCACAACTAGTTTATGTATATTTTTGGGTGATTCCCTTATCTCTTAGAAGAGTAAGAGGCAGACTGTTGTTTTTTGTTCCTTTACTGAGGTAGAGTATCGTGCTATGGCATCCACTACCATTAAAATTATGTGGCTGCGTTGGTTACTTGCAGACATGGGTGTTTCTTCATCATCTCTAACCCTTATATATTGTGATAATAAAAGTACTATTCAGAACTCTCACAAAGATGTTAGCTATATATAATATATGTTAGCCAAAATATAATATTATTGCATATTTAATTTCTTTCTTTTATAGGTTTCCTTTTTTTTTTTTCTTTTTTTTTTTATATAAAATTAGTATTTTCATTAGAAACCTAATTTTTTTGGTGGCTCAATAAATTATTGTTTTCTCTCTTTCTTCTTCTACTCCTCTTTTCTTTTCTTCCCTTTGAATTGATTTACTATATTGGTTCAAGTTAGTTTATACTGTTAGCAGTTATATCATGTGTCTTAGTACTATATTGTTACTGACTTTATAGGAATTTTGCAGTATAGGTTCCTAAAATTCTAAAAATGTGGAGTGCAGTTTTAAAACTTTAAATCGTAACAATTACATTTCAAATCTTTCAATGAATATGCGCCTGAAGGATCTCAGGATGGATTCTGTACAAGGGTCATTATTTAACATAAGGTTGCATTTGTCAATTTTTAAAAAGTGTAAAATTATAACTCAATATATTCTCATCTAAAAAATTACAAAAGAAAAACAAAAGAAAAAGAAAAGAAATACCACAACATTCTTCATCAAAAAAGTACAACAATGTAATGTAGAGAGAGAACTGAGGAATGGGGTCAAGAGCGTGTGGCCAAGTTGGCAAATGGCATGGCCTGGGAAACTAGGTTTGGCTTCGACGAGGGTTCAACCCACGCTTGAGACATCCGCCTTCTCCTTGGAGAAGATTTAACCGACTGGTTTGGTTGCGGGTCTCGTGCCAGCCCCCAGGTTTACCTAGTGCACACTGGTCGCCGGTAGCGGCTGCGGGTTCCTGGGTTATCAAAAAAAAAAAAAAAAAAAAATGAGGTTATCAAAAAAAAAAAAAAAAGAACTGAGGAATGGGGAAATGAAAAAATAAAAAATAAAAAAAAAAAATCTGAGAGGAATGGAGTCTGATTGAAGCTACGGTTGGGTGAGGGGGCTGAGGTTTTGGTGGTTGAGGGACGTGAAGAATTATATTTTTTATTACAATTATTTTTTTCTCTCATATTTTTATTTTTTTAATTGAATTATTTCAGGTAAAAAATATAAAATTATCATTTTGTTCTTTTTATTAAATTATTTCAGGCAAGAAATATAAAATTATTTTTGTGGTTCTTAATTTGGACCGAATCCGTCCATAAATCCGACGAGCACACATTTATTGAAAATGTTGGAACATAACTTCTAAAATTTAAAGGTTTGGGATCGTGCTATACATTTTTGAAAGATTTGAAACCACGTAGCATATCTTTGAATAGTTTTGGACCTTGCTGCAAATTTATCTAGTTTACATTAAGATTTAAGATTTCATCTAAATGATCAACCTCGTGAAAAGAATAGTCCAAGTTCTTATATTTTAATTTATATTTCGATAATAAATCTATATGAAATTTTTTCATTAAACGTCTACACATTGTGCTGCTTGATGCATCATACATCCATTAATTATTTTTGGCGTATCCATTAATTTTTTTCTATTATTTTTGTACAAAAAATCCATTGAATTAATAAATAATACGGGGTCTTATACAGCTATATGATATTGGAGCATCCTGCATGAACAGGAGTCTATTTTACATACCCCTGCCAAATATAACACATGCGTGGGGCCTCGGCATAATTTTTTTTTTTTTTTTTTTTTTTTTTTTTTGGGTTTTCCTTTTAAAAAAAAAAAATATTTGTTTGACCTGCCGATGTGGGTAGGTGGGTAACATAATTTTTGCCCACCGTGAACAGGGAATAAATTTTAGCATAATGAAATGACATGCTGCAAGGGGGGGGGGCAAAATTTTTTTTTTTTTTTTTTTTTTTTGTGGGATTCACCCTTACAATGAGAGGTCGGTAAGATTTCTGTAAGGAAATGCTCTGTGTAAGGATCATATGATATTATACACATGTACTTTCAACTACGTCTACTATAAATTGGACAAAGATTAGCACATATCCCAATTATTATCATTTCTTTATATTCATGCAAAAGAAAAAGGAAATTCTTGACCCAATTTGAATGAAATTATTTATACACGTGGTTTTACAACTTATTAATTAATTTAATGTGATTTTGCACGTAAAAAATGTGTAATTGAAAAGTATAAAAAAATTATGAATGAGTTTGGAAAAAAAAATTTTAAATGTACGGAACTTACAAGAAAAACAAGCAACATTGGATAAAAAAATTAAGCTAGTGTGCAACTAGTTTGACACCCTTTGAGGTGTCAAAATCGAAGATATTGATTTGAACAAGTGTTGTTAAAATTAATGGTAAAATTGTGTGTCCTGTCAAGGAATGTAAACAAAGTTGTCAACCATGATAGAAGTGTGGCGAAATTAGATAAACTCCCATTTGATCCCATTTTTGGAATAAAATGCATTATGGAACAGTAATTTTTTGTAGATTATGTGATTAAAAAATAAAGAAATTTTTTTTCTGAAATACATGTATAATTATTTTATGAAAGAATGTGTGATTAAAAATAAATTTTAAAAAAATAGTACATTCTTAAAAAAAATGGCTCAACAAGGGGCAAAAAAAGTGATTATCTATAAAATAAGAGTTATGCTACACTTACAAAGGTGGATTATAAAGTTGATTGACAAAATAATATTTATACCAATCATTTCAAAATAAATTTTTAAATTATTTCAAATCAATAGCCTAAATTTTGTCAACAAATTTTGTAAACCAACTTTTATAATCTCACTTTGTACAAATGAATAAAGCTCTCTTTGAAGACATGTGACGCCACCTATTGGAGGGGCACCTGCCAGGCACGTCTGTCGTACAAATAGCTTTATTGATAAAATAATTGAATGCGCCCATCTACTCTACTAAGCAGATATGTCCCTTCTGTCCATGCCTACTCCTCTATATATGTGTGCTCATTTGTGAACTGTTCTTTCCAAAAACTCAACAAGTCTCAAGATCTTCTTCTAAAAAGCTACTTTATTCACTTATAGCTATCCAAAATGGAAAGCATTCAGAACCAGGTCCATAAACTTGAAAATGAAACCATTAAGCCTCTAGACCCTGAAGAATTCCGAAAGCAAGGCCATATGGTCATTGATTTCCTCGCTGATTATTACAAAAATATTGAGAAATATCCTGTCCGAAGCCAAGTCCAACCGGGGTATCTCCGGCAACGGTTGCCAGAATCTGCACCCTGTGAACCGGAACCGCTTGAAGAAATTCTGGGAGATGTACAGAAAGACATTATTCCAGGTATTACACATTGGATGAGTCCAAATTACTATGCTTATTTTCCTTGCACTGGAAGCACTGCAGGATTTCTTGGGGAAATGCTTTGCACTGGATTCAATGTTTCGGGTTTCAACTGGATGTCGTCGCCGGCGGCGACGGAGCTGGAGAGTATCGTGATGGACTGGCTGGGGAAAATGCTAAAGCTTCCCAATGAATTCCTGTTTTCCGGCGGCGGCGGTGGAGTTTTGCAGGGAACTACCTGCGAGGCCATATTGAGCACGATGGTGGCCGCCAGGGATCAGATGTTGAAGAAGATCGGCAGAGAGAATATCAACAAACTTGTGGTCTATGGATCGGGTTTCAACTGGATGTCGTCGCCGGCGGCGACGGAGCTGGAGAGTATCGTGATGGACTGGCTGGGGAAAATGCTAAAGCTTCCCAATGAATTCCTGTTTTCCGGCGGCGGCGGTGGAGTTTTGCAGGGAACTACCTGCGAGGCCATATTGAGCACGATGGTGGCCGCCAGGGATCAGATGTTGAAGAAGATCGGCAGAGAGAATATCAACAAACTTGTGGTCTATGGATCTGATCAAACCCACTCTGCATTGCAAAAGGCAGCTCAAATCGCAGGTATCAACCCCAACAATTTCCGAGCAGTATCGACTACAAAGGCCAATGGATTTGGACTCACCGCCGAGGCACTCCGATCAACAATTGAGGCCGACATCGAAGCTGGGCTTGTCCCATTATTCTTCTGCGCCACCATCGGAACCACCTCTTCAGCCTCCGTTGATGCACTGATTCCTCTCTGTGAAGTTGCGAAAGAGTTCAGAATCTGGACTCATGTCGATGCAGCATATGCAGGAAGTGTATGCATTTGCCCCGAGTTCCGCCATTTTCTTGACGGCGTCGAAAATGCAGATTCTTTCAGTTTCAACGCACACAAATGGTTCTTCAGCACCCTCGACTGTTGCTGCCTTTGGGTGAAAAATCCAGGCGCCCTTATCCAAGCTCTATCGACCTATCCCGAGTACTTGAGAAACAAAGCCTCTGAATCTAAACAAGTCGTCGATTATAAAGATTGGCAAATCACTCTAACCCGGAGGTTCAGGTCCCTTAAATTATGGCTCGTTCTACGTAGCTATGGCGTCGACAATCTCAGAAAATTCCTCAGGAGCCACGTAAACATGGCGAAAATTTTTGAAGGCCTGATCGCCAAGGACAAGAGGTTTGAGGTGGTCGTGCCTAGAAATTTCTCCACTGTTTGTTTCAGGATTTCGCCGATAGAAATCGGAAAAAATCAGATCATCACCAAGGAGGAAGCCACCAATAACTTCAACGCCAAGTTACTGGAATCGATCAATGAGTCCGGTAAGATATTCATGACTCATGCAGTGATCGGCGGTGTCTATGTGATGCGGTTCGCAATCGGTGCGAGCCTTACAGAAAATAGGCACGTCAACTTGGCATGGAAGGCTGTACAAGACCATGCAAATGCCCTATTGAACACGTCGTGATCAAGAAAGGCAAAAATAAAACATTTAATCAGTTCGATTTGCTTTTAATAAATCGTGAATATTTCTTTTTTTGGCATAAGTTATTTATAGTTACACCAAATTATTTATTTGCCCTTTTGAAGGATTTTTTCTTTTCCCACTCCAACAGGAATAGTGCTCTACACGTATAATGCTATATTAGTACCACTGGTATTTCGTACTCGTCTATATGGTACTGAAGCTTACTTAAACTTGTTCTATGAATTAAAATTAATATTTACGTAATTAGACAAGTTTAAATATAATGTGCCACCTAGACTAGTAACAAATACAATTAGTGCTAAATAAATTACACTTACTCTTCCAAAATTTATATTCAGAATGTTTAACAATTATATATTGAAAATGAAAATTCCTTCAGTTTGGTGCACGTTGAATAATAATAATAATAATAATAATAATAATAATAATAATAATAATAATAATAATAATAATAATAATAATAATAATAGAGTGGACAATTTAGAATTAGATATTATCTATATAGCTAGGGATAAGGCGCGTAAAAATTTGATTTTGTCTTTCTAGTGTTGGTACATGAAGTCACGATCGAATAGGTATCTCAAGTATACTTAGATAGATATTAATTCATCTTGATCCGTAATCGAAGAATTCCAAGAAAATCAAAGAAAAATCCCGTATTCATCTTGATCTGTAATCAAAGAATTTCAAGGAAATCAAAGAAACAAAAAATTTCATCCTTCAAATATAGATCTTGAGCAGGCTTACAGTACTATTCAGAACTCTCACAAAGATGTTAGCTATATATAATATATGTTAGCCAAAATATAATATTATTGCATATTTAATTTCCTTCTTTTATAGGTTTCCCTTTTTTTTTTCTTTTTTTTATATAAAATTAGTATTTTCATTAGAAACCTAATTTTTTTGGTGGCTCAATAAATTATTGTTTTCTCTCTTTCTTCTTCTACTCCTCTTTTCTTTTCTTCCCTTTGAATTGATTCACTATATTGGTTCAAGTTAGTTTATACCGTTAGCAGTTATATCATGTGTCTTAGTACTATATCGTTACTGACTTTATAGGAATTTTGCAGTGTAGGTTCCTAAAATTTTTAAAATGTGGAGTGCAGTTTTAAAACTTTAAATCGTATCAATTGCATTTCAAATCTTTCAATGAATATGCGCCTGAAGGATCTCAGGATGGATTCTGTACAAGGGTCATTATTTAACATAAGGTTGCATTTGACAATTTTTAGAAAGTGTAAAATTATAACTCAATATATTCTCATCTAAAAAATTACAAAAGAAAAACAAAAGAAAAAGAAAAGAAATACCACAACATTCTTCATCAAAAAAGCACAACAATGTAATGTAGAGAGAGAAATGAGAAATGGGGAAATGAAAAAAAATAAATAAAAATAAAAATCAGAGAGCAATGGAGTCTGATTGAAGCTGCGGTTGGGTGAGGGGGCTGAGGTTTTGGTGGTTGAGGGACGTGAAGAATTATATTTTTTATTACAATTATTTTTTTTCTTTTTTATTTTTATTTTTATTTTTTTAATTGAATTATTTCATTCAGGTAAAAAATATAAAGTTATCATTTTGTTCTTTTTATTAAATTATTTCAGGCAAGAAATATAAAATTATTTTTGTGGTTCTTAATTTGGACCGAATCCGTCCATAAATCCGACGAGCACGCATTTATTGAAAATGTTGGAACATAACTTCAAAAATTTAAAGGTTTGGGATCGTGCTATACATTTTTGAAAGATTTGAAACCACGTAGCATATCTTTGAATAGTTTTGGACCTTGCTGCAAATTTATCTAGTTTACATTAAGATTTAAGATTTCATCTAAATGATCAACCTCGTGAAAAGAATAGTCCAAGTTCTTATATTTTAATTTATATTTCGATAATAAATCTATATGAAATTTTTTCATTAAACGTCTACACATTGTGCTGCTTGATGCATCATACATCCATTAATTATTTTTGGCGTATCCATTAATTTTTTTCTATTATTTTTGTACAAAAAATCCATTGAATTAATAAATAATACGGGGTCTTATACAGCTATATGATATTGGAGCATCCTGCATGTACAGGAGTCTATTTTACATACCCCTGCCAAATATAACACATGCGTGGGCCTCGGCATAATTTTTTTTTTTTTTTTTTTTTTTTTTTTGTGGGATTCACCCTTACAATGAGAGGTCGGTAAGATTTCTGTAAGGAAATGCTCTGTGTAAGGATCATATGATATTATACACATGTACTTTCAACTACGTCTACTATAAATTGGACAAAGATTAGCACATATCCCAATTATTATCATTTCTTTATATTCATGCAAAAGAAAAAGGAAATTCTTGACCCAATTTGAATGAAATTATTTATACACGTGGTTTTACAACTTATTAATTAATTTAATGTGATTTTGCACGTAAAAAATGTGTAATTGAAAAGTATAAAAAAAATTATGAATGAGTTTGGAAAAAAAAATTTTAAAATGTACGGAACTTACAAGAAAAACAAGCAACATTGGATAAAAAAATTAAGCTAGTGTGCAACTAGTTTGACACCCTTTGAGGTGTCAAAATCGAAGATATTGATTTGAACAAGTGTTTTTATAATTAATGGTAAAATTGTGTGTCCTGTCAAAGAATGTAAACAAAGTTGTCAACCATGATAGAAGTGTGGCGAAATTAGATAAACTCCCATTTGATCCCATTTTTGGAATAAAATGCATTATGGAACAGTGATTTTTTGTAGATTATGTGGTTAAAAAATAAAGAAATTTTTTTCCTAAAATACATGTATAATTATTTTATGAAAAAATGTGTGATTAAAAATAAATTTTAAAAAAAAGTACATTCTTAAAAAAAAATGGCTCAATAGGGGGCAAAAAAAGTGATTATCTATAAAATAAGGGCTGTGCTACACTTATAAAGGTGGATTATAAAGTTGGTTGACAAAATAATATCCATACCAATCATTTCAAAATAGATTTTTAAATTATTTCAAATCAATAGCCTAAATTTTGTCAACAAAATTTGTAATTCAACTTTTATAATCTCACTTTGTACAAATGAGTAAAACTCTCTGTCCGGACTTGGGAACAAGGTTGAAGACATGTGACGCCACCTATTGGAGGGGCACCTGCGAGGCACATATGTCGTACAAATAGCTTTATTGATAAAATAATTGAACGCGCCCATCTACTCTACTAAGCAGATATGTCCCTTCTGTCCATGCCTACTCTATATATGTGTGCTCATTTGTGAACTGTTCTTTCCAAAAACTCAACAAGTCTCAAGATCTTCTTCTAAAAAGCTACTTTATTCACTTATAGCTATCCAAAATGGAAAGCATTCAGAACCAGGTCCATAAACTTGAAAATGAAACCATTAAGCCTCTAGACCCTGAAGAATTCCGAAAGCAAGGCCATATGGTCATTGATTTCCTCGCTGATTATTACAAAAATATTGAGAAATATCCTGTCCGAAGCCAAGTCCAACCGGGGTATCTCCGGCAACGGTTGCCAGAATCTGCACCCTGTGAACCGGAACCGCTTGAAGAAATTCTGGGAGATGTACAGAAAGACATTATTCCAGGTATTACACATTGGATGAGTCCAAATTACTATGCTTATTTTCCTTGCACTGGAAGCACTGCAGGATTTCTTGGGGAAATGCTTTGCACTGGATTCAATGTTGCGGGTTTCAACTGGATGTCGTCGCCGGCGGCGACGGAGCTGGAGAGTATCGTGATGGACTGGCTGGGGAAAATGCTAAAGCTTCCCAATGAATTCCTGTTTTCCGGCGGCGGCGGTGGAGTTTTGCAGGGAACTACCTGCGAGGCCATATTGAGCACGATGGTGGCCGCCAGGGATCAGATGTTGAAGAAGATCGGCAGAGAGAATATCAACAAACTTGTGGTCTATGGATCTGATCAAACCCACTCTGCATTGCAAAAGGCAGCTCAAATCGCAGGTATCAACCCCAACAATTTCCGAGCAGTATCGACTACAAAGGCCAATGGATTTGGACTCACCGCCGAGGCACTCCGATCAACAATTGAGGCCGACATCGAAGCTGGGCTTGTCCCATTATTCTTCTGCGCCACCATCGGAACCACCTCTTCAGCCTCCGTTGATGCACTGATTCCTCTCTGTGAAGTTGCGAAAGAGTTCAGAATCTGGACTCATGTCGATGCAGCATATGCAGGAAGTGTATGCATTTGCCCCGAGTTCCGCCATTTTCTTGACGGCGTCGAAAATGCAGATTCTTTCAGTTTCAACGCACACAAATGGTTCTTCAGCACCCTCGACTGTTGCTGCCTTTGGGTGAAAAATCCAGGCGCCCTTATCCAAGCTCTATCGACCTATCCCGAGTACTTGAGAAACAAAGCCTCTGAATCTAAACAAGTCGTCGATTATAAAGATTGGCAAATCACTCTAACCCGGAGGTTCAGGTCCCTAAAAGTATGGCTCGTTCTACGTAGCTATGGCGTCGACAATCTCAGAAAATTCCTCAGGAGCCACGTAAACATGGCGAAAATTTTTGAAGGCCTGATCGCCAAGGACAAGAGGTTTGAGGTGGTCGTGCCTAGAAATTTCTCCACTGTTTGTTTCAGGATTTCGCCGATAGAAATCGGAAAAAATCAG
>NC_036257.1:6669972-6703028 GCF_002742605.1 Olea europaea var. sylvestris | reverse complement strand
TTGATTTTGTCTTTCTAGTGTTGGTACATGAAGTCACGATCGAATAGGTATCTCAAGTATACTTAGATAGATATTAATTCATCTTGATCCGTAATCGAAGAATTCCAAGAAAATCAAAGAAAAATCCCGTATTCATCTTGATCTGTAATCAAAGAATTTCAAGGAAATCAAAGAAACAAAAAATTTCATCCTTCAAATATAGATCTTGAGCAGGCTTACTGTCTGTCAATGTTTGTGAACCTGCAACTAATTAATTCTGAAGAGCTGATTCCCTACTTCACGTGGCTCGGGTTACGGACTTGTTTCTTTGTTGGTACCTTAATAGAGGACCATTATTTTGTGGTTGATGGTATTGGGCGTACTTTTGGGCCAACTCATAAGCGTCCAAAAATGAGAGAATCTTCAGAAGGGTGCAACCGTCCTATAAAGGAGGGCTACCTCGGCGGATGGCCCACACACCTCCGTACTTTTGGGCCAACTCATAAGTGTCCAAAAATGAGAGAATCTTCAGTGGGGTGTGACCGCCCGGGTGTGTGGTGGGCCACCCGCTGAGGTGGCACTTCGACATTGGATGGTCGCACAAAAATAGTTATAGCTAAAATTTGATGCTTCTAACTAATTAAAGAGTTAGATGTTGCGTGCTTTTGGACCAACTCATAAGTCATTTTTCTTGTAGTGAATAATGAGTTCGTGTTTTTGCATCAGCCCAGTGTCGGCCAGTTTACAAAACAATTACATAGAGAAACAAATGAGAGATTGGGGAAAATAACTAGTGAAGTTGAAGACTCTAATGAGTGGGAGTTCTGTGATTGACCAATTAAGGTTTTAGAACTGGAAATCCCAAATACTGGGGAAAAATTTTGAAGTGGGGGACGTAATACTGTGCACTGTAAGGCTCAGCCACTGGAAAGAGGCTATTTGAATTGTATCTTTTTAAGTAGTTTGGACACAAAGGTAACTGAGGGATTTACTTGTCATTGTGATTCTTTATCATGCTGAGCACAATTCTCTGTAGCAGTTGGGAGGCATTAGGAAAATCTTTCTCTTAGTCAAGCTCCATAGGCGAATTATACAAAATTGTGAATCTATTCAAATGGATTGAACTATACGAGTTCGTTGTACAAGTAATAATTGTGTGAGAGAGTTGTCGTCCCACAAGAAATAAGGCTCAATTCTAATATATTTGATATATTTAAATTGGTGTTTGTAACCAAAAGACAATTGCTAGATATCTAATTACATTTTGCAACTAAAACTTGTAAAATCAATAAAAATTTGGTAAAATCAAATAAGTGAATTTATTGGATTTTCGATTCCACTAATCAATTCCTAATTCTAATACTCGATCAATGATAATTATCTCAATTTATGCAATTTGACGATTGATAATTTTACTTTTATTTATTATTCTTTCCCAAAATTTAATAAACTCATGGTTACCACAAGATGATCATATTCCTAGTCCGAATTCATATGACAAACATGCATTGACATTTAGGATTATCATATATGATCGCAAACGCCATAAATACCAATTCTAATATTTATTGCCTGTATGTTCCAATAATAGTGTTCTACATATAGTAAGTTTTTCAATACTATGAATAAGAAAATTATTGTCATAATGGTGCGCAAACATTAAAAAAATAAGATTATGCATATTAATGGAATTACAATGCAAGAATTAAGACAAAAACACAAAATCTCAAAATAAAAACTAAGAGACAAAGAGTTTTGTCATCCATCCAATACAAATAATTTTTAGTCTAGCATATTAATGTAAGAAATAGAAGGAAAATAAAAGAAAGTCATCACCCGAATTATTAAACTATAAAAGAATATGAAAATATTCAATTAATGTCTTCAAATCTAGATCTAAAAGATGAATTATTCGTTCTTCGATGTATATTCTCTCTATTTCTCTCAAAAGTCGGCTTATAACATGACACTTCTTAGGTCTGGATTCTTCTTTTTATATGATATCGAGGAGATTGTTTACCAAAATAAAATAAGAAAATCTATTTTTTTTTTTCACCATTCACCACTAAGGAGCACGCTTGGGAGCCTCGAGGTGCCTCAATTGCTCATTTTTTATTTGGGGGCACGCGCCTTGCCTAATTTTTTTTATAACCAAACAGTTTTTAGTATTTTTTTCATAATTTTCTCTTCCAATATTCAATTGAGGTAATTCAAAGTGTGTTGAAAAACTTACTTAGAAGGCTATAATTTTTCTAGAACTATCATTTTTTTTCAATTCGAAATTTTGTTATGCCAAAATTGGGTCTCAATATGGGGCTGAAATTCGAAGCATAACTTTTTCAACAGAAAATTGATGTATGATAATATTTTGACTATAATTCATCCATTTGACTCTTTTCCTCATCCAATTGACCACGAGCACTCATAAATATTCATCTTGAGATCCGAAATAACTTTTGAGTATTTTCATTTTAGTCCCAAACTTTGAATTTGCTTCATTTTAGCCCATATCCTTTCTGTCTTCCAATTCTTCTTCGAAACATGAATTTTTTCTAATAAAAGTAATAAATAACAAATTAGGTACTAATCCATGCCAAGAGTAACAAAATATCATAATTTAGGATCCCAAATAAGTGTAGAAACTACACACATTGAACACTCGAACTTGAATCTTTATTATCCTTATTAACGTCAAAATTAGCAAGGCTAATCTCAAGCCAACTTTAAGATTAACGGGCGATTTATTGTTGAAAAAAGACTACAAAGTATGTTTAGAGAGTGTAATTATGCATTGAGTTGTTGTGTGAAATCACTTGCCTTTTACAAGAGTCTTATTCAACTATTTATACATAGTTTCAGTCGAAATTACATCAAATCAGTCAATTCAGCAACAGTGCCGAGCTCGAAACTCGGGTAGCCGAATTCTCCTGTGATTGGTCGATGAGGCTGGTGGTCATGTGTCAATGTGTTACCCAGGTAATGATGACTTGCAAGGGGCTGGAGTTCGAGGACTTAGAATTGGTTGTTCCGGGCGGCGATGATATCACCTATAGCAAATGTATCTGATTGATAGGGTGATGTGACAAGGGGTAATCATGATATTTTTCTGAGATAACGGCGAGTTTGTCCAACCTGGGAGTATGGGCCGAACTTACATTTAACTGAGATGAGGTTAGTGAACTGTTTTTATTAGGTCGGAGTTCGGATGTCAACAGTTACCCCCAGGTCAGTTCTTCTGTAAGGGGGAGCTGACATTCTGACTTGACTGGTTCTTTTTCCAAGAAAGGTAATTATTACTATGCCAATTGTCATGCCTGGATAGGGATGAGCTGTGCAGCACTTTTGGATTGCTTCTCCAGGAAGTTTCATCAAAGCTACAAGTTTCTGGGCCGTTTGATCTTTCCCTCTATTTTTGGATGAGTGGTTCAGATCGTATCTCTTGAGTTTCTTTTCCCTTAAATCTCTTTTCATTCCTCTTTTCACTGTTTCACTTTGCGCGACTCTTCTCTTTCAAAGCTATTGGAAAATTTCTTCAATTCGTATTTTGTTTTCACGAGTGAGGTCGACAACCTTCAGTTCTCAGGTATTCATCTGTTTCTTCCTCACATTCTTCTGTTCAAGCTTTATTCGTTTTCCTCTACATGAGCTCAGACGAATCTAGAGTGCATTCCTGGGGAAATCACCAAGAAGAATCTGTCCCACCCTCTCCTTGTTCTTCGTCCAGTTGTCAGGAAGTCTTGACCCCAGTCCCTCTTTCCGTAGTTAATCCACTGTACCTAGGACATCCTGTGAAAATGAGGTCGAAGAGTGAGGATTCGAGTGGAGAAAGGGCTAAATCTCGTGAGGTCAGTCAGGGGAATAACTCAAGTGAGTGGGGGCTAGTTTTTATAAATTCGTTGTTACGGGTGATATGCTGCGAGCTGGCGAGCTAAGTACGCCATTCCGAGTTCGGTGATCATGATAATGCCAGAACCGTCTGACCGAGCTGACGTTCTCCCGGAGGGATGCGTCCCTCTTAACTCTGCCATTCTTCAAGCATGACTTAGGCTTCCATTCCCTAGAATAGTCCGTAAGTTCCTTTCTTTCTAGGGCATAGCTCCCACTCAGTTATACCCGAACGGATGGCTAACACTGATCGCCACCCTCATCCTCTAGGATAAAATGGGAAATCCTGAACTAAGCATCCAACAGTTCAACTCCCTTTTCACTTTCAAGGAGGATGGGAAGAACTCCGGCTGGTGGTATACCAACGTTAGGCCGAGAACTGGAGGCTGGTTAGTTTTAGATACTTCGTCCTCAATCAAAAAATGGAAAGAGGAGTTTTTCTATGTGTCTGGAGAATGGCAATTCCATCCTTCCGAGGTGGACAGAGAGGATGTGGTCCCTAAGCTCTTCCATTCATTGTGTAAGTGATTATAAATTTGCTTCTTTGATGAGGTCTGTACTAATGTGATATTGACCTTTGTCCTTTTTGACAGATTATAAAAAGGAGAATTTGACAAAAGATAGACAAAGGAGAGCTGAGGTGATGAGGAAGTTTCCAAAGAGGCATAGATCTTGTAAGTTTGTGATATCGGGTTCAAACCTCTTTCAGGCTAGTTTAGTGCAAGTGCGGGTGTCTAGTCCATCTGCTCCGAAAGTGTCTACCTCGATCCCGTCCAGCTCAGGTGAAGGTTAAGCCTTTGTTATTATTATTAATACATATGATAATGATATTATATCTTTCTTCCGATTTCAGCATGTCACTCCGAGATGCTAGGCTACAAAGCAGCTAAAGCAGCAGCAACGGCTAACAGGAAGAAGAGGGAGGTTCCAACTGTGGAGAGTCATTTGGAGGGGACTGAGGAGGACTCCCAGTCACTTAAGAGGAACCGATCTACGACGCCTAGCGAGCCTCTTCCTCAGGCAGCCTTCACTCCAGTTGCTTCTCATCCTAGGTCGATCGAGGAGGTTACTCCGTCGCCGGTGGTCTCAACTGCCGTGCCCATGATTTCGGTGTTCGAAATATCGACAGTTACATTACCGTCCTCAACTCCTCCGAGTGCCCTAGCTGTTGCCTCCACCAGCTCAGTCAGGTCGCAAGATCGGTGTCCGGCTTGCAGCGACCGAGCTCGGTGAGTTTGCTGGGCCATCGGCTAGAGATATTTCTGGATTTTCTACGTGCTCCTTCTCCATCGAGGGAGACTACCGTGGCCTTCCCCTCACCTTTGCGTGAATCCACCAACCTTCTCACAAGGAGTTGGGGGGAAAAGGAACAGAACTTCTTGGGGGAGATGCCTGTTGGGAAGGCCATTGTCATTGCGCAACTTCATGGTCATCGCTCCATCTTGTACATGATGTCGGTGGCAGACAAGGTACTTGTCCTCAGTAATGCTTGTGTTTCAGAGATTTTGTTACTTATCGTGTTTTAACTGTATTTGCTTTTTGACCTTCTCAGGTAAAAGCCGAACTCGACAAGCTACTTGAGGCCAAGGATCACGCCGTAAAATTATATGAGAGTATGAATGAAGAAAAAGTGAATTTTGCTGCCAAGGATGAGGATTACAGAGGTCAGCTTCTATAAATGGGTGAGGAGCTGCATGTTGTGCTGACTTCTGAGCAGAATCTCCAGGACGAGGTTGCTGCTTTAAAGATTTGGGGTGAGAAGGCCAACAAGACGGCCGAGATAGAGAAGAAGAGAGCTGAAGAGGAGAGGGCACGGGCGGAAGAGCTGAGGGCCCAGGTTTTCGATGAGCGTTCTCATACATTAGAGGCAATCAAGAAGATGGAGGAAGCTCATGCGAGGTCAAAGGATGCAATGAAGAGAGCTGAAGAGGCTGAGGC
The DNA here is from genome assembly GCF_002742605.1 of Olea europaea var. sylvestris. Taxonomy (NCBI): domain Eukaryota; kingdom Viridiplantae; phylum Streptophyta; class Magnoliopsida; order Lamiales; family Oleaceae; genus Olea; species Olea europaea. Next base: position 6,697,226 of record NC_036257.1, on the reverse strand, counting down.
CAAAGGTATTAGAGCCGTGGAGGCTTGGAGAGAATCTCCAGAGTTTGACGCCTTAGCCCAAGATGTATATGTAGTGGCCTTGGAAGAGTTAATAAAGCACGTCTGAAGGGAGAGGCCGAAGTTCGATGCTACCTTTTTGGACGAAGCACTGGTCGAGCAGAGGGAGGAGCTGCACAAATTGTCCGAAACTGCTAGAGTTCGGATATATCCTACTGACTAGGATGTTGAGGGTAGCGCCCCAGTCCCCCAAGACCCCTATGAGATTGTTGTTTTGAAGATATTTGGTATTTTGTAATATGTTTTGACTCATTTGTGAACTTCATTTTGATGTTTCATGACATTTTGTTTGGAATGGATGACTGTTTATATCTTAGCATGATTTCTTTAGCAACGATCTCGTTTATATGCGACAATACCTCACAAACTTAACTAAATTTGCCTTCCTAATGGGATATTTTGACTAAGTGTCGTAGCACATACGACCTTAGCTGGAATTGCATATAGGGAAGGATCTTTGAGAATTTCTAAGGAAGAATTCTCACTAGGTATCGTAGCGTGTATGACCTTAGCTTGGCCTGCGTAATTTCATAGAATTCCTTAGGAAGAATTTTTGTAGAATAATCTTAGATCGGCCTGGATATAGAGCAGGGTTTTGTAAGATTTCTTAGGAGAAATGTCCACTAAGGATAACATGTACAGCCTTAGATCGGCCTGCGTATAGAGCAAGGCTTTGTAAGATTCCTTAGGAGGAATGTTCACTAAGGATCGCAGCACTTATGACCTTAGATCGACCAGCATAGGGAGCAAGGTTTTGTAAGATTCCTTAGGAGGAATGTCCATTAAGGGTAACACGTACAACCTTAGATCGGCCTATGTAAGGAGCAGGGCTTTGTAAGATTCCTTAGGAGGAATTTTCACTAAGGGTAACACGTACAGCCTTAGATCAGCCTGCGTAGGGAGCAGTGTTTTGTAAGATTCCTTAGGAAGAATTTTCACTAAGGGTAACACGTACAGCCTTAGATCAGCCTGCGTAGGGAGCAAAGCTTTGTAATATTCTAACAGAATGCTGAATAAAATGTTCAAAAATAGGAAGTCCTTTTTTTATTGATGTGATTGGCATTACAAGCGGGTTTTATGGACTTCCCCGTTCACCGATAGAACTGCTTGAGGTGTTTGGCATTCCAAGGATGGGGTAAGGGTCTACCCCCCAAGTTTTCTAGTTCATATGCCTCCTTTGGCAAGACCTCCATCACCAGATAGGCGCCTTCCCAGTTTAGACCCAGGCATCCACTGCCTACCTCTCTTTGTGAGGATCCGACCTCGAATACATATGTTCTGATTCCACATGTTCGTCATATGCACTTCCGGGGGGGTGCGTTGATGATTGATACAAGCTTTTCACTGACATTTTTCAGTGAGCTCCCTGTTCCCTTTGACTTCACCCACACCATAGGATGTGGAGAATTTGATAGAATAGTGATATAGGAAAACTGCTGCTCTTAGGCTGAAGAGTAGGGGTTGTCCCATCACAGCATCATAGGGGAAGGGAGTGTCGAATACCACGAACTCGAAGTTTGTCTTCACCTGTCGGGGTGCTAATCTTGACTCAACTCTGAGTTTGATTGATCATTTGGTAGAGGTCAAGGCTCCACTTAATCCTAGGACCATATTCGGGTATGGTCGAAGAAAGTTAGCAGGGATTCCCATCCATTTAAGGGTACTACTGAATAGGATGTTCAGAGCGCTTCCTGTATCCACCAAGACTTTGGGAATGGTTACCCCGGTCATAGGCAATGAGATAACCAGAACTCTGGGGTTAGGATGTGGGTCCACCTCATTCTCCTCAAAGGACAGTTCTCATCTGTGCCTTTTTTGAGGTTCTTCTTAGTTATGCCGATCTTCGAGAGATCCGCAACGGCTAGTCTTTTCAATCTGGCCTCCCCGGCTTGCATGTTCGTCCTGCCTTTTAGCATGTTGACTTGTGGCCTTAGCAAGTCGACATTGTAGGCCCTCGCAGTAGCTTGATCTCCTTGGATAATTCCTGTCCCATAAGGAGTGGGAAATTTCATGCAATAATGGTAAATTGAGGTAGTAGGTTTCAGTTCGTGCAAAATGGGTCGTCCCAATATTGCATTATAATTGGATGGCAAATTGACCACCACAAAATCTGCTAGGATCCTTCTTTGGCCAGGAGCTTCGCCCAGCTCCACGATAAGGACGATCTGACCTCAGGCTTCAATAAGATCCCCAAAGAATCCCTGTAGTTTCTTTGGATATGGTTGGAGATAGCGTTATGATATTTCCAACTGCCTTAAAGTTTGTGAGTACAGTATGTTGACCGAACTTCCATTGTCTACCAAAGTTCGATTGACTTTTACTCCAGCAACAGTCATTGTAACCGCTAGGCCGTTACTCTAGTCCTGAAGGATTCCTTCGGAATCTTCTTCCATAAAAAAGAACCATTCAAGGTCTATATCGATCCTGGGGGTTGGATCCCAATAGTTCGGCATGGTTCTTGCACTTGGGCTTGCCTTCGTCTCGCCCTTCTCGATTCCTCAACATACTGATTTCCTCCCACCATCATCTTGATTTCAGTATGTAAGGGTGGATTACAGTTGCGGACTGCCTGCTGAACTTTCGTGGGAGGCTCCCGTAGCAGCGACTGCTGCGTCGTAGGTCGATCTGCTTCTTTTAGTTTGGCAACAAACCCCTGTAACTGACCTCTTCGAATTAGGGACTCAACTTCCTCTTTTAAGTCCCGGCAGTTATCAGTGGCATGGCCCACCATCCTGTGATATCGGCAGTATCATCCCTGATGTTGTCCTGCGTGTTCGTCCTTTAGGATCGTGGGTCTGCGAAATGCCTCTTTCGCATTTGCTTGCATGAAAATCTCTTCCAAGGAGGTTTTGAGTGGGTGGTATGCTCGGAATTTGTATGGCTGAGCCCTAAGACGTTCTCTTTCTCTCCTGTCCTTCTTTCTTTCGGGTTGGGGACAGTGACTTGGTTTTTTCTCCTTTACTGTGTTGTTGAGGTCGGGTTTGGAGGTTTCCTCCTCTTGGTCAGAGGTCACTTCTTTAGCACTTATGTATTTCTCAGCTCGATTAAGGAACTCATGATAAGTCCTTGGACCGTCCTTGTGCATTGACCACCAGAATCTTGTTCTGGGCCTCAATCCTGCTAGTACTGCCATGAGTGCCGCATCATCAGATATTTTTTCCACTTTCATGGATTGCTTGTTGAACCTGCTTAGATAGCTTTTGAGGGATTCACTTCTTCCCTGCTTGATGCTCACTAGTCGTTCTTTTGGCGTGGTTCTGGCCTTGGAGCCCATGAACTGGGCCAAGAATGCCGTGGCCAGATCATTCTAATTCTTTACTGACCTCTCGTGCAGTCTCCTAAACCATCTTTGAGCTTCGTCTCCTAGAGTCAGAGAGAATGCCCGGTATATGATTGCATTGCTTGCCCCCTGTAGTTTCATCCATGAGGTATATTTGTCAAGGTGGCTGAGGGGATCACCATCCCCTTCATATCCGGCGATCTGGGGGATTTTCAATTTTTTAGGCAATGGTTCCATAAGGACATCCTCAGTGAAGGGGGAATGTCGTTTGGTTTGGTAATCTTCAGTGCCACCTTTGTTTTAGCCTCCAAGTCGATGATGCATTTTTTAAGTGCGCTTAGTTCGGGTTCTGCTTATTCCAACGAACGTTTCAGGTTGGCTTGTCCTTGTGTAGGAGTCAGTGATTGCTGGGTCCCCAATCTGTCGAACACACTTGCAGTCCTCCTGGCCTCAGGTTCCTTACTTCTGACCTCGTCAGTTCGACTTCTTGAGGATTCTCCCCTTGAAAAGTGGAGAGTCCTCCTGGTGGGGGAACACCTTGCCTGTGTCCTTATGGGGGATTCCACCTCGGTATCTGGTGGGGACGAGTGAGCTTGACTCCTTTCCAATCGTCCCACTACGTTCATCAATTTTTCCAGGGCTTCCCTCGTGGCGATCATTTGAGGGTCCTGTCGTCGTGGAGAACTTGGTGGTGTGTTCGTTTCGTGAGGGTGGGTATGAGATGGATTTCTGGAACTTGAACTACGACTCATGACTCTCGAATTTTGTGGAGAGAAGGAGACTATTTTTCACAATTAGGGCCCTCCTTCTAGCGTCAAACTGTTGACGTCAAAATTAGTAAGGCTAATCTTAAGCCAACTTTAAGATTAAAGGGCGATTTATTGTTTGAAAAAGACCACAAAGTATGTTTAGAGAGTGTAATTATGCCTTGAGTTGTTGTATGAAATCACTTGCCTTTTACAAGAGTCTTATTCAACTATTTATACATAGTTTCAGTCGAAATTACATCAAATCAGTCAAATCATCAACAGTGTCGAGCTCCGAACTCGGGTCGCCTAATTTTCCTGTGATTGGTCGATGAGGCCGGTGGTTATGTGTCAATGTGTTACCCAGGTAATGATGACCTACAAGGGGCTGGAGTTCGAGAACTTAGAATTAGTTGTTCCGGGCGGTGATGATGGCACCTGTGGCAAGTGTATCTAATTGATAGGATGATGTGACAAAGGATAATCATGATATTTTTCTGAGATAACGACGTGTTCGTCCGACCTGGGAGTATGGGCCGAACTTACATTTAACTAAGGTGGGGTTAGCGAACTGTTTTTATTAGGTCGGAGTTCGGATGTCAACAATCCTCAAACAAAATTAAAACCCAACAATCACACGGTGCTAATTACCTAATTGGTGGCTACTCGATCAAGCAATGAAAAAGATTTAGCCAGCTAACCCAGCTTTTTATCTCATGATTGAAATCATAATATCAAATCTATGTACTGCTTCAAAATCGCAATACGGAATTTAAAATATACTTTTTCAATGTAAAATTGATGTTTGTGTGTGAAGAATTAAGCATAGCATCATGAATTCATAAATAGTTTCAATTCCCAACCCTCAATAGTGAAATACATCCTTTCATAACTCGTAAGACTCACACATCCACAAACTTATTATTTTCGCTCTTTTCAAGGGTGTGACCTAAGGTTGAATTTTTATACTATCATCACATCTCTAGTTTAGGTAAATCTTACTAATTACAAGTTGATATCTCAATAAACAAGGAGTCTCCATAATTTGATTGCTTCAATTTTCAGAGCTCAACGAGGCTAATAATTCGTTATCCAAAGTCAATTTTCTTAAATAAGTATTTGAGACTTAACCAAGGCATTCAGTGCGTCTTCTGTATTATGCACCTACTTTTTCTATTTTTCAGCCAGGTTAGTTAACTCACAAAAGAACATAAAAAGAAAAAAATTTGAATTTTTTTTAATATCTAAAGAAATAAAACATACAAAATAAAAGAAAACTCATGTTTTCCACCCCAAACTTAAATTAGACATTGTCCTCAATATTTTAAATTATAAATCCGCATATAACGGGGTGGGGAAGAAAATTAAGAAAATACTCCCCTAATATGGTGTGAAATTATTTGGCTAGCTTTTTCTAATGGTTTGTTGTCTCCATGGTCAATGCTGGTTTAAGTTTTCATGATTTCTTGTTCCTGCACAATGTAGTTAAATAAAATATTGAAGATCAAATAACTGGAACACATGTTACTTAGATCAAATATCTAATAGACCAACTAATATATAAGGATATAAAGAGAAATGAGGTGTGGATCTTGAGTCTCTAAAATTGAATGAAAACTAATCTAAATTATCTTAAACTATTCTAAATTTAAAAAGCTGAATAAATAAAAGGAATAGAAGTATTGGGTTGCCTCCCAACAAATGCTTATTTAAAATTCTTAACTCGACTCCAGTTGTTTTTAGGCTCTTTATGATGGCTTGAAAATGGAATTTTTAGTTCTGCATTTTATGAACTGATTGTACTTCATTATATCATCTTTCCTCGTTCACAAATTTATGTTTCCATTGCTATCTCTACCAACAATTCCAATTCATCTGGTCTGCCTTTGTAACTTTCCCAATGATCAACTCGTTGTAAATCCTGAAAGTATGGGGGTTGCTTGATTAGATTTTCCATGGTGAAGCTCTGTTGTTTATCCTCCACCTTTAGAATTATTTCATTAGTATCAAAATCCAGCAAGGCTCGGCTTGTAAATAAGAATAGTCTTCCCATGATTATTGGCATCTGATATTCTTCTTCTATGTCGAGGATGATGAAGTGAGTTGGAAAATAAACTCCCCTGCCTTGATAAGCATTTTTTCGACTATTCCGTAGGGATGTTTCAGTGATCTGTTCGATAGTTGAAGGATGATAGAAGCAGCCTTGTGATCTCCCAATCTTAATTTCTTGTAAAGAGGTAAAGAAATTAAGTTAATACTTTCTTCTGAATAAATTAAACAATTAATACCTTGTAAATTTCTTATGGAGCAAGGTAGATTGAAACTCCCTAGATCTTTAAGTTTGGAAGGGATCCTATGCTTGAATGACCGGGCTACATTCTTCTGATAAAGCTATTATTTTTTGTTCGGGCAACTTTATCATCTTATTCAACATCTCCTTCAAGAACTGGGTATTGCTACATGGAATAATTGATTCAAAGTTTCATACTATATTTGATTCCGACTTTACTTTGTTTGAAACGCACCATGGTTAGATTCAAATTGAAAGATATCTAATCATTATGCATGAGTATTGTATAATTTTGAATATGAGATTTTATGGAATATTGAACAAGTGGAGGATTGTTGAGAATTGTTGTTCAAAACCAATAAAGTGAAGGTCTGTGGAATAAAAAAGAAATAGGGCCTATGAGTTTGGCCCATGCGACCACATAGGCTAAATACCCATGCGAGTGATCGCATGGGTGTATGCAGGGCCTAAAGCCTTGTCGCGAGTTCAACGCTATGCGATTGCATAGGTCTATTTTAATTTTTCAGTTGAGAAAAACAGGATGAGATCATAAATATTGCTAGCTTCGATTTCTGAAACTAGGTTTTGTTTCATGCTAATTATTTAAAGAATAAATTGCACCCCATGTCACCTTTTGGATTGACATTTTACAAAAATGTCACCTTTTAATAATTTTAACAAAAATGTCACATTTGAACTTTTTTACCCTTCTAAAAATTTTAAATACCTTACGTATTCGTTTATTAATTTTTTATTTGACTAGTTGACAAAGTTGTACCAAAAAGTTGACAACATCATACCAAACCCATCCTCCACACATACTAAACCCACAACCCATCCTTATTGCTTTAATTTTTTCTTTTTTTTTCCTCATATTCTCTTCCTCAATTGCTTAAAAATAAACCTTAAATCATACCACTCCCTTGTCCGATAAAACACATTACCCTATAGTAATTGATCTTCATTTCCACTTCTTTCTCAAGTGGTTAATTTTTCCTTCCATATATATCAAGACTATTAGAGGGCCAGATTTTTTTATCCCCAAGAGCCACTCCAGTAAGAAATTTGCTCAGTTTTCTTCTCATTTCTAACACAAGATATGTTCATCTCCCATTATTCCATTAACTAAGGTTTAAGATTTTTGAATTTTTTAATATTATTCGAAAAATGTTGGATTTTTGGCAAAAAATGTATAATTTTTTTTAGGAAGTTGTATTTTTTGTCACTAATAGTGGTGGGTTTGCCTCGAAATTAGAATATACACGTCCATTGTGGTTTATTTTCTCAGAATTAAGTTATTGTAAGGGATTTTAAGTGTGCTTTAATGTTAGTTGAATTTTTTGTTTGTTAGAATATACATTTCCATTGTGGTTTATTAGAATATATACGTTCATGGTAGGTTTAGCAATGTAGGTTGAATTTGTGGATTGATATGTTGAATTTATTGCAATGTGGTTCAATTTATTGATTTATAGCTTAGGTAATATGGTTCATCTTATTGTCAATATATGGATCATTCTATGTTTCCTTCTATGATTGATTCAGTTTTTTGCAATGTGGTTCATTCTATGGTCATTGTGGATTAGAAAATCTTATTCATGCTTGCACTTGAGAAGTTTCTTTAAAATGCAGACGAACATATGTCGAGAAAATTAGTTATTCTTGATAGATGGATACTGAATTTCTCAATAGTTTGAATGGATTACTTGACATCATAATAAAATGAAAATGTATTTGAATTGCTTCAATATGGGTCATACGAATTCATTACATGTTAAATCATCCTTTGATGTTGGAATTTGTTCATATTAATGAAATTGCAGATGGATTTCGAACTTCCTACACTAAGAGTGGTCGGAAGAGATGGAAAAATAGTACACAATAGGACTTCATAGACTTGGACAATTATGTGTTGCTTTTGGACTTATAATTTGACATATTATTTTGAAATTATATCATGGTGTATACGTCAGACAACTTATTTTTATGTTTGTTTAGTTAATGTTCATGTGTAAAAATACATTTTTATTGTGTGGCGGGTCAAACTATCCAGATATCATTTGTAAGGAATTGTTTGTAAATATGTTAGATGATCAACGATACTACCGATAAATTTATTTTTCCCAACTTGGATGATGTTTCTAGCCAATCATCTCAATCACTAAACTATGAAGTCGATGATATTTTTCGAATACATGGATCCTTACAAAAATGACTCAGGTAATGATAAGTTGATTTGTAACGTTCTACCACCCAAGGTCATTGTCATAAGTTCGGACGATAAGGAGGAAGTTAATGGGAGTGAAACTTCAAACGTCGATGATGCTTGACATAAGCGAGTAATGCTTCATGTTATGGGCTATATTTAAATTTTCTAGTTTTATCGAAGATTACCTGTTATGCCCGAACATTTTCTTTAGTTTACTACTTAACAGTTCGCAATTAATAAAATCTTATATTTTATAAAAAGTGGAACGTTTTTTGTACATGAATAAAAGCTGCAACGGTAAAAACATGGAAACGACAATATAACATAAACAACGAATATCATCATTGTAATGTATAAAATACAACTTCAAGCCTTAAATATCATTCAACTTTACATATTTGGTGTTGGAACGGGGTTCGACCATGTGGCTCGATTGTGCCTAACTCGTCCTCATGCAACACGATAAATCTCATACTACTACTCGTATCTTAAAATTTGAGATGTCAATGTTAACCATTTGGCACAATTCATATATCGAACTACAATATTATGCAAGTGACATCTACGAATAACTTATACCGAACAATAGCAAACCGTTGAGACCAACAGTTCAAATGTCTTTCCCGACATTTACTAAGTTTCGAGTTCGTCATTTTAACTTTCGATCTTTACATTCTAGTTCAACAGTTAAATTGTCTATATTTATAGTTAGCACCTGAAGAAAAGATTATAAAATAATTTTTATTATTTAATTTTTGGTTAATAATTCTACTATCCATTGTATATTAAATATATTTATAGGATTTTTTTACACATGTCAACTATCAAATCATGACATTAATATACACCCAAAATGGTCTTTAAAAGATGTTTTGGACATTTTGCACCCAACAAATGACATTTTTGACCACCTATTGTGAAAGTGACAAATTTCTTTTGCAATTGATAATGTCGGACATTTGTGCAAAATCCCCTTATTTGAACTCAACCTCAACTTCAGGCCCATATTTGGAACATGGGCTTAGCACGTGACCGGACTTTTTTTTAAACTTATTGGTAATTAATGATTAACCTCAACTCAATTTATTACGGCTATTGAGCGCTTTTATTAGGTAAATTTAAGCATGTACTTTTCTACTTCTCGAATAGGAATTTGTTTTAAAAAATTCTAACTTCAATATTTGATAGGTCTCAGATTTCCAAGATCCTTCCAATGGTACATTATATGATTGAAATAAGACTGTAATTGTTTTACAGGGGTGTTCTCAACTAAAATTTTAATGAATTTTAAATGATTATAAATTCTAATGAATTTGATGGATTTAAATGGATTCTTACAAATTTCATAAGAATCTCATCAAATATGGTGAAATTTCAAAAGATTTACTTATATATATTTTTAAGCTTGAAATCCATCCAAATCTTTCAAAATCCTTTTATTAATAAAATCTTTATAAATCTACTAATTATTGAGGATACCTAAATTTTAAAGGATTTCATTAAAATTTCAATTGGGGACAACTAAATTTTAATGATTTTAATTAAAATTCAATAAAATCTCAATTGAAGATACATAAATTTAGAATGACTTTTAAAATCCATTGCAATCTCAATTGAGGACATCCCCCTTAAAAGATTTTACTTTTGCTATGTCACCTTTAATAGGAATTTGTTTTAAAAAGATTCTACCTTTGCCATGACACCTTCAATCTTTTTTCTTCTTCTATACATTGGTATGTTGTATGATTGAAATAAGACTGTAATTGTTTAAGTGACTTCTATAGTAAATTCTATTTATTTTAAATTCTTTGAATTGTTGAGCATACTTCCTAGCACCGACTTCTAAAGTTCGTTGCTTTGAACCGCATAGTTCCAAAATCATAGGAGTCGTCTCATAATTCTTGGTCACTCCTCGGACTAGAATGAAGGGATTGATTTCAGAGTTTTTGGTTACCATCTACCATGGTTCCATGAGTGTTTCGCACCTTGGGTGCTACAAAAATTAAATATCAAATTAAAAATAAGTTAGGAGCTTGAGTAATTACACTTAGGTGGTTGGACACCTTCTTGTAATGTCACGGTTTGTAGAATTTCGGATCTCCATAAAAATAAAAAAAATAGAGATTTGAGCCCAATCTTGTATTTTATTAGCTCATAGATTCTTTTAAACATTTTCCATCGACTAGAAACCAAAATTATTGTTTAATGCAGACATGATTATAATGAAATCAAATAAAAAGGAAGGAAAAGAAATGAAAAAGAAAGGCTTGGCTTTTTTCTTTTTCTTTTTTTTTTTAATCTAGATATGTATTTCTCATCATTTGTCTTACAATTCAAGAATATCTTCCTAGTAACAGTAATAAACAGAATAAAGTTTTTAAAAAAGTTAAATATATTAAACAATCGCCATAAAATATGCACTAATAAAGTTAGAAATAAAATTCAATTTATTTCACGGAATAACACCCGTATGTATTGAGCCCGTAATCGTATAAAATAACAATTGTCATCGTATTAATATTTTTTTCAACCACTAGTTAGTTATAGGCGCTAAATTTAAACTTGATTAACTTATTATTTTCTTAATTTTCAACATCCTAATTTGAAATATTTTTACTGACATAAATTGTATCCATGAACGAAATCTTAACTCTCCCCGTCAAAAATAAAAAATAAAAATAATAAATCTCAAACGGTTCCGTTTAGAACTCTATTTAGTCCCAAAACCGTGTTCGCGGACCCCAACTTACCATAAACTTGCTTATATTTTTTGAGGGAAAATTGCAACTGCGGTCCAAACCTTTCTCTTTTGTTGCAAACTTTACCTCAATTTTCACTTTGTGTCATCCACAATCCCAAATCTTTCATATTGTTGTAGCACAAGTACAAACGGAAGGATTCTGTTTGTTTGACCATTAGTTGACCAAATTTTCTCTCTCTCTCTCTCTCTCTCTCTTATTTTTTATTTTTACACTCTTTTGACCAATTTTGACAAATTATGCATAAAATAATTAATACAAAAAAAATAAATAAATTATCTTCTTCCTCATCCCACCTCACCTCACTCCACCCTACCCAAAACAAAACACACACACCCTACAACTACCCACTCTTCCGTCAGCCACCACAACCACCATAGCGCCACCCTCGCCCCATCCCAACCAAACCAAAACCACTATATATTATAATATATGCCTCTTTTACCTACATATTCAAGCGCATTACATGAAAACGGACATGCACCTTCTATTGGCATCCGACCGTTAATAGAACCTTGTAAAAGTAGTACCCAAGCACTGCCAATTCTATCCACAAAAGCTGAAGCTCTTTGACATGAAGTACTTAATGGTAGTTTAAATATGATAGTGGTCCCAATCAAAGATAGATTAAATGGAAATATAATTCTCTTTGGATGAGAAATTTACCACAGTTGGAACAATTTTTCTGATGATTTCTCATTGCAGTGGAATAACATATAAATAGCCTGAGTGGCAACAGAATGCCTAGCCTCAAGGCCCATGATTAACAAGAAGATAAATAAATAACAACTAAAACAACCTAAACAGTCAGGAACGTTCCTTTATTTGTGGAGACCATGTAGAAATCATGTTACTGGAAATCAAGTGGCTGCTTGGACTTGGTCTTGCATGCATGCACTTCTTTATGCCACGTCCTGGTACCTAGGATTCTTCCTAGGGGCTCTACTGGATCTTCGTGGTCCATCAATGCCCGCCCAATCAAGTGGACCCTTATCCTCAAGGTCCAGCGTCGGAAATTGCTCTTTCAACATTTCTGCCTTCTCCCAGGTGGCATCCTCTACTGATAATCCTTTCTGACGTACCAAACATTCCTCAACAAATTTATTACCTTGTTTGATCCAACGAAAGTCAATGATGGACGCAGGTTCGAGCGCTACAGCTCCTTCATTAGTCACAGGGGGTAAGTCGGTGCTAACTGCATTTGGATCGCCCACATATTTCTTCAGCAATGATACATAAAAAACGGGATGGATGCGTGAAGGTTTGCGAGATAATGCATCCGCTGCGGAGTTCTCACGTCCTGGCCTATAGATAATCTCATAGTCAAAGCCAAGTAGTTTGGCCACCCATTTTTGTTGCTATGGGGTGGCCACATGCTGCTCCAAAAAATATTTGAGACTCCGTTGATCTGTGTAAATGAAGAATTTCCTTCCCAAAAGGTATGGTCTCCATGTTCAGATAGCCTCCACAATGGCCAGCATCTCTTTAGCATAGATGGACCAAGATTGCTTGGTCACTCCCAAGGCTCGACTCATGAAGGCAATGGGTCGATTTTGTTGGGTGAGTACCGTCCCTATCCCTTCTCCAGATGCATCAGTTTCAATGATAAATGACTCGTTGAAGTTGGGCATAGCTAATGTAGGAGTAGAAGTCATGGCCTCTTTTAGTTTTTGGAAAGCGGCTTCTGCTTCGTCACTCCAGCTGAACAGTCCCTTTTTAAGGAGATTCGTAAGAGGTCAAGCTAGGGTCCGTAGTTCTTTACAAATTTTCTGTAATACCCTATTAATCCTAGAAAACCACGTAACTAAGTAATGTTAGTAGGACTGGGCCATGCTACCATGGCTGTAATCTTGTTATTATCGACTTTTACCCCTTGGTGTGTCACAACATGTCCCAAATATTCAAGCTCTTGCTGTCCAAAGGTGCACTTGCTAGCTTTAATAAAGAACTTCTGTCGCATTAAAATCTCTAAAGCCTTTCCTACATGTGTCAGGTGGGATTCCCATGTGGGGCTATATATCAATATATGATCAAAAAATACCAAGATAAATCTTCTAAGGTAAGGTCGGAAAATGGAATTCATAACAGCTTGGAAGGTCAATAGAGCATTACATAAGCCGAATGGCATTACCAAATACTCAGTGTACATTATGAGTCCAAAAAGCGATTTTAAGGACATCTTGAGGACTAACCCTTACTTGATGATATCCGGCCCTGAGATCAAGCTTTGTAAAATAGGTAGAACCATCTAACTCGTCCAGCATGTCTTCTACCGTCTGAATTGGGAAGCGATCCTTGATGGCTACTGCATTGAGTGCACGATAATCAGTGCAAAATCGCCAACTTCCATCCTTCTTCTTGACTGATAGTACTGGGGATGAAAAGGGGCTTGTGCTTGGCCTTATAATTCTTTGGTTGAGCATCTCCTGCACCTGTTTTTCGATTTCTGCTTTCTGGAAATAAGCGTAACAATATGGACGAACACTAACAGGTTCAATCCCTTCTCTAAGTGGAATGCAGTGATCTATTTCCCTCACAGGTGGTAACTTGGTAGGTTCCTCAAACACGTCGGCATATTACTCTAACAATTTTTGCATGTCTGGTTTCAAGTTCTCTTTATCTGTACTGGTCCCAGATTGTACACATATAGCAAATAGGGAATGCCCATGCCTCAGCTCCCGAGTCGTTTCTTTAAGTGAAGCGATTTGTATAGGTGATTGATCTGCCCCTTGCAATTTCCCATTTTTGTTGTCCCATTGGAATTCCATGGTTAGAGTCTTCCAGTTACATACAACTGAGTCCAACATCTCCAACCACTGCACACCAAGTACTACACAGATGCCTGCTATAAGAATGACATAAAGTGTAAGTACGAAAGGGATACCCTGAAGATCCACTGGAGCTTTTTCAAATCTGCCTTGGCACTCTAGCTTATCACCATTGGCCACGCGTACAAACATTGGCTCGGTTGGCACTACTGGTAGTCGAAGCAAGTTGGCAACTCGGTTGCTAATAAAATTGTGGGTTGATCCACTATCAATTAACACACTGACTTCTTGGAGACCAATCTTGGCTGAGATCCTCATGGTCTTAGGAGCTGTCCAACCTGATAATGCGTGAAGAGTGATTTTAGGTTCTGGAAGTCCCTCTTTGTCATCCTCAGCTACTTGCCTTCGGTAACATCTTCGATATTTTCTATGGAGGTGTCTCCTTCAAGTAAAATAATTTTTGGTCCTTGACACCGGTGGCCTATTGTAAAACGCTCATTACAATGAAAACATAACCCTTGAGCATGCCTCTTTTGCATTTCATCCCATGTCAATTGTCGAACAGATTTTGTAGGTGCTGCAATTGCAGCCCGAGCTGGTGGTGGAATGGCAAGTGGGGGATGCACTGCTGGAGGTGGACGGATGAACCTCTGTTGTCTTGTGAGCTGATCATCTTTCATTTTTGCCAAACTAATGGCATCCTTCAGCATTTGTGGTTTAAACATTCGAATTCTGTCTGCAATCTCGGCCTTCAAACCCCTCATGAATGTCCCAACTAGTGCCTTTTGAGTCCATCCTCTAACTCGATTTCCAAGCCTTTCAAACTCACGTTGGTACTCCCTTAGAGAGCCGACTTGCCTGACCCGTGATATGGTCTCATCGAAGTCTTCGCAATCTGATGGTCCAAATTGAGCCCATAGTTCATCTTCAAAACCTTCCCATGATATTATCCGACCTTCATTTCGGTATGTCCTCCGGAGCCATTGCCACCACTGGTTTGCCTCACCCTCCAAGTAGAAAGTTTCCAATGAAACCTTCTGGGCTTCAGGAATGGCTTGAAATTCGAAAAATTGGTGCACACGGTTGAGCCATTCCGTAGGATCCTCTCCAGTGTACCACGGAAACTCCAATTTTGCCATTTTTTATGAACACACCAATCGTATTCCTTCAGTTTCTTCCTGCAGCTTGATATCAGGTCGGTTCCTTGAGTTTTCTTCTTGTTCATTATTGCAGATAGTATTACTAGATCCCTCCCCAAATGAACGCAGCATTTCAGACATTCGATTGAAGTTCTCTTCCAAGTGCTGGAGCTTATTGGTGACTCCCAATTCCATACGGTTCATCCCCTCTTGAAGGCCACTGAGCCCAGCCTCCAAGCTCTCAATCTACTCCTTGTTAGTTGCCATTTTAACCTAATAATTTTCTGGCTCTGATACCACTTGATAGTGGTCACAATCAAGGACAGATTAAATGGAAATATAATTCTCTCTGGGTGAGAAATTTACCACAGTTGGAACAATTTTCTGTTGATTTCTCATTGCAGTGGAATAACATATAAATAGACTGAGTGGCAACAGAATGCCTATCCTCAAGGCCCATGATTAACAAGAAGATAAATAAATAACAACTAAAACAACCTAAACAGTCAGGAACTTTTCTTTATTTGTGGAGACCATGTAGAAATCATGTTACTGGAAATCAGGTGGCTGCTTGGACTTGGTCTCGCATGCATGAATCCTTTAATATTAAGGTCCGAGAGCACCAGCACAAGTTTTGTCAAATTTTGAAATTGAAGCACCGAATGATGGAGTGTATGAATTGGATAATATTGAAGTGGTGTATAAGTATGTTGGTGGTTGCAACGCAATGGAGGCGAGTGGATTTTGATTTGGTTTGGTTGGGATTAGATAAGGGGAAGATATGAAATTGGATGGTGATGAAGTTGGTGTAACAACCCCCTACGGTGGTGATGCCTATTGGAGATGCCTTTGGTGGTGGTCAATGGTGGCGATGGGTAACGGGTGGTAGGTAATGGCGGGCGTTTTGTTTGAGAATTGGTTTTGGTTTGGTGGGACGGGGAGAAGATAACTTTTTCTTTTTATTTCATTTTGGTTTTTATAGTATTTTAATTATTTTAGGTAGTAATTATAAGTGGGTGTTTGATAGGCATTTTTATGTAAAAATATATTTTAGAATAGCAAATTTATATGAAATGTGTGGTCGAGAAATAAGGAAATTTTTTTTGATTTATGTGTAATATTATTTTAATAAAGAATGTGTGGTTGAAAAGAAAAGAGAAAAATGCATTTTGAAAAAAATGGCTACCAAACGGAGCCTAAAGTTACAAATTTGCTCTTTTTAAATTGGTCAAAAGAGTCAAAAATAAATAAATTTGATCAACTAACGGTAAAACGGACAGAATCCGTCTATTTGTACTTGTACTACAACAATATGAAAGGTTTGGGACTATGAATGGCAGAAAGTGAAGATTGAGGTAAACGCTTGCAAAAAAGCGCAAAATTTGGGACCTCTGTTGCAATTTTCCCTATTTTTGATTTACGCCTTTTGATTTACGCCTATAATCTTTAAGGAGAACTTTCCTTACATGAGTCGGAGTCCTAAAATATTTCCAACTCCGATCAGAAAAACAATAGTTCTCTATAAAAGGCAGTCACATATCCTTCCCTTCTCCATTCTAATTTCTACAGTCTGAATATTTCAAATTTAATGATTAATTTGAAAACCCATTATGGTTTATTCTGTCCGTCGAGTTCAGCGTTACTCAATGCATTCGTCTGGAGTTCGGAGGCATTCTCAGTATCAGCACGGCAGGTTAACTCAACGCTTCTCCGTCCCACTTGTGGCTTATTTTCACCATACGCCTATAATGCAAGAAAACGTCTCCGAGTTTCAGTCTTTCGTGGCTGAATCGTGGCATCGCGTGCCTGTTCAGCCACATCCAATGGTAGACGAGACGCTTATATGGGAAGAATCAGATATTTTTGCTCACCTGAGGTCGAATTTATCTCGTGATCATGGTTTCTCCCAAGACACTATTCTAAAACTCTTGAACACGAGAAGTTTTGTTAAAACGAAAGACAGAAAAGACAGTGGAGAAGGGCCCGAAATTTGTGTGGTTTGCCAAGAAGAATACGAAGAAGATGAGAGAATTGGAAGACTTCATTGTGGACACGAATACCATGTCGATTGCATATCGAAGTGGCTGTTGCAAAAGAAAGTTTGCCCCATCTGCAAAGCCGAATCATTACCGGATGGAAAGAACAGTTGAGGAAATAAAAATTAATCGAGAAATCTACAGATTATGTTCAAAATATTTTTACCTATTTGCTATTCGTTTCTTGAAGAGTAATTGGGTTTCTATATTCTGTTTCTGATTTTTATTTGAAATTGTATAAAAATAAATGCAGATGGAGTTCAAAGTTAATTGATTGTCAGTTTAGTTTGGAAATTTTTCATGTATTTATTTCTTGTTCTGTTCTGTTTAGGTAAGTGAATATGAATTGGTAAGTAAATTCTTTTGGGTGTGTTTATTTAGGTAAGTTGAATATATAGTTTAGAAGGTAATTAATTGGTATGAGTGTGTTTATTTAATTAGTTCAGTGTACAGTCCATATTTGGTTCAATTAAAAAAAATTGAATAAAATTTAACTCAAAATTAATAATTAATTTTAACCACACATTCTATCAAAATCCACTAAGAATTTAAATATCTATCTAAATCAAATAGGGGCATAAATTAGAAGACAAATTACTTGAAGGATTTTTCTCTTTGTACATCGAGGTTGAAGCCCCGGTGTACAGATCTCCTCACAAGGAGAGGAGGGGGGGGGGGCGTACGACGAATAAAAAAATCGTGAGTCCCCTCTTGTGAGAAGGTCTGTACACCGGAGCATACAAATAGCATGTCTCTTGTTCGGATTTTGGAAAATGCCCTGTGTACAGGAAATTTTTTCACAAATATTCTACAGGGTAGTCACATAGGGGTGGACTCCACTACTGCGTGTATTTATCTATATAAATTTTCCAGTAAGTGTAGCATTGTCCTTGAATTTTATGGTAAGCAGAAAGAAGTTAAATCAATTTGGTTTGTCAGATTTCATTAATGAGATTATGGGATAAGATCAAATTAAATGCGCACAATCTGATTCTAAATTCACAAAATCATGTTTGTAATTTCTTAAAGGATAATGATGAAGCTGATTATATTATTTTTCGTGTTAACTTTTATTATATCCACGTAAAAAGAGGTGCCTTCGAGAAGATAAATTTTACATTAATTATGATTTTCATATTTTAAATTTTAAAATTAATTGAGTTTAACTTTTTTTCCTGAAGATGTATGCTTGGAATATATAGATTTAATATTTAATTACGTATTTCCAATTTTAAATTCTAAAATCAGCGGATCAACTATTTTATCTAGGTTGAATGATATTATGCTATAGTATATTGTTAATCCAATTTAAAATTATAAAATTAATTGACCAACAATTAATGGAACACTAAATTGAAAGAAGAATACTATACAAAGTAAAATCATTTTCCCGAATTATAAACATGTAAATAAATAGATATAAATATAATAATAGTTGGGAAAGAAGACGAAATCCATTTGAACTTTTGAACGAAGAATAAACGGAGAGCATATTAGCGGAATGGAAACAGAAAAGGAACTGTTTAGAAAAGAAATCTGAAATTAAATTTTATAAATAGATAGTGTCATTTGTCGTTCTTGGAATTTGGTTTAAAGATTGAAAATTTTAGTTAAGTATAAAATATGAAAAGTGATTTTGGGTCAACTTTGGACAAATATTTAGATTTGATCCAATAGTCAAATTATGAATATAAATAGAATAACTTGTTCTACTCATCGAGTAGATCATCGTGATACGTTTGAAATCTCAAAATCAATTTCGGATGAATGAGAAACTGCAGTCCAAATTTTAAAAGAAAAAGAGGAAAACTTGGTCGGGATATTTACCCAATTATATCGCTGGCCTAACGATGAGATTGTCGCTCGAGCAACAGGCGGGCGAAAAGTTTCTGTTGAAAATAGACACTAGCATTTGAGCGAGAGGCTAGAGACAAGCTAGCGATAGCAAGGGATGCTTTCCTTCGTGAAAGTTGCTGAGTTTGGAGTGTGCCACTTCACTCACAACCTTCCATCTTCTATAAATAGGACATTTTAGACGTTCATTATGAATCTCATATCATTTGCATTGAGCATTATATCAAAAACTTTTGAAATTTTTTTTCCAAAAATCATTTTCTTGTAGAGGGAAGAATTTCATTCGATCTTGCTATTGCTTGTGGTTTGAAGTGCTTCTACCACAAGTTGTATCCATTGTATTTTGGGAGACAAGCGCCGTAGTCTGTTAACACATTTGCAAGGTAATTTTGTCTTAAGGAAAAAGAATTATTCACTTGCCTCAAATTTCTTTTCCTTACTTCTTGTTATTCTTCTTCTTTCTTTTCATAGAGTTTAATTACGCTCTTCCGAATTAAACTTAACCATTTTTTTAAACAATCACTTCTCTACACATATCACCAACAATTTTAAGACAAAAAATTGTGGTTGTTTGTTGGAAAACAAACCCTTTCCTTCATCTTTGGAATAAGCCTTCATGTGCTATTCATTTATTTCATTTGGTGGATTGAACATATGTTTGTGTAACAGAAATGAACATCGTTGAGACTACTTCAAGTCAAATAACGAATGGTACTAACCATGTGGTTCCACCTTTGGCTATACGTATATCAGACTCTCATATCCTACATGGGTAAAAATCGAAAAAGTTTAGAGGTGTGAGTTTCAAAAGATGGCAACAAAAGATGTAGTTCATCTTACTATTTTGAATTTGTCAAAATTCCTAAAAGAAACCGCTCCTGTTGTACAAGAAGGAGAAAATAATAATGAGTCGATTATTTCATTGGATGCATGGAAGCACTCGAATTTTCTTTACAAAAATTACATCCTAAATGGATTGGACAATACTCTTAATAGAGTGTATAATTCAAAGGACTCTGCCAAATATTTATGGGATTCATTGGAGAAAAAATACAAGATCAAGATTGTCGAAACGAATAAGTTTATTGTCGGCAAATTTTTGGACTACAAAATGGTAGACTCAAATACCGTGATAAGTCAAGTGCAAGAACTTCAAATTCTACTTTTTGACATACATGCTGAAAAGATGGAATTGAGTACGTCGTTCCAAGTTGCGGCCATCACCGAGAAACTCTCTCCTATGTGGAGAGATTTCAAGAACTATCTCTAGCACAAACGTAAGGAGATGAACTTAGACGAATTAATATTCCATCTGAGGATTGAGCCATTGAGGAAGACTATAGAAACACCAAAAAAAAAAAAGTCTATTGTTCAACTTGAAGCGAATTTTGTTGAAACCGATTCAAAGGTCATTAATAAGAAGAGTAAAATCTCCAGTGTTGCATCAAGAAGAGACAACTCCAAAAATGCCAAGAAGTTTAAAAACAACTATTACAATTGTGGAAAGTCAGACATCGTTCAAACGAGTGTCGAAATTCGATGAAGACTGTACAAGCAAACATAGTTAAAAGAGACACCCATTCTGAAGGAGTTCAAGAGATGAGTCTCTTTGCAATTGTTTCTCAATGCAATATGGTTGGTAATTCAATGGATTGGTGGGTCAATATTGATGCTACCCTCCATGTTTGTGCAAATAAGACCATGTTTTCAAACTATCATGAAATGGAAAGAGAATAATTATTCATGGAGAATTTTGCAAGTTCAAACGTTGAACTACTTGAAAATATCACATTGAAAATGACTTCCAAAAAGGAACTAGTCCTCAATAATGTCCTCCACGTGCCGAATACTCACAAAAACCTGCTTTCGAGGTCTCTACTTAGCAAGAATAGCTTTAAACTTGTATTTGTATCGAACAAGTTCACACTTACGAAAAATGATATGTATATTAGTTAGGGTTATCTTAGTGAATGAATATTCAAAATGAACGTCCTAATAATTGTACCAAAAAGCATTATAAATAAATATTCTAAGTCATATTATATACTTGAGTTGTCTTGTTTATGACATAGTCGATTAGGATGCCTCAATTACAAATCTATGCACAAATTTATGAATCAAAGTTTAATTTCGATGCTTAAGAATAATCCTAATAATAAGTGTGAAGTATATGTTGAAGTAAAGATGGCCAAAACATCTTTTTACTCTATCCAAAGGAGCACAACACCTTTAGAATTAATACATAGAGATATATAAGAAATACTTTATAACTTTCATTGATTATTGTACAAAGTATTATTATGTCTTTTCACTAAGTAAATTCGAAGCCTTAGACGTATTCAAAAGTATAAGACGAAAGTTAAGAATCAACTTGTTAAACAAATAAAGAATATTCGTAGTAACAAAGGTGGTGAATACGGGGCACGATTTGAAGAATATTGTTTCGAACTTTAACTTATTCATCAAACAATGACAACTTACTGATCTCAATCGAATGGTATTGCTGAACGTTGAAGTTAAACTCTTAAAGACATGATGATTGCAATGTTGATAGATTCAAGTCTTTCCCAGAACTTGTGGGAGAAAGTTATTCTATTGGCAAATAACATTCCTAACAAGATACCCCTTAAGAAAATGGGAGAGACTCTATAGGAACTATGGACATGTCATCCTCATTCCTACTAACACTTGGTTTGGCTAAAGGTTGAAGTACCTAAACCTAAATAAGTGAAAATCGCTACCAAGATGACTAATCGCATATTTATTGGATATGCCAATAATATTATTGCATATCATTTCCTTGTACATAAATTTGAAATTTAAGATGTACATGAAGGAACCATGATTGAATCATGAAATGCATCATTCTTCAAGAATATTTTTCCATGTAAAGGTAAAGAAACTACAATTTCAAATAAAAGAAATTATGATACAACAAAAGGCATTTCGAATGAGGAAGAACCAAAGCGTAATAAAAGAGCTACAATATCTACTTTGTTTCACCCAATTTTTCTAACCTATATGGTAGGAAAATGATATAATGACTTTCGATGAAGCAATGTCTACACCAAAAGCACAGTATTGGAAAGAAGCTATCAATAGTGTGATAGATTCTATACTGCAAAATCATAATTGAGAGTTAGTTGATTTATCTCCTGAAAATAAGCCTTTAATGTGTAAATGAATTTCAAAAAGAAACTAAAATCGAATGGATCTATTGACAAATATAAGGCTAGATTTGTTGCTAAAAGATATAGATAAAAAAGAAAGGACTTAACTTCTTTGACACCTATTCACCTGTAATTAGAATCACTTCGACAAAGTTGTTAATGGCAATTATAGCAATACACAATCTTGAGATTCGTCAAATAGATGTAAAACTGCATTCCTAAATGGTGGATTGGAAGAGAAGATATACATGGAATAACCCAAGCAAAATGTTTATAAACTTATTAAATCCTTGTATGGATTGAAACAAGTTCCTAAACAATGGTCAAATGGATTTAAAATAAACGAGTATGAGAAGTGTGCATACATCAAACAAACACTGAAAGCCTATGTGATTGTATGAGTATATGTAGACGACATGTTGATAATGGCTAATAGCCACAATATAATGCAAAATACTAAGGGTCCGTTTGATTGCAAAAATGGAATTTGGGTGGAAAGAAAACGAATTTCAAGGAATTGAATTGTCTAGAAATTGTTTCCTGAGAATTGTAAAATTATTGTGTTTGATTGGCATAATTTTCAACGTGTAAAATGTTGAAATAAAAGTATTTTTTGGTATTCATTTGATTTTATTTTACATAAAAATTGTTAATTAAAGGTATAGAATTTATTGGTATTGGGGATGAAATTTGTTTCCATTGCAAAAAATTTTTAAAAATAAAAAATTCAAGAAAATCATCTATGTTTTAATGTTCGTTTGGTTTTGTTTTACATGAAAATTGTCAATTAAAGGAAAATATTTTTTTACAATTAGGGATAGAATTTGTTTCCATTACAAACAAAAAAAAAAAGAAAACAAAAAAATAATAATAATAAATCATCAACATTGCCTATAGGTGGGAATTGATTTTCCCACAAAAGCTGGAAATTGTCTACGTGGCTGGAAAAATGGAGAAAACCTATTCCCTAGAAAATAATGGTATCAAACATGCAAAAAATGGAACTTGGAATTGGAATTCCTAGTTCCATGGAAAACTTTGCTTCATCAAACACTACCTAAGAGAATTTTAATGAAACATTTTGATTAAGTGTGGCTAATGTGATATTATGAATCAAGATCTCTAGAACATCGGAAGAAAATATACTTTCCAAACTTCACTACATTGAGAGACTCAATCGAACATAGCATTTTCTGTTAATAAGCTTAGTAACTTCACAAGTAATCCAAACCATGATTATTGGAAGGCTTTAACAAGGGTTCTTAGGTACTTGAAGTATACATTAACCTAGGAATTACAGTTCACAAAATATTTCGGGGTATTAGAAGGATATTGTGATGTGATTTGGATATCCAACATGAAAGATTCTAAGTCTACTAGTGGTTATGTATTTATCATTGGTGAAGTTGTTGTATCATGGAAGTTGACAAAGTAAACGTGTATAGCCCAATCAACAATGGAATAAGAGTTTTTGCTTTGGACAAATCGAAGAAGAAGCAGAATGGCTTTGTAACTTCTTGAAAGATATTCCATGTTGGTCTAAGTTGGTACCTGCAGTAAGTATACATTGTGATAGTCAATCGGTGATTGAAAGGGCGCAAAGCAGGATGTATAATGATAAGTTTAGACATATACGTCATAGATACAATACCATTAAGCAACTGATCTCCAATGGCATTATCTCCATGGATTATGTGAAATCAAAGGAAAAAATCGTGGATCCACTTACGAAAGGTTTACCTAGAGATCAAGTACATTGCCTATTGAAAGAATTGAGATTAAAGCCTACTATGTAAGAATCTTTGTAATGGTAACCCCACCTTATTGACTGGAGATCCCAAGATCTTGGTTCAAAGGACAATTAACTTATGAAAATTCAATCAAGCAGCAAGGGAAATACTTCCTAACTCATTCCTATAATAATTAAAGTGCTTTCTGTAGAATGTTAAATGTTAAGATATACTTTTAATGATTTCTATGTCTTGACTAAGTCAAGTAGAGTAGGGTAGAATATTCTTAATAGAAGGTCATTTATGTAAGTGTAAGGTGGGGCCGCCTTAACAAAAATTGTTCTAGGCTGAAATTTTATAAACACTTATGAAATCCAAGTGTGGTCCAAGGCCAAACTAAACTAAGTCATGAGAACATGAACGATTTAGGAAAGACATCTATGCGAGTAATATTATCTTAGTTTACACTAACGACTGAATGGCTCTAGACATCATGTTCTCCAATTAGCTAAGTAAATTCGATAGTATTTCATAGAGAAGGTTCAAAATGGAAAGCTACCTAACCTGATGCAGTGTTTTCTGCTCTTTCTCTGCCTAACCTGATGTAGTGTTTTTTGCACTCTCTCTCTACAATGTATCATACTTTCGTATAGCGTGAACATATTCGAATTTCCATTCATGTGGAGATTGTTGGAATTTGGTTTAAAAATTGAAAAACAATGTTTTAAGTAAAAAATATGAAAAGTGACTTTGTGTCAACTTCAACCAAATATTTGAGCTTGATCCAATAGTCAAACTATAAATATAAATAGACTAACTTGTTCTATTCGTTGAGTATACCGTTGTGGTATATTTGGAATCTCAAAACCAATTCCGAATAAATGAGAAATTGTCGTACAGAGTTGGAAATAAAAGAGAAAAAAATGGTTGGGATATTTGTCCAACTCCATCACTCACCTAGCGATGAGATTGTCGTTCAAGCGATTGACAGGCTAAAAGTTTCTGCTGAAAATATGATACTAGCGCTCAAGCAAGAGACCAAGGACAAGCTAGTGACAACAAAGTTCTCTTCGTGAAGGTTGTTGAGTTTGCGGTGTGTCACTTCATTCACAACCTCTCCTCTTCTATAAATAAGACGTTTTAGACGTCGATTATGAATCTCATATCATTCACATTGAGTATTATATCAAAAACTCTCCAAAACTCATTTTAAAATCATTTTCTTGTAAAGGGAAGAATTTTGTTTGAGTTCATTGTTGCTTATGGTTTGAAGTGCTTTTACCACAAGTTATATCCATTGTATCTTCGAATACAAGTACCGTCATCCGTTAGCACCGTTGAGGGGTAATATTGTCTTAAGAAAAAATGTTAATCACTTGTCTCGGATTTCTTTTCCCTACTTTCTTGTTATTTTTCTTTTTCTTTTCATAGAGTATAATTTTGCTCCTGCGAATTAAACTTAACCATTTTTTTGTTGACAAATGACAATTTATCTACGCACATCACCAACAGTTGTTTCGTTTGGTGGTATTCAAATTTCTTTGAACAATGACACCCCTCTTTTAAGAGGATTTGTGGATATTTTTGACACGCATTAAAATAAGATAGGATAATTGATAATGTTTCAAATTATTTTTCGTTTCTAAATAAGTCAATGATACTTACTCGATTTAAACGTTATTTTCAATATTTATGGTAACGAGAAAGAATTTTCACAATAAAACTTGGTGTATCAACTGTTTGATTGTTAATTCGATTCGTATAAACTGTTTAATGTGCAAGTCTACTATTTACACATAAATATTCTTTTGGAATGTAAATTTGTTCAAGTAATGCTCAAAATTTTAGAGGGGAAAAGTTTGGGTTATCCAATAAAAACCTCTTCATGTTTCGTCAAATTGACATCTAACTAAAAATTTGTTTATACATGTTTGAGTTTTTACCTTTTTGTTACTTCATTTTAATTTTTACCAACAAAAGAATGATTTATTTTATAATTTATTCCCTTAAAAATAAACTTTTGAAGCTTAGAAAATATATTTAACATGTATTATTTTCTTTTTTTATTTAAAAATTGTAACTTGGGTTTGCTTTTGTTTCAATCGTTGAAAGGTTAATCATTCTGGTTTTATTGTTCTATTTACATTAATATGAATTACAACGTCCTAATTTTCACATACAAGTACAGAATAATAAAGAACATGCATGATTAATTATGTGTCTTGGTGAAATTATGCTTTAACTAGGAAAAAACAATTATCCTAAAGTATATTTTAATATAAAGCGATTTTTACGTAGTGACAATATATTATCCTTTGTAATATAACAACAAATTTTGTAAAAGTCAATAAGACAATATATTATCCTTTGTAATATAACAACAAATTTTGTAAAAGTCAATAAGATGGTGAAAGAGATTCTCAATTTTTAAATAGCATCTTATATGTAAAAGAGAGCATCTTAATGTGAGTTACAACAAGCCTATTTATTTTGGTTGTTCATTTTGCTTCTTCAAAAAATATTTATTTTTTTCTCATTTTTTGTTTAATCTAAAAGTAATGTTTTTTAGCTCCACTAGAGTTGTAAGCCCAACTTAAATGATGGTAGATGATAAGTTAAACGAAATGTAGAATTAAATGGCTTTACTTATCATTTAATGTCACATTAACACCATGTAGATTGGGGTTGCAACCCCAATGGGTCTAAATAACATTACTCTTAATTAAGTATTATATGTCAATGAGCAATTGACTTTGTAGTTTATTAAGCCTCTATTTGGTTCAACTAAAATACTGATTAAAATTTAAGTAAAAATCAACAATTAAATATTACATTTCATGAGATTCATAACTTTATAAACCAAACATTGCATCCAATTTTATAAAAATGTACTAAAATTTGCTTCTTTTTTTTTTTATCTAAATAAAACGAGTTAATTGTCCCAATAATCGCTAAGGTTGACATCTTCAATTCCTCACCACACTTTAAGATGTCGAGTTTTGACCATTAAACTTTTTGAAGTATTGAATGTTACTTACTGGAATCAATTCCATTTTGCATCTCTAATGAAATAGCTGACCTGATAGACAGGATTCACAACTAGCGCCTCATCATCGTTAGCAATCATGGAAGATAGACAATCCACGTAAGAAAGATACATTTGATTGCTCACTATACTTTGATAGATATCTTTGATTGCTCACTGTACTTTAAGCT
>NC_036257.1:6638374-6669929 GCF_002742605.1 Olea europaea var. sylvestris | reverse complement strand
TATATATATATATTGTGTGTGTGTGTGTGTGTGTGTTAGTGTTATGTTATTATGTGTTTAGAAAATTCTTTCTGGGCTGAACATTTTATTAAATTATTTCGTCGACGAAATTATTATGTGTTATTATAGTTGTTAAGTTGAATGATAGAAGTCAAAAACTCGAGTGTTTTTGAAACTATATTGCAGTTTATTAATATGTTTGAATGTGTTTGCTTGTTGATATACTTCTTTACATTTTCGAGTTTCATAAAATACTGAAGTTATATCATATTATCAAATTATCGATGCCATTAATGCCACATGTTCTTCTATGTATGTAATAAAATAAGATATTTGAAAGAGGGCGTAACAGTTCGAATAGTTATGTTTAGATGAAGTCACCTAAGTGAAATCAAATCAAAGTATATTTGCTCAATTGAACAAAATTTAAGCAAAACAATCAAAAGGAAAATGGTGATCAAATTTGATTTGATTGTGTCCCATATTATATTTCATCAGTGAAGTAATTAAATAAAATGTTCAGCCTGAAAAGAACTTTCTAGACACATAATAACACAACATTTGAGATTAAGCAAATTTGGTATAAGAAAATGAGACAACGATTCAAAATAATAGCTAATTTTCTAGCTGAAATTAGGTTGAAGGAAAAGGTTGGAACACATAGTATATCATACAAGATTTTTATTTAAAAATTGTAACTTGGGTTTGCTTTTGTTTCAATCGTTGAAAGGTTAATCATTCTGGTTTTATTGTTCTATTTACATTAATATGAATTACAACGTCCTAATTTTCACATACAAGTACAGAATAATAAAGAACATGCATGATTAATTATGTGTCTTGGTGAAATTATGCTTTAACTAGGAAAAAACAATTATCCTAAAGTATATTTTAATATAAAGCGATTTTTACGTAGTGACAATATATTATCCTTTGTAATATAACAACAAATTTTGTAAAAGTCAATAAGACAATATATTATCCTTTGTAATATAACAACAAATTTTGTAAAAGTCAATAAGATGGTGAAAGAGATTCTCAATTTTTAAATAGCATCTTATATGTAAAAGAGAGCATCTTAATGTGAGTTACAACAAGCCTATTTATTTTGGTTGTTCATTTTGCTTCTTCAAAAAATATTTATTTTTTTCTCATTTTTTGTTTAATCTAAAAGTAATGTTTTTTAGCTCCACTAGAGTTGTAAGCCCAACTTAAATGATGGTAGATGATAAGTTAAACGAAATGTAGAATTAAATGGCTTTACTTATCATTTAATGTCACATTAACACCATGTAGATTGGGGTTGCAACCCCAATGGGTCTAAATAACATTACTCTTAATTAAGTATTATATGTCAATGAGCAATTGACTTTGTAGTTTATTAAGCCTCTATTTGGTTCAACTAAAATACTGATTAAAATTTAAGTAAAAATCAACAATTAAATATTACATTTCATGAGATTCATAACTTTATAAACCAAACATTGCATCCAATTTTATAAAAATGTACTAAAATTTGCTTCTTTTTTTTTTTATCTAAATAAAACGAGTTAATTGTCCCAATAATCGCTAAGGTTGACATCTTCAATTCCTCACCACACTTTAAGATGTCGAGTTTTGACCATTAAACTTTTTGAAGTATTGAATGTTACTTACTGGAATCAATTCCATTTTGCATCTCTAATGAAATAGCTGACCTGATAGACAGGATTCACAACTAGCGCCTCATCATCGTTAGCAATCATGGAAGATAGACAATCCACGTAAGAAAGATACATTTGATTGCTCACTATACTTTGATAGATATCTTTGATTGCTCACTGTACTTTAAGCTCATAGTTTGAAGAGGACAAAGTGGAGTTAATTGTTTAAATAATCACTAAATTTAAGTTGACATTCTTTATTGCTTACTACATTTTAAGATGTTGAGTTTTGACCGCTAAACTTCTCAAAGTATCAAACGTTACTTACAGGGATCATTTTCATTTCATGTTTCTAATGGAATAACTGATTTGACATATGAATTTCACAGCTAACTTACCATCATGCCCAATCAAAGAAGAGGGATGGTCCATCTAAGAAATGCGTCTTTAATTGCTCATTATACTTTGGGGAACGTCTTTGATGGTTCACTATACATTAAGCCGGTAAGAGTTTTGGCCACTAAAGTTGCGTTTAACTTCTTGTTTTCTAACTATTTTTCATTTTCAATTTTGGAAAACACTCAAAACTCGTTTAGTCTAGCATTTTCTAAATGTGCTTTCGAAAACAATGTTAAATTTATAACGTAAAACTCAAAATGAGTTTTAACGTTTTTGGTTTTTTCACTGTTTCACTGAAACTATTCAAAATATTGAAAATAAATAATTAAATGAAATTTATTTACATAAAATTCTAAAAGTTATAAATTATAAAAAACATAGATATGAAATTTTAAAAAAATAAAATTGTAAAAATTTAATATTAAAAAAATTCATAAATTCTAAAAAAATAAAGAATTTAAAATTTTGAAAAATAAAATCTAAAAAATTAAATTTCGAATACAAATAAATTCTTGAAAATAAAATTATAAAAAATAAAAAATAAAAATTTTGAAAAATAAAATTCTGAAAAGATAAAAATTATAAAAAATAAAAATAATTCAAGTTCTTAATGATTATTTACATAAATATTCTAAAAAATATATTTAAAGAACAAAGATAAAAATTCTCATTCTACATAATTAATTTTTGTTTTTATTTCCTATATTTTGTCAACTAAATTTATTATTTGTTTTTGTTTTACTTTTGTAGTGAATTTCATTTTTAAGATTTACCAACTTTAATATATATTATTTGATTGTATTTTAACATAATATTATTCCATTTTACTGAATATTCAATTTTATGGAATAAAATGCCATGAAATATTTTTTTCTCAAAATTTCATATCAAACGTGTTTTCTAGTTTTCTATTTTTAAAAAACAAATTTTTAAACTAACAAACCAAATGCATTTATGTTAATCTTAAAATAGACCCTCAAAACAAAGAACATAATATAATCTTAAACTTGAAAATTGAAAATAGAAATACAAACCAAATGAGCCTTAAACTTCTCAAAGTGACGTCGAGATGATATGGACACTTAGATTGTGTTTATTTTTTGTGTATAATTATAGTGTTATTATGTGTTTAGAAAATTCTTTCTGGGCTGAACATTTTATTAAATTATTTCGTCGACGAAATTATTATGTGTTATTATAGTTGTTAAGTTGAATGATAGAAGTCAAAAACTAGAGTGTTTTTGAAACTATATTGCAGTTCATTAATATGTTTGAATGTGTTTGCTTGTTGATATACTTCTTTACATTTTCGAGTTTCATAAAATACTGAAGTTATATCATATTATCAAATTATCGATGCCATTAATGCCACATGTTCTTCTATGTATGTAATAAAATAAGATATTTGAAAGAGGGCGTAACAGTTCGAATAGTTATGTTTAGATGAAGTCACCTAAGTGAAATCAAATCAAAGTATATTTGTTCAATTAAACAAAATTTAAGCAAAACAATCAAAAGGAAAATGGTGATCAAATTTGATTTGATTGTGTCCCATATTATATTTCATCAGTGAAGTAATTAAATAAAATGTTCAGCCTGAAAAGAACTTTCTAGACACATAATAACACAACATTTGAGATTAAGCAAATTTGGTATAAGAAAATGAGACAACGATTCAAAATAATAGCTAATTTTCTAGCTGAAATTAGGTTGAAGGAAAAGGTTGGAACACATAGTATATCATACAAGATTAAATTGTCTGAAATCTTTACAATACCTATATGAGTAATAGCAATGTTGTTGCCATTAGGAAGTGTAGCAGTGTGGATACTTGCTTTGTGATGCTAGTGAACAGAGTGATTTCACAAATCATATGATCCGTAGCATCTAAGCCCAGAATCCAAGGTGTGTACTGTTACGCCTATGAATTATCACTCCATATTGGGCCACCTTATTGGACCCGAGCTAGGCCCATTAGTGTTGGGCCTCAAAGCCGAGGCTCTAAGAAGCCTAGCCGAGGCGCCATCGAGGCCATAAAAAGCCCAGTCGAAGTGCCTATCACTTTGCTCACCTCATACTGGGCTCAAACTTAGGCCCATTAACCTGCCTTGGCCCATTTCACGTCATTTCTCTATATATATGGATTCAATTCACAACTTACGGTATGTTCTAAATACTCTAGCCAAATCCCCTATCTCTCTACTATTGCACTCTATATATCTATCTCCGTTCGGCCGTTGACTTGACCGTCGGAGTGCAAATGGTCGCCGGACCTTTTTCTTCTCCGGCGACCTTTGCCTCTTGACGGGATGCTACTTGCGCAGGTTTCGAGGGGACGAAGCTAGGGTGCCTGTTGGAGCCATTTTTGGAGGTCAACAGATTGGCGCCGTCCGTGGGAATCGTTACATTAACCATGTTATACCACGTATAAAATGCCATCGGCAAATTCTATTTTTCCGATCAGTTCTCTACCAAAAAGAGGTCAAAAAAGCAACAACAAAATGAAAGAAAAAAGGCTACTGGAATTGGGAAATTTCTTCAAAAATGACAACTACAGTTAAGGGAAGATAAATGATTTCAATAAACAAAACATGTCGAAGGAAGAGGCATTGTTTTGCTCCATGGTCTCAGCCATATTCACCCATTTTATTAGAAGAGACCAACACCAAATGGAACAGAAACCCAGCTGCAGGGAGAAGAAAAATTAAGGCAAGTCCCACCACAAAATATAGAATCTCTCCATAAAGCTTTGATGTACAAGGAAAAACAAATTGGATTTTTCGACATCCAACCATCTCCGTCGCTGCCGACTTTACTCGTCAAAACTGTGAAGCATCCATGGCCCACCATAGCTTCAGATGACAACTTTGCCAATCACCGAATGGAGCAACAACCACTATTTAGTCAGCCCCGCATTTCACCACATCCTACAAGGGTGTTGAGGCGGTCACCGGCACTCTCGACATCCCAAACTACTCCAATAACCGAACAAGTGACACCCATTATTGTTGAGGCAACCGTAGCATTTTGTGGTCTCCAGTGAGGTCGCCCGACGATGGAAGGTCTTCGGCATTTATTTTCCTTTGTGCTTAGCATTAATTTGATGGAATTTGATTGAGGGAAGATGTGATGGTGGCGTGTTGGTTGGGTTAGAAATGGTCTCTCAGCCGACTTCTACAGGCTATTTTGAATGGCAATTGGTACTTTCTCTGACCTACATAATTAATTTCATCCACTTCAACATATTAAATTGTAGGTTAGTTGTTGGGCTTAATTGGATTTGGCCTAATGTTCGTGTAAAGTTGGGCCCATATTATTCTTGTGATCCAAAGTGCTCTACCCGATTTATCCTTTTACATGGACCTTTTTTTTAACAAATATGGCCCGACGAATTCATGGTTTTAAGATACCTTTATTGGGTCCAGAGTTTATTTTATGCTCCTTAGATCTTACTATACTAGCATGGATAATTAATATTTATTGGGCTCACTACTTTTACTTGATCCAACTAATTTCAATAGGCTTGCTAGACACTATTCCCACACCTATACCCATTTTCCACGAGACAATTTGTTTCCAGTGAGCTCCATTTTCGGGCAGCCACAACTTATTTTCAATGAAAAATTTATCAACTTTGACCTGTTGCTTCTATTTGATTTGATTGGAATTTAATTGGGCTAAAATTATTCCTTTCTTGCTCGATGCTAACTAAATTTTGGGTGATTCAAAAATGTCTGTCACTTGAGTTAATCACAGTAGCTGTGCTATTAAATGCTCAAATTCCTCCAAAGACGAGTCTCGTATTTCTTGTGTGATTTCTGCACTATATTGTGAAAATGGTGCGTGGTAATATCATAGTTCAACACAATCACAAGCTACTAAAGAAATTAAAAATCACAACTATGCACACCAAGTATACAACGAAATTCTTAAGCTCGGATCCTTATTTAAAGGCCCTTTTGATCATCATCTATATTATCCGAGGCTAAATTGTAAGACCTCACATTTTGAAGAAGAGATAAGCTCTTGAATTTTTTATTTATTGAAGATGAGCCCCAACTTATAGATTTTTTATTATATGAGACTGAATTTTATTAGTCATCATTCCTTGAATAAGGGACGAGGCAAATCGCCAGATGTTTATCCCTAGCTTCGCGGGATGCTTATTCCCCGCCTCATTATCGTCGAGCCTAGCTCTAAATCCTCGTCTATCCGATGCCAGCTTATAAGACTCCGATCGTTTGACACTTCTCCAGATGTTTATCCCTGGCTTCGCGGGATGCTTATTCCCCGCCTCATTATCGTCGAGCCTAGCTCTAAGTCCTCGTCTATCCGAGGCCAGCTTATAGGACTCCGATCGTTTGACACTTCGCCAGATGTTTATCCCTGGCTTCGCGGGATGCTTATTCCCCGCCTTATTATCGTCGAGCCTAGCTCTAAGTCCTCGTCTATCCGAGGCCAGCTTATAAGACTCCGATCGTTTGACACTTCACCAGATGTTTATCCCTGGCTTCGCGGGATGCTTATTCCCCGCCTCATTATCGTCGAGCCTAACTCTAAGTCCTCGTCTATCCGAGGCCAGCTTATAAGACTCCGATTGTTTGACACTTCGCCAGATGTTTATCCCTGGCTTCGCGGGATGCCTATTCCCCGCCTCATTATCGTCGAGCCTAGCTCTAAGTCCTCGTCTATCCGAGGCCAGCTTATAAGACTCTGATAGTTCGGCTCTTCGCCAGACAAATGTTCCCCGGCTTCGTGAGATGTCTTTTCCTTGCCTCACTATTGTTGAGCTTAGCTCTAAGTCCTCGTCTACCCGAGGCCAGCTTATAAGACTCCGATAGTTTGACATTTCATCAGAGGTTTATTCATGGCTCCACAAGATGAGTATCCCTCGCCTCACGCTGTCCACAGCTTGACAAACCTTCAACCCACCTGAGGCAGAGTCCTTTGTGGATCATCGCTTCGGTTGTTGTGTTCTCCCTTGAGCTTTACTGACCTTCATCCATCTCCCGCATCGATCGCAGATGAGCTCCCCATTCAGCTTTAAGAAGTTTAAACACACTTGAGGTAGAGTCCCTTGTGGGTCATCGCATCGGTGGCAGATGAGCTCCTCACTCAGCTTTACAAAGTTTAGACGCACCTGACACGGAGTCCCCTATGGGTTATCGTCTCGGTGGTCGCGTTCCCTCCTAAGCTTTACAAAGTTTTAGCCGTTTCCCAACGCGTCGTCCCCTGTGGGTCAGCGCACCGGTGGCAGATGAGCTCCTTCCTCAAGTAGCATTGAAGTTTCAGCGCCTCAATTGAAGATGTGTCCCAACCATCAGCTTCACAAACTTCAGCATCTCCCATGCGTTGTCCTATGAGTCAGCGCTTCGGTAGAGACAGTTGAACCTACAATCGCAGCAGCAACCATACACTTAGCGGATCTTAAAAAGTCAACAGCTGATATACATCTATTATGTTCAGTTCAGAGTCAGCCTCTGCTTCGTTATCAGTACAGCTGTTCAGTTCAGGGTCAGCCTCTGCATTCGTATTAGTACAGCTGTTCAGTTCAGAATTTTGCTTCTGCCTCAGCCATGTTACATCTACTTATCGTCGGAGAGCTAATATTACCTCAACATGGCTGCACCATCCACCATGTCTGGGATGCGTCGTCACCTCGGAGGAGAGGCTCGCGTTCCATCTCTGAGCCACCTCGCTTGAACTCCGAGGCACTAGCACATGCCTCCTTTTGGCGAGGCTGAACGCCAATGGGAGAAGCCACTTCACTTGAATTTCGAGGCTCATACAATTATTATGCTTAAGTTCGACTGCAATAGCATTCGTTGGATCCCTTCAGGTTACAGTTATTATGTTTAAGTAAAGTTCATTTGCTTAAGTTCGAGGCTCGCACAGTTGTTCATTTACTTAAGTAATGTTGGTCATAACTCAAGAAAGTTGCATACAATTCAGTTGTTTTAAGTGATTTGAGTTAAGGTACCAAGTTAAAGTTATTTAGTTCTTCAATCAACATTAAGTTCAATTGCTTAACGAGGCCAATACACTTCGGAGAAAAACAGCATGTGATGAAGATAGATTATAGTGAAAATCGAACTTTACACTAAGCCCAGTCAATGGTGGAGGTGCCTCGACAGCAGGTGCCTCAGCAGCTTGAGCCTTACAATTTAGCCTTCACAAGCTTCGCAGGTTCAGTTTCCCAACCACCTCGGCTTCATCACAATTCAGCCTTTACAAGCCTCGCAGGTTCAGTTTCTCAACCACCTCGGCTTCATCACATTTCAGCATTCACAAGCCTCGCAGGTTCGGTTTCCCAACCACCTCGGCTTCATCACAATTCAGCATTCACAAGCCTCGCAGGTTCGGTTTATTCAACCACCTCGGCTTCTTCATCATTCATTCACAACAACGCATTTCTAACTCCAACCATGACATAAATGACTATACTTGGACTTGGGGGACTATTATTTGGAATTCAAAAATTCTTTCAATTTTTACCCAACCCATTGGCTTTACTTCATTGAAGTCCACGCATTGCATAAATGAATATTAGACTCAAACTTGGGGGACTATCGCAATACTAGTTCCTCAGCATCACTACGTATCATTGCCATAGCTTATGTACTGTATTGTTGCTTTGAAGCACGAATACCATATTATTGCTAGCACGTAATTTATTAATTTCATTATAGTCAATACGTATGCCATGTTATCATCATTTTCATTTTATTGTCGACATCATGTTACTTGCTTCACTATAGCACTACTGATACATTGAGTTGTGCGAGCATATGATTTATTATAATGCATGACAGACCCTCTGCACATATCTTGGAGAAATGCGATAAGTTACACCTTATGAGCATTTAAAGGGGCAAATGGACCCCAAAATTTATTTGGTATATGTGCTGTGGATATATTGTATTGTATTACAGGATTGGTTTAGTCCATATTACAGAGGAGATGCTGTCAAAATTTTGAAAAAGTGTACGCAGTATATTTTTTGAGGCAATTCGTAAGTCCTCGCTTACTCTGACACATTTTCTGAGGCAGTTCGTAAGTCCTCATTTATTGGAGCCACTCATATTTCTCGAGGCAATTCGTAAGTCCTCGCCTATTCGAGATCGATGCATATTTTCGAGGCAATTCGTAAGCCCTCGCTTATTGGAGCTACCCATCTTTCTGAGGCAACCTGTAAGACCTCGCCTACTTGAGAGTTATATTTCAAGTCCGACCCGCATATAAATAACACGACTCGGACTTTGGGGACTACTGTTACGCCTACGAATTATCACTCCATATTGGGCCACCTTATTGGACCCGAGCTAGGCCCATTAGTGTTGGGCCTCAAAGCCGAGGCTCTAAGAAGCCTAGCCGAGGCGCCACCGAGGCCATAAAAAGCCTAGCCGAAGTGCCTATCACTTTGCTCACCTCATACTGGGCTCGAACTTAGGCCCATTAACCCGCCTTAACCCATTTCACATCATTTCTCTATATATATGGATTCAATTCATAAGTTAAGGTATGTTCTACACTCTCTAGCTAAACCCCCATCTCCATACTATTGCACTCTATATATCTATCTCCATCCGGCTGTTGACTTGACCGTCGGAGTGCAAACGGTCGCCGGACCCTTTTTTTTGTCCGGCCACCTTTGCCTCTTGATGGGGTGCTACTTGCGCAGGTTTCGAGGGGACGAGGCTAGAGAACCTGTTGGAGCCATTTTTGGAGGTCAACACGTAGCATCTAAGTCCAGAATCCAAGGTGTGTTTGCTAGAGTTTTGGATTTTGATGCATAAGTAGAGAGGCATAGAGATAGACCATAAACAATAGACATTTGAACCTCGATAGTGCAAGGGATAATGATAAAGCAAACTTGATTTGCCAAATGAGCTGGAGGTGAGACATTTTGTTTGTTGAGAAGTGCCATAAGCTGAGTATGCTGCTATTGTGTAATAGGAGATTGAGCGCTGACCGGGACCTCAGTTTGCATTTTCTCTTGGGTAGTCATGGCAGTGACTTGATTAGCAGAGGGACTAGGGGATTTGTTCTTATTGTAGAGTTTGTCTTGGGAAGTACCCATGAATTTTGAAGCATTTCTCTATGCTATGACCAAGGAGGTTACAATAAGTGTATATTGATTTGTTAGGATTTGCTTTAAAGCATCTCTCAAGTAAATGACCTACAATTTTACATTGAATACAAAAATTTCTAGAGGAATGTGGAATCATTGCACAGTACACCAGAATCTATTTAGGTTGAAGTGCTAAAGACTGCAGCTTAAATTTTCTATAAAGTTTCAAGTAAAGCCATTGTCAAAATCCTTTTATGAACTTTGAACTGGTAAGAAGTCTATTTTGAAGCACTTGTACATTTAGGATTGTCGAGTCAAGCCAAGGTCCTCTCGGCCATCGAAAAAATAAACTGGACCCCAGAATTGTCAGATGCTAATTTATTAAATACCTTGAAAGGCTACGGGATTACAAATTTTAAGATCCGCTATCAGGTCAATTTTCAAAATAAAAAATATCAAATAATTTGAGGATGTAGAGTTTGCGGTGGGAGACAAAGTTAAGGATTTTATCTTGAATGAAGAATATGTATATATTTCTTCTGTTACAGTTGACAATGATCGAGATCGGGGAAATTTTTTTGCTCCAGATCTTGTTCAAAAAGTAATTGTGGATCAAGACAATATAAAAAACCCTATACAGAATCAAAAGATTGTTTCAGAAGAACAAATCTACAATCTCAATAACAAATGCCACTAAGGAAATCTACTAAAGAAAATAGATAGGTAATTAGATAATTTCAAAGCCGTTCTTGGAGAAAATAAGGAGGTGTTGTATTGGTGGAAGAAGCTTTCATCAATTAACTTTTATCAAGCAATACAAAGAAATAATTCTTAAAAGTGAATTGATGTCATGAATAAAGAGATAAAATTCATAAGTGACAATGATATTTGGAACTTATCCCGTTGCCTGAAGGTACGAAGCCCATTAGTTGTAAATGAATATTTAAAATCAAGAAAGATTCAAAGGGTAATGTGGAGAAATATAAGGCTTGTCTTGTTGTAAATTGCTTTACTCAAAAGGAAGACATTGATTTTAAAGAAATTTTCTCTCTGATTTATATGAAAGACTCTTTTAAGATTATTATGACACCTGTGACACATTTTGATTTTGAGTTACATCAGATTATTTATAAATTAAAGAAATTCATCTATAAGATTAAGTAGGCCTCCTGTCAATGGAATCACAAATTTCATCAAATAATTATCTTGTTTGGTTTTAAAATAAATATAGTTGATGATTATGTATGGCACATGTTCAGTGAGAATAAGGATATTTTCCTAGTATTGTATGTCAATGACATACTTCCTCCTTGCAGCGATGCAAGTTTATTGCACGAAATCAAGAGATTATGGTCATGAAATTTTGAAATGAAAAGTCTAAATGACGTCTCTTTTGTATTAAGAATACGGATACACGGAGTTTATAATTCTCAGAGTATTTTTAAGATTATTATAAAGGAGTTATAAAAAAGGTTCTTAAAAGATTTGGGATGCAGGAATTGTAAACTAGATGATACTCTTATTACTAAAGGAAATAAGTTTAGTCTTAATTAATATCCCAATAATATACTTAAAGAAAAGAAAATACAAAATTCCTATGCTTCAATAGTTGGGAGATAAATGTGTGTTAAGGTTTGTATACGTTTGGATATAGCATTCATTATTTGAACGCTATGCAGATATTTAATTAATTATGGGATGGGTACTTGAAAAGCAACCAATTATGTTATCGGAATTTAGAGACAACCAAGGATTACATTATCACATTCAAGAAAATCAGATCAATTGGAGATCATTGGTATTATGATTTTGATCATGAAATATGACTGTGAAATTTTATCGCTGCATTGCATATTTTGGATGGACTTGTAAGACCACTTAAATTATTTTGTGATAATATAAATCGTGTATTCCAACAAGGGCTGAATGATGTCAAAGTTTATAAATATTAAATTCCAAGTTAGCAAGGAAAGCTTTCTCACTAAGATGCTATCATCCAAGGTCTTTCATGAGCATATTGCTCACATGGGGGTTGTATCTTTTGATGATATGCCAGTTTAGTGAGAGTTTGTATTCAAATATTGTCTATTTTAAACATATATTTTTCATCTATGAATATTTGATTTATTATTCAAACTCCAATAATTAGATCATGTCTAATTGACCTTAGACTATCAAATCTAATTATTAGTTTTTGTTTTTCCATTAAAGGCAAAATATTGAACTCTTGGAATATATAAGATCACATAAACAAATAAATTTGTGATACTTTTCTATGACCTGTGGTATATGTATTTTATCCTTGTCTAATATCCAATAATTAGGTACAGCATAAGTGACTGTTTTGCCTTTCAAATTATTCTCACTAATTTAAGTATCATTTTCTTCAATGGTCCTATGAACTAATTATAGATATCGAAGTTTAGCCGTCACTAAACACTGAGCCTTAAATTTAACCTTTTAAAAAAATATTTAAATAGCCACTCTACCCATTTTTAGGATGACAGTTTCCGACATGAATTCATGTCTCTTCGCTCATTCTCAAGTTCTCAACTCATCGAAATATTTGACCAATCAAAATAATCTCACTCATTGATGAATCAAAGAACCATTAAATCACAAAAATATAAACATAATCATGTCAAGAGATTTAGATAAAATACACAGCAGTCAAGTAGAATTTAATTCTCTGTACGGTCATGCTATAGAATTAATTCAACATGTGACGTTCAACACACCCAAGTGTACAAGTATCACCTATAACTATTTCTGTGATAAGGACAAATCACAAACATGAATAATGAGTCGATCAACACTATAATCTTCCAGTACAAGGTGTCAACCCTTATACATTGGATGTGAACAAATTATTTATAATCAAATATAAGTTGTGTCACACTTTACTTTTCAACAGAAGTACCTAACTTATATTAATACAAGCGATCATATGTAGTTTAATTCGCATGCTCAATAAATAAATGCACTAAATAAAATAATTTTTTTTATTTTATATAAGAATATTGTTATTTTTACATTAGCAAAACTATACTACATGGACACACAACCCAACATACTCCACGTTAATTAATTAGTAATTTTTAAAGTTTTATAAAATTTAAGTTTCATAAAATCGAGCAGCATCAGCTTCTGTCTTGACCTTGTAAAACTTTCCGCAAATATGCAGCACATGATTGTACCTTCTCTGATGTACAATCCCACTATACAGGTTAGGGATCCAAAACTTGACCTGTCCCTCCTAGACATTAATTGTAGGGGATGGGGTTGGGGGTAGGGGACGGCCACTGCAACTCTATAACTTCCCAGACTCTTCCAAATCCTTCTTTATTGGGACCTGTTGGCAGTACTGTTCTTCAATTTAATGTAAATGGACAAGAAACAGGGGTTTGATCTTGATCTCAATGTATCATCACGTCAATGGCCCTTATTTAAACTTAGATAAAATTAATAATGGCCCTACTAAATTTATTTTATGCCATCTTAGGCCCTAACTCACCTTCCGTAGACTAACCTTGTTGAAGTTTTGAGGGTATCGATTCTTACGAATGTTTGCATTTTTCTCGCAATGGGAAACAAAATATGCTCTGTAACTAATGAATCAGTCAACACTACAATCTTCCAGCACAAGGTGCTAACCCTTATACATAGGTTGTGAATAAATTATTTATGATCAAAATATAAGTTATATCACACTATATTTCTCAATGTAAGTATTCAACTCATATTATTACAAGTGATCACATGCACTTTAATCTCGCATGCTCAATAATAAAAAAAATACAATAAATGAAGTAAACACAATTTTATTTTATATAAGAATATTGTTATTTTTACATTAGCGAAATTAGACTATATGAACACACAACCCAACATATTCTACGTTAATTAATTAGTAATTTATAAAGTTATATAAAATTTAAGTTTCATAAAATCGAACAGCATCAGCTCCTTTTAAAACTTTCTGCAAATATGCAGCACATGATTGTACCTTCCCTGATGTACACTCCCACTATACAGGTTAGGGATCCAAAACTTGACCTGTCCGTCCTAGACATTAATTGTAGGGGATGGGGTTGGGGGTAGGGGACGGCCACTGCAACTCTATAACTTCCCAGACTCTTCCAAATCCTTCTTTATTGGGACCTGTTGGCAGTACTGTTCTTCAATTTAATGTAAATGGACAAGAAACAGGGGTTTGATCTTGATCTCAATGTATCATCACGTCAATGGCCCTTATTTAAACTTAGATAAAATTAATAATGGCCCTACTAAATTTATTTTATGCCATCTTAGGCCCTAACTCACCTTCCGTAGACTAACCTTGTTGAAGTTTTGAGGGTATCGATTCTTACGAATGTTTGCATTTTTCTCGCAATGGGAAACAAAATATGCTCTTTTCCGCATTTAAGCAATCGTAGGCCGTAGCCAAAACCTATGCAGGCTCCCTCACCAATCACCCTCGACCTCGCTCACTCCTGCATTTTTCTATTCGATTTTGCTACTTCATATCATTTAGCCCTTATTTGATGGTCATTATTTTGAGAAAATGGAGTTTTGAATAGTGATTTTTTAAAAAATGTGTAGTTAAAAAGTATGAAAATTTTTTAGTTACATGAAATATATTATATTGTGTAAATATGTGGTTAAA
This sequence comes from Olea europaea var. sylvestris, assembly GCF_002742605.1. Taxonomy (NCBI): domain Eukaryota; kingdom Viridiplantae; phylum Streptophyta; class Magnoliopsida; order Lamiales; family Oleaceae; genus Olea; species Olea europaea. The sequence goes on along the minus strand of NC_036257.1, from coordinate 6,655,150 downwards.
AACGCGTATGAAAATTCAAGAGCTAAATAATAGTTGTTAAACATGGACTTACTCTGCCAATCATTCATCATCCTCCTCGACCCACCCCCACTGTTTAGTTTGTGAAATACGATTCGCCACATGTTTGATTTTTCGCTTCCTTTAATGAAATTTTAAAATTTTCAATTTTTTAGGTATTATCAAAATAGATTTCAACATTTTTAGGACATGTTTGTTCACAATATTTTATATGATTGAATAATACAATTTTACTTATTTAATTTTATTCATTAATTAGTACTAAACAGTTCGTTTTAACTTCGCTCTTCCATTTAAAGCATAAAACATGAATTTCAATTAATTAGCTTGAAATAAAATCCTTGTCTTGAAAAATGAGGTCGGCCACGTTATTAGCTCGCATGAATTAGATGTCTTGTCTTAATAGAGCACGTAGGTTCTAATTTAGTTCGTGAGATTTTGGAGCCACACAAGATGTTTGGTACAACCTATATGTTTCAAAACGACTCATGCTTCGACGCGATATATTGAAAATAATTGTAATAGTTCAGTAACATCTAGTACTGTTTAATTTACCGACCAAAAAATTTATATTCTTGATTCGTTATATTTCAGTGATGTCCCAACAATTAATGTTCTTGATTCGTTATTCTTGACGATGTCCTGGACTTGCCACGTGGAAAAGACATTGGGCAGTAGTGGGCCAGCTGTTTGTTGCTTTTTGTGGGACATAAAAGGGTAGAGCCGGTGAGGCTGCATGGTTGGCAGGTGGTCACATGGACACATCCCATGTGTTGTCAAATACCAATAGGCTTAGCCCATACATCCCAAATTCCAACCAAGGGTAATTTAGTCACATTTTCCGGCTTCAAGTCTCTGTAGACTATACCCAACAGGTGCAGGTACTCCAGCGCCACCAAAACCTCCGCCGCATAAAACCTTGAAAATAAAGATGAAGATTTCATAAGAAACAGAGAAAAATTCGATGATTTCTTGCAACAAACACAGAAGGGGTAAACTTTTATGAATGAAAATTTGCATGAGAGGTCATTCTTAGCTTAATATAATAAGCATGCAGAGAATCAAATTCATCAAGAAAATTACATTCTAATGATAATCTTTAATTCTGTTTAGCCTTTCAAGAAAAAATGCTCAGCTTTTCAGTGCTGAAATTAAATTACCTGGCTGAGTTGAGAGAGAAGCGTTTGTGAGGCTGTTTATGTCTTAAAGAATGCAAATCACCTCCAGAACAATACTCCATAACCACACAAGAGAAACGAGAGGATTCAAATTCAGCGTAAAGTGTAGGCAAAAATGGATGATCCAAAAGTCTTAAGATTTTTCTTTCAATCTCCGCTCTCTGTGTTTTCTTCTTTAATGCCAACACCTCATTGTCCACTACTTTCATGGCGTAAAGACGGTCTTCCTCGGCCGCATCGCGGAGGCGGCAGAGGTAGACTCTTCCGATATCTCCGCTGCCGATCTGGTGGACCAAGCTGAAGTCCCTGAAGCTCAGCCCTCTCTTTGATTGGATAGCTTGGAATGAAGAATCCGATGAGCGGTGGGGCTTTAGCGTTGGCGGCTGGTCCGGCGAGCTTGTGGGAAGCTCGAAAGATAAACGGCTAAAACTGGTGGCGGTTTCACTACTCATTGAACTTTCGTCAGAATTTCTGGGGAAATCTAACATTTTGTTGAGGATTTCATGCACGATATATAGAATTGTACAGAAAGTTGAATGAGATTCCAATTAGAAGTCTTGGAAAATGCTTAGAAAACAATGTATATGTATATGATCAGGAATCAGATACGAGATATGGAAGAACGAACTGTTTAAAAAGATAACAGGAATCAATATCAATAGAGTAGTAACCAAAGTCAAAATTTTACACTCAAAGAGTTAGACAAAGCCTATGGCCTAGAAAGATTAAATAGAGTTTTCCAAAAGAAAGATGGGAAAAGCAGTCTTAATTTCCTAACTGAAATTAGGGTTTCCGTACTCTCAGATAAAGCGTAGAAGACAGAAATAAAAATATGTGTTCTGCTTAAAGGTTGAACCCCAACCTTAAGCCCCCATCGACTCTATCCTGGGCCATCGTGGAGGAGGTAAATCGCAGAATGTGTCTCTCAGGAGCCAGGGTGGAGAGCATATGGATAGGCCAAGGCTGTTAACCCATATGGTAACTCCCGCTTGCAACAAAGTCAATTCCACCTTGTGGGGAATCGAACTCTGCACACTGCCGCGCTGAGCCCTATCCGCCCTCCCCTTTGCCACTGGGAGATATGCCCTGGGGGTTAAAAAAAAAAATGTGTTCTGTTTACACCTATGTGTGTACATTTATGGCTTCGGAGTAGAGATGGATGGGAGGAAATTTTGGTCATTGAGAATTATTTAAGAGAAGGAGAATTGAATTATTGTCCCCTAACTTATTGTATTAGCCCCTTTTGGTTTTAATTTTTCAAGCAAAAAAAATCGATTTTTTGACCATTATTTAACATGATCAATCGTCATTTTTTACTTCTTCTCTTATAGGTGGAATCCATTTTTCTTTCAACGGTCAAAAAATTGATTCTAAGAATCAGTATCAGACAAGTTCTTAGTAACAAAATTGCTTTGACTTAACTTTTCATTATGTAGGATTGGACGTGGTCTAATTCGATCCAAGTAATTGAATCAAATCAAGTACCGATAGAATCATTCAAAGAAAATCATTGGTTTCATATCTAACAATGAAATCGAATCTGGTGCATTTTGATGCAATGCACCAGCAAAAAGAGAAATTCAGGGAAATCAATTCATTATTGGTTTTTAAGGTAGCCCCGAAAATTGGACAAAATCAATCAATTCTCGATGCATGATCCGAATTGATCCATTTGGTAAAGGAATCGGAGTCCAACCAACCAATTCTATCTATTTTTTGTCTGATTTCACTGGTTTAGGGAAAGGGAAAAAAAATAGACCACGCCTACATTAAAGTGTAGTTATGTAAACTATTCAGTCTACTAAACGTCATTATTTTGAAGTTAAGAGGAAAAATGATTACTTCTTTTTGGATCAATAATGATCAATGATGGCATGCACTCTTCTGTAAAAAGAGGAATTGCGAGACGAAATTGGGTCGATTATTTTTATTATGTATGTTAAATAGAAAAATGAAAAGAAAAAATTAACCTGGTTACATTGCACAAAGGATGAAAACTATGTTAAATATACATGTCTTTCGCATGTCAAATTTTACTAAGATAGTGTTTAATAATTTGAAATGAAATTTGTTTTTTATAAAGTTCATGAGATGATTTAGAGTCCGTTTGAGAGTGATTTTAAGAATTGATTTTTTGACCGTTAGGAGAAAAGAAGGGTCCACCTGTGAGAGAAAAAGTCAAATATGACGACTGAAATAATGAAATAACAATCGAAAAATCAATTTTTTGAAGGAAAAAATAACTCCCAAATAGGCTCTTAACAAGACATTTAGTCCTTATTTGACTCTTTTTAAAATAAAATAATTATTTTTCATATTCTTTTTTAAATAAATATTCACATAATAAAATATTTTGCATATAAATTCAAAATATTTTTTCACTTTTTAACCTCACAATTTTCAAAAAAAATTACTATTTAAAACATCATTTTTATACAATAATGGTCATCAAACAGGGGTTTAAACAATGTTGATCATTCATGACGGCTTCTGCAACCATGATGATGTACGAGGGATTAACTTGCTAATATTGTAATAGGTCGGAGACCGATGGTGCAATTTTGCTTTAAGAACGAGTTATGGACTATGGAGGGCAATAATTATAAATTCTCAATTAAATAATAATAATTTGACTTTTGTGTAAAATTAGTGTAGAAACTAGAATATGGTTAACGAATGAACAGTATATTAATTATTTTGATCTCTGAGTCAATGTTAGGCACGTGAGATACTGTGTCGCACGTGCATTGGTATTTTTATGGGGTTATGCTGACGTATATGGTGACAGGTGCGTAAAGTGTGCCTCTGTATTTGGCGCGTGTCAAATGGGAAGAGACTGCTTTATCTACAGACAGAATATACAGTGCGCGTGGTTTGGACTTGAACATGAAAATAACCTTTCAATGCAAGGACGAAAGTGCCCCTTTCGAAATTTGTGGTTTCTATTTGATTGAGTTAGAATGATCGTACTTTTTTGTAATTTGGCTGTTACCTCGAAGTAAGGGCCATATCATCGCCCGAAAGTTGGCTCAGATGAACCTTGCAAATCGCAAATATTCATGAAAAATTTTGTTATTACCATTTTATCCCACGATTTTCTTCCTTAAATTTGTGAAATCTTAATTTATTTTATAAAAGTCGGACTCGACATTGATTTGAATTTTGAATATAGAATTGAAGAAATAAAAAAATAAAAAAAAATTTACTTGCTCCATCTCATAAATATAAGTTTGTTTCTATTTTTTCACACAAATTAAGAAACTCATTTAGCCCTTATTTGATGGTCATTATTTTGAGAAAATGGAGTTTTGAATAGTGATTTTTTAAAAAATGTGTAGTTAAAAAGTATGAAAATTTTTTAGTTACATGAAATATATTATATTGTGTAAATATGTGGTTAAAAACGCGTATGAAAATTCAAGAGCTAAAATAATAGTTGTTAAACATGGGCTTACTCTGCCAATCGTTCATCATCCTCCTCGACCCACCCCCACTGTTTAGTTTGTGAAATACGATTCGCCGTTTCCCCTTCCCATCTAGGATGACAGTCTAAATGTGAAAGTTTGAATTGTTATCTACGCATAAGTAATCGTGTAACTACATCTTATTCATTCTTGAATTATCCAAATGAAAGTGTCCTTTTTTTAATAAACCAAAATTTAATATCAATTATAAATTAGAAAAATAAAATATCTTTTTCCTTTTTGGTTCGTCCATAATTACCAATTATTTTCTTCTACTACTCATAATTGCCATAATTCCTAATCTTTTTGCTTTCCATTCAGTGAAGCAAGCCATCATTTCAGCCACAACCACGTTATAGCCTTTTCATTTTGATCCGGATGTAGTTTTAGTCATTTACTGCGACCGTAGCTTATCCTCATTTCCCAACTTCTTTAAATAGAAAAAATAATAAAAAATTAAGAGACTTGCCACGTGGAAAAGACATTGGGCAGTAGTGGGCCAGCTGTTTGTTGCTTTTTGTGGGACATAAAAGGGTAGAGCCGGTGAGGCTGCATGGTTGGCAGGTGGTCACATGGACACATCCCATGTGTTGTCAAATACCAATAGGCTTAGCCCATACATCCCAAATTCCAACCAAGGGTAATTTAGTCACTTGATGATTTAACAAAAGTTTGAGCAATTTTTTGCGCCATTAGAGTAATTATGTTGGGGGCTCGAAAAATTATGAAGACCAATAATGGAGTAATAATTTGGTACAATTTTAGCAATTACTCGAATTGAACCATTGTTTTAAAAATCAACTCGAACACCAGACTTGTAAAAGAAAAAAAATATCATAGAGCGAATCGATGTCAAATCGAAATTCACATGATGAATTTTTAAAAATAAAAATAAGATAAATAAATTTACAAAAGATTCAAAAGAAGGATAGGGTTCATAAATCAGAAACTGATCAACGATTTTCATAAAATCAAATGGGTTGGCAATTTTTAAAAAGATGAGTTAGTCTGTTTAATTGGTCCAACTTTGAGCTGGGTTCCCAATTTCACCAAGCGAATCGGCTGGTCAAGCATATTCTAATTACATTGACGAACACAATTTTTAGAGCCAGGCTAATGAGGTCGAAAATTCATTCAACCGTCATGCCTAAACCTTGTTTTCAGATTAGAATTTTTACTCAAAAAAAATGTAATTTTCAATATTAATGCTAAATAGCATATATCACATTCATGTCATCCATTAATTATAATTTTATACTATTAAATTTGATAATATGATCTTTTTGGTTACAATGATTTAATATTCAAGGTCAGAATTTGAAAATCGGCCATATTATATGTATAATCGGAATTGACAATCACACACATTGGAGGAGAATCACTCCTTAGGTTGTCAGCAAAATTCAAATTTTTTAAAGAATCAATTGGAAGAAAACTATGGTAAACAATGTGGGCTTGTTGGGTCAAAACATGTAGTCGTTAATCCAAACTTTCCACATGATGCCGATTCCCAATGTCTCCTAACCGAACAATTGCTTGTAACTTGCAACTTCCTAGAATCATGACTTTTCAAGAATCTGCTTTCTTTACATAAAACAATATAATAAATATAATTTAATAATTATTTTATAATATTATGCAATATTATCCAATACCACCAAACTTAAAAACTCAATGTATTTTTATAATATTATTTAGAATTATCCAATTCTCTTATTAAATATACCAAAAATCACATAAAACCATCGACTCAATTCTAAATTCTACTGAACTTGCTTGAAGACACTTATGACTTCGAATACCGTGTTAGAATCATCGAATATTTTCTTTGTGTGTGTGTGTGTCAATTGTAAACGACGGACCAATACAAATGGAATATATCTCAGTCGGCAACAAGTGAAAGGCATAACATAAATAAATATGAAGTTAGGTTAAACTTTTCGAAAAATTGATAAAGATTTGACTGCACATTAATGGAAAATTTAATAATATATTCATCCTACACAATAGACTTTGGACCGTTTTATATACATGCATATGTAGTTAATATTCGGCTACTTAATTATATGTATAATAATTGCATTTTAAAATACGATAATGAGAGACTCCAATTTATGTCAAAATATGTACTCTTCTTTTTTTTTCTCCTAAACATACTTCAATATATTTTTTTAAAATTTAAATACTAATCTTAGAATCATCCTCCTAACCAAAATCTGCCACGTGGCAGCCGACAAAGCACGTTCAGAAGATATTAAACGGTGTCGTTTGCTGCAACAGTACCTTCTTATCATGAGACGGCGACGTTTTGGATCTTCGTATTCCGGGTACAGTCGGTGGCGTAACGGATCGAATCAACGCGAAATTCAAGCCTTTGAAAAATGGGTGGGACTTTATATCTGCGGCTCCTCGCTTCGACCCGAGTCGCTTGCTAGGGTCCTTGTTGAGCAGCCTGCAAATTAAGTTCCGGGCGTGCATTTCGGACAAACCGGAAGGGCTGCTGGCGGGGAATATTAAGGGCGATTTTATGATGTTACGCAGCGTAGTCTCATTGGATGCACCCGAAAATGGAGTCCTTCCATAAATCATTTCATACATAAAGATCCCGAGGGCCCACCAGTCCACTGAGTTACCATGGGACCTACCGGAGGCCACTTCAGGCGCCACGTACTCATGAGTCCCAACGAAGGAACACGACCGGGCGCTGACCGGCTCCGCCACGAAAAGCCGGTCGCCGGACAGTGTCTGAATCTTCTTTGACCGGAACAACCGGTTGGAGATGCAGGAGAATGGTGACAATTTTCGGGAGCTGTAATCTGCTTTTAGTGACGATAAGGGGTCAGATGAAAAGTCAGGAGATTCAACGGCTGGGATTGCATCAGAGCAAAGGGAGAGATCAAAGTCAGTGAGCATTATGTGACCGTCGGATTTAACCAACACATTTTCCGGCTTCAAGTCTCTGTAGACTATACCCAACAGGTGCAGGTACTCCAGCGCCACCAAAACCTCCGCCGCATAAAACCTTGAAAATAAAGATGAAGATTTCATAAGAAACAGAGAAAAATTCGATGATTTCTTGCAACAAACACAGAAGGGGTAAACTTTTATGAATGAAAATTTGCATGAGCAGTCAATCTTAGCTTAATATGATAAGCATGCAGAGAATCAAATTCATCGAGAAAATTACATTCTAATGATAATCTTTAATTCTGTTTAGCCTTTCAAGAAAAAATGCTCAGCTTTTCAGTGCTGAAATTAAATTACCTGGCTGAGTTGAGAGAGAAGCGTTTGTGAGGCTGTTTATGTCTTAAAGAATGCAAATCACCTCCAGAACAATACTCCATAACCACACAAGAGAAACGAGAGGATTCAAATTCAGCGTAAAGTGTAGGCAAAAATGGATGATCCAAAAGTCTTAAGATTTTTCTTTCAATCTCCGCTCTCTGTGTTTTCTTCTTTAATGCCAACACCTCATTGTCCACTACTTTCATGGCGTAAAGACGGTCTTCCTCGGCCGCATCGCGGAGGCGGCAGAGGTAGACTCTTCCGATATCTCCGCTGCCGATCTGCTCATTTAGCCCTTATTTGATGGTCATTATTTTGAGAAAATGGAGTTTTGAATAGTGATTTTTTAAAAAATGTGTAGTTAAAAAGTATGAAAATTTTTTAGTTACATGAAATATATTATATTGTGTAAATATGTGGTTAAAAACGCGTATGAAAATTCAAGAGCTAAAATAATAGTTGTTAAACATGGGCTTACTCTGCCAATCGTTCATCATCCTCCTCGACCCACCCCCACTGTTTAGTTTGTGAAATACGATTCGCCGTTTCCCCTTCCCATCTAGGATGACAGTCTAAATGTGAAAGTTTGAATTGTTATCTACGCATAAGTAATCGTGTAACTACATCTTATTCATTCTTGAATTATCCAAATGAAAGTGTCCTTTTTTTAATAAACCAAAATTTAATATCAATTATAAATTAGAAAAATAAAATATCTTTTTCCTTTTTGGTTCGTCCATAATTACCAATTATTTTCTTCTACTACTCATAATTGCCATAATTCCTAATCTTTTTGCTTTCCATTCAGTGAAGCAAGCCATCATTTCAGCCACAACCACGTTATAGCCTTTTCATTTTGATCCGGATGTAGTTTTAGTCATTTACTGCGACCGTAGCTTATCCTCATTTCCCAACTTCTTTAAATAGAAAAAATAATAAAAAATTAAGAGACTTGCCACGTGGAAAAGACATTGGGCAGTAGTGGGCCAGCTGTTTGTTGCTTTTTGTGGGACATAAAAGGGTAGAGCCGGTGTGGCTGCATGGTTGGCAGGTGGTCACATGGACACATCCCATGTGTTGTCAAATACCAATAGGCTTAGCCCATACATCCCAAATTCCAACCAAGGGTAATTTAGTCAATTGATGATTTAACAAAAGTTTGAGCAATTTTTTGCGCCATTAGAGTAATTATGTTGGGGGCTCGAAAAATTATGAAGACCAATAATGGAGTAATAATTTGGTACAATTTTAGCAATTACTCGAATTGAACCATTGTTTTAAAAATCAACTCGAACACCAGACTTGTAAAAGAAAAAAAATATCATAGAGCGAATCGATGTCAAATCGAAATTCACATGATGAATTTTTAAAAATAAGATAAATAAATTTACAAAAGATTCAAAAGAAGGATAGGGTTCATAAATCAGAAACTGATCAACGATTTTCATAAAATCAAATGGGTTGGCAATTTTTAAAAAGATGAGTTAGTTTGTTTAATTGGTCCAACCTTGAGCTGGGTTCCCAATTTCACCAAGCAAATCGGCTGATCAAGCATATTCTAATTACATTGACGAACACAATTTTTAGAGCCAGGCTAATGAGGTGGAAAATTCATTCAACCGTCGTGCCTAAACCTTGTTTTCCGATTAGAATTTTTACTCAAGAAAATGTAATTTTCAGTATTAATGCTAAATAGCATATATTACATTCATGTCATTCATTAATTATAATTTTATACGATTCAATTTGATAATATGATCTTTCTGGTTACAATGATTTAATATTCAAGGTCAGAATTTGAAAATCGGCCATATTATATGTATAATCGGAATTGACAATCACACACATTGGAGGAGAATCACTCCTTAGGTTGTCAGCAAAATTCAAATTTTTTAAAGAATCAATTGGAAGAAAACTATGGTAAACAATGTGGGCTTGTTGGGTCAAAACATGTAGTCGTTAATCCAAACTTTCCACATGATGCCGATTCCCAATGTCTCCTAACCGAACAATTGCTTGTAACTTGCAACTTCCTAGAATCATGACTTTTCAAGAATCTGCTTTCTTTACATAAAACAATATAATAAATATAATTTAATAATTATTTTATAATATTATGCAATATTATCCAATACCACCAAACTTAAAAACTCAATGTATTTTTATAATATTATTTAGAATTATCCAATTCTCTTATTAAATATACCAAAAATCACAAAAAACTGAAATTAGGGTTTCCGTACTCTCAGATAAAGCGTAGAAGACAGAAATAAAAATATGTGTTCTGCTTAAAGGTTGAACCCCAACCTTAAGCCCCCATCGACTCTATCCTGGGCCATCGTGGAGGAGGTAAATCGCAGAATGTGTATCGACTCAATTCTAAATTCTACTGAACTTGCTTGAAGACACTTATGACTTCGAATACCGTGTTAGAATCATCGAATATTTTCTTTGTGTGTGTGTGTGTCAATTGTAAACGACGGACCAATACAAATGGAATATATCTCAGTCGGCAACAAGTGAAAGGCATAACATAAATAAATATGAAGTTAGGTTAAACTTTTCAAATAATTGATAAAGATTTGACTACACATTAATGGAAAATTTAATAATATATTCATCCTACACAATAGACTTTGGGCCGTTTTATATACATGCATATGTAGTTAATATTCGGCTACTTAATTATATGTATAATAATTGCATTTAAAAATACGATAATGTGAGACTCCAATTTATGTCAAAATATGTACTCTTCTTTTTTTTTCTCCTAAACATACTTCAATATATTTTTTTATTTCAAGCAAAAAAAATCGATTTTTTGACCATTATTTAACATGATCAATCGTCATTTTTTACTTCTTCTCTTATAGGTGGAATCCATTTTTCTTTCAACGGTCAAAAAATTGATTCTAAGAATCAATATCAGACAAGTTCTTAGTAACAAAATTGCTTTGACTTAACTTTTCATTATGTAGGATTGGACGTGGTCTAATTCGATCCAAGTAATTGAATCAAATCAAGTACCGATAGAATCATTCAAAGAAAATCATTGGTTTCATATCTAACAATGAAATCGAATCTGGTGCATTTTGATGCAATGCACCAGCAAAAAGAGAAATTCAGGGAAATCAATTCATTATTGGTTTTTAAGGTAGCCCCGAAAATTGGACAAAATCAATCAATTCTCGATGCATGATCCGAATTGATCCATTTGGTAAAGGAATCGGAGTCCAACCAACCAATTCTATCTATTTTTTGTCTGATTTCACTGGTTTAGGGAAAGGAAAAAAAAATAGACCACGCCTACATTAAAGTGTAGTTATGTAAACTATTCAGTCTACTAAACGTCATTATTTTGAAGTTAAGAGGAAAAATGATTACTTCTTTTTGGATCAATAATGATCAATGATGGCATGCACTCTTCTGTAAAAAGAAGAATTGCGAGACGAAATTGGGTCGATTATTTTTATTATGTATGTTAAATAGAAAAATGAAAAGAAAAAATTAACCTGGTTACATTGCACAAAGGATGAAAACTATGTTAAATATACATGTCTTTCGCATGTCAAATTTTACTAAGATAGTGTTTAATAATTTGAAATGAAATTTGTTTTTTATAAAGTTCATGAGATGATTTAGAGTCCGTTTGAGAGTGATTTTAAGAATTGATTTTTTGACCGTTAGGAGAAAAGAAGGGTCCACCTGTGAGAGAAAAAGTCAAATATGACGACTGAAATAATGAAATAACAATCGAAAAATCAATTTTTTGAAGGAAAAAATAACTCCCAAATAGGCTCTTAACAAGACATTTAGTCCTTATTTGACTCTTTTTAAAATAAAATAATTATTTTTCATATTCTTTTTTAAATAAATATTCACATAATAAAATATTTTGCATATAAATTCAAAATATTTTTTCACTTTTTAACCTCACAATTTTCAAAAAAAATTACTATTTAAAACATCATTTTTATACAATAATGGTCATCAAACAGGGGTTTAAACAATGTTGATCATTCATGACGGCTTCTGCAACCATGATGATGTACGAGGGATTAACTTGCTAATATTGTAATAGGTCGGAGACCGATGGTGCAATTTTGCTTTAAGAACGAGTTATGGACTATGGAGGGCAATAATTATAAATTCTCAATTAAATAATAATAATTTGACTTTTGTGTAAAATTAGTGTAGAAACTAGAATATGGTTAACGAATGAACAGTATATTAATTATTTTGATCTCTGAGTCAATGTTAGGCACGTGAGATACTGTGTCGCACGTGCATTGGTATTTTTATGGGGTTATGCTGACGTATATGGTGACAGGTGCGTAAAGTGTGCCTCTGTATTTGGCGCGTGTCAAATGGGAAGAGACTGCTTTATCTACAGACAGAATATACAGTGCGCGTGGTTTGGACTTGAACATGAAAATAACCTTTCAATGCAAGGACGAAAGTGCCCCTTTCGAAATTTGTGGTTTCTATTTGATTGAGTTAGAATGATCGTACTTTTTTGTAATTTGGCTGTTACCTCGAAGTAAGGGCCATATCATCGCCCGAAAGTTGGCTCAGATGAACCTTGCAAATCGCAAATATTCATGAAAAATTTTGTTATTACCATTTTATCCCACGATTTTCTTCCTTAAATTTGTGAAATCTTAATTTATTTTATAAAAGTCGGACTCGACATTGATTTGAATTTTGAATATAGAATTGAAGAAATAAAAAAATAAAAAAAAATTTACTTGCTCCATCTCATAAATATAAGTTTGTTTCTATTTTTTCACACAAATTAAGAAAATTCAATTAACCCTCATTTGATAATTATAAAAATAGAACTCTCTTTACTAACACTTTTTCGATCGAGCATGTCACATCGATCTTATCTAGTGTGATTTACTTGGATGGCGTGGTTTGCAGCCTATTACATCAACTTGAGGATTTACACAGTACACACTTAAAAGGTAGCGGCTGCGGGTTCCCCCATAATAATAATAATAATAATAATAATAATAATAATAATAATAATAATAATAATAATAAATAGAACTCTATTTTTCCCCTCTCAAACTCATTTTCGATAACACATCCTCACAATAAAATAATGTGCACGTAATTTCAATTTTTTCTATTTTTCAACCGCACATTTCCTAAAAAAATAATATTTCAAAATTCTTTTTTTTTTAAATAATTCTTTTTAATAGTTGTCAAACATGGGTTTAATATAGTTAAAGATATAAATTTTACTTAATTTTTTTTAATATATTCTTACATTAATAATGATTTAAATATAAGTAGTTCATATTTATTGAAAATAAGATACATTAAATATGAGCATGTTAAAAAATTTAAAAATCGACTATGTTGTCAACAAAGAAAATTGCATATAATTTGGGAAAGAAAACAAGCCCATTTTTACTGGCCAAATGGAGTTTTTACAAAACCATGTTTGATTTTTCGCTTCCTTTAATGAAATTTTAAAATTTTCAATTTTTTAGGTATTATCAAAATAGATTTCAACATTTTTAGGACGTGTTTGTTCACAATATTTTATATGATTGAATAATACAATTTTACTTATTTAATTTTATTCATTAATTAGTATTAAACAGTTCGTTTTACTTCGCTACATTTAAAGCATAAAACATGAATTTCAATTAATTAGCTTGAAATAAAATCCTTGTCTTGAAAAATGAGGTCGGCCACGTTAATAGCTCGCATGAATTAGATGTCTTGTCTTAATAGAGCACGTAGGTTCTAATTTAGTTCGTGAGATTTTGGAGCCACACAAGATGTTTGGTACAACCTATATGTTTCAAAATGTCTCGTGCTTCGACGCACAATACTGAAAATAATTGTAATAGTTCAATAACGTCCAGTACTGTTTAATTTACCGACCAAAAAATTTATATTCTTGATTCGTTATATTTCAGTGATGTCCCAACAATTAATGTTCTTGATTCGTTATTCTTGACTCGTTATTCTTGACGATGTCCTCTGAGGCTTCGTACATAGGCCCTAATGTTTTAACCCAAACAAAACATATCCTGCATCCATATACAACTTGTGAGTCTTGCTTTTCTTCATGGCCCCTACCACAAAATAAATAATAGCCAACTTTATAACTTTATCAGTATTTTGGTGAAATTTTGTTGGCAAATTATTAAAATTTTGCACATGATTGATTGAAGGTTTTCTCAATTCCCAATATTATGGTTATTCCCTTATTTTTCTCCCTAAAAATTTAAAGAAAAAAAATTATTTTGGCAAGTTAAATATTTTAAATACCACAATCGACGTTAATTTTCATACTTTTAGGGCTCATTTAGCATGATTTTTATTTTTGTTTTTACTTTCTGTATAAGATCCTTTTGATGAGCTATCTTAATTTTTGTTTGGAAGCTCATTTCTAAAAAATGGTCATATAATTAAAGGAGACCAACTTCTTCTAAAACCCTTCTAATTAGAAGACATACTTCCATAAAATTAATAAAACGAGTTTAAAAGCAACTTTTTTGAATTTCAAAAATTCTTTCTAACTTCTTGAAAGCAGTATTCTAAAAGTGGCACCTAGAAGCTGCCCAAGTGCGAAGTGGATGCAAAAACGTCTCGCCTCGCTTTTAGTTATTTATACCTAAGCCGAAACTTGGCATCCACTATACGTCACACTTTTTAGAACGTTGCTCAAAAATCACGTCAAGCGGTCCTTAGTTCAACTCTGAAATCAAACTTCTAAAGCTATTATTGGTTTAAAATCACTTTATATCTAGTACGTTGATTGTTTAACCGTATTATATGTAGATTGAACTTTCGCTGGTCGACTTCACGCTAGCACACCATGAAGAAACGTTTAGACAACAAGATATTGGTAGACCTGTATTTTGAGGTCGCATTTTATTTGAAAACAAAAAAAAGAAAGCAACAATAATGAATTCAAATCCTGGCCAAAAAAGAATAAAAAGCATGAATGACATGTAATCAAGATTAGAAGCGAAGGGGGTGTTTCCTATCCGTTGGAATTCTTAAAGGTTCCATCTCATAATATAAGATTAGGGTCCATTATAGGACCATGTCATAATTGTCCAAATTTAATGCTATATCACAAGAAAGGAAAATGATGGGAAAAGGCCCCTTACTGGTATTTTACAATGAAATTAATCCCCTAGAAAAAAGGCAGCAAAAAGTGGGATCAAATTAAAATATAATAGAAGTATAATTCCTCAGAAACCAATTTTTTATGATCCTTGTTTGTTAGTTAGTTTTCAAAGTCAAATCTCAAATTTTCTCCTCCCAAGAAAAACAAGTCCCTTCTTATTGGTAAATGAAATCACAAGAATTACTATTCGATAAAATTATATCATTAGCCTACGGGCTACGATATATTGACTGATAGCAAGTTGGTCGTTAACTTTTCATTATAGTTCAATAATTAGTTTTCTATTACTCAAATCGAATGAAGGAATGATAAATCATCACACTATGTGATGCAAATCGTTTGATTGAGTTTTGTTTCCCCACTCTTGTGGATGCATGTAAATATGAAATGAGATATATTTTGATGAAGATTACCCTATAATTTAGATAAGATTTGAAACGGTTTAGTTATTAAAATTTTGATTTTGCTCCCGTAATGAAAGATTGGTAACCAATTTGTCGGAGGCCCCATGTAATTTTTTTCTAATCTTGGCTCTTCAAAAGTATGTACATTAAATATTCGATTGACAAGACTATTTTTTTTTCACTTCTTCTCTTGTACAAGAGTTTCTTAAAGAGTAATCTTAGAAGTTGGATCAACTTTCTCTAACGTTCTTTTAGTCAGACAAAGTATTTTCAAAAAATTACATAAAGATATTTAAAAATAGCTTCTTAATTTTAGAATAATTTTTTACTTTTCGATAGTTTTACAAAACAAACCTTAAGTGTATGTATCTTTGTACGTGTGATAGAGAGGACATTGGAGTGATGAATTGTGGAATCTAACAACAGTGAGGGATGGTACAAAGATTTGTCAAATTGTGGGACATTTTTGACATAGATGACAAAAAGTGGCATATCAGACCTAAAAGAATGGGCTAAAATGACTTTGAGGGAAATTTATTCATAGAATATTTGTTCCATCATGATTTCATCTTTTCCTTCAAAAAAAAAAATGCAGGAATATATGGAATGCATTATGGGGGTAGAAAATGGGTCCTTTCGATTTAATTATTATCTAATATCTTTTGGAATCAACTAGAATCCAAGATTGTAATAAACAAATCTGGTTTATAAGCACTAATAGTAATTACACATGAAAATGAGTAGATTAAGGTAGGTTATTTATTAGCTAATCCTTTATCGGGGAGATATTGCGGGATTCGTCGTTTTTGTTAGATTCGACATCTTTTATGTGTCTCTTTATTGTTTCATAAGATCAATTTAGAATTTTTATCTTTAGTATTCTTAACCTAAACCATTTCATTATGAATAAGAAAATGCAAAAATAAGAATGAGCTAATCTCTCTCGATTAAGACAAATCAAGTAGTTGATTAAAGGATCTCAAAGATCTAGTTCTAGTTACTAGTTACACTATTGTAATGTATTACATATTTATTGGATAATCTTGACTTGTTCTATTTTGTACATTACAAAAAAATGGTATGTAATGCTCCTTCCTTTCTCCGTTTTTAAGGCTTTAAGGTGAACCATATGAAAGCTGGAAAGAAAGAAAATCTCACCTTCTCGTAAATGCGTATGTGAGCCATTTTAGGATGTTACATGGACCTTCTTTTATATAGAATCTTCAATGAGTGAAGACAAGCACCCAACCTAATTAAGGAAAAGGGCA
>NC_036257.1:6628703-6634782 GCF_002742605.1 Olea europaea var. sylvestris | reverse complement strand
TTTTTTTTCACTTCTTCTCTTGTACAAGAGTTTCTAAAAGAGTTATCTTAGAAGTTGGATCAACTTTCTCTAACGTTCTTTTAGTCAGACAAAGTATTTTCAAAAAATTACATAAAGATATTTAAAAATAGCTTCTTAATTTTAGAATAATTTTTTACTTTTCGATAGTTTTACAAAACAAACCTTAAGTGTATGTATCTTTGTACGTGTGATAGAGAGGACATTGGAGTGATGAATTGTGGAATCTAACAACAGTGAGGGATGGTACAAAGATTTGTCAAATTGTGGGACATTTTTGACATAGATGACAAAAAGTGGCATATCAGACCTAAAAGAATGGGCTAAAATGACTTTGAGGGAAATTTATTCATAGAATATTTGTTCCATCATGATTTCATCTTTTCCTTCAAAAAAAAAAATGCAGGAATATATGGAATGCATTATGGGGGTAGAAAATGGGTCCTTTCGATTTAATTATTATCTAATATCTTTTGGAATCAACTAGAATCCAAGATTGTAATAAACAAATCTGGTTTATAAGCACTAATAGTAATTACACATGAAAATGAGTAGATTAAGGTAGGTTATTTATTAGCTAATCCTTTATCGGGGAGATATTGCGGGATTCGTCGTTTTTGTTAGATTCGACATCTTTTATGTGTCTCTTTATTGTTTCATAAGATCAATTTAGAATTTTTATCTTTAGTATTCTTAACCTAAACCATTTCATTATGAATAAGAAAATGCAAAAATAAGAATGAGCTAATCTCTCTCGATTAAGACAAATCAAGTAGTTGATTAAAGGATCTCAAAGATCTAGTTCTAGTTACTAGTTACACTATTATAATGTATTACATATTTATTGAATAATCTTGACTTGTCCTATTTTGTACATTACAAAAAAATGGTATGTAATGCTTCTTCCTTTCTCCGTTTTTAAGGCTTTAAGGTGAACCATATGAAAGCTGGAAAGAAAGAAAATCTCACCTTCTCGTAAATGGCGTATGTGAGCCATTTTAGTATATTACATGGACCTTCTTTTATATAGAATCTTCAATGAGTGAAGACAAGCACCCAACCTAATTAAGGAAAAGGGCATGTTGAGTAAGATTGGCTTTCAAACCCAAGTCTACATTTGCTTAGTCAACTTGAGTACATCTTTTTCATATGGAAGTTTTCCTTGAGTTTTCCAAAAGAGATGCATTAGCTTGGCCGTTTTATTGCAGGAACACACAACCTTATGTTTTCTCCGTTTGCTCTACAGTACAAGCCTTATAGATTGTCACGTCGACAAAAATCTACTCGAAACAAGAATTTTCTCAATGAAAAAGTAAAAAAGGGGGAAAATGGAAAGAGGGATTAAGAATACAGAGAGTTTGAAGGGTATTTTTCCGAAAAATGAGAATGAAAATTTCAACTGTTGGGCTCACCTCTCTATAAAAATTGTGAGAAGCAAGTCAAACTTGTCATGCCAGGTGGGATCCAATAACTGCTCTTTTTCTTCTAAAAATGGAGGAAATGGGAAATAAACAACGGTTGAATTCAAACTTCTGAATATTGGTAACATAAAAAGTTGAATCCAAGGCATGGATAACATGGCACCGCTTGAACATACGACCATCATTCAAAACATCTTTAATTTTATTAGTCAAATCGAGTCAAGTCAAATCAGATGAGATTTTTTCTTAGATTGTTATGGGCACAATTATTCAAATTGAAATGTAAAATAATAATAATAATAATAATAGAAGTCCTTCCTTATAATATTGTTGAAAATATGCCAAATTATTGAATGTATAAACATGGCTGCGAAGTTGATTAAATCCGATGATTTTGTTTATAAAAAAATAATAATATAAAAAATCCGAGTCGATATTATGAATATTGATAGGCATGTGACGAATATGAAAAGGAAAAATGAGACTTGAGAAAATGAATTGTGCTCGTTGTAATGCAGCTAATTGTGAACAGAAAGTGATTTCTACTTGCAAGTTGCAACTCATTAACATAATAATTAGGATTAGTTTGCTTGTATACTTTACGTATACATAATGACTTATACCCTCCTTACATGGAAGAGGGTCCACACATAATAAATTATATACGAGCCCCTCCATGTTAGGATCATGGAATATGCTACTTGTAAATAATACGGTGTCCACTCTCCTCACATGGAGGGGGAGTCACTTCGGATGAATTATAATTTATTCAAAGTGGGTCTCTCTTCATGTGATGAGAGTGAACACCATAATATACGTATAGCATAATTCTTAAAACATTATGTACATGAAAAGTGTACATGTGGGAGGTGATTAATAAAAGAGCTTATATAGCTGCAATTGCACACTATATAAGCTTACTTTGATGTATGCATAAAAAAATTATTCTTTTTTATTTTTTATTGAACTTCCCCACAACGCTAACAATGTAATGCAATTATGACCATTATTAGAAAATATCATTGTGAAAGTAAAATTTGTTCTTTTATATTCGACAACGCTAGTGCTAATAAAATAGTTATCGATAAATTGTGTAGAATATTGTAACTTGATTTTGATAGTTATTTGTTTCATATTCGTTGTGTGTGTCATATTTTAAATTTAATTGTATAAGATGGTTCAAAAAATATTAAGGATGAGATACAAAGAATTAGGAATACAATAATATATATCACGATTTTCCCTAATAAAAAACAAGCATTTGAGAAATTTTGCGTTGAATACGAGGTGACAAATAATAAAACATTTGTTCGTGACGTAGATCATAGATGAAACTCCACTTACTTATTATTAAAGTTATGCGAATGTTTTGAACATTTCATATGAGTTTTATAACAATGAGCATATTAGATATGATGACGACACTATTTTGAATGAATCCAATTGATTTTTAGCTTTAGAAGTTAAAAAAAAAAAAATTGACAAGTTTTTATAACAGTACAAATATTTTACCTGGAGTTTACTATCATACTAGCTATATGTGCTCGAACGTCTTTATATAATTGCAAGAATATTTCATAAATATAAAGTTTAAAAAATATTGGAATTATATACTCTATGAAATTAAAGTTTAAAAAATATTGGAAAGATTTACCTATATTATTTCTTTTAGCATGTATCATGGACCCCTGATATAATTTATTAGGAACTAAATATGTAATTGATCAAATTTCAAGAGTTTTAATGTTTAATACACCTATCACGTAAGGAAATTTAGAACAAATTTTATGTGAAATGTATAAGTTATATGCAGAATGAATGTGTACAATTATTAGTCGAATACCCTCTGCGCCTTCCTTCCGCTGCTATTGAAGAAGATTAAGTTAAATTATTAAATTTATTTGAAAGCATTAACACATATAGATATGATACAAATACAATATGTTTATCTAATAATACTTTGTATTCTACATCTAACCAAACATTGGAGGCAAGTACAAATACATTGCCTGCTGAATTAACTGATTATTTAATCATAATATACTTACCAATTAAAAAAAAAAAAACTCCAAGAGGCTATTGAACTTCGACGACGATACGAATTATGACCTATAGTTTTCGTAATTACAAAAGATTTACTGACACCTTTGGTTAGCACTATAGCTTCGAAATTTGCTTTTAGTGCAGATAAGAGGGTTTTGTCTGAGATCAGAAGCTGACCTAAAGAAAATATTTTGAAAGTATTAATGTGCGTGAAGAATTGACAGGATTCTCATTTCCAACTATAAGATAAATATGCTGAAATTGTAAGTCGTCAAGTAAGTGATATTTAATTTCATTTGTTATTTTATAGAACTGTTTTTAATTTTTTTTAAAAAATTGTACAAGTTACAAATTGTTCGTGTAAAATTTTTTAACTCCATCTACTCAAAACTTAAATAGTCGGTCCCAAACTTGAATAAAGGATGAGGTTTTACCATTTAGATTTCTATTTTTTTGTTAAAAAAATAAACGAGTTGGGCTCGTCCACAACCTGCTCGTGGGTTTTTTAAATTTTTTCCTTCTTCTCTCTCTATAAATACCCAAAAACTTACCCCATTTTTCTCACACAATTCATTTCACACTCTCTCTCTCAGTTGATCTTCTAAAATTGTCAATAATTAATTATTAGGTCTAAATCTATGTGGTCATGCGACAAATTGGGAATTGAAAAATGTATTAGAACAATTCTAATACATTTTTCAGTTCCCAATTTGTCGTATGCCACACTGGCACAGCCTTGAGCCCACATAAAATCATAGATTGGTAAGTGATATTAAATTTAACATAGTATTTTTTTACTTTCAAAATACTCTTCATATGCTATTTAAAAAGATTCATAATTTTAAGAGTATGTTTGTAAGTTGCCCATAAAATTAACTTACACCCAAATGTCGAAGCCCAATTTTTCAACCTGAATCTTGTAGCCCACTGTTCGCTTATCTGGTTTTATTGTGGCCCTATCTCATCCTAAATTATAGCTTGTACCCAATAAAAATGGCAAATTAGGCCCTGTATGCCTTTCTCCAAAATTTTCAAAAGTGGAAATTACGTAGAACCAGATTCTTCAAGTTTCAATTTCAAAAATGAGATCTAAATTATGTTTATACAAAAATCAGATGATAATTCCATATTTTAATTTAATAATAACATTTAAAAATAAAATTAATCTATATATCTCTCCCTATGTCTTTCCACCCTACCAAATTTTTCAAACCCTAATCATGTTTTACTTTCCTTCTCTGTAAATATCTTCCAAGATACAACGATCAGATACTTGCAGAAGCAGCACTTGGACTGCAAGGCAACGAACCAGAATAGAAGTACTCTCTGTAAACTATTGTAGAAAAGAAGAGTGTATGCAGAAAAAAATTTCGTGATATTTCTGTGTGTTGTTTAAATTGAAAGCCTAAGGACCATTCAAATAGAGGAGAGAGTTGAAGGTTGAGCAGTTTCCATCCACCACTCACGCCCACTTAACGCATAGTTTTAGCAAACTGATGGGTCGGTTAATAAACTATCAAAGGGAGGGAATTAATTGAATTTAAAAAAATTAAAATAAAATAAAGTAAAAAATAATTTTTTTAAAAAAATTAATATTAACACAGGCCCACACCCACGGCCCGACCCAAACCAACCCGCCCGGACGGTCCGACGGACGGCGACGACGGCGCGCGGGCATGTGGCCTTTGGATTAGTCTAGACATTGTCTAAGACTCCCCCTTTTCAAAGACTATTGGTACCCCTTGGAGCCCAAACCCATATCCAAACTTGAAATTTATTAAGTGGTTCAAGGTTGTGTTTGCAACCTATGTGGGATTGGAACATTTTTCCAATTCTTTCCCATTTATTCCTCTTATTTATTGTCCAACTTTCAATCATAATTTCTCATTCATATTGAAGTGATTTTTCACAATTAAATATTCTACACTTATCTGTTCGGAACGTAGAATTTAATTGAACATTAATTTCGATACATCGAACATTGGGTCCCACTTAAAATTGTGGTCAAAGTTGACCCAATTGACCCACCACTTCCAACAATCCCCCACATGAATGGAAATTATCATGACTATGCAATGCAGACACGAACAGAGAGTACCGACGAAAGACTTATTGCATCAGGAGAGGTAGCTTTTGGCTTTGAACCTGCTTTAATGGAATACTATCGAGCTTACTTGGCTAATCAGTGAATTGATGTCTTGAACTGTTCAGCCGTTGGTGTAAACCAAGGCAACAGTATCCACACAATAACCTTTCTATTCAATTATTTGGTTCTCATAGTTGTGTTCATTTTGGCCCTGAACAATTCTTGGGATTCATAAGTGCTTTAGAGAATTTTAAGCCCCAAATTCTCATAGGAGCGGCCCCACTTCACACTTATATAGGTGATCTCCTATTAAGAGTATTCTGCTATACCCCACTTGGTTTATCCAAGCTATAGGAATCATTGAAATTTACAACTTAGCCTTTTACTTTCTGTAGACAGCACTTTTTATAAAGGGATGGTTAAGTGCTTAACTGAGTCTTAATAACTTAGTTGTCCCATTGAACCAAAATCTTGGGATCTACAGTCAACAAGGTTGGGTTACCATCATTAA
>NC_036257.1:6627889-6628569 GCF_002742605.1 Olea europaea var. sylvestris | reverse complement strand
TAATACCATTTGAGATCAACTGCTTTATGGTATTGTGTCTACGACGTATATGTCTAGACTTACCATTATACATGCAATTTTGTGCCCTTGCAATAGCAGACTGATTGTCACAGTGAATATTAATTGCAGGCACCGGCTTAGGCCAACACGGGATATCCTCTAAGAAGTTACGAAGTCATTCTACTTCTTCTCCAGCTTTATCTAATGCAATAAACTCCGATTCCATTGTTGATCGAGCTATGCAAGTTTGCTTTGAGGATTTCCAAGACACTGCCGCACCACCAAGTGTAAATATATAACGACTTGTGGATTTGGAATCTTTCATATCAGATATCCAATTTGCATCACAATATCCTTCTAATACTGCTGGATATCTCATATAATGTAATCCAAATTTTAAGGTATGTTTTAAGTATCGAAGTACCCTATTCAATGCCTTCCAGTGATCATTGCTTGGATTACATATGAACCTACTCAATTTATTAACTGCGAATGCAATGTCAGGACGTGTGCAGTTCATTAAATATATCAAACTTCCAATAACCTGAGAATATCTTAATTGATGTACAGGTTCACTTCTATTTTTTGCTAAGTGTAGACTTGTGTCTACTGGAGTTTTGACTGGACTTTCATCAAAGACTCCAAATCTCTTTAGCACAGACTCAACATAATGAGATTGT
>NC_036257.1:6610350-6625242 GCF_002742605.1 Olea europaea var. sylvestris | reverse complement strand
TAGTCTAGACATTGTCTAAGACTCCCCCTTTTCAAAGACTATTGGTACCCCTTGGAGCCCAAACCCATATCCAAACTTGAAATTTATTAAGTGGTTCAAGGTTGTGTTTGCAACCTATGTGGGATTGGAACATTTTTCCAATTCTTTCCCATTTATTCCTCTTATTTATTGTCCAACTTTCAATCATAATTTCTCATTCATATTGAAGTGATTTTTCACAATTAAATATTCTACACTTATCTGTTCGGAACGTAGAATTTAATTGAACATTAATTTCGATACATCGAACATTGGGTCCCACTTAAAATTGTGATCAAAATTGACCCACCATTTCCAACAGAAGATGATACCCATGACAATTGCAATGACAACACCCAAAGGATGAAACATAGAAGCAAAGAGAGGCTCCCTTCTTCTTATGCACCACATGATCATGGAGACTTGGAAAACGAAAGACTTATTGCATCAGGAGAGGTAGCTTTTGGCTTTGAACCTGCCTTAGTGGAATACTATCGAGTTTACTTGGCTAATCAGTGAACTGATGTCTTGAACTGTTCAGCCGTTGGTGTAAACCAAGGCAACAGTATCCACACAATAACCTTTCTATTCAATTATTTGGTTCTCATAGTTGTGTTCATTTTGGCCCTGAACAATTCTTGGGATTCATAAGTGCTTTAGAGAATTTTAAGCCCCAAATTCTCATAGGAGCGGCCCCACTTCACACTTATATAGGTGATCTCCTATTAAGAGTATTCTGCTATACCCCACTTGGTTTATCCAAGCTATAGGAATCATTGAAATTTACAACTTAGCCTTTTACTTTCTGTAGACAGCACTTTTTATAAAGGGATGGTTAAGTGCTTAACTGAGTCTTAATAACTTAGTTGTCTCATTGAACCAAGATCTTGGGATTTCCAGTCAACAAGGTTGGGTTACCATCATTAAGACTCATGCATGTTCGACTTTAAACCCATTCCCTTTGATAGATAATATACTTGATCTCTTGGTAGACCTTTTGTAAGCGGATCCGCGAGATTCTCCTTTGATTTCACATAATCAATGGAGATAATACCATTTGAGATCAACTGCTTTATGGTATTGTGTCTACGACGTATATGTCTAGACTTACCATTATACATGCAATTTTGTGCCCTTGCAATAGCAGACTGATTGTCACAGTGAATATTAATTGCAGGCACCGGCTTAGGCCAACACGGGATATCCTCTAAGAAGTTACGAAGTCATTCTACTTCTTCTCCAGCTTTATCTAATGCAATAAACTCCGATTCCATTGTTGATCGAGCTATGCAAGTTTGCTTTGAGGATTTCCAAGACACTGCCGCACCACCAAGTGTAAATATATAACGACTTGTGGATTTAGAATCTTTCATATCAGATATCCAATTTGCATCACAATATCCTTCTAATACTGCTGGATATCTCATATAATGTAATCCAAATTTTAAGGTATGTTTTAAGTATCGAAGTACCCTATTCAATGCCTTCCAGTGATCATTGCTTGGATTACATGTGAACCTACTCAATTTATTAACTGCGAACGCAATGTCAGGACGTGTACAGTTCATTAAATACATCAGACTTCCAATAACCTGAGAATATCTTAATTGATGTACAGGTTCACTTCTATTTTTTGCTAAGTGTAGACTCGTGTCTACTGGAGTTTTGACTAGACTTTCATCAAAGACTCCAAATCTCTTTAGCATAGACTCAACATAATGAGATTGTGAAAGAACGAGGCCATCTGGTGTTTTAGAAATTTTAATTCCAAGAATTACATCTGCTACACCCATGTCCTTCATGTCAAAATATTTTATTAGCATTTTCTTAGTGGAAACAATGATATCATGATTGCTATCCAGAATTAGAATATCATCCACATATAAACATACTAAGACATATGTTGTCGGTGTACTCTTATTATACACACATTTATCACACTAGTTAATTTTAAAACCATTTGACAGCATTGTTTTGTCAAACTTTTGGTGCCACTGCTTTGACGCCTGTTTTAGTCCATAAAGATTTAACGAGTCTGCAAACCTTTTTCTCTTGTCCATGAGCGACAAATCCTTCAGGTTGCTCCATGTATATTTCTTCTTCCAACTCACCATTTAGAAAAACTGTTTTAACATCTATTTGATGAATTTTGAGATTATGTATCGCAGCAATTGCAATAAGGATTCTTATCGAAGTAATCCTCGTTACTGGTGAGTAAGTATCAAAGAAATCATGACCTTCCTTTTGTCTATATCTTTTTGCTACCAAACGAGCTTTGTATTTATCAATAGATCCATCCGATTTTAACTTTTTCTTCAAAATGCACTAGCAACCTAGAGGTTTATTTCCAGGTGGGAGATCAACCAACTCCCAAGTATGATTTTGCATTATCGATTCAATTTCACTATTGATAGCTTCTTTCCAAAAAGGAGCCTTTGGTGTTGACATTGCTTCACTGAATGTTTTTGGTTCATTTTCAATCATGTACGTTATAAATTCTGAACCGAAGGACGTAGACTTTCTATTCCTTTTACTGCATCTGAGTTCTTCTTCATTTTCATCATCATTTGCAGTATCGTAAGTTCGTTTTGTTGAACTTACATCACTTTTGTCTTTACGAGGAAAGACATCTTCGAAGAAACTTGCATTTCTTGATTCAATTATTGTATCTTCATGTATATCCGTAATCTTGGATTTATGCACAAGAAAGCGATATGCACTACTGTTATGAGCATATCCAATAAATATGCAATCTACAGTTTTTTGCCCTATTTTTATTTGTTTAGGTTTTGGCACTTCTACCTTTGCCAAATACCTCCACACTTTCAAGTATTTATATGAAAGTTTATGACCTTTCCATAATTCGTAAGGTGTTTCATCCTTTACTTTGTGTGGTATTTTGTTAAGAATGTGATTTGCCGAGAGGATAGCCTCCCCCCACAAATTTTGTGGTAGGCTAGAACTAATCAACATAGCATTCATCATTTCTTTAAGCGTGCGGTTCTTTCGTTCCGCAATACCATTAGATTGAGGCGAGTAAGGAGCCATTGTTTGATGAATGATGCCTTGTTGAGAACAAAATTCTTCAAACGACGCTCCATATTCTCCACCTCTATCACTTCGAACAATTTTTTATTATTTTGCTAAGTTGATTTTCAACTTCATTCTTATAATGTTTAAACATTTCCAAAGCCTCATCTTTGCTTTTTAATAGATAAACATAACAGTACCGAGTGCAATCGTCAATGAAAGTGATAAAATACTTTTTCCCACCTTTAGTTTGTACGAATTTCAAATCACATATATCGCTGTGAATTAAGTCTAAAGGTAAAGTATTTCTATCAACTAAAGGAAATGGTCTTTTGGCTAACTTAGCCTCAACACAAGTTTCACATTTGTGATTAGGATCGAAACTTAGAGAAAGTAGCAAATTTAATTTCATTAATTTGCGCACGGATTTAAAGTTTGCATGTCCTAAACTTTTATGCCATAAACAAGAAGAATCAACAATATACGCAGAAGTAGAAGCTTCATTAATCTTGTTCAATTTAGGTACAATAGTAAGGACGTTCATCTTGAACATCCCATCGGTCATGTAACATTTTCCAACGTACATCCCATTTTTAGTTAGTACAAATTTGTCAGATACAAATACTAACTTAAACCCATTCTTGCTAAGAAGAGAACTAGAGATAAGATTTTTCCGGATGTCCGGCACATGCAGCACATTGTTGAGGACGAGTTCCTTGCCAGATGTCATCTTCAAGGTTACCTTTCCTTGTCCTTCAACCTTTGAACTTGAGGAATTTTCCATGAACAGTTGTTCTCCATTGATAGTTTTGTAATCAGAAAACACATTCTTTTCAGTACAAATGTGGCGAGTGGCACCAGTGTCCACCCACCATTCCCTGGAATTTCCAACACTATTACATTCAGATATTACAGCAGATAGGTGCATTTCTTGAACACCTTCAGATAGATTTTCAGTTTCAACAACATGTGCACGGTCATTTTGTTTTTTAGGCTTGCGACAATCAATTGCACAATGTCCAGGTTTGCCACAATTGAAACAGTCCCCTTTAAACTTCTTGTTCTTCTGGTTGTTTTCTTTTTTCTTCGGAGCAAAGTTTGAGTGCTTCCTTTTTATATTCTTCTTTGAACTTGATTCAACCATGTTTGCCTTAGCTTCCATGCTTGGTCCCCCGTTCCTCCTTTCAGATTTCTTAGTATCTTCTTCGATCCTCAAACGCACAATCAACTCCTCCATGTTCATTTCCTTACGTTTGTGTTTGAGGTAATTTTTGAAATCTCTCCATGAAGGCGGGAGTTTTTCAATTATCGTTGCTACTTGGAATGACTCACTTACAGTCATTTTTTCAGCATGTAAATCATGGAGGAGTACCTGCAAATCTTGAACTTGGGAAATAACAGATTTAAAGTCAATCATTTCGTATTCCAAAAATTTTCCGACAAGAATTTTTTTTAGATCCAGCATCTTCAGTTTTATATTTTTTCTCTAAAGATTCCCATAGTTCTTTTGCAGTTTTCATTACGCTATATACACCATATAGCGAATCATTCAGTCCATTCGGTACATAATATTTGCATAAAAAATCGGAATGTTTCCATTCGTCCAAGGCAATAATCGAAGCTCGATTATTTTCTTCTTGTTGAACAGTAGGAGGATCCTCCGTAAGAAACTTTGTCAGGTTCAGAGTGGTGAGATAGAACAGCATTTTCTGCTGCCATCTCTTAAAATCGACCCCATTAAATTTTTCAGGTTTTTCTCCGTGAGAAATATGAGTTGAACCAGAAGGATCATACATTGTCGGCGTTACAGTAGTCACAGTTGGCGTCACAGCCACAGAAGGGGGAATTGCATTGATCCCAACAGTGTTAGCCATTTTTGTTTTCAAGACAAAAGATCAACCAGCCAGAATTTACAAATTAAAATTCTGCATAATAGTAAAATCGCATAAGAGTCTGCAAAGGTTAGAAATAAGCAAGTACAATTTTGGAAAATAATTTTGTAATAAAAACGTCTTAAGATTGTTGGATTTTTGTTGCACAGAACATATTTTCCATAAATGACTTGCTAAACCAGATGAACTATTGCAAAACAATAAAAACAGAATATTATTTCCAGAAAATGAATTGCACAGAATAAAAACAAAAGCATAAAGATGTCCAGAATTCGGAATGAGGATGATCGAGGCGAGAACTAGGCTCTCTGTCCTTAAAACGTTTTTACCCCGTCACACGGTGCTTACAGTATGTGGTAAAGCGTCTCCCAAGATACAACGATCAGATACTTGCAGAAGCAGCACTTCAACTGCAAGGCAACGAACCAGAACAGAAGTACTCTCTGTAAACTATTTGCAGAAAAGAAGAGTATGTATGTAGAAAAAAATTTCGTGATGTTTCTGTGCGTTGTTTAAATTGAAAGCCTGAGGACCATTCAAATAGACGATAGAGTTGACAGTTAGCAGTTTCCATCCACCACTCACGCCCACTTAACGCACTGTTTTAGCAAACTGATGGGTCGGTTACTAAACTATCAAAGGGAGGGAATTAATTGAATTTAAAAAAAATTAAAATAAAATAAAAAATAATTTATTTTTTTTAAAATTAATATTAACCTAGGCCCACACCCACACCCACGCCTCGACCCGACCTGACTCGCTCGCTCGGTCGGTCGGACGGACGGACGGCGGCGGGAGTGCGCGCGAGCGTGGCCTTTGGATTAGTCTAGACATTGTCTAAGGCTCCCCCCTTTCAAAGACTATTGGTACCCCTTCGGGCCCAAACTCATATCCAAACTTGAAGTTTATTAAGTGGTTCAAGGTTGTGTTTGCAACTTATGTGGAATTGGAACATTTTTTTAATTCTTTCCCATTTATTCCTCTTATTTATTGACCAACTTTCAACCATAATTTCTCATTCATATTGAAGTGGTTTTTCACAATTAAATATTCTACACGCATCTGCTCGGAACGTAGAATTAAATTGAACATTAATTTCGATACATCGAACATCGAGTCCCACTTAAATTTGTGGTCAAAGTTGACCCAATTGACCCACCACTTCCAACAGAAGCGGCCAGAGGTAGTTGGAGTAGAGCCATCAGAAGTCGCCAAGCATTCTAGTTTTTGGATCTGATTTGAGCGTGACCGCATACAACCATTGGCGTTTTGGTTGTGGTGACGGTGAAGTGACAGTGTTTGTTGATCTGATTTGTTGGTGATTTTTTTGCGACGGTTTTGTTAGATATTGTTGGCAGTAATGGTGGCGGTGGTTTTATTGGTGGTTGGAACTATGGTTTTGCTGGTGTTTTGGGTAGTGACTAGTGTGCTTGTGATCTGATGCTTGGGTAGGCAGTGCTAGATCTTGATGGAGGTGATGGTGGCTACGGCTTTGTTACTTGTTATGGTGGTGAGAAGTGGTTTTAAAGTTGAAAATGGTAGTTTATTGGAATAGCGATGGTGTTTGTGGCGCTGGTGGTTGTGGAGTGGAGCTGCATTCGGTTGGTGCCATGTGGATTGGGGTCGCGTGGCGTAGGTGGTGGGATTAAGAGTGTCTGTGGCCACCTATTTGAAATTGTGACCAATAAATTGGATATCTTGTGATCAAAAAATAATATTTGATTAAAAATTGTGACTAATAAATAATATGTGACTTAAAATTTTGAATTGTAATTTATAAAATTTGTGAATTGTGACCAATGAATAAATCAATGAATAAATTGTGATCTATAAAAAAATTTTATTGTGATCGACGAATGAATTGTAACCCATAATTTTTTTTATTTGTAATCGTGAAATAATTTTTTACTAACAAAATTTTTGGTTTGTGACAAAAAAATTATTTGTGACCAATTAATTTAATAATTTGTGATCAAATTGTATGAAATTGTGACATTAATATATTTAATTAATTAGTTTATAATTAAAATAATATCTGATTTTTGAAATTTTAAACATTATTTCTTAATTTTAAAATATGTCATAGTTGATCTCGAAATTTTCCCTTTTCAAAATTCATTTAAAATTTAAATTTGGTACCAGATATGTTTTCATATTCATTGAAGTGACAAAACCAACCATCTGTATAAAAATGAGGGGCCTAATAATTATAACATCATCTTCCCCTTCTCATTCT
The DNA here is from genome assembly GCF_002742605.1 of Olea europaea var. sylvestris. NCBI lineage: Eukaryota > Viridiplantae > Streptophyta > Magnoliopsida > Lamiales > Oleaceae > Olea > Olea europaea. The sequence continues at coordinate 6,618,066 of NC_036257.1, read as the reverse complement.
CACTGTTCTCCATTTTTATTTACATCTCATTTAAATGAAGGATTTTTTTTTTTTTTTTGATTAAATTCTTTGTGTGTTGTTTTGGACACCTCAGGAGAATAATTTCATTGCTGTCATTTTTTAGGATTAATTTGTGTTCTGTACGTAAATTTCATAAATAGGACTTGAGTGATTTGGTGGGGCAATAAATCACGAAATGTGTATTCGTGCATGTCCCTTTTGTTAGATGTTATTTTTATTTTAATTATTTAATTCATAATTATATGGGTATGATCATTTTCCTTAAATTGGAAATTTCATTATAAAAATTACAACGGGGATAATTGTCCTAATCTAAGAAGTTTTTCTACTCAAAATTCAAGTTGTGGGTTCTGAGATATGTTGTCAACCTCGCTCCTACTTTGGCAAGGACGATTTTTCTTCTATTGCGACAAACTACATAATGTATGATATTTTAATTAAAAAGTGACATAACATGTCACTTTTAATGTTGAAACAATTCGTATCCAATAGAAAAATAAAAATAATAAGTAAAAGTAAAAGTAAAATTGAAATATTATTTTAAAACACAAAACAAACCATGGAGAAATAAAGGAAATATATGTCAAAAGAGGAAAAAAAACAAGGGAAAATAATTCCTTTATCGTTCATTAGAAAAAAAAAAATAAAAATAAAAAAATGTTTGTTGTTCTTTTAAATGAACCCACCAATCACTAATGATGTATCCTTGAAATTAGAATGATGAGCTTTGCTTGTTGAATTAAGTAGTCGTTCAAACTCTCATAAATTGATTTATATTTTCATTTTTAGTCGATGTGGGATTTTTATTTCTTAATATGCTCCTACAAGGTGATGGCTTGTTTGAGCAGATCAATCTTGAAAATCAGTGTGTTCATTTTTTAAGTCTAAGTCGGATAGAATTGCTCCTTTGAGTTTAATGAGTTATGATATCATGTTAAGAAAAAGATCTGTATAATTTTGTTACATGTTTCATCCACTTGTAATGTCAATAAATAGATACAATAAGGTTGCCAGTGTGCTAAAAATAGGGCCCATTGTGAGGTGTCGGTCGTTGAACCAACTTTATTCTATAAAATCGTCTAATATTAATAAGCACAAATAACTAGGGATGGAAAAGGGACGGGTTCCCCCATCCCATCAAACATTTTCTCACCTCGTTACCCATTTAAGATGGGGTGGGGCGTTTGCCTCCATTTATGTACTCGTTTAATTTAATTTAATTTTTATTACTTTTTTTTGAAGTTTTTTTTATTTATTTTATTGCCTCCATTCATTAATGTGAGATAATAATATAGTTATTAAATTTTTTAATTAATCAATTCATTTTTAAAATTTAAATTATTTAAATATATTTGATAAACTAAGATCTTTATTGTTTATCATATTTCTTAAATAATCTTAGTTGTCATGTTCTATTAGAATTAATTAGACTTCGTGAAATTTTTCATTTAAAATATTGAATTCTTAAATAAAAAAAAAATTAAACGGGATGTGGCTCTTGTTACTCGTACCCACCCGGGAAAAAGTCTCCCGCCCCATCCCTGACCCAATTATCGGATTAAGAAGTAATCCTCGTCCCGTTCATGGCACGACCCCGCAAGTATCGGGTGTGATGAATTTTTTTGCCATCTTACAAATAACACATAATTGCCTATTACCAATTGACGCGTTAATTCACACAAATATTTCATTTTTAGACTCCAAAAGACTAGGCAATATTGGAATTCAAATCAAAACACCATATTTAAAGGAAACCCTAATTTTGTACTTTAAAACTACGTTTCTTCCAAATTAGAAAAATCTTACCAGGAAATGGATATGCCTAGAAAGCACCACTATCATTCAGAGGTTATCAAGGATTCTCTGGTGGAGAATTCGTGGCTACGTTGTCCATCAAAATTGACATGTCCACAAGACTATTTTTGTAGAGTAATACGATCAGTGATATAAATCAATTCAACAAACGAAAACCCCCTATCTTTAGTCGCATTTTGAATTTCTCCATTTTATCACATTTCCAGACTTCGGGTAACTAATGTTGACAGTGTAGGTGTTTCTAACAATTTTGGTACAAGTGCTTCGATGAGATTTTTCTCTTAGTACATAGACTTTTCAAACTCGACCTTATTCCCAATACTTAAAGGTGATAAGGTTCATTCCAACATATTATAACACAACATGGTACTCAACTCTAAGATAACACATTTCGTGGATAACACAAGTTTTATAGCAGTATCAATTTTGTTGTCCTTGTTACATTTGCCGTATATGTTTATGTGAAAGCGAATAGGTAAAGCATGAATTTTTGTTTGTTTTAGAATTGAAATTATATTGTAGACCCCAACAAGAAGTTCGAAGGTGTGATCTTAGTGCATGCAATATTACGGCAGCGGAAACGGCAGCGCAACTAGAGCTTGTTTGGGAGATTTTTTTTTTTTTTTTTCGAGGGAAAATGAATTTTTTTTTGGAGAGTTTATGATTATAAAGTACGGAAATGTTATGGATTCCATGGAATGTACGGTTGAAAATGATTTTGGGAAAAATAAATTTACAAAATCTCTCCACAAAGCTCTTAATGCCTTTTGTTTAGAAAAATCTTGTTTTCTTGTAAAATGATTAAATACTCTTTCAATAATTCAAGTTTTTATTTTTTAGGCTAGTCAAAAATTGGTATTAACTTAGTTATGTCAATTCTAAATAGACAATATGACACATTATCATTTTAAATTCTCTCAATCTCGTTTATCTAGTTTTCTTCTTATTTAAACTCGTGAAAAAAAAAATCATGGATACAAAATGACGACGTAGAAGGTGTAGAAACGAATGTAGGTGGAGTAAGACGATGATACAAGGAGGCAAAGAGATTGGGTGACTCGACCATGGTATGTACTATCATATATAAGTCCTGAGAATGATAGCCGGCCGAAAAAAAAAATCATGGATACAAAATGACGACGTAAAAGGTGTAGAAACGAATGTAGGTGTAGTAATACGATGATACAAGGAGGCAAAGAGACTGGGTGACTCGACCATGGTATGTACTATCATATATAAGTCCTGAGAATGATAGCCGGCCGAAATTCACGTTAGTTTCAATAAATGAGATCAAACTATTTTACGATTATGATTGTGCTGCGACCAAATTATTGTTTGCTCAATTTCGCATGAAATTAATTGATTGCTTTGCTTAGTAAAAAGGGGAAGTAACTGAAATCTTTTATATTACAATTTGTTCATTGTTCAAAACCTTGCCATGGCTTCATGTCCAGCACCAACCAAAAGTTTCAATAACCAATGCCCACCGCCACCTGTGCAACGACTCAGATCCCAATTACAGGGTAAAAAGGGATTTGTTGAGCCTGTCAGACAACTGCTTGACCATCCCAGCCGAGTAAACCCGACTAAGAACGATCCTCTACTGCCCTGATGACATTCAACGAGTCATTGAGCTGCTAATCACGCCCTGATCAAGCAGGCTTATATCATCCACCAGACTTCATTTCCTGTCTTCTCAGAACTCAAGAATACAAAGGTACAATCTATAGAACAGATCCTGTTCAAGTAAGATCGTGACAGGTTATGGTCCAGTTTCGTTATTTATACAGGTAATTGTTTGGATTAACGTTCGATGTGGGTTTTTGAATTTTTGAAAATTCTTTCCCTTCTTTTCAATGGCTGCTCCATTATCACTTCTTTCATCTGTATTCAACCTTGATAATTCTTCAATCAAGAAATCGATTTGACTGTTCTACACCCATCACTTGAGAACTCGTAATTATCATAGTATCCAATGTGCATGAGTTACCCTTACAGTGGTTTCAAAGTTGGTACCTTTATATATTGAATTGAATGCTGTTGATAGCTTTGTCTTTGTGCTCAAGTGTTGGAATGAACCAAATACTTTTATTTGGATTTCAAGCATCACGTGTAAATGAAGGCTTTGTTCGATCGGCATTTTTTGTTTACAATTTAATGAGAAAAAAATGGGTTTCACATGACAGTTATAAACTTCCAACATTGAAAGGATTAGTCGTGTTGCGTGAAAGTGGAAAATATATATATATATATATATATATTTTTTTTGCTAAAATGGTTCATACTAGGGTAGTTTTTAAGTGGGCTCTGAGTCCGATGTTTACTTTTGCAATAAAATGAGGCTCATTGAGACAATGGGCGTTTTGAGAATGCTCTGAAGATGTTTGGTGAAATGCCTCGCGAGGATTTGGCGTCTTGGATATTGATGATTTCAGGATATATTGGTGAAGGGAATGTTGATGGTGCTTCTCAATTGTTTAGTGATATGCGGAAAAAGGTGGAGTTTGATGCTGAGATAATGATTTTGATGTTGCGAATATGCTCAAGTGTTCTTGAAGGGAGACAAATTCATGGTTATGTGATCAAAAGTGGTTTCTAGATTGATGAGTCACTGAAAATTTGAATCGTGAAAATGTATGCTGGCGTTGGTTATGCTGAAGAAGGAGAAATTCTTTTTGAAGAAATAGATATCCTTGTATTCTGAAGAAGGAAGTACTTCAAAAACGATGAATTGTTTCTGTAAAATTTGGAACGAGTCAAAACCAAGCATTGAGACATTAACTATGCTTTTTTCTGGGTTGGCAGAGGTTGGAAACCTTGGTCAAGTTAGGCAAATTCATTGCCTTTCAATAAACAATGGGTTTTGAGATGATATTTCGAGGACAAGTTAGTTGGATTTTTAAGCGAATGGCATCGATTTGGAAGCATCAGCTCAGTTGTTCACAGAAGTATTGTACAGAAACTGTGTTACTTGGCGTGCTATGATGTCGGGTTCATTGATAACAGGAACTCTAAAGAGGCGATTGAATTGTTCTGACAAATTCTAGCTACAGGTGTTCAACCCATGGCTGTAAACATGAGAAAACTTCTTGTCTGATATGTACACACGGGGCTCCTCTACTGGGTAAAAGCGTCAATGGATACCTCTTGAGGAACTCATTTTCTAATTCTAATGAAGGAAACAGATACTTGGAGACTTGTATTCTTAGTATGTACATTAGATGGGAAAGTTCCTGTGCTGCAAGAATTTGTTTCGATAGAATTCTGGGAAGAGATCATGTTACATAGCCATCACTGATCCCGGGTTGCGCAATACATGGAATGGGTTTTGAAGCGTTAGAAATTTTCCATGAGATGGTGGAGGACGGAATCGAGGCAAATGCTGTTACCTTTATAAGCTTATTATCTGCTTGTAACCACTCAGACCTTACTCAAGATGTAGGAAATGTCGTGCAACAGTCTTCGTTATAATTGAGGTTTCATTGACTACTATTTTTAAGTTAAGTTTCTCTATTTTGGCCAATGTTTCTTTTGTAATGCGATGAATTTGTATATGCTCTAAGGGCCATTGAGAAGATTTGTGTAAAAGAACAACTTCTAATCAAATTTAAAGCATAAACTTTCCGGTGAAGGATATCAAGAATATTGGAAGATATTGAGGATAAATTATTACATATAGAAACATAGTTATTTAAGGAAACATAGTGATCTCATCATTTGAATCCTGAAGAAAGGCTTGAAAGGAGCCTTTGTTTAGTCGAAAGTATCAATATGCCCAATGTCGATGGAGTCGAAGAGGTACACTTTCCCACAGAAGGGCAAGTCAAAGAAAATGGGAAATGGAAACCTTTCGGATCCAAAGCCTATAGACGGGCTCTAACAATGGCTCTGATTGGATTGGCCTCCGAGGAACCTTCTTATCGCTGCATCGGTCATTTCTATGACCGAACAGACCCTACTGTTTATCGGATTCTATTACTACAAAACCATCAAAATTTGAATCCGAGGAACGAAAATAATTGGTTCTAGGGATGTCCTCAATTGATAAAACACATAGGAAGTGTGTTCCCCATAGTTTTGACTATGTGAGCAAGTTATACATAACACTTTTAGATTCCGTTTGTTTTTCATTTATGTAAAAATGAAAATAAAAAATATAGTCGTTACGGACTCCACACAAGAGATAAAAATTCAAATATGGTGGCTTGATGTGATGGATAACGGTCATATTTTTCATTTTAATGGAGAAAGAATGGAAAACAAACGGGGGCTTAGGACATCGACTGTTCTGTTATTATGGATATTGATTAAGAGTTTGTTTCGTTTTGAGCAAAGAGTAGGTCGATGATTACGCTAAGGTTCAAAAAATTCATTGCATCTTTTGTTGTTGGGATCAAACTCAATTTTCCATTAGATTTATGATGTAGAGTCAATTTTATACATGAGATTAGGCTTATACATTGTAAAATAGATAATAAGTGAAAAACGAACTCTCCTTCAAGATTCTTTACATGTGGAATTATCTACAAGTGGGTCTAAAAATTATTGTCTTGGAGTAAATATCTTTTGCAAAAACAAATGCATGAGAAGAATTTTGAAAATCTTTTGCAAAATAGATAAATGAGAGGAGATTTCAAAGTGGTTGTTAGCAAAGTGAATCAACGATCAAATTACCGTTGATGATCGACTACATCATTGACAAAAATTGTCTGTAATAGTTTATATGTGTACGTCAATAATCATTGATTGTATCTTATTTTTTTACTCTGCCCCTATTTGTTTCTCATTCTTTCCTCATTACAATAAAAAATATGACCATTATCCATTAAAATATTATAATTAAACTTTACACATATTAGACATAATACGTATTCAATGCCTACCCGACACCAAACCCTTGTGTACAATTCTCAATCTTCACCTACAACTTTACAGTTAACCCAATATTAATTTAACTAATTTAAAAATTAAAAGGACATTCGCCAAAGATACTAAAAATAAAAATTAAAGCTTCCCGAATAAAATTGTAAAACATAAATCATTTTTTTTTGTAAATTAATCGAATTATACAAAAAACAAGTGAACTTTAGGTCGTGTCTCGGCCGAAACAATACTGGACCTTGTCAAAATCTTAACCATCAATCACTTGTTGGGCGAAATATCGTATTTTTTTGTGGGAGCAATTTTCCCCACATAAACAGAATTTTTAATGTTTGTCAAAATCTCGCAAGCATATGAATTCGTTGTACGAGTAATAATCGTGATGAGAGAGTTATCGTTCCACGGGGAATAAAGCTCAATTCTAGCATATTTGATATATTTAAATTGATGTTTGTAACCAAAAGACGATTGATGAATATCTAATTAAGTTTTACAACTAAAACTTGTAAAATCAATAAAAGTTTTGTTTAAAAATCAAATGAGTGAACGTATTGAATTTCCGACGCCACTGATCATTTCTTAGTTCCAATTCTCAATCAGTAATAATTATCTCAATTCATTCAATTGTGACAATCGATGATTCCATTTTTATTTATTATTCTTTCCCAATATATAATAAATCTATAGTTACCACGAGACGATTCTATTCCTCATTCGAATTCATATGGTAAACATGCATTGACATTTTATGATTACCACACATTATCGCATACGCCATAAATATTATTTTTAACATCGTATGTTCCAATAACAGTGTTCTATCTACCGTGAGATTTCTAATACTACGAATAAGCAATTTATTGTCCTGATAGTGCACAAACATTAAAATAATGTAATTATGCATATTAATGGAATCATAACACAAGAATTAAGATAAAAACACAAAGTCTCGAATTAAAAACTAAGAATCAAAGAGTTTTGTCATCCATCCAATACAAA
>NC_036257.1:6599705-6610074 GCF_002742605.1 Olea europaea var. sylvestris | reverse complement strand
AAAAAAAAAAAAAAAAAACAGATAGGAACTAGAATTGAGAATCAAAAATCGACGGGGATTCGAAGGGTCTTGGTTATTGAACTGGAACTGTGAGCAAAATTGAATTTATCACTCACCCTGCTCTAATGACCTAATGAGATGCGAAGGAAACCGAACATGGACTATAAGGACCAACTTATGATTTTGTTCAAACGTGCGTGCTCATTTCTGAACTCTCACAATGTTTAAAAAAATAATAATAAAAATAAAAATAAAGCACATGTGCTGATTTGCACGCCAGCTGCTGCTCAAATCTCATTTTCACAAATCGCTTCTTCTCCATCCTTACTCAAAGGTCAGTTAAGATTTTCATTTGAAAACTCTTTAATAAGGCTCATTTTATTTTCTTGTTTTGTTTATGCATTGTATTATCACTTGTATACACTAATCGTTCTGATCCTTCCTTCCAAAAGATGATCTAAATTCAGAAACAAATCTTGATTTAAACTAAAATCCCTAAATTTGCTTGGCGTTTTTTGGATTTTCTTGATCTGGGCCATTGATTTCTATCCAGAAACGGTGAATATGGAATCTTTTAATTGGCTAAGAGTTCAATACTAAAGATAAGTTAATAGAATTTAAGGAGGATGGTACAAGGATATAATTATTTAATGTGTATTAGCAATACAATTTGTTCATGTTAGGTGTACACTAATGGACAGTAAAACATTCTTCTTTAATTCAGTCAATACTATGCAAATCACCTTTCCAATATGCTATAATCGTTGTCAAAATACTTACAATTACATTACATTTTTAAATTGTTATAATGTTTTATTTACAGTTGAAGAATTTCATGCCAGTAAGGCTGTAACAAACAAGAAATGCTAGAGATGAATTGCCTGGCAAAATTTTGGGAGATTTATCCTATCCATTTTGTTGCTTCTTCCCCAAATGCTGAAATTCTTGTTGTTAGACTATATACTTATGATCTAGTCATGCAATATAAAATTTAAATAGCACATAGATCAATTGCAGAAATTAAATGGATCGAATATACCTTCAGCCATTGATGTCAATTGTGCAATCCGAGAATGCAGCTTTACATCTTGGATTGGAGTGCTTCTAATGCCTTCTCAATTCCTTGGCAATGGTGTAAGAAAACTGAATGGAATAAATGACATTAGGGACCCAAAACCGTATTCCATATATAGGCTCTACCATTATTGAGTCTACCTTATCCAATACCAATAATTATGCAATTATTGACAAAATTGGCAGAATTTATGGGCCACTTTATTTGGTATCAAAAATTTTCTGACGATACCAAAAATTTCTCACTCAAAATAGGAAAGAAACCAACAATCTCCCACTTGGCCCAAAAATTCTGTCATTTCCTATAGTAAGAAACAAACACATAAATCATGGCAATAGGTCCTCTTAGAACGAGCATTATCTTCCATGTATTACAATGTATTGTGTATCTTAACACAAGTCCATATAGCTCAATGAATAAACCTTATGTTTATTCAAGGTCCAAACATTAATAATATTTCTCCAACCAATGAATGTGTACACAACAGAAATGAGAAATTATCACAATTGAAAATAGAGTTTTATTACTATTGAGATTGGTCCATTCTATGAAATCATTTTAAGGAACCAAGTCCCATTCGGTCTACATGATCCTTGAACTTCAATGGTGGCATGCCTTTTGTCAAAGGATCAGCAATCATTAATTCAGTGTTAACGTGTTCAATGACCACTGTTTTATCTTTAACACGTTCTCTTATGGCTAAGTACTTGATGTCGATGTGTTTGCTTCGACTGCCAATTTTGTTATTTTTTGCCATAAAAACCGCAGCTGTATTATCACAAAATATCCTCATTGGCCTAGAAATTGAATCCACAATTCTAAGTCCAGAGGTAAAACTCTTCAACCATACACCATGCGAGGCTGCCTCAAAACAAGATACGAACTCAGCCTCCATAGTGGAAGTAGTAGTTAAGGTTTGCTTTGCGCTTCTCTAAAATACAGCTCCACCAACAAACGTGAAAATGTATCCAGATGTTGATTTCTGTGAATCAACATAGCCAGCAAAGTTCGAATCTGAGTAACCAATCACTTCCAGATTATCAGTTTCGTCTATACATAAGCATGTAATCTTTCGTCCGTTGAAGGTACCTCATCACCTTCTTTACAGCTCTCCATTGGTCCATACATGGATTACTCTGATATATTCCCAACATTTAAAGAGCAAATCCAATGTCAGGCCTTATGCAGACCAACATATACATTAGGCTTCCGACAGCAGAAGCATATGGAATGTTCTTCATTTGTTCCCTTTCAAAATCATTTTTAGGGCATTGGTTCAAACTGAATCTATCACCCTTCACAATGGGAGCTATACTTGATTAACAATCTTTCATTCGAAATCTCTCTAAAATCTTATTGATATAGGCTTCTTGTGACAAATACCTTGTGGTCTGTCTCTGTAGATTTTTATGCCAATGATGTAAGATGCATTACCCATATCTTTCATGTCAAAGTCTTTAGAGAGAAATTATTTCACCTCATATAGTAAACCCCTATCATTGCCTGCAAGTAAAATATCATCCACATATAAAATAAGGAAACAAATTTTAATTGATGCAATGACGTAATAGCAGCACAAAAATTTTAATTGATGCAATTTTTTAAAATGAAGCAGTAGTATAAACTAATAATAAAAAGGGTTCGAGGACTCCCTGTTGTTTGGTTGTGACTCTGTGTTCCGATTGGTCTGAATTGTCGACTCATGAGCCTCAAGTATTCTTCTGTCCTTTCCTTCGTGTCCAACGTCTTTAGCTCCTGTTGACTGTAATTTGAGCTGGTTCGGGTATATATTGCTAAGAATTTGTTGCTGGTTGTGACTCTGTGTTGATTGTAACGTATTTGCAGCCATGAGTAAACAACAAAAGTTGAGAAACTTGGTCAGCTTGTTGCAGGTGTTCTAGGGTGCCAACATAAGCAGTATATTTTGAATTTGAGGGACAATTGGAGGTGGGATTTGGGAAAGAAGATAATGGTGGGTGGGACAATTGTGTGTACGTAATAGATGATTGTGGCGGTGGATCAATGTTACGATAGTTTATTGCAGGATGACGGTGGTTGTGGCGATGGCGGCGGCAACTGGGGCTAGAAGGAATAGAAAGCTACGTTGAATTTGGACGCCGACTGGATCGAAGAGGATTGGGTTGAAATTGTATGGGCTAAGGTGTTGAGCCTGATGAGTTTGTAGTTAATTGGGCTTGGGTGGGATATTGGGCTGCTTGTTTTATAATGGAGGTAAGGGTTTGGTCTTGTATGTGTGTATGGGTATATAATAGGGTTGGGCTAGGAGACTTGTGCTAGGTTTTGATTGCTAGGGTTGAAATTTGTGGGAACAGCACTCAATAGCAGCACGTCTAAAGGACTAAACTGAAATTTATTTATCAATTTTTTTTGACAGAAAATGATGAATAATACTAAAACTAATTTTTTTTCCGGGTGAACAGTACCCGTGAACAGTAAATATTTTTTTCTTTTTTTCCCACACAAAGACAGAACTAAAAAAATGAAAAACGCTGTTTTTTACGCTAAATCTTTTCAATTTGTGCTGTTCCAACAAATTTTGGAAAGAAAATAGGAAGAAATTTTGGATTGTATGAGAGAAAGTACCCAAGATTCGACTCTGATACCAAATTTGATACAGGACGAATTAAAGAATGGAAAGAAGAATCAAGAAGAGAGGGAGAAATCGGAGAGAATGGGGGAAGAAATCGGAGAAAAAATAGAAATTTAGGGGGAAGGGAAAGGGAGAAGAAGGAGACGCAACAACCAATCTCAATAATTCATATTCATCAAAACTAATGAAATTACATGGCAAATTAAATTTAAATAGTCAAAACAAAATCCTACCTAGAACGGACTTGAGCCAATACAAGCCCAATTACATAAATAGAATCTAAAACATAAATAAAGTCCAACTACGAATAAGTAAAAATGATGTCCTCATCACCACTAGTGCACTTTCACCCATTTCCATAGCCAGCCTTCCTTCATCTTGAACATACATGGTCAGAAGTTTATTGATAGTCCATTTATCTTTATGCATGTTATAAGAGATTTTTTGAAGGGTCCATATTGCTGAGGAAGAGTATTCAATATGTAGTGCACAAGGAATGAATCGAACATATCAACCTCCAGAGTTTTCAACTGAGCTGCAATGTCCCGCTCACGCACACCTCTTACAATGTCGAGCCTTAAGGATGGAAATTTGATTTTCAGGATGCTAGCAAGTACTTTGTCTGAAACTATAAACTGTTCATCAATAGCCTTCAGTAATGCTTTGACATCGTCATGCTTATTGACAGAGCCTCGAATACCAACAGAGATTTTGGTCTTTATGAACATTATACTAAGGCGATTAGTCCACTCCCACTATTCATAAAGAGCCTTTTCTTCTGGAGTACTAGTTGCAGTAATATTCGGCTTGTATTTTCTTATAGCATAATCAATATCCATGCACCCCAAATGAAGGAGAATTCTCTCCTTCCACACTTTATAGTTGTCCCCTTTCAGTTCGGAAATTTCACACTTAATATCAGAGAAATTCGCAGGTTACATGATTGCAAGAAAATCAAACATGCATGAAATTTGAGTCAAATGAATACATATCATGTTTTACCAATGAAAATCATGTTTCAAATTATGAATCTAGTGACAGAACTTGCCTGTGGACTAAAGTCCTATTCAATTAGATCCATGTACAAACTTTATGATAAAACTATTAAATCACGTACCAATTCTTAATTCCCATGGGTAATTAAGAAAGTAATTCAATATTTTGTCCTAGTTGATAATACAAATATAATAAAAATTCCCGTGAAATAAAATTTAATATATTAAATATGATCAACCACAATTAATGTCTTTTCTAAATATGTGATCCTATACTTTAATATATAATTTTACATAATTAAGGATGCTGTGGCTATTCCCTAATTAATTAAAATCATATGGATCACTCAACATTATAAATATAATTCATAAAATGTGCTCGTATAAATTGCACAAACCCATAAGCAATATAAGCACTACAATTAAAATTTTAATTTGCTAAATTTTTTATCTCAATATTGCATGTATAATAAAACAAGAAAATTATACATACAAAATAACAAAATTAAATAACTTTAGCACACAAAAACAAAGTTAATAAACAATTTCCATTAACTTCCAGCACATGGGTCCACAGTGATATAAGAACTCAAAAATTTTGGCTGTATCAATGTTCAATAGTCAAAAATGTTATTAAAATATTCCAAAATAATAACATAACCAATTTGTTATGAAAAGGGCCTCGAAGTCTGCACCATTTTGACCAACTCACTATTTGGTAATCACGTACAGTAACAAATTGACAGAATTGATCTTTGCCAAACTTAACAGTACAATAGTAGCCTTATTTAATGTAAGTAGGCCCGTGAGTTCAAGGGAAAAAAGCCTCTTGTTTTTTTTATTATTATTATTTTCTACAGTTTTTCTTCAACCTTTAGCTGGGCCTTTTTGACCCGGTTCCAACCCAAATAGAAACTTGGTAGTTTCTACGCATTCCGAACACCAAAATTTATGTATTAAAACCCAAAAATATTAGAAATCTAATTTCTTAATGATTCCTAACCTTATTTTTCATTAAAAGCTATGAAATAAGAATTTTGTATCCCAAAAGTACAGTAAATTTCTGGAAAAATTGCAAAGAGCAAAATGAACACGACAGATGTAAAGTTAAGGCTCTGATACCAACTGTTAGACTATATACTTATGATCTAGTCAGGCCATATAAAATTTAAATAGCACATAGATTAATTGTGGAAATTAAATAGATCTGTTAAGGAAGAAAATCAATTCTCAATAATCTGTATTAGGAAAGAATATTATTTGGTATATTTAGTTTTCATATATGTATGTGATTGATTCTCAATATAAATAGAAGGGGAGAGGAGACGAAGAGTAGATTTTTACTCTCTCAGTTTATGCAAATTAATCTTCATGGTATCAGAGCAATTCCTTTAGGATTTGGTATTACTTACCACTTCTTCTTCCCGAGCAAACTGTCGTGGTTGTCAACACGGCAGGTGGTTGGAGTAGCGGTCGTGTATTGGGTACAGATTCTTGGCGTCAACACTCTGTTCATAGAAGGAGTTTGGGTTGCAGTTCGCCGTTGTGGGTTGCAGCAGTCTTCGTGGGTTGCAGCAGTTTTTCGACTCCGTTGGAGTCGGGTTCTGAGGTTGCCGTTGCGTGCAGTTGTGGGTTGCAGTAGTTTTCCCGGCGTCATTCGAGCAGTTATCGGATTGCTCTTCGGTGGTGTCGTCGATTACAGCGAGTCTCTCAATTGCCGGATTTCGTCGATTACAGCGAGTCTCTCAGTTGCCGGTTTGCTCTTCGTACAGTGAGTGGACTTTGTTAATTAAAACCTATTAATTTGGGCTGAGTAATTGGGCAGTGTTGCAGTGTTTATTGGGCTCAGTAATTTTGTTGGTTTATTGGGCAGTGTTTATTGGGCTTAGTAATTTTGTTGGTTTATTTTGTGATTTTATTTCTTCAGGCTCCTCTTTGTGCCTCATTAAATATGATTTGATCGGTCACTCTGATTGTGGGCATATTTGTGATTCTGTGGATTGATTGTTATTGTTAATTGGTCTTATTCTCTACAATCCAAAATTATGTCATCCAAGATGGAAATGTTCAATTTGATTGGACCATTGGCACCAGAAAAATTGAATGAAAGAAATTATACTTATTGGGCTAGGTGTGTTGAAGTTTTCTTGCGAGGTAAAGGTTTATATAACCACTTGATTTTAGACAAGTCGTCTGTCAAATCATCAGAAGGTGACTCTGTAAAGATCGATTCTATTCTCAACGATCGGTGGGATCAAGAGGATAACGCAATTATTGGACTTATGATCAGTAGTATTGAGCCTCATATTGGGTCTTCATCTCTTTACATGTCTACTGCTAAGCAAATTTGGGAGCATCTTAAACATATACACTCTGGAACTGGGAATATTACTTGAATTTATGAGACTTGCAAACAATATTTTAGGCTTGAGAAAGGCTCTTCCAGCCTTGTTGAGTATTATAATAAACTATTAACTGTGTGTCAGGAAAGAAATATGCATCAACCTCTCTCTCTTAACTTGAAGACTATGGAAAAACAGCGAGAAGACATTGATGTTGTTAAATTCCTTCTTGGTCTTCCATCGGAGTTTGAAGCTGTCAGGGCACAGATATTGGGTGGAAAAGAACTTCCAAGTCTCCCAGAGACATTCTCTCGTATTCAGTGCTCTATTCTCTCCGATAATACACCTAGTGGAGATCATTCTGCCTTTGTTGCCAAGGGTGGCTCATTTAGGGGTGGACGCAGCGGTTGAAGTCGACGTGGTGTTAGTTCTAGAGGTGGACGAGATATTAGAAGCAGTAGCCGTTTGGGAAATCTTGAACCTCGAAAATGTACTCACTGTGGTCGTACAAGTCACTCCGTTGATTATTGTTGGGACATACATGACAAACCGTCTGGTTCTGCCAATCAGGTCTCATCTAATGAGGACCATCACCCAATATCTGGATTGGTAACTAATTGTAGCTCAACACAAGGATCTGATCTCTTAACTGTACCACGGGATGAGTATGCTGAATTTTTAGCTCATAAATAGACTACTTCCACTTCTATAGCCACACTTGCTCAGTCAGGTACTGCATCTTCTCACTGTCTATTGTCATCCTCTCACAATCCGTGGATTATCGATTCTGGTGCAATAGAACACATGACTGGTTCGTCTACTTCTCTCCTTGATTATCATCCTATTACTCATTCCACATGTGTCACCCTGGCTAACGGTTCCCAAACTAGTGTTGCAGGCTCAGGCAACACTTGTCCCAGTCCTAACATTAATCTGTCAACTGTCCTTCATGTTCCTGGATTTTCCTCTAGTTTATTGTCCATTAGTAAAATTACCAAATCTCTTCAGTGCTCTGTAACATTTTATCCCTTCTTGTGTTTTTTTCAGGATCTCAAGACGAAGAGGATGATTGGTATGGGGCATGAAGTTGGTGGCTTGTACTACCTGGATATTTCACCGGTCTCTCCTCCTCAAGCTCTTCAGTCTTCTGTTTCACCCATGCAGTGGCATTGCCGTCTTGGTCACTCTTCTCTATCTACTTTAAAATGTCAAGTTGTGAGTCTTCGCAATGTGTCCTCCCTTGAATGTGATGCTTGCCAGCTTAGCAAATATCATTGTGTGTCTTTTCCGTGACGAACTAGTAGTCGTGCTTTTGGTTTATTTCATTTAGTTTATTCTGATGTATGGGGACCAATCAATATTTCTTCTAATAAATTTCAATATTTTGTCACTTTCGTGGATGATTATTCTCGTATGACTTGGTTGTTCCTAATGAAAAATCATTCTGAGTTACTTTCTATATTTCAAGTCTTTCGTTCATTGATTAAAACTCAATTTAACAAGAAAATCCATATTTTGCGTTCTGATAATGCCAAAGAATATATGTCTGCATCTTTTACTTCCTGTTTAACTTCTAAAGGCATTACTCATCAAACATCTTGTGCATATACTCTACAACAAAATGGAGTTGCAGAACGTAAAAATCGTCAAACTAGATGTTACTCGTGCTCTTCTTTGTCATATGCATGTCCCTAAACGTTTTTGGAGTGATGCGGTCCTTACTGCATGCTATCTCATTAATCACATGCCATCCTCCATTTTGAATGGTCCATCTCCATTTTCTCTTTTATTTTCCTCATCTCCACCATACTCCTTACCACTCAAGGTTTTTGGGTATGTTTATTATGTTCATTCCTTTGGCCCTGGTCGTGACAAACTTGACACTCGCTCTATGAGATGTGTTTTCCTTGGTTATTCTCAAACACAAAAAGGGTATCGTTGTTACAATTCTTCTCCGCAACGCTATTTTGTAAGTGCAGACGTCACCTTCGATGAGTTTACACCTTATTTCCTTAATCATAGCACGTCTCCCAAATCTACTCGGGATCCCGTTAGCTTACCAGTTCCATATCTACCAGTTGGCATTACTCCAGAACCAGTCTCGTCTTCGTCTACTATACCAGGGTCCCCATCTTCTCATAAGGACCCACCTCCTACTTTACAGGTTTATACCAGACGATCTAAGACACCACCACCCGTGGCCCCATCCAGCGCCTTGCCGTCTTCAGATCCTACTTGTGTCGTCTGTTCCGATACCGAATCCTTGCCCATTGCTCTCCGCAAAGGTAAACGTACTTGTGTAACTAAATATCCTATTAGCCACTATGTCACTCTTGATTCATTGTCACCTTCATTTTCTTGTTTCACATCCCAACTTTCTGGTGTTTTTGTACCTAAGACAGTGACAGAAGCTTTATCTCATCCTGAGTGGCGAAAGGCTATGGAATTGGAAATGGCAGCCTTACACGAGAATCAGACTTGGGACCTTGTTCCTTCACCACCTGGTATTCGCCTCGTTGGTAATAGATGGGTTTATATTCCGAAGTTCAATCCTGATGGGACTGTTGATCGGTTGAAAGCTCGATTGGTTGCTAAGGGCTACACACAAACCTATGGTGTTGATTATGATGAGACGTTCTCTCCGGTTGCTAAGATCTCATCTATTCGAGTTTTGATTTCTATTGCTGCTAACCTTGATTGGCCATTGTTCCAGTTGGTTATTAAAAATGCCTTCCTTCATGGTGATTTGCACGAAGAGGTCTATATGGAGCAACCACCTGGGTTTGTTGCTCAGGGGGAGTACCAGAACTATGTTTGTAAGTTGAAAAAGGCTTTATATGGGTTAAAGCAATCACCAAGGGTATGGTTTGGAAATTTTTCCGAGGTTGTTCTAAAATTTGGTCTTCAAAGGTGTCAGACAGATCATTCAGTATTTTATCTACAAATTGGTGCAGGTCGTATTATCCTTGTAGTTTATATAGATGATATTGTAATAACTGGTGATGATGCAAATAGGATTGCTCAATTGAAACAATTTCTACGAAAACATTTCCAGACCAAAGATCTAGGCAAGCTTAGATATTTTTTGGGTATTGAAGTTGCTACATCTCGGGCAGGCATCAACTTATCTCAGAGAAAATATGTACTTGATCTGTTAGATGAGACATGTTTTCTTGGAGCTCGTCTAGTTGATACCCCTATGGATCCTAATGTGAAACTTTTGAAGGATAAAGGAGAATCATTTGCATAACCAGGAAAATATCGTCGTTTGGTTGGAAAGTTGAATTATCTTACTATCACACGACCAGATATTTCTTATGCAGTCAGCATTGTTAGTCAGTTCTTG
>NC_036257.1:6590561-6599337 GCF_002742605.1 Olea europaea var. sylvestris | reverse complement strand
TGTTCCAAGCTGGGTTTATATGATATATATACTCCAACTTGAGGGGGAGTGTTAAGGAAGAAAATCAATTCTCAATAATGTGTATTAGGAAAGAATATTATTTGGTATATTTAGTTTCCATATATGTATGTGATTGATTCTCAATATAAATAGAAGGGGAGAGGCAACGAAGAGTAGATTTTTACTCTCTCAGTTTATGCAAATTAATCTTCAAGATCAAATATACTTCCAGCCATTGATGTCAACTGTTCAATCCAAGAATGCAGCTTTACATCTTGTATTGGAGTGCTTCTAATGCCTTCTCAATTCCTTGGCAATGGTGTAAGAAAACTGAATGGAATAGATGGCATTAGGGACCGAAAATCGTGTTCCATATATAGGCTCTACCTTTATTGAGTCTACCTTATTCAATACCAATAATTATCCAATTATTGAAAAAATTGGCAAAATTTATGGGCCACTTTATTTGGTATCAAAAATTTTCTCACAATACCAAAAATTTCTCACTCAAAATATTGGAATTTAAAGGTTGCTGGGATTTTGTTTGGTGTTTCTTCAATCTGCTTTGATATTATTGAGGTTTTCTTGCCAAAGAACTTTATGAAAATGGAAGTGTCGAGTGGATTGAATCCAAAAGTTAACCCAGCTAAATTGCATAAAGAACAAGAAGAGAATAATGAAGGACAAGAGCTTCAGAACTTTGAATTGGACTTGGTTGATTATGTTATTCGATCTGATCACCATTTTCATTCGATGAATGCACTGGAAATTCTTAGGGAAATGGTGAGAATTCTTTGGTATAATTCAGTGGGTTTTACGGCAATTGCAGCAGTGCTAATATGCCTTGTATTGACAATGCTTTTGTCGAATGTGCTGGTCAATCAATCCCTTGTGAAGAGGCTGACATAAGGTTATTTCTAGTTGCGAAGTCCTATAGACTCTCTCTTAGGCCTTTTATCAAACAGTCATGCCAAAAGTTTATAAAAATGACAGTTTCATCTGTAATGTGTTTCCAATTGTTTGTTACATTTTTGTTGTTGTCAACGGCTGCTGTGGTTTACTCAGTTGATTGTACTTACTTGAGGAAAAGATTTGATTCTTCAAAGTTCTCTGTGATTGCTTCGAAGATTTGGAAGCGCGTTTTTGTAACGTACTTGTGGGCGTGTAGCCTAATTGTTGGTTGCCTCACATTTTTCTTCGTGCTACTGGTTTGCAGTGATCAGCGTGTTTTCATTTATGGGACCCCTTTGGATTTGATTTTGCATCCTACAATTAGTAGGATTGATTTTCTCCATAATTTTGGTGAATGCTATCATTATATGCAACATTTCTATTGTCATCTCCATTTTAGAGGATGTTTCAGGTCCACAGACATTACTGAGATCGAGTTTGTTAATTAAAGGGCAGATCCAAGTTGGCCTATTGATATTTCTTGGATCGAGAATAGGTATGGCATTTGTGTAAGGTCTTTTCGAGCATCGAGTAAATACGCTAAGCTATGGAGATGGTTCTTCAAGGATATGGGAAGGGCCCTTTTTGGTGGTAATGTATTCATTTGTGGTGCTTATCGACTCAATGACGAGTATCATTTTCTATCTCGGTCATAAATCTTATCGTATGGAATCTGCAGACGTAGAAAGCCAACCGATTTTAGAAGCCCCCACTACTTCATCTGGATCAGCTTATTTTTAATAGCTTCATCTCGTATTCCGTTTGTGGTCTGTAAAGCTACTTCATCTCGTATTCCGTTTGTGCATTTTTAAGTGATTAACTCCATGGAAAAGTACTCCCTATTGGAGATTCTGTCTTTGTCGTGTAACATGGATAATATGAATAGTCAACAACAAGAGAAAGTAGGAAGGTTTTAGGAATTTATTGATCAGAGCCCGAAACCTAATTTTGTTCATGTATTGTTGAACGGTATGTCACCCTTCCTATTACTCTAGTTCTTTGTTTGCTTGCTTCCAGCATTTCCTCCTTATGTTCTATCACGTGATTAAATAAAGATTCGGTTTTTCATAACATATGTTTCTCGAAGTACCTGGTTTATTGAAACTCTTATGAATTATTTCATGCTTGGCTCTGCTTTCAGAATTTTGGATGGGTTTTAGTTCAGAATCTTAAACAGTTAGGGTGCGTTTTCTAGTTTTCTGTTTCAAGAAATAATTTTTCAAAATAGCAAACCAAACTCATTTTTAGCAACCTTAAAACGGAACCTCAAAATGGAAAACTAAAAATGAACTTAAAACTGAAACCAAGCGAATCCTTAAAATTCAAAAGTTTTTTCGCCATGTTATGTTCATATAAAATACTTGTGGTTGTGGGAAAAAGGGCTTAGTTTTGCTATATTTTATCCTACAGTAACGACGTTGTCTGTATTTTTTAGCGACTGACAATAAAAAATTTAATTGCCCGATTGCTACGGGGACAAGGTACTTGAACAACAGAAGATTTTGTATCCTTTTGACATTTTGGCTATTTGTAGGTCAAAGTATTTTAGATTAGTTCATTACTATGTATAATCTAACTTTTATGTTTTTAGTGATGGGACACGCTATGCTGCTTGTTTTGTTCAATAATCATTGAAGGTTTTAGCTTTTGTAAAGCAATTGTAAACTTGTAATAGGGACCAAATAACTATTGAAGTTCTATCCCTTTTTTTAGCTAATCCATATAGTGGATCAAATAACTATTAATAGTGTTGAAATAATAATCTAGGACAATGATATATGTGGGGTCTTTTTTCTTTACTGTTTTTGTTATTGTTCTCTAGGTTGTTACTTCCATGAATTCAGGGGCAAGCCAGAACTTTAGCGGGCACAATTTTAGATATCGGTTACAATGATTTTTTTAGTTCGATTTTTAGTCCCTGTGACTATGGTTGTTGTTGCTGCTTCTCACTGTGGTTCCCACTTCCACTGGTGGAAGTGTCATTCAAAGCAGTTGGAGGAGTCATCAATTATTAGAAATTCGTAATACAGGACCATAATTTCAGCAAGAATCATCCATAAGTAATAAAATATTAAGCCTCCAAAAATTTGCAATAGACAATATTAAAAGTATAATGGTAAACATTTAAAATTATAAACATGTTAACACTGAAAGTACAATAACAGTAAATTTTTAAATTGAGCAAATATTGAGAAACAATATTAAAGTGCAATGGTAAACATTTTCACAATGTCTAGTGAATTAAATCTCCTTATTTCATAGCGACTATAACTGGGTTTGGTTTGTTTGCTTAATCATTTCACAATTCAAAGAGCTTATGAATATGGATATGGGCCTCATTTAAACATAAATAAAAAGCCCAACACAAAAGGCTTACAAGTTACAATTTACAAAACATTAAAAGTTGGTCCAAGTAAAAACTCGTCTTCCCTTCCCTTCCATTTTGTGTTCAAGCTCTTGGAGAGTGCAATAATGGCGAGTTGGGGGCTGCATCCAACCTTCAAGTTTCCAGCAGATCCAACCCTCTAGAAATCCCAGTGCGGGTACTGCCTTCAATTGCTGCAAAAAATTCCAAATGAGGTGAGGCGGATGCCTGCACTCATCTTTGTGTAGCTTCGCCCTTGTCCATGATAGTTGATAGCATAATTGAGTAATGTTTAATGTTGAAATAGTGATCTCGGATCCTGAGATCCGTGTGTGGGGTCCGTTCATGCAACGCCATCAACTCTTAGAAGATCATTTAAAATTATTCTACCGATGAGTCGGAAGGAAATCATGGTGAATTAGGCAACCCCTTTCTCTACCTTTCATTCATTACTTGTTGGATCGACGTGTTTTATCGGACCGAGTGTATAAAAAAAAAAAAAAAAAAAACAGATTTCTTAACAAACTTTTAGTTATCAAGACTACTATAAGAAAAATGAATATTATTATGCATCACTATATGGGTTTCTCAATGGTAGATTACTCTCAAGAAATAGAACGAGTATTATTTTATTTAAATGGTGTACCTATTGAAGGACAAGAGGAGTTGAAGCGCCATCTTAATTAGGATTAATCTAATATAATAAACATGTGAGATATATTTGGGTTGGGAGTTGTAAAATGTAAAAATGAGATAATACTTTAATTTCCAGGTGGAAAGCTGCTGATTTTTCATAATTATGAGTTTGGAACAATATTTAAGTGCATGTTTGGTATCCCAAAAAATCAATTTTTTTTATCCCAAAAAATCAATTTTTTTACTGTTATTTCACTATTTTAACTATAATTTTTTATTTCTTCTCTCACAGATAAGATCCACTTTTCTCTCTAATGGTCAAAAAATCAATTCTCAAAATCAATACCAAACAAGCCCTAAATGAACGCGTTTTGCCAAAAAAAACATGATTTGTCGACCAGTCAGTACCTCTCTAATCTTTTAATTAAAATTAAAATATGGGATTAGAAATGCTATGAAATCCTTTGTAATCATCCAAATTGATTATTGTAAAGACTCATAAAAATCCATAAAGGTCAACTGTAGAACAATAACTGAAGAGAAAATCGCATATAATTAAATTTATAGCACCCAATTTTGCTTAAAAGCAGGGGCAGAGGGAGAGTGCCTCCAATCCCATTATTTTTTTTAAACTTATATAAACTTATTTATTCAAAAATAAGGTTATAATTCAGTTTTTTTTTTAAGTTTTAATAATAATATTATTAAATTAAATTATTCTACTTAATCTCTCTCTAGAAGGAATTCTCTCTCTACATACAAACAACCCTCTCTCTTTCACTCTCTACTACAGCATGCGACAGTGCGGTCACGCGCACATACAGCGGCACTTGTTGTTACTGTTTCTTTTGTACTAATCTGTGTGTACAGGCGATCCATGTGTACGGGCGAGAATGCTGCTTTCTGTGTACTGATTAGTGTATATGGTCAGTCTCCATGCAGCAGCGACAACGATCTGTTTGTATGTGTGCAGTGCGTGGGCAATCTCAGTGTGTGTACTTATTTGTATGTATGCGTGCAAATCTGTGTGCATGTGTGCAGATTTGAGTATGGAAGCGATATCAATCTATGTGTATTTGTGGTGTGGTTTTGATGGCGACGGTGGTGAAGTGACCATGGCTATTGGTGTAGGTGGTGGTAGGTTGTGGATTTGAGGCGACAATGACGTTTTGAGTAGTGCTGACGATAGTGGAGGGGAAGGGATGGGGTGGGGTGAGGTGAGGGAGATGAAAGGTAATTTCTGATCATTTAATTGGATAATTATGAATAAAAAATTTGATAATTTGTGATTAAGAAAATAAGCGTGATTAATTAATTTGATAATGTGTGGTCGATAAATAAGTTGGTGGTGGTAGGTTGTGGATTTGAGGCGACAATGACGTTTTGAGTAGTGCTGACGATAGTGGAGGGGAAGGGATGGGGTGGGGTGGGGTGAGGTGAGGGAGATGAAAGGTAATTTCTGATCATTTAATTGGATAATTATGAATAAAAAATTTGATAATTTGTGATTAAGAAAATAAGTGTGATTAATTAATTTGATAATGTGTGGTCGATAAATAAGTTATAATCAAATAATTTGATAATTTGTGATGTTGAATAAATATGACAAATTAATTTGATAAATTATGCTTAAGAAATAAGTTACAAATCAATTAATTTGATAATTTGTGATGATGAAAAAAGTTATAACCTAAAAAAATTGTGATTTAACTTATTTAATTAATACCATTTTGATTTTTGAAAGAATTCAACAGTTTTGTAAGTGTATCTTTAAAGGTTCATTGTTATGTATTTTTTCCTATATATAATATTGTGCAATTTTTTTATATTTATCTGTTCAAAAGGAATTTTTGTTTGCCCCCTTGATTCCACCCTGCTTTAAAGTTATATAAACATAAATCTAAGCTAGTAATTGAACATAATAGGTAAAATAATTATATAGATAAAAATATAATCAGTAATCAAAGAAAACAAAGCAAGTTAATCGTCCAAATATTCACTAAACTTAGGTTAACGTCTTCAATTGCTCACTACACTTTAAAATGTTGAATTTTAGCCACTAAACTTCTCAAATTGTCATACGTTACTAATTGGAATCACTTTCATTTCGTGCCTCTAACGAAATAGTTGAGGTAACAGACGAAGTTCATAGCAGACATCCCGTCACCCTTTAGAAGTCCAATCATGGAAGATGGACAATCCACATAAGGAAGGCATCAATTTCTTACTACACTTTGACAAACTTTTTTATTGCTCCTATACTTTAAGCCGATTGAGTTTTAATCACTAAACTTTTCAAAGTGACATTGAGATGACATGAAAACACAAGTTTTTGTTTATTTTCTATCTTAAGTATGTATTATTATGTGTTTAGAAAGTTCATTTCATGTTGAACATTTTATTGAATTATTTAACTGATGAAATTATCGTGTTATTATAGTTGTCACGATAAATGGTAGAAATAGAAAGTTTAGGTGTTTTGGTATTATATTAAAATTTGTTAGAAGTTTAATATGTTTGAATGTGTTTGTATGGTGATATACTTATTTATATTTTTTAGTTTCATAAAATACTGGAAGGATAACATATTTTCATTTATCCACCCACACCACAACCTCTACCACGCACTCTGTAGCCATGTGTTGCGACAGACGAGAGTTTCAGTGGAATTTGCGAACAAGATGAACTGTGTGTAAGCGACCTTTAACTGGTTATGTTGTGGGTGTCGATATATATGAAGGCATTGACGATGGATGAATGAAACACAGTGCATTGCTTTATCGATGGGAACATCATATACAATAACAAGTCATTGCAAATGAGAAGTGGGTGGCAACGGCAACGAAATCTTGGAGAGAGAAAGAGAGAGATTGATTTTCGATGCCACTATTAAGGAGAGATCGAAGCAGATTTCATGGCAATAGTTGGATCGAGGCCACCTTGTAGACTTAAAAAGAGAGCCGAGTTAATTGTTTCAATGGTCATTGAACTTAAGTCTATGTCTTTGATTAGTTACTGAAATTTAAAATGTCAAGTTTTGATCACTAAAGTTAGGTCTGTGTCTTCGATTGCTCATTGAAGTTAAATATGGTGAGTTTTGACCACTGAACTTTGAAAAATATTGTACATTACTTACTATAAACTCTATATTTTTGAAAATTCAACATTTATGCTAGTGAGTAACGTACAATATTTTTCAAAGTTCAGTTGTCAAAACTCGACATTTTAAATTTCAATGAGCAGTTGAAAAATGGACCTAATTTCAATGACCAAAACTAAATATTTTAAACTTCAATGGCCAATCAAAAATATGGATTTAAGTTTAGTGACCATTGGAACACTTAATTCAAAGAGAGCCAGTATTATTCAGAAAGAATTAGATGTAAACCCGTTCAAGTTCAACACTGCAGTTCAAATCAATCAAATACCTTTTCTTTTTTCTTTTTTCCTTTTTTTAACAGAATGTGTAGGGGAATTCATTTTTTTATCACTTAATTGATTGAAATGTGTCTTTTTCATTAGTTTATTGATTTCAACCTCTCTTTTTTATGGGTTTCCATCTTGCTCCTAATGATGGTGGTAGTAGTCGAAAGAATATGGGGTATAAGTGGGAGATAAATAAATTTTTTTTATTTATATATTCATTTTTTTAAATTTTAATTATTTTATTCAAACTCGTTTGCAATTTTTTTTTTTAAATTGAGGACTATGATTGTAATTAATTCTTTTTTTTTTTTTTAAATTCAAAGAGGATGGTATATTCGTCCTTTCATATATTGAGAAACTAGAAGAAAATATTGTATTCCACCAAAAAAAATTGTCATCCAGGGGGTTTCCATCAAAATAAAAGTACATGAATATTCTGCAATAGGGACAGAGGTGGGGAGAATTTTGCATCAATTACCTTTTTGCAGATGCAACCTTAAACAAGAGTAGTTATGGATTTTTCGAAGGGAAGAGTTCACATCTCAGGTATTTAGTTTACCATAATTCAAAAATCAAATAGATTCTTTTCAAATTCAAAAATCAGGTTTATATTTAATTAATTAAAAATATTTATTAAATGAAGATAATAAAGTCACAATTACATGATTAATGGTCACATATTCGTAATTATAGGTCACAAATTTATTTATTGGTCACATATCGTCAAATTAATTGGTCATAAAATTATTTCGTAGTCACAGATAAAAATTTTTGTAGATCACATATTATTTCGAGGGTCACAGATCATTCAAATTACAGGTCACATTATATCTATAGGTCACATATGTCACAGTTTATCGGTCACAAATTATCTTTAAATCACAAACATATAAATTTTGGTCACGGACGACTAAATAGTTGGTCACAGACGCCTAATTGTCGGTCACAGATGTCACCACCATCATGTGCATCACCATACCGATAACACCACCATACCATCACATCCACAACACCCCATCAACAATCCATTTACTCATTCCAAATTATTGAATTAATTGGTCACGATTAGTTTTTCGATCACAACTTAACCAATTGTGAGTCAGGAGTCACAATTCACAATTTTCAGGTCACGTATCAAATATTGCGAGTCACAACCACCGCCGTCTACCGCAATGACCACCAGGTCCACCACCTCAACAACCCCCACCAAAAAAAAAATCCCCAAATCTGCCACAGTAATACCACCACACACAACCATATCACCCCCACGCTGCTAGCAACCCCAACCGCTGATCAACCACCACAAAATCGCCACCACACAATCACCCTCACCACCACCATACAAACACAATGCAAAGCTGTTACCCACCCAAATCGCCAGCCCCACCACCACACAAA
>NC_036257.1:6529720-6590220 GCF_002742605.1 Olea europaea var. sylvestris | reverse complement strand
ATCAACTTATCTCAGAGAAAATATGTACTTGATCTGTTAGATGAGACATGTTTTCTTGGAGCTCGTCTAGTTGATACCCCTATGGATCCTAATGTGAAACTTTTGAAGGATAAAGGAGAATCATTTGCATAACCAGGAAAATATCGTCGTTTGGTTGGAAAGTTGAATTATCTTACTATCACACGACCGGATATTTCTTATGCAGTCAGCATTGTTAGTCAATTCTTGGATACTCCTCGAGTTTCTCATTGGGAAGCTCTGATACGTATTATTCGGTATTTGAAAAAGGCTCCAGGTCTTGGATTGTTGTATAAACGAAATGGAAATATCAGGATAGAAGGATTTACAGATGTAGATTGGGCAGGTTTTCCATTAGATAGATGATCTACTACTGGATTCCGTACTTTTCTCGGTGGTAATCTTGTCTCTTGGAAAAGTAAGAAACAAACTGTGGTTGCAAGATCAAGTGCAGAAGCGGAATACAGGGCGATGGCTCATATTGCTAGTGAATTGACGTGGTTGCAGCACTTTCTTCAAGAAATCAATCTTTCACCCTCTACTCCTATACCGATGTTCTGTGATAATCAGGCTACTTTACATATTGCATCCAATCCAGTTTTCCATGAAAGGACCAAGCATATTGAAGTCGACTGTCACTTTATTCGGGACAAGATAGTATGTGGTGACATATGTACACCATTTGTGAAGACCGGAGACCAACTTGCTAATATGTGTACGAAATCATTGAACAGTAATCGGTTGAGATTTCTGTGTTCCAAGCTGGGTTTATATGATATATATACTCCAACTTGAGGGGGAGTGTTAAGGAAGAAAATCAATTCTCAATAATGTGTATTAGGAAAGAATATTATTTGGTATATTTAGTTTCCATATATGTATGTGATTGATTCTCAATATAAATAGAAGGGGAGAGGCAACGAAGAGTAGATTTTTACTCTCTCAGTTTATGCAAATTAATCTTCAAGATCAAATATACTTCCAGCCATTGATGTCAACTGTTCAATCCAAGAATGCAGCTTTACATCTTGTATTGGAGTGCTTCTAATGCCTTCTCAATTCCTTGGCAATGGTGTAAGAAAACTGAATGGAATAGATGGCATTAGGGACCGAAAATCGTGTTCCATATATAGGCTCTACCTTTATTGAGTCTACCTTATTCAATACCAATAATTATCCAATTATTGAAAAAATTGGCAAAATTTATGGGCCACTTTATTTGGTATCAAAAATTTTCTCACAATACCAAAAATTTCTCACTCAAAATATTGGAATTTAAAGGTTGCTGGGATTTTGTTTGGTGTTTCTTCAATCTGCTTTGATATTATTGAGGTTTTCTTGCCAAAGAACTTTATGAAAATGGAAGTGTCGAGTGGATTGAATCCAAAAGTTAACCCAGCTAAATTGCATAAAGAACAAGAAGAGAATAATGAAGGACAAGAGCTTCAGAACTTTGAATTGGACTTGGTTGATTATGTTATTCGATCTGATCACCATTTTCATTCGATGAATGCACTGGAAATTCTTAGGGAAATGGTGAGAATTCTTTGGTATAATTCAGTGAGTTTTACGGCAATTGCAGCAGTGCTAATATGCCTTGTATTGACAATGCTTTTGTCGAATGTGCTGGTCAATCAATCCCTTGTGAAGAGGCTGACATAAGGTTATTTCTAGTTGCGAAGTCCTATAGACTCTCTCTTAGGCCTTTTATCAAACAGTCATGCCAAAAGTTTATAAAAATGACAGTTTCATCTGTAATGTGTTTCCAATTGTTTGTTACATTTTTGTTGTTGTCAACGGCTGCTGTGGTTTACTCAGTTGATTGTACTTACTTGAGGAAAAGATTTGATTCTTCAAAGTTCTCTGTGATTGCTTCGAAGATTTGGAAGCGCGTTTTTGTAACGTACTTGTGGGCGTGTAGCCTAATTGTTGGTTGCCTCACATTTTTCTTCGTGCTACTGGTTTGCAGTGATCAGCGTGTTTTCATTTATGGGACCCCTTTGGATTTGATTTTGCATCCTACAATTAGTAGGATTGATTTTCTCCATAATTTTGGTGAATGCTATCATTATATGCAACATTTCTATTGTCATCTCCATTTTAGAGGATGTTTCAGGTCCACAGACATTACTGAGATCGAGTTTGTTGATTAAAGGGCAGATCCAAGTTGGCCTATTGATATTTCTTGGATCGAGAAAAGGTATGGCATTTGTGTAAGGTCTTTTCGAGCATCGAGTAAATACGCTAAGCTATGGAGATGGTTCTTCAAGGATATGGGAAGGGCCCTTTTTGGTGGTAATGTATTCATTTGTGGTGCTTATCGACTCAATGACGAGTATCATTTTCTATCTCGGTCATAAATCTTATCGTATGGAATCTGCAGACGTAGAAAGCCAACCGATTTTAGAAGCCCCCACTACTTCATCTGGATCAGCTTATTTTTAATAGCTTCATCTCGTATTCCGTTTGTGGTCTGTAAAGCTACTTCATCTCGTATTCCGTTTGTGCATTTTTAAGTGATTAACTCCATGGAAAAGTACTCCCTATTGGAGATTCTGTCTTTGTCGTGTAACATGGATAATATGAATAGTCAACAACAAGAGAAAGTAGGAAGGTTTTAGGAATTTATTGATCAGAGCCCGAAACCTAATTTTGTTCATGTATTGTTGAACGGTATGTCACCCTTCCTATTACTCTAGTTCTTTGTTTGCTTGCTTCCAGCATTTCCTCCTTATGTTCTATCACGTGATTAAATAAAGATTCGGTTTTTCATAACATATGTTTCTCGAAGTACCTGGTTTATTGAAACTCTTATGAATTATTTCATGCTTGGCTCTGCTTTCAGAATTTTGGATGGGTTTTAGATCAAAATCTTAAACAGTTAGGGTGCATTTTCTAGTTTTCTGTTTCGAGAAATAATTTTTCAAAATGGCAAACCAAACTCGTTTTTAGCAACCTTAAAATGGAACCTCAAAATGGAAAATTGAAAATGAACTTAAAACTGAAACCAAGCGAATCCTTAAAATTCAAAAGTTTTTTCGCCATGTTATGTTCATATAAAATACTTGTGGTTGTGGGAAAAAGGGCTTAGTTTTGCTATATTTTATCCTACAGTAACGACGTTGTCTGTATTTTTTAGCGACTGACAATAAAAAATTTAATTGCCCAGTTGCTACTGGGACAAGGTACTTGAACAACAGAAGATTTTGTATCCTTTTGACATTTTGGCTATTTGTAGGTCAAAGTATTTTAGATTAGTTCATTACTATGTATAATCTAACTTTTATGTTTTTAGTGATGGGACACGCTATGCTGCTTGTTTTGTTCAATAATCACTGAAGGTTTTAGCTTTTGTAAAGCAATTGTAAACTTGTAATAGGGACCAAATAACTATTGAAGTTCTATCCCTTTTTTTAGCTAATCCATATAGGGGATCAAATAACTATTAATAGTGTTGAAATAATAATCTAGGACAATGATATATGTGGGGTCTTTTTTCTTTACTGTTTTTGTTATTGTTCTCTAGGTTGTTACTTCCATGAATTCAGGGGCAAGCCAGAACTTTAGCGGGCACAATTTTAGATATCGGTTACAATGATTTTTTTAGTTCGATTTTTAGTCCCTGTGACTATGGTTGTTGTTGCTGCTTCTCACTGTGGTTCCCACTTCCACTGGTGGAAGTGTCATTCAAAGCAGTTGGAGGAGTCATCAATTATTAGAAATTCGTAATACAGGACCATAATTTCAGCAAGAATCATCCATAAGTAATAAAATATTAAGCCTCCAAAAATTTGCAATAGACAATATTAAAAGTATAATGGTAAACATTTAAAATTATAAACATGTTAACACTGAAAGTACAATAACAGTAAATTTTTAAATTGAGCAAATATTGAGAAACAATATTAAAGTGCAATGGTAAACATTTTCACAATGTCTTGTGAATTAAATCTCCTTATTTCATAGCGACTATAACTGGGTTTGGTTTGTTTGCTTAATCATTTCACAATTCAAAGAGCCTATGAATATGGATATGGGCCTCATTTAAACATAAATAAAAAGCCCAACACAAAAGGCTTACAAGTTACAATTTAGAAAACATTAAAAGTTGGTCCAAGTAAAAACTCGTCTTCCCTTCCCTTCCATTTTGTGTTCAAGCTTTTGGAGAGTGCAATAATGGCGAGTTGGGGGCTGCATCCAACCTTCAAGTTTCCAGCAGATCCAACCCTCTAGAAATCCCAGTGCGGGTACTGCCTTCAATTGCTGCAAAAAATTCCAAATGAGGTGAGGCGGATGCCTGCACTCATCTTTGTGTAGCTTCGCCCTTGTCCATGATAGTTGATAGCATAATTGAGTAATGTTTAATGTTGAAATAGTGATCTCGGATCCTGAGATCCGTGTGTGGGGTCCGTTCATGCAACGCCATCAACTCTTAGAAGATCATTTAAAATTATTCTACCGATGAGTCGGAAGGAAATCATGGTGAATTAGGCAACCCCTTTCTCTACCTTTCATTCATTACTTGTTGGATCGACGTGTTTTATCGGACCGAGTGTATAAAAAAAAAAAAAAAAAAAACAGATTTCTTAACAAACTTTTAGTTATCAAGACTACTATAAGAAAAATGAATATTATTATGCATCACTATATGGGTTTCTCAATGGTAGATTACTCTCAAGAAATAGAACGAGTATTATTTTATTTAAATGGTGTACCTATTGAAGGACAAGAGGAGTTGAAGCGCCATCTTAATTAGGATTAATCTAATATAATAAACATGTGAGATATATTTGGGTTGGGAGTTGTAAAATGTAAAAATGAGATAATACTTTAATTTCCAGGTGGAAAGCTGCTGATTTTTCATAATTATGAGTTTGGAACAATATTTAAGTGCATGTTTGGTATCCCAAAAAATCAATTTTTTTTATCCCAAAAAATCAATTTTTTTACTGTTATTTCACTATTTTAACTATAATTTTTTATTTCTTCTCTCACAGATAAGATCCACTTTTCTCTCTAATGGTCAAAAAATCAATTCTCAAAATCAATACCAAACAAGCCCTAAATGAACGCGTTTTGCCAAAAAAAACATGATTTGTCGACCAGTCAGTACCTCTCTAATCTTTTAATTAAAATTAAAATATGGGATTAGAAATGCTATGAAATCCTTTGTAATCATCCAAATTGATTATTGTAAAGACTCATAAAAATCCATAAAGGTCAACTGTAGAACAATAACTGAAGAGAAAATCGCATATAATTAAATTTATAGCACCCAATTTTGCTTAAAAGCAGGGGCAGAGGGAGAGTGCCTCCAATCCCATTATTTTTTTTAAACTTATATAAACTTATTTATTCAAAAATAAGGTTATAATTCAGTTTTTTTTTTAAGTTTTAATAATAATATTATTAAATTAAATTATTCTACTTAATCTCTCTAGAAGGAATTCTCTCTCTACATACAAACAACC
Source organism: Olea europaea var. sylvestris (assembly GCF_002742605.1). Lineage (NCBI taxonomy): Eukaryota > Viridiplantae > Streptophyta > Magnoliopsida > Lamiales > Oleaceae > Olea > Olea europaea. The sequence continues at coordinate 6,584,731 of NC_036257.1, read as the reverse complement.
CTCTCTCTTTCACTCTCTACTACAGCATGCGACAGTGCGGTCACGCGCACATACAGCGGCACTTGTTGTTACTGTTTCTTTTGTACTAATCTGTGTGTACAGGCGATCCATGTGTACGGGCGAGAATGCTGCTTTCTGTGTACTGATTAGTGTATATGGTCAGTCTCCATGCAGCAGCGACAACGATCTGTTTGTATGTGTGCAGTGCGTGGGCAATCTCAGTGTGTGTACTTATTTGTATGTATGCGTGCAAATCTGTGTGCATGTGTGCAGATTTGAGTATGGAAGCGATATCAATCTATGTGTATTTGTGGTGTGGTTTTGATGGCGACGGTGGTGAAGTGACCATGGCTATTGGTGTAGGTGGTGGTAGGTTGTGGATTTGAGGCGACAATGACGTTTTGAGTAGTGCTGACGATAGTGGAGGGGAAGGGATGGGGTGGGGTGGGGTGAGGTGAGGGAGATGAAAGGTAATTTCTGATCATTTAATTGGATAATTATGAATAAAAAATTTGATAATTTGTGATTAAGAAAATAAGTGTGATTAATTAATTTGATAATGTGTGGTCGATAAATAAGTTATAATCAAATAATTTGATAATTTGTGATGTTGAATAAATATGACAAATTAATTTGATAAATTATGCTTAAGAAATAAGTTACAAATCAATTAATTTGATAATTTGTGATGATGAAAAAAGTTATAACCTAAAAAAATTGTGATTTAACTTATTTAATTAATACCATTTTGATTTTTGAAAGAATTCAACAAGTTTGAAAGTGTATCTTTAAAGGTTGGTTGTTATGTATTTTTTCCAATATATAATATTGTGCAATTTTTTTTATATTTATCAGTTCAAATGGAATTTTTGTGTTGCCCCCTTGATTCCACCCTGCTTTAAAGTTATATAAACATAAATCTAAGCCAGTAATTGAACACAATAGCTAAAATAATTATATAGATAAAAATCTAATCAGTAATCTAAGAAAACAAAGCGAGTTAATCATCCAAATAATTACTAAACTTAGGTTAACGTCTTCAATTGCTCACTACACTTTAAAATGTTGAATTTTAGCCACTAAACTTCTCAAATTGTCATACGTTACTAATTGGAATCACTTTCATTTCGTGCCTCTAACGAAATAGTTGAGGTAACAGACGAAGTTCATAGCAGACATCCCGTCACCCTTTAGAAGTCCAATCATGGAAGATGGACAATCCACATAAGGAAGGCATCAATTTCTTACTACACTTTGACAAACTTTTTTATTGCTCCTATACTTTAAGCCGATTGAGTTTTAATCACTAAACTTTTCAAAGTGACATTGAGATGACATGAAAACACAAGTTTTTGTTTATTTTCTATCTTAAGTATGTATTATTATGTGTTTAGAAAGTTCATTTCATGTTGAACATTTTATTGAATTATTTAACTGATGAAATTATCGTGTTATTATAGTTGTCACGATAAATGGTAGAAATAGAAAGTTTAGGTGTTTTGGTATTATATTAAAATTTGTTAGAAGTTTAATATGTTTGAATGTGTTTGTATGGTGATATACTTATTTATATTTTTTAGTTTCATAAAATACTGGAAGGATAACATATTTTCATTTATCCACCCACACCACAACCTCTACCACGCACTCTGTAGCCATGTGTTGCGACAGACGAGAGTTTCAGTGGAATTTGCGAACAAGATGAACTGTGTGTAAGCGACCTTTAACTGGTTATGTTGTGGGTGTCGATATATATGAAGGCATTGACGATGGATGAATGAAACACAGTGCATTGCTTTATCGATGGGAACATCATATACAATAACAAGTCATTGCAAATGAGAAGTGGGTGGCAACGGCAACGAAATCTTGGAGAGAGAAAGAGAGAGATTGATTTTCGATGCCACTATTAAGGAGAGATCGAAGCAGATTTCATGGCAATAGTTGGATCGAGGCCACCTTGTAGACTTAAAAAGAGAGCCGAGTTAATTGTTTCAATGGTCATTGAACTTAAGTCTATGTCTTTGATTAGTTACTGAAATTTAAAATGTCAAGTTTTGATCACTAAAGTTAGGTCTGTGTCTTCGATTGCTCATTGAAGTTAAATATGGTGAGTTTTGACCACTGAACTTTGAAAAATATTGTACATTACTTACTATAAACTCTATATTTTTGAAAATTCAACATTTATGCTAGTGAGTAACGTACAATATTTTTCAAAGTTTAGTTGTCAAAACTCGACATTTTAAATTTCAATGAGCAGTTGAAAAATGGACCTAATTTCAATGACCAAAACTAAATATTTTAAACTTCAATGGCCAATCAAAAATATGGATTTAAGTTTAGTGACCATTGGAACACTTAATTCAAAGAGAGCCAGTATTATTCAGAAAGAATTAGATGTAAACCCGTTCAAGTTCAACACTGCAGTTCAAATCAATCAAATACCTTTTCTTTTTTCTTTTTTCCTTTTTTTAACAGAATGTGTAGGGGAATTCATTTTTTTATCACTTAATTGATTGAAATGTGTCTTTTTCATTAGTTTATTGATTTCAACCTCTCTTTTTTATGGGTTTCCATCTTGCTCCTAATGATGGTGGTAGTAGTCGAAAGAATATGGGGTATAAGTGGGAGATAAATAAATTTTTTTTATTTATATATTCATTTTTTTAAATTTTAATTATTTTATTCAAACTCGTTTGCAATTTTTTTTTTTAAATTGAGGACTATGATTGTAATTAATTCTTTTTTTTTTTTTTAAATTCAAAGAGGATGGTATATTCGTCCTTTCATATATTGAGAAACTAGAAGAAAATATTGTATTCCACCAAAAAAAATTGTCATCCAGGGGGTTTCCATCAAAATAAAAGTACATGAATATTCTGCAATAGGGACAGAGGTGGGGAGAATTTTGCATCAATTACCTTTTTGCAGATGCAACCTTAAACAAGAGTAGTTATGGATTTTTCGAAGGGAAGAGTTCACATCTCAGGTATTTAGTTTACCATAATTCAAAAATCAAATAGATTCTTTTCAAATTCAAAAATCAGGTTTATATTTAATTAATTAAAAATATTTATTAAATGAAGATAATAAAGTCACAATTACATGATTAATGGTCACATATTCGTAATTATAGGTCACAAATTTATTTATTGGTCACATATCGTCAAATTAATTGGTCATAAAATTATTTCGTAGTCACAGATAAAAATTTTTGTAGATCACATATTATTTCGAGGGTCACAGATCATTCAAATTACAGGTCACATTATATCTATAGGTCACATATGTCACAGTTTATCGGTCACAAATTATCTTTAAATCACAAACATATAAATTTTGGTCACGGACGACTAAATAGTTGGTCACAGACGCCTAATTGTCGGTCACAGATGTCACCACCATCATGTGCATCACCATACCGATAACACCACCATACCATCACATCCACAACACCCTATCAACAATCCATTTACTCATTCCAAATTATTGAATTAATTGGTCACGATTAGTTTTTCGATCACAACTTAACCAATTGTGAGTCAGGAGTCACAATTCACAATTTTCAGGTCACGTATCAAATATTGCGAGTCACAACCACCGCCGTCTACCGCAATGACCACCAGGTCCACCACCTCAACAACCCCCACCAAAAAAAAAATCCCCAAATCTGCCACAGTAATACCACCACACACAACCATATCACCCCCACGCTGCTAGCAACCCCAACCGCTGATCAACCACCACAAAATCGCCACCACACAATCACCCTCACCACCACCATACAAACACAATGCAAAGCTATTACTCACCCAAATCGCCAGCCCCACCACCACACAAACCACACAAAAACACCACAAACACCACGACAAAATCGCCACAACACAAACACTGTTCATTTCACCGCCGCGACGGATCTGTGAAGAGTCGCCGAGGTAAGTGGGTAGATTTGCTTCACAAATGCCATTTCATCGTCGCGGCGGATCTGCTTCGCAAAATACTGCTCATTTCATAGCCACAAAACTCACTGTGATTCCCGTTTCTTCTGACCGGCGCTCCTTCTAAGGTGAAATGGACTGGAGGTGGATGATGGGGTGGGCGAAAATGACGGGCGGCGGCGACGACAGAAAGGTGAGGACAACCAATATCACAACCACCATCACCCAAAAGGTAACAGAAAACCTATCACCACAGCACCCACAACACCACCACACCCAAACTCTGGCACCACAGTGGCCTTAATAAGCCGTCTTATAAATGGTAAATCAATCATTATCTAAACTTAAAGCATACCCACAGCAGCCCTAATCTACCATCTGCATCTAATGGCGCTACTATCCACCAACTGAATCGCGTGGCGCCACCATACCTCTCGTTAATGTCGTTTGGGTGCCACCATACCCACCGTACACAGACTACTGAAGCTTCATTCACATCGCTATTGGAGACTGCACAACGGTGAAGACGAAGATGACGACAGACGCTTTGCTCCACAACCATCACATCGCTGAACATGGGCAAATGGCTAGTCCTATCTGCATCATATCGCTGCCACCTCGGATGGTAACATCGCCATCGTAGCTGCCGCCACCTTCGATGGTAACACCACTGCGTCGGAGATTCACTTTCAGGGCTGGCGCCGCTATTGTTAAGAGAGACAAGAGATTAGGGTGAAGAAAATAATGGTACTGGGTCGAGATTTTAGAGAGAGAAGAAGAAGAAAGGGGTGAACTGGGTCTTGTGTTTTTGGAGAGAGGAAAAACAGGGATGGGGGAATGATTTAGGGTTTGTATGGATACTTTTTTTTTTATTAAAAGAGCTTTTCACCTGATTTTTGCACTGCCGTCTTAAAATATCTGGATTCCTGTAATTTCCTCTTTTTCGAATGGTTTAATCGAAATGGCCCAATCTAAAAAATTAAACATGGACCCAATACAATAGTCAGAAGCCCAATCTAGCAACCCGGCCCACTTATACACTGTACGAGTGTCTCATTTTAATAATTTATATATGCTGGATCAACATTTGCGAGCAACGACGTCGTTTACCGCAAAATCGTTTTGGGTTGCCCGGGAAAGGTTTCTTCTTCCCACTTCTAGCATTTTCAGCTGAAACCCTGCACCCTTAACAACAGTGACAGCGGAATATTTGTGTGTGTGTGTGTTTTTTTTTCTGGAGATAGAGAGAGATATCTTGAATCTCTCTTTATAGATATATCTCTACATAATTGTGGTGGTATAGAATAAAAAATGAGTGTATGGAACTATGTGGTGACGGCTCACAAGCCAACTAACGTCACGAATTCGTGCGTCGGTAATTTCACCGGTCCTCAAGAGCTCAATCTCATCATTGCGTAAGATTTCTCTCTATTAATATATTTCTCTTTAATTTTATGGGGAGACGTGCCCGAAATGGATTTATAAAGCCGAACCTAATTTAAATTAAGGTCTATTTTGTTGAGGTTCATGTTTTAAGTCACTCAGTATGGGAATCTTTACTGTATTTTGAGTAATTTTGAAGTTTCTTTAGTATGAAATCTTATTCATTTTGTAATTCCTGTAGAGTTTATGAGTAAGGGAGAGCGCGTTCACATTTTAATTGTGCTGCTAGATTATAATGTCCAAGTACTACGTTTTTCTCTGGCATGATTTGTCAATCTGTGGTGCCTATATTTGAATTGCATTATACTAATCAATGATTAAAATCCTTATGCAGGAAATGCACCCGAATAGAAATCCATTTACTCATGCCTCAAGGATTACAGGTTTAATGGTTTTTTGTCAAGTTTTACAAGACAACATAGCCATGGAATGCCTTAATTCTTTTGCTATGAATATGCTCCATTGTGTTTGTCTTATGGAAGTATGATAAAATGGTATGGAATGGGGAAGGCGTTCCACCTACAACGAGATTCCTTTTACAATGGGTCTTAGAGTACGGAATGGTGGGAGTGTTGGGGAGCCATATTTGGGGATGGGGATGGTTGTAGGTCTTTGTTAGGTCTAGGAGTTTTGTGGATGATGGTAGGTGGTGGTGGTGGTGAGAATTTGAGGTAGAGGAGTTGGAGCTTGGTTTGGCCATCCTATTTTCTTATTATTCTTTTCTAAAGGATAGGATGTCTTGACTCAAAAAGCAAATGAGTTTCTTAGACTCTCTTGGAATTATCAGTCAACCTGGAATGAGATATATTTATTTATTTTTAATGTACTGCACAACAGTGTGATGCTCTGGCATATTTCAGATACTAGATAGCTTGAGTTCAATTTCATTTAGAACTTTTCGACACATCAATAATTTTATTGTAAACGATAATTTCAATGTAATTTGTGACTTTGCAGCCTATGTTGGATTTGCCAATATATGGAAGAATTGCCACACTTGAGCTTTTCCGCCCGCATGTAAATACTAAACCTAAAACCAGTATTTAGTTTTCACAATTACATGATTTGAAACTTTTTTAGTCAAATATGGGTCATGTAACTGTTAATAGAAAAAATTATACTGTCATGTCTTACTCATGGACAGGGGGAAACACAAGATCTTCTTTTCATTGCTACTGAGAGATATAAATTCTGTGTTCTGCAATGGGATGCTGAGGCTGCTGAGGTTATTACAAGGTTTGGAAGTTATCTTGGTTGGTTATAGATGGTCTTCTTTCTAAGTTTTTGGTTTTGTATGTCTCTGTTTTTCTTACACATCTACAAAATTGTAGAGGCTTCCTTGTGCAGATTGAACTAAAAGTACAAATAGTTAGTTTTATGACCACAATGAGTTCCCTTCCTTGTTCCTTGTCAGAGGACTAATTTGTTAGTCACAATTTATTTTGAGGCAAGACTCATTTGTGGTTATGCATAAAGTTTTCCTTGCCATGTTTTTCTGTTATTGCTGTCTCGATGTCATAATCATTTTTTCATCATCAGCTTTTACTAAAAAGAATCACTTTTCTGTGTGCCTTGGTTGGTTGTACTATTAAAATAGAGCTATGGGGGATGTTTCGGACAGAATTGGTCGTCCTACAGACAATGGACAGGTATTTCTATAGTTCTCTGGGAAATTTCATGTCGAGATATTTGAAAATGTTCTTGTTAAATTAAATAGTCCAAGGAGATTTTGAAGTTCGTGAACTTAATGTCAAATAATGGTATTTTCTTTTCTGGTAGATTGGCATAATTGATCCAGATTGTAGATTGATTGGGCTTCATTTATATGATGGATTATTTAAGGTATTGGTCTTGATGCATCTCCAATTGTTGGAGTTGCTCTTTTTTTTGTTTTTGCCCCCTGAATTGGCACTTTTGTCCTGTTTATGCACTTCCAGTGTTCCACTAGCATTTTTGTTTGTTTGGTAGGTTGTTCCTTTTGACAACAAAGGCCAGCTCAAGGAAGCATTTAACATTAGGTATATTTCTTCTATCGCAATTTCTGATTTTGTACTTTGAAGGAAGTAACTGTGGCAATCTTTTGAACTTTTTGAATGTGGTTCTTGGCCTTTTTATGCACGTGGATCTGTGAGTATTCAAGTGCAGTCAAAAAATGATAAGCTGTGCCTTTTGGACCAAATTTCTGAAGACTTCCTATTATTTTTAATTTCCTTAAAAGGCTGGCAACCATGAATGCAGTTAACTGGTTTCTTCATCCTGTTCGAATGAAAGGAGAAAGCAAACAAAATGGTCAGTGATGACCAGAAAAAGTGAACATATGAATATGAGCACTAGAGGGGATGTGGAAGAAGAAAATGCTTCCATTCTGGAAATTTGTGTTGAAACTAATAGATTATGCTAAGGCTTGGAAAGGGAAGGATTCAGATGTTATCTAATGTAATCAAACACAGACTCAGGTGGTCAGATGAGTAATTTATTCTTGTACTGTTGGGAATGGAAGGCTCTAGGACTGTATTCCACATAAATACGTTGAGAAATTTCATTCGAAAGTGTGTTGACAAAAAGATTTCTGTTATTTATCGTCGGGCAGCACTGCTGATGTGACACTTCAAAATGCTTCCTTATCTTATTTTGGTTCTTGAGATCGATCAGCTTAATTTTGTTTCTGGAGATGTGGAGAATGCATAAAAGATACATTGTCATGATTAATCTTGTAATAATCTAGACTAGCATTGATGCATCAAGACTATCTTCTTTAACACTTCTCTAGCACAGTTTCTAGTAACTGGAGCTTCCACGTTCCTGATAATGTGCAATATGGTAGTTGATACTATTTTGCCTGTCCTGTAGCTGAATAACAAAATAGACCCCTCAAATCCCATCCCTTTGTTTTTCTCAACCTCTTTATTTTTTATTATTATTATTTTTTTAAAGAGAGAGAACTGGAAAATTGATTTACTTATCTTTACTTTAATAATACCGCTTCCGCGGGAAAGAAATCAATCAATACTAAAACTAAAGGATTCCCCTTTTTTTTTTTGGGTCACCAGCCGGAATCCGTTGAATTACACCCGTCTTTAAAATTGTCTGGAAAGAGAGAAGTATATTGATTAGTACCCAGAAATTAAATCCTTCGGGGCAATTATTTCAAGTGTTTTAGTCATAGGGAAATTGCCTGGCTCTAATTATTTTCTTACACATATCTTTTGTGATTGATGCTTATGTAGGCTTGAGGAGCTCCAAGTTTTAGATATCAAGTTTCTATATGGCTGCCCAAAGCCAACAATTGTTGTGCTTTACCAGGTTAATTCAATCTTGCCAAGCAATATTATTACCAAAATTGTGGAGTGTATTATTTAGACTTTTGAGGAAATAGCCGTGTCGTGTTGCTACCATTGTTCTATTTTCTTTTTGATGCGTATGTCACTGATTCATATCCAGGGGTCCAGCTCATGAATGCATTTGCCTACATTTGTCTTCTAATTTTTCAAAATTTTAGTCTTGAGCTACATTACTTGGTCTCAACATGGGTTTTGACCCGGATATATGTACAAGTATCAGATTCTCTTGTCCCAGTATAGTGCATCTGGCATGAGCAGTCGAGCCTTAGTAGAAGAGTCAATAACTTTGTGGAGTACACCAATGCAATATGGTTATGTTTTTTGTTGGGTTCTTTCGTGTTACTTTTTAGTTGCACCTTCTAACTTGTCATATATAATCTGGTTGATTATCAGGATAACAAGGATGCTCGTCATGTGAAAACATATGAGGTCTCGTTGAAGGATAAAGATTTTGTTGAGGGTCCATGGTCTCAAAACAACCTTGATAATGGGGCAGATTTGTTAATCCCAGTACCTCCTCCTCTTTGTGGTGTCCTAATTATTGGAGAAGAAACTATTGTGTATTGTAGTGCCTCTGCTTTTAAAGCAATTCCAATTAGACCTGTAGGTCTCCCATGTCTGCTGCAAGCTCTATGTTAAGCAATTATTTGGTGAACAATGATTTCTAACTCGCTTCATGTTCCCTTTTTTCTTTGAAGTCTATAACAAGAGCTTACGGGAGGGTCGATGCTGATGGTTCTCGCTACTTATTAGGGGACCATAATGGATTTCTTCATCTACTTGTTATAACACACGAGAAGGAGAAGTGAGTTCGCATTTCCAGTTCTATCATATTTTATTAAGTGTATTTAATATTTATTTCTTTGTATGGTATCGTGCTTAATGAGGTCTATAAGCACTATACACTGCCTGACTTGCCTAGAGATTTTTCGGTTTATAATCTTGTAGAGTAACTGGACTCAAAATTGAGCTATTGGGAGAAACATCTATTGCATCTACAATTTCTTATCTCGATAATGCCGTTGTGTTTGTTGGCTCAAGTTCTGGAGATTCACAGGTTTGTACAAATATCACCTGTCAATCTTTCCCAATCTAATTAACTCCCATGGAACTAGATGTTTCTTCTCCAATTTGATCTAATGCTGACAAAAGAGGAAAGGTGTGCTTTAATGGCTAATCTAGTGTCTTTCTATTATGAATATGGCCGAAGGCCTAATGTAGTCTTATTATAAATATGAGTTGGTTTTACTATGTTTGTCATTTTTGGTCTCTTAATGATATTTTCACATGTGGTGGAATATATTTCAGTGTACTTTCTTATTTTATAACATGTTAACAGTTTGCTTGCCGCTCAATGTCAAGAATATTGAATCTTGAGTTGCATGTGTCCCTGTATAGAATATTGTCCCTCACCACTATTGTATTGTAGAATATTACCTGTTACTTTGGGGTTACATATGATTCATTAGTTATTTTTTAAATGACTTACATGATTGTACTTCATTTCCCTTAATCCAGCTCATAAAGCTTAATCTTCAACCTGATGCAAAAGGTTCTTATGTTGAAGTTCTAGAAAGGTACGTCAATTTGGGGCCAATTGTTGACTTTTGTGTGGTTGACTTGGAGAGGCAAGGTCAAGGTCAGGTTGTAACTTGCTCTGGAGCCTACAAAGACGGTTCTCTTCGCATCGTGCGAAATGGAATTGGGATAAATGAACAGGTTCGATAATTAGCTAGATAAATTTCATTGTAATGATATTCCTTGTACAACTTATCTTCTTGGTATAATCTATGTTCAATCTCACCCATAGGCATCAGTAGAACTACAAGGAATCAAAGGGATGTGGTCATTGCGATCAGCTACTGAAGACCCATATGACACCTTCTTGGTTGTAAGCTTTATTAGTGAGACACGTATCTTGGCAATGAATCTTGAGGATGAATTGGAGGAAACTGATATTGAAGGTTTTTCTTCACAAGTCCAGACTTTGTTTTGCCATGATGCTATATATGATCAACTTGTACAGGTATGTTTGATGGCATGCATCTTTTTTTTTGGGCTTATTGACCTTCCAAAATTTGGTTGACCTTAAAAAATGTGCAGCAGTTTAGTTTATGTTCAAACTGTTGTTTATGCCTGTTTTGTTGTGATTCCCCTATAAAGGAAGATACTCAGCTCTTCAACCTAGTTACTACATTTTTCAGTAAAAGTGAAGGCAGTCAGATTACTGTTTGTATCTGATTTATGCATGCATGAATCCACCATGATGAGTCAACTGAGATACCTTTTATTATCTTAAGTTCCTGCAGTGCATTCTGCTCTGGAGTACAAAAGCTAAATGAATAGATCCCCTCTTCCCCCACCTTATGGATGTATATGAAAATTTGTTAATTTTGCATCAACTGAAATAAAAAATATGAAGTGAGAACATTGTCATCTCCACTTTCCTCTTTCCTGGTAATCTGAAGTGAGAACATTTTCAAAAGTCTGCCTATTATTATTTTCTGGATAAAGTTTCCCTAAGATCTGTTTGGCAAACTGCAATATCAATGTAGTTATGTAAATTATATTATTACTGCAGCTAAGTGTCCGCAATAAATGAATCGTACAGGTTACTTCAAACTCAGTTAGATTGGTCAGGTCAAATTCTAGAGAGCTTCGAAATGAATGGTTTGCTCCGGCAGGGTACTCGGTCAATGTTGCCACAGCTAATGCCACCCAGGTTCATTTCCAAATTATGTTTAATAATGATTCATTTGGATAATTGTACTTGATCACTTTCATTGTTATCCTGTGCTGTGGCTACTATTTGTTCATAGAACAGTTGAATCCTGAGCATCATTTTGCTTATTAGATTGGTGTCATTGCAACTAGGAAGAATATACTCTCCAGGGATAGAGTTTTGGTCTCTGTTGTGTATGCAGTCTGACTTGAGCATGTTCAAGATAACTTCATCATTTTGTTGATTGTGAACAAACTGCGGATACTGTATTCATCCTGTACGAGCTGAAGAACACGTTGACAGCATCTCAGGACTCTTCTGGGATAAGAATATGATTCTAGAGTTCTTATTTCTCTCTCTCTCTCTCTCTTTTGGATGGTAATTGGGATGTTCTTCAATCTGTTAGTTTTCTTTATCTTTTGTAGTTATTGCTGGTATCTGGACTAGTTCATTTAACTTTTTAATTAAGACCTAATCATATGTTACTTTTCTTGTGTGGTGTCCAATGTGATCACCTGATTGAATGGTATCAAGCTCACTCCGTGTTTTCTGTGTCACAGTTGGAGATTGTGGACTTCTTTAATTGGTTGCTTTCTTTTTCACAAACATAAATTTCATTCTTGTAGGAGTTAAATATTTATCTTTTGACGTGGTCATCCTGCAAAGTCATCATGATTTTTCTTGGTTCACTGTGATTGGTCTCTTTCTGCTCAGATTGTTGTACTTTTGATTTGTCAGGTTTTATTGGCTGCTGGGGGTGGCCATTTGGTTTATTTGGAAATTGGTGATGGATTGTTGACTGAAGTAAAACATGCTCAGTTGGAGTATGACATCTCGTGCCTGGACATAAATCCTATCAGTGATAGTCCAAACTACAGTAAACTGGCAGCAGTTGGAATGTGGACAGATATAAGTGTTAGGATATTTTCACTTCCTGACTTAAATCTTATCACGACAGAACATTTGGGAGGGGAGATCATTCCGCGTTCCCTGCTTCTATGTTCTTTTGACGGGGTATGTTTGTTCTTAACCGTGTTGACTTTTTCGTCTTCGGTACACATTATGGATTCTGTGTATGGGTTACTTTTAGGGAGAATTTTGAGCTTTTTGAAATTTAGGGCTGGACATAGTCTAGTTCGGTTCGGTTCTAACGAGAACGGAACCAGATCCGAAATTGTCGGGTATTTAGTAAGTAGAACCGTCGGGTCCAAATTTAATTATGGAACCGTTTGAGTTCATTCCATTCGGTTCGGTTCCGTATTATAATTAAATTTTTGAATATTTACAAATTACATTAATTCAACTAATGATATGTTTAATCTTAATCTTACAAAATAACGTAATTCAATCTTATGTGTCTTTTGCGGCTCTCTTTGCTGAGTTTTTTATAGATTTGATTGTTAAAATAATAGGAAGATGAAGATAGTGAGCTCAAAATAATTAAGAGAGGCGTTGTGGAGCTTCAATTTGATTTTTCCAGAACGGTAGAAACAATACTACGGTAGAGTAACAAATTTGGATAAAACTTAGGTTAATTTTATTAAGTTGGTTCTAAACTGAAAATTAGAAATAGTAAAATCCTATTTTTGGGCTTGAACTAAATTAACTAGTTAACAAATTTATTTGGAATCAAGAACCAAACCGAACCAAATCCGTCGGTTCTCGATTCAGATACCCGTTTGGGTATTTAACTTAAGAAGAACCGATCGGTTCGGTTCAGGTTGAGTTTGGTCAGTTCGGTTTGGGAGTTTTGTTCAGTCCTATTTTGAATGTAGATTCTTTCTTTATGCTCTTTGAACTGAATAAAGAATTCTTCAAGCTTTTTAGTATGGTTTTGGAGGATTTTTTATCATTTTTTAGCTTACTTTCTTCAGAGTAATGTTGTTCTTGTATTGTTCTCCTTTAGCCTAGCAACCCTCACTGTTTGTTACATGTACAAGAAATCTCCCCTAAATTGAATCAGAAAGAGGACTCTCCCCCTCTCTCTCTTCTTTCCTTCCCCCCCCCCCCCCCCCCCCCCCCCCTCTTCCCCCTCCCTCTGTTTTCCATCCCTTTCATAAACCCAGTTGTCAATGCCTTCTACCATCCTACAGTTCTCTTTGGAAACCTTAACTCCTCAAGGGAGGCAAGTGCAATATTTCCTTTTGAATTAGATTTTTGAACAGTTCAACACTGGCTTCTAAGAACTGGACTCGTATTGTTAGTTTCTATCTTGTTTTTTAAGTCCTTATGAGCTCTAAAACCTAGGCAGACCTCAATATATGCATGAGTGTCATAATTATAGCTGACAAGATTACGTCACTCTGCTTATCTAAACTATGAAACTTCTTGATGTCAATTTCAGATATCGTACTTGTTATGTGCACTTGGAGATGGACATCTATTGAATTTTGTGTTGAACACAAGTACTTGTGAGCTGATGAATAGGAAAAAGGTGTCTCTTGGGACCCAACCTATTACGCTTCGTACTTTCTCATCGAAGAATGCAACGCATGTTTTTGCTGCTTCTGATAGGCCCACTGTTATCTACAGCAGTAACAAGAAATTACTTTACAGCAATGTAAATCTAAAAGATGTGAGTCATATGTGCCCCTTCAACTCTGCTGCTTTTCCAGAAAGGTAATTTCTATCCTATTTTGGTATATTGGTTGGTTAATTTTAATACATGTCTCAGACTTAAGGTGTTTAGGATTAATTTACCCTTCAGTAACGGATTAAAATTTGTTTTTGTTGTCAAGCAATTTACAACTGAGAGCAGAGTTCTTCAAATTTATCTTGCTAGATTTTCTTTTCTTGTTATACTAACTACTAAAAAGTATCACAGCCAACAACTGTAATTTATTAGATAACATACCATTGTTTCAAAGGGGGGAGTTGGGTGAGGGTTTTGGGAGAGAGTGAGATTTTCACACATTTTTATAGTTTAAATCTTAATAAGAAGTTTTCCTTTCTCAACAGCCTTGCAATTGCAAAAGAAGGTGAGCTAACAATTGGCACCATTGATGATATTCAAAAGCTTCACATACGCACTATTCCACTTGGGGAGCATGCACGCCGCATATGCCATCAGGAGAAAACCCGGACCTTTGCTCTATGTAGCTTACAGTATAATCAACCAAGCGCAGAAGATCATGAAATGCACTTTATCCGCCTGTTGGATGACCAAACTTTTGACTTCATATCCACTTACCCACTCGATCAATTTGAATGGGGTTGTTCGATTCTTAGCTGCTCCTTCTCTGATGATAGTAACGTTTACTACTGCGTTGGGACTGCATATGTAATGCCAGAAGAGAATGAACCTACCAAGGTAACACACATTTCCCCCCAACCGTGTGTGTGAAATCCTATGCTGGAAGCAAAATTAAGGTAATTAACTGTGTGTGTATATAAGCAAGGGAGGGAGCAAAAGTAGGTATCTGGGCGGTTGAGACTAAGGCCACTCTTCATCTGTGGCAGTTGAACATATGAGGTTATCCCCACTATTTTGCTACAGAGTTGATGGACAAGTTTAACTTCTTCAGATACTAGTATACTTACAATTACAGTTTTCACACCTATTACTCTGAAATTCACAACGTGGACATTGGTGAGCAACAATTTTGGTTATTTAGAATTTGAGATGTGAGAGCATTACTGCCTAAATAAAACAATAAGTTTTAATAAACTCTATGTGTGAGTGAGTGTGTGTGTGTGTGTGTGTTTGGATGAAGAGAATGCATATGTTGCAACGAATTTTTATCTTGTGCTGCTTGTTATTTAGGATAGGTGATATTTTTTGCTTATAAAGTGATTTTTACATTGAAATTGTTAGAGGCTTACGCAGTTTGCCTTGGCTTTTTGCTAGACGCCTTGGGAAGTTTTACTTTCGGATAAGTCTTTGTTAACCTTAACCTTTTCATTTCTTTCATAATTTGCAGGGCCGAATTTTGGTTTTTGTAGTAGAAGATGGAAAACTTCAGCTCATTGCAGAAAAGGAAACTAAGGGGGCTGTTTACTCTCTTAATGCCTTTAATGGGAAACTACTTGCCGCAATTAATCAGAAGATTCAGTTGTACAAGTGGATGCTTCGTGATGATGGCTCTCGTGAGTTGCAATCTGAATGTGGACATCATGGGCACATACTTGCTCTTTATGTACAAACAAGAGGAGATTTTATTGTTGTGGGTGATCTGATGAAATCCATTTCTCTTCTAATTTATAAGGTGAAAAGAAATAGAAAGAAGTTCCGTAAGTTCGTATTGCCACTGTAGTTCCCAACCTTTATAAGTAAGCAAGTTGGTTCTTAACCTTGTAGTCACAATTAGTTTCCAAGGACCGAATCTCCGAAGTCTCAATTAAGTCATCACATGACTCTTGCACGTCCAACTTTATGAAGCTATGTTTTGTTTTTCAACTTGGGCTAGTACCAGAGATTTTGAAGTGAGACATGTTTTCATGAGGGTTACGTGGTGATTTAATGAGGATTTGGACATTTCAGTTGTTGGGGACCACCAATTGTAAGAAATGTTGAGAACTAACTTGCTCAATTTTAAAGGATATTGATAAACTTGCTACTCGAGCAAGAGGTTGGGACCTATGTTGCAGTATTTACTTCTTGGTTGTACTCCCACAGTATTAGGGGATTCTTGAACTGTCGATGCAATTTTGCTAATATTCTTGCTTTGCTGTTATCTCAGCATGAAGAGGGTGCTATCGAGGAGCGAGCTCGTGACTACAATTCGAATTGGATGACAGCAGTTGAGATTCTGGACGACGACATTTACCTTGGTGCTGAGAATAGTTTCAACCTCTTCACAGTCCGTAAAAATAGCGAAGGGGCTACTGATGAGGAGCGAGGACGTCTCGAGGTGGTTGGCGAATACCACCTTGGCGAATTCATCAACCGATTCCGACATGGTTCTCTTGTCATGAGATTGCCAGATTCCGATGTTGGCCAGATTCCAACTGTCATTTTCGGCACCGTCAACGGTGTTATTGGGGTAATTGCTTCTCTTCCTTATGAGCAGTATATCTTCTTGGAGAAGCTGCAAACTATTCTTCGGAAAGTGATCAAGGGTGTGGGAGGACTTAGTCATGAACAGTGGAGGTCTTTTTACAGTGAAAAGAAAACGGTTGACGCTAAAAACTTCTTGGACGGAGATTTAATAGAGTCGTTTCTTGATCTTGGCCGGAATAGGACGGAAGAAATCTCGAAGGCGATGGGCGTTCCCGTGGAGGAATTAATGAAGAGGGTAGAGGAGTTGACTAGGTTACATTAACAGTAGTAGCATACATCTCTGCTTCTTGCATCAGAAATTGCTTGAGATTTTTGGTGCATGGCTAAAGAAACTTTTTTTGTATGTGCAGTGTGCATCCATTACATGTTATTTTTTCTTCACTCTTTCTCGTAGAACTGGCTGTTATCATGTTCTAATGATGGATTTCTGTCGTCGGAGTGTTGTTTTCTGAGTTACATTTGCCTGTGTTTGCATATTAAATCTTGTTTTGAATTTCTTTATTTAATTATTTTATTATGTTTAGGTAATTCCATCAAGGGGATCTCAATTCATATCCACATCGACTTATTCGCCCGCTAACAAAAATCGTTTATGTGAAATTAAATAGCCACGTGATATTCCCATTGTTGGTAGGGTTGGTTGAAGCACGTGGATAAGTTTTTAGGTGTTTTTTTTTTCTAGTCAAACATTAAATATAATTTAGGGATAATTGTAGCTGCGTTCCCAACTTTTTATTTTTTTGCAGACTTTTCTTAAATCTTTCATTTATGTCATTTACAATCTCAAATCTTTCATTTTGTTGTAAGAAAATGACAAATAGATGGTTGACCCAAACTATTTCTTGAGAATTTCCGTTTGTACATAATTCAAGTTCACAATTTTGTTAGAACAAACACGTGTGGGATCCATGTATGATAAAAAAAAGTCAAAAAAATATTATTCACCCACGTCCACTGTGAGTTGTCTAGAAAAATTCTGTGACTTTTTGTAAGTGCAACATGGCTCTTATTTCTCTCTCGTTTTGCACTTTTTATGTTCCTAAACAAATATTAGTTGTTATATATAACATTTATACGTATCATCTATGGCTTTGCAAGTGTTTCGAGCCATGATGGTAGGAGGATCGTTATCTTGGTGCCAAAATGACAGCAACATCATTATGATCATTTGTCACTCGTTTCGCTCTTTTTTATGTTTTGAAACAACCTTTGCATGAATAAATAACATTTATAGGCATTTTCCATTGGTTGTGTATGATTTCACAAGCATTTCGAGCCGTGACAATGGGAGAGACAGCTATCATAGTGTTGAAAGGACAGTGTACTCGTTATGATCGTTTCTCACTCATTTCGTACTTTTTACATTTTGAAACAACATTAGTATGTATAAATGACATTTATACGCATTTTCTATTTGTCGTGTATGAATAGCAAATTTTTCTAGCCATAATGGCCGGAGAACATTGTCGTGGTGTTGAAATGACATTATAGTCCGTATGATCATTTCTCACTCATTTTGCATATTTTACATTACGAAACAAATTAATTGGTATGAATAATAATTAGAGACAATTTCCATTGGTAGTGTATGGCTTTGCAAGCATTTTTAGCCATAGCGGTGGAAGAACCTTTATCGTGGTATTGAATGATTGTTCCTCGTTTGCACATTTTACGCTCCGAAACAACGTTAGCCCCTTTATTTGGTATATATTAAAATTTTAAGTAAAATACAATAATTAATTTTAATTGTACATTCGTAGAACTCATATCTTTTTAACCACATATTTTGTCAAATTTACTAAAAATATATGCCTGATTGTTTCCTTTTAATTCAAAACTGTCTAATTCTCATACTTATTTTCAACCTAGGGATTATAGGGGAAGCCACATTGGGTCATGTGACGGCCACCGACTACAAAACTTTCTTTTATTTATTTATCTATTTTTCTTTTTTCTTTTTTTATTTTTTATTTTTTGCATTTTTCCTTTTCTCCCTTCCCTTTTGCCCGATACCTGAGGTCTTCAAATTCATAGGTCCCAAAATTTCCCTTCTTCTCCAATCTTTAATACCTAGGATTTGTCCACCACCAATTGATTTTCCTTTTCTTACTTATCTCGTTAGCATTTGCATCGGCCACCTCTCTATTCTCTTCACCACGTCGACATCAATTGGCTCAACCCATGGTTGGAGCCAACTGCTTTGAGCTGTGACTCGTTAGAATATTGAGGTTCTGATTTCTGCTTAATAAATTGAATACCTACAATCCTACTTACAAAATTTTAGGTTTTGAACAGTGTTATCATGTGAATTTTATAGAATAGTCACACATATGCATGCTACAACGTAGAGAGTTACTTTCTGCAATAAAGATGGTAAGAATTGATATATTTGACAAAATTGTTAATATTTTGAATATTAAAGTGGTCAATTATTTCCCTCGTTTATTGAATATTAACCACCTTCTCAAAATTGCCCATTGTGGTAAACGTTCATGTTCCATAACTTCTTTGATGGGAAGAAGTTTATAAAAGGTAAAGAGTGGTATTGGTTCCCAAGTCTGAATTTTTCATGAAAATACACCATCACGGAGAATTCTTGAAGACTTGGAAACACTAAATACAATTCCAAATTCAACAGTTTAAACATCAATGGCTGAATGTTAGTTCATGATTTTCATTTTACGCATTTGATCTATACATTGTTTGTTTATCTATACATGATAGATCAATATAAATTCTCACAAAAATTGATAACAATGTAATACTCGATGTTTGCAAAGTATGAAAATGCTCAGGCCACACTTGTAGTAACGTATTAACCTATTTTCATTAATGTCATGTTTTTTAAATAAAAATTGATCTACGTTTCCTTTCAGGTCTTGAAATGACCAGATATGACCAGATTGGCACGGAATGAATTCTACCAGCTAGACAATGGTTATGGAGATTCATCCGAAAATTGGGTTCATGATGAAATGTAGCAACAGTACATCAGCCGCTGTGGAAATTGGGCTGATCTAACATCTAATCGAGTTCCTCAAAGACATTCAGGATCAGACATTCCAACCAAGAATCATGGTACTTTTAGTCCTAAATCCCGTATTCCCAGGACCAAGGATTTCATAGGTATGAAAATGTTGAAAGCAGGGACGAGCATGTATTTCAGAAACAAGAAAAGTAATTTATCTGGATATGATTTCAACACAAGGGATACAAGAGACCTCCATTTGCAGTAACTCATTGTCAACTCCTATTCGTATAGAGAAATCTCTAACCAAAAGATAGAACAAGATGGCAGTAGCGGGAGGATGACAACCACCACACAGTATGTCTCCTGCCGAGATATTTGATAATCCATTCCAAACCCTGTTCATCTCTACCAGCTAGCGGGAGAAAACTGGAAATCCTTTGCAGTGTCCATGCCTGTATTCCTAACTATATAGAAGTCAAGTGTTAATGAACTGAAGTTTTCATTTTAGCAAAAAAGCCTAGAGTCATGGACATTATCACACAAAGAAACTAAGCGCTAATAAAAGTTGCAGGTTGAGTGCGGCCATGTCCGACTATTGATTCACTACTAAGAATGACCTCAAAGCTCTGAGCATAAGCATTCGAATAAACCATTAAAGCTTGAAACACGTTGGGAAGGCTTGTCCGCAGGTTGTTCAGAATCATGGTTTGGGTTGTTTGAACAGATTTACCGTATTTGGCCTTCTCGTCATCCACTAATCTTTTTAGGGCCTCGACTTTAGCACGCCTAATTAACAACAGATTCTTGGATGTCAAGGCGGAATTTGTATCTTCGGTAGAGAGGCTGCAATCGAACTTCATCTCCGCTTCCGAAAGAGAAGTAAGTTCCCTTTCCAATTTTCTTCCCAGTTTATCGGATCTTTTACGCAGATTGACTTCCTCGTGCTGCTGCAAGACAATTGTGTGAATAGCTGATAATAGACTTTTAATTGCCTCTGAGACCATCTGAAAATGAAGGAGAACAATAGTTTTGGTGTCAATTTAATTTTGCAATAATTTAATTTCCTACGGGAAGACGTAATAAAAGAGTGAAATTTTCAAATGGTGGTTTAGCACGCAAATGCGAAAGACACCCTAAATACTCCATTCACACACTAGATCTAAACACCATTTTCTAGTGAAACCAGGATGCGGAAGATTCCATTCTCGGGCATACTATATAGGATCACTATTATCTACACATGCTCGTAAGAGTACACCTCTTATGGTTCCAGTTTCTCCCCTTTGAAGATAATTTAAAATAATAAAATTGTTTCTCCAAGGATTTAAGAGCACAGATGGTTGATTCAACATAGGCGGAGGTCCTTAACTCTGACAGTGCCCACTTATATTTTGTATATCCTTATTCTATATTCCATCGAACTCGTATTTTGTAGCTGCACTTTGATTGAAAAATTGATCCGGCCTATACTTAAGAGAGCATTTGGAAGATGATTTCAATAATAAAAACTTTTAGATGAGGTGATTCAATGCTTCCACTCTTTTTGAGAGCAAGGAGGATGAAACAAATGGGAAAACCTCATTTAGAGAAGCTTATAATAGTTTAGCCAGTGGCAAAATGGAATTGAAGATGGAATTAAAGAAAACAAACAGAGGCACCTTATCAGGTAATTTATCAAGTGCAAGCAGCCATTCTTCAGCAAGGGCATGAGAATGCACCATTGATGTGTTACCACATCCATCAACATCTCTAAAGCAGTCAGTGCATTCAGTCCATTTGCAGAGAGCTCCTACATATTCTTTCTGATATTTTACGAGTTTGCAGAAGCTGTTGTACCAATAAGTGACTTCTGTTTTTAACTGAGCTGCAGCCTCCCGATGGTATTCACTGCTAAATTCTGTGTTTTGCCGATTTTCTATATGATTTAGCTGTTGAGATATATGATTCTGGACTTGATGGCAATCATACATAGTTTGCCACAAATGCATCAATCTGAAAAAAGAAAAAAATAACAGAGAAAGTTATCGCAGCAGGGCGCATGCATCTTGGAATCATTGGGTAGATCAAGACAATACTAGCTGAGATGACGGAGGTGTCCTCCATAAAAGCTATCCCAACAGGGTTGAGTTTCATGTATTACAGCCTTTCAAATTGATTCGTTGCTATATTATTTTCTCCTATGTTTATTGAACCCTAAAGAGGCTCATGTTAATATAAGTGACACAATTTCAGTAGAGCAAGTTAGAGGAAGGAGGGTTAGACTAGAAGTCTAAAAATAATATGACAAGATGTAGTTGCTAACAATCCTATACAACTTCAAATATATATACCAAATGAACCTAAACCGAATATCAAAAAATGATTTATGAAACCAACCCCAGATTTACTGGGAATAAGGCTTAGTACATAGTTATTGTTTATTGAACTAAAATTTAAAAATTTCATGTAACGTGGAAGTCAATGCCCAACCTAACTTTCCCTAAATTCCCCTTCCTAACTATAAACAGGACAACAAAGAAGAACTTAGCTGTTAAAACTTAATTCAGAGATTATTAAGATTTTTCTGTCATCAAGGGTTGTGATTTCAGCAATTCACTCAATTATCAAGATAAATAATATACGACTTAAACGGAAGTAGGATTGTATAATTCAGTAACTTTACCCAGAAGATAGTGCAATCAGCTGAGGGTGGAGCTCCTCACTTATGAGCCTTAATATGGTTTCATAAGACTGACTGATTGATTGTTGCAGAGATAAGATGTAAGACTGCAAATTTTCAACAGCTGAACGAGTTTTTTCAGATTTAGCCAAATTGTGCTCTTCCTCTAGTTTACCTAGCAATGAAGATTTTCTCTGGTGCCCCACCTTAGCACTCTCTTCCTCCTACAAGATGTCACAATTTAGGTCAAAGAAAGAACCCTAAAACTTCTGAAGAACAAAAATTGACTATCAAAAGAATACCAAAAAGAAATGTGATATGACTACTTTGTCAAACTCTAGCAATAGATTGATGCAAAAAGTTACTGGCTGTGGGGGTATTTTATATTTACATAATTTAGAAAAAATAATCACCTTGACTGCTTTGTAGATCTTTTGCTCCTCCAAATAAAGTTTTTGGAGGGTAATACAATGGGCTCCAGGCTTACATGGCTCACCAGAGACATAGACCTCTCCAGTTTCTCTTGTGGAGCGAAATGATTTAGAATACCAACTCCACGTCAGGGAGCTAAAGACTTTTGCTGAACTGCTTCTGTTCCCTAAACACGTTGAACTTAGTGTGAGCTCCAGTTAAGTCTACAGTTGTAGTTTTTGGTGCATTGAGAGCATATTCGTTTGTGGGTGACATACATGTGATATATGTAATAAAACAGGTTGCACAACAAAAATTATAAGTGGAAACTGAAATCATATTACCATGTATAAAGCACGACATTATCCAGACAAAATGGAGTCTGCAGAATTTGGCTGGCTTTAATTGATTATTGAGCTTAAATTGCATTAAACCACCAAAATTTACCCTCCTCCCCCAGCACGGAAGATAAGACTAAGTCAGCATTCTTCAGTTTGAGATATTTAGGATGGCAATACAATATTCATCTAGGTCTTTAGGGGCATTTAATAAATATTGGCCCTATAGACAGAAAACCAGTCCTCTACAAAGCAAAATGTGTCTAAGTGCCTGTTATGACTAACCTTGTATAAAGATACTAAGCATTTGTAAATGACCTCTTTTCCCATCTCTTCTTGTTGCAGCCTTCAACTAAATTACTTCACTCAACCCCAACATAACATAAGGAATAATTTTTAAGAACAGAGATGTAAACAAATATCGGCAAAATGAGCAAGTACAAGACAAACAAATGTTAAAAAAATAAGATGGATGAACAGATAAAAATTCTTACTGCGTTGGGCTTCACTTCGATTAGTAACAGCTACTGATATTTAGGCCAAAATTTTATTTGGAAAAATTTACTGAAATTCCAGAAAATGTTGATTAAGTGATTTAATGAAAATGTCTGTGACACACACACAACCATAGGAGCTCGTAATCTTTCATCTACCCAACCAAAAGAAGGATAACACCAACACATGCATTCAAAGGGAAGGAAAGACAAGTTTCCAAATGCCAGCCAACATGCACACACAGCACATAAATGTGAAACTACAAGAGTGCCATAATAATAATGGACCATCAGCATACTGAAATAGATTTTGCAGGAATTAGCTATATCCTATCTTGATTGTCCCTTCATCCATAGGCCAAGTAATACTGTATTTTGCAGCATACGACAGTTTGGTCAAATAGAAGAAATGACTGTAGTTCTTTCAGGAAGAAACCGAAGAATTGATTTGCAAGGATGGCAAAATACTAATTCAACTGCATAAGGGTCCTTTGAAATTTGAAGAGGAAAATATGTGCTAAACTGGAAGGTTGAAGATGGTAGGTGAGGATAGAAGACACAAGCACCAAAAAAGAATGATAGAGGAAACGCAATAACAAAGTCTCTGATGAGACCACTCAAAGAAATAGAACGAGATAATACATGCTCTATCCAAGTTAAGTGAACTCTTGAACGTCTACGATGTACAAAACATAGTTATACATTAAGTGCATGTTCTTAAACGGTAGTAAAGATTGTAGCATATTTTTCTTTTTACATACTTACTATATAACAGCATCGAATGGAGTAACATAAATATGAGTTTTATTAAAATAACGGGGAAGAAGGATTACTCTTGTTTTCTTTGATACCGCGGAAAAGGAATGTGTCGCCCATACTGATATCTACAAAAACAGCTATATTCTTCACTCCGCCTGCTGCTTTCACAAAGTAGTCATCCAAGTCCTTAACAATACCAGTCAAGGTCTTATTACTTCGCCAAACTACCATAGCCTTGTCTGAAGTATCATTTGAATTACAGCTCATCACAAACGAATCATCATCGACCAGTTCAACAATCTGCTGCTTCCTGGGCATAATATCGTCGACGGTGGTAACAACAGCTTCCTCATCATCTTCTTCAAGAAATTCAGTATTAGTGTCTTCCCAATTTTCCTCCTCGACAGTGTCGCACTTTTTATCACATTCAAGCGATGAAGAAGCAATATTCCCCATTATCACATTTTCCCAATATTCCCCGGCCCACACAAGTGGTTGTTGAGTGTGAGTACTCTCCTCATCAACTTCTATTATTTCTCCTCGACCAACTTCAACGTTTGGCTGTTTATCCTCAAACTTTCTCATGAAAGCAGGCGGAACGGGAGGTGGAGGTGGAGGAGAAGACAGCAAAGGGGTCGGAGGGGAAGGAGGCAATGCCGGGACAGAAGTGGGATCCTCAAGTTCCAGGGAGTCGGATTCCGTAAACTGCCTGAGTGTAACTCCAGTATTTTTCAATGATCTCAAATATGCCAACTGAGCGTTAGCAAATTCTTCACGATATCTTAACAAAATTTTCATCAGCATCTTCCTCTCCTTGCAAATTCTCACCCTCTCTTCTTCATCAATTCTTGATGCAGCACAACCCATCTCTCCAGAAGATGGTAAATGAAAAGCAGACGAATTCGGTATAATTCTACAGCTCCAAGTCTTTAACATTCATGGTAAAACATAATTAATTGTAACCTATGCTCCATATTTCAAAGAAACAAACTACAAATCATTCGTCATCTTAATACACAAAGTACACTTCTGGCCCCTCCCTGAACCACATTCGCCACCAAAGAAGCGCAAAAATGGCATGTAAAAACCCCAAAACTCACACAAGCCTCATCAAATGTTAACTCGTCACACGCATGCTATTAGATATTCACCAACCAAGAAGAAAACCATAGGGATATAAAGAAATCTCTCAGCTCAAAAGTCTGGGAATTTTTCAAACAACAGAAATCTGTCAGGAAAAGCCCTCCTAAAATTCTCAATATTCATAACATAAAATGCCATTTGCTAAAATCACTTTGCAATCCTAGTCACCAGTCAACACATCCATTTCCATTTAATGACCTCAATAAACATAAGTCTAGCACTGAAGTAAAGAAGAACATTTACTAAAACTTTCACGATCTCGAAACCAAAGAATGAAGTTTCCTTCTTTTTTCCCCTTTTGCTGGCAGAATTTTCAAAAACCCCAATAATTTTATTATTATTTTTTTTAATGAAAAAGAACCAGAATTCACCAGATTATAACGCTTTATCCCTATGAAATAATAAACAAGAAACAATGTACTGACACGGAAGCTGTCAAACAAATAAAATAAAATCCCAAATATTTAAGAATAAAATGTCACCATATTAAAATGCATAGAAAAAAGAATCTGGAATGAAGAAATGGCTACTTTAGTCAGGTGGGGTTTCTTTGTTCATACAATCGAAAGAGAGAACATCAAGAAAATTCAGAGAAAGGAAACAGAGGCTGAGGTTCGAGCCCCAAGTACTAGAAAGATTTTTATTTTTTTACTTTTGAATTTACAAAAGAAATCATTCTTTTATTAGGAGAGATCATTTGAAGATGGTGGGAGATTAAAAATCATATTTTTAATAAATTTTTTTAAAAAAAATTATGAAATGTGTAGTTGAAATATTGTTAATTTCAAATAAAAAATATGGTAATAATTAGTTATTCACTTTAACTTGGATTAAAATTTGAATTTCAGCCCCCGTTTGATCCCTATTCTCTTTCATTTTTTTCCTCGTATTTTTAATCACACGATCTTTCATAAAGTAATATTACACATAAATAGAAAAAATTTCATTCTTTTGCGACGATATATTCTTAAAAAAAAAAAAACTATTCTAAACATTAAAAATTGAAAAAAAAAAAAAAAAAAGGGGACCAAACAGGAGTTTTGTAATATAGAGTGGCTAAGTGTCAAATTTTTTTTTTAAAAAGCATTAGTATCCGTTTAGTGGTAATTGCATTATAAAGAAATAAAAGCTTGTTTAGAAGATATATTCTAAAAATCTTTAAAAATATTTTTAATCATATATATATTTTTTAAAAATATATGACAATTTTAAACTTTTTAAAAAAACATTCTCCAAAAACTCACTGTTCAATTGAAAATATCTATTCCTACCGAATTCTATATATAAATAAAAGTGAAAACCGGGTATTGAAAAATGACAGCATTACCATTTGCAATACTCTCAATTTAAATACAAATTTTGCATAACACATAACTCGAAGTCATAGGCAAAAATGGACAAATATGGCTATGGTGACCATATGAAGTTTTAGGATTCCATTTAATAGCGAATTGTCAAATGTATGATTAAATTTTAATTTATACTTATTAGATTATTAATTGTAATTTATATTTAAATTTTACTGTTTTATCACTCTACGTTCATTGCGGTTATCCAATCTATCGAAACCGATTGACTTGACACTCGTTTATCGATCACCCACACAATAGACACGTAACACAATAACTAAATATCTATATCACGTCAATAAGGAGCTAAATTTTAAAATACACTTTTTGAATCAATGTTACGTTTTTAGGACCGTTTTGTGTATTTAATTCAACTTGCCTTCGTTCAAATGCTGGTTTGAAATATTTAAAATTTGGTTTTAAAATGTAAATTGTTTTAAGAAGTAAAGTCAAGATATTAATGGGATTTTATCCTTAATTATATATTAAAAATATATTATTTAAATTTGATTTCATAAATAATTAATCCATTAAAAAGCAAGAAAATAAAAATAAAAATTAGGGTAGAACAAATTGTAAAGACATTAAATGCTATGGTGGACAAGGTTTTTGCCACTTTGACATAAAATTTTAACAGATACTTTGACATAATTTGAGGTGGCAGAAGATGAATTGATTGGAAAACTAACTGTATTTAAAACACTCCAAATTATATCAAGGTTTATGTTAAAAACTCTAACGATATAGCATGATTTGACGAGTGTCTTGCCACTTTGACAGAAAATTTTAACAGTCACAATATCTTTTTAACAAACTTTAGTCAACGACGGCAATAGTCATCACGCCAAACTTTAGTCGACCTAACATCTTTATAGTATAGCCATCCAATCAATAAAAGCAATACATGCAAGCTGGCTCGATCTACCTTTTAGCTTTTGCTATTTCGTAAAAGTTGTCGAACATATGAGTGGAAAATTGAAAGATTAGAAGAAGAAATAATTTGAGTGCTCTTATCTTTAACATTTTATTTGCTTAGTAGTTAAGTCTTCCTAATCTTCTACTTAACGAGAACGATTACTCGTGAGAGTTTCCCACAACTTTCACAAACCATCTTAATTAATTATACTAATACTAAAAGTTTGGCTAAAAAGTATAAAGTTACAAAAGTATCATCATTAGTCATCGTTGAATTAAGATAAATTGACGAAGACAATATTCGTACTATGTTTATGATTAGGATAAATATCTAATAAAATACATTTTGGAGTTACCTCCCAATTCGATGATTCAATAGGCTAAAAGAACTGTCGATCCTAGTTTATGACTTAACCAACACCAAGAACGCTTAAAATCAAGAAAGTGGTAAAGAACAGTAAGAGTTTTTCGTCACGAGGGCTCAACTGTTCAACTAAAACGCTTATTCACTACGTTGAGTATCCACCGAAGTGTATCATGCACAAATCCGCGAGTGCAAGTCCAAAAGAAAAACATTACATCAATTAGATTCGTTAAGTATCACAATTTTCTTGTACAACGCATCACAATAAACTCGCACCTTGTGCAGCCAGATATCAAAGGGTTATTACAACCAAGACTAGCAAACAACCTAATCTCCTAGAATTACAACCGGTACTCAAGAAATCTACAAATATATGGGGAAGAAAATGGTAATTTAGAGAGAATTCTTTACGAACATGAGAGTGAGAAAAGAAGTGTAAAAATTGCCAACGTAGAAGGAGATTGGGGTCCCTCGAAGGATTCCACGAGTAGCCTACTATCCAAGGACTCATAGTTGTCACATGTCAGCGTCTAAGGTACGCATCCAACATGAAAAAAGCCGCATTTCCTATGCGCTTATATTATCCATTCTCGACCACTTGGACATGGATCATCTTTGAGCAACAAAATGGACCAATGACAAGTAACTCTTAACAATCGTCACGACTCTGCCTTTACTTTTCAATGTCCTACCTTCAATTTTATCTACTCGTGTACCTGCATACAATAAATTATGTGACTTAAACAGTTTCTAAACTTACTTAATTGTAAAATCTTAGTCCCCTATGAATAAGGTTACACTTAGTACATAATTTCTCAATCCTATTTGTGCTTTGTACAAGACAGTCTCGAATTAAAGTAGAAATTAACATCAATATGTTTAGTCTTATCATTAAAATAGAATTTCTGTTAAGGTGAATTGCACTCTTAGTGTCTGAGTATAATTCAATTTCATTTTCAATTGGTCATAACTTAATCAATAGTCTGGTTGAGCATAATGTCATCTTTTAGTGCATCAGACAATCTCCAGCTCATTTCATCAAAATAGGATAATTTTCACACAATCTTGTTTAATAATCTCCAATTCATCACACCTAATTTACACCAAAAAGATATTCCCTCTCTTTCCTTATTTTTAATAGAATCACTTGTGTACAGTTAGGTGTGCATAGAGCCCCCTACCGACACCTTACAACGAGGGGATGGGTGGGTTAATTTTTGACATTTTTATTTTGTGGGGTCCACTCTTTTGTGAGTTATCTGGTCTGATTCTGGGAACTCGGCTTCTGTACACTCAAAAAAATTCTATTTTTAAATTCTCAATTCAAGAAATATTTAGTTATATATTTTTTTACTACTGGAATTAATAACTTAAAATTTATATTTAATTAATTAAAATTTAATTCTTGAAATTAGTATATTCATTCCACAAATGATTAATTAATGATTTCTGAAGTCCAATGTAAATTTCTTTAGTTTTAAATATTTTATGTTGAGGTAGTTATAATTTCTTCTTAAATTGTAATTATCAAATTCGTAAATTTTGAATTTTAATGAGTAATATTATTTAAATTTGTTCAACAGTTATTAACTATTACTAGATTACAATTTATTACAAAACATTGAGTAATAAAAGAATATTAAACATATCATGCCTATAAAATTATTGCATATTGGGTCTTTTTATTGGACTTGGACGAGACCCATTAATGCACCTGGCCCATCTTCATTTTATTTATATATGGGACTTCATTATACAATTAAGGTATGTTTTTTACCTAACCAAATCCCCTCTCCCTCTCTTGCGCTATATTTTCTCTCATTCGGTCGTTGACTTAATCGTCGGAGTGCAAATGGTCGTCGAACCTTTTTCTCAACCGACTGTCTTTGCCTCCTAATGGCGTGTTCAATGTGCAGGTGATGTCTACGTGGAGGGGAAGCGGTTGGAATTCTGTTGGCGTATTTTTTTGAGATTAACAGATTGGGTGCATGTGATGTCTATGTGGAGGGGATGTGGTTGGAATTTTGTTGGCGTATTTTTTGAAGTCAATAGAATATATTATTAATTAAAATTTATTTTGCTATAAAATAAAGGACAAAATGAAAAATAATAAAACTTGTATATTTTGAACCAAATAAACGGTTTTGCAGTTATTCTAATTTGGTGTGAAAATATGCTGCCAAAATGAAGCACCAATTTTATGCCATTTTGACAACTAATTGGAGTTGCTCTCAGTAGCATCAACTTACTCGTGGCTAGTGCAACTAATTTTTGTAATATTATTTAGCCATTGTTTGGTGAGATTAAAATACGATTTTTAGTAAATTTTGATAAAAATGATCAAATGTATAGTTAAAAAGTTGTATATCCTATTAAACTTGTAATTAAAATTAATTATTGACTTTAATTAAATTGAAATTAAAAATTTAATCCATACTAAAAGTTTAAAGGATAATTCTGTTTGAACAGGGCCACGTGGTCCTGTCCGTCCAACTAAGTTCATGTATAAAAACATGCTAAGTTGACTTCCTAGTGTCATTGATAGCAGCAAATTTAGCATCCAGAAAACATTTAAGTATTATCCCCTCCAAATTTCCTAAACTCAAGCCCCAAGTCTGAAGTTCCCATTGAATATCTCCTTAGTTATTTTGTAAGTTTGGTGTGGTCATACCACGATGTACATTACAGAGACAACTTCATTGGTATAAGGCACAATTTACATTCAAACTGCTTCATTTATAAATTTAGGGGAATGATTTGCTAGAGGTAATGTAGCTAGTTTAGCATAAAAAATGAAGAACTTTTTGACATATAATTCTTGATCTAAAACAATTTGAAATTCTCTCTATTCATCTTTATTTTCATTATTAGGATTTGTTGATAAAATTTCAATAATTGAAAATGGATTTATAAAATAAATAGGAAAAATAACGAAACTAGACGGACAGAGGCGTGGATATCTCGCTCTCTTTAAGGAGATTCAATCCCTCTACGGTTGGCAAAGCTTAGAACATGGTGTAACAGAACTTCTCTATGATTTGTCTTCTCTAGGATACAACAATTTGATTATTCATCGTATAACTCAAACAAACTCTGCACAAGTAGTTAAGTCCAAAACTCCACTAAAAGAATATCATTTTTTGCTCAATAATCACTCAAAGAAAATGAGTAAGAATATAAGAAAAGAAGATGAAAGAATTGTGATTACTGTGCTAGTGATGATTGACCAATGAATTATCCTACTATAGGTAAAAATAGGCTACCCAAAATAAAGAGGTGTCATAAAAACATGAACCATTTCACCTGTAAGGAAGTGAAATCATCAACCACCAAGGCGATACGCCGACTCAGTTTACCAAATCCGAATCAATACCACAACAAACGACCCAAGAACGCCACAAAGGTTTCACCTAAAGTTGCTAAACATTTTGCCACTTAGAGACCACCACAAAGGAGAGAAATATCACCAAGATATATGCGCTAAAGAAAATGGCAGAAGTTAGAAGTGATGAACCCGAGAGAGAGCACGCGGAAGAAGAAAAGAGAGACACCAAGTCTTGTTCTTCAAAGTGGCATGCAAGACCAAAGAATATGTATTGGGTCAAGTCACAAAATAAGGTAAGTTAGGTCTAGGAAATGGGTCAAGGTCCAATAACATATAAGTGGACAATAGAGTGGGCCACAAAACTAGTTAGCCATCAAAGTAGGTGAAAACATGATCCATGAGCAACATAATTTAATTGGTTGCTTCAAATGGTTCAATCTCTTCTTGGGTCGGGTCGTTACGATTTGGTATTGATTTATCACTCAGTCATATCACAATCGCAGACTGATAATTAATAAACGGTTTACATCATCGCCCGAAATGTCATTTAACAACAATATGTCTAACAACCTCCAACTTGGTGTCAAAAGACTTGCAAAAAGAATGTTTCCCATTTGTGACACCTCTAACAAGAAACCAATAAAATTGGAAATCATTAACCTGTACCAATGTTTAGAAAGTTCCTTGCAACTTCTAAACTTTGTCAGTGGCAACACCTTCGTGCCCATATCATAAGGGTTGTAATGTGTGTGGACCTTTTCAAGTCTTGCCACCTCTTGAGATACTATATACCTAATGAAGTGAAGTCTAACGTCAATGTGTTTAATGCACTTGTGAAAAATGGGGTTCTTGCATAAATGTATAGATGACTGACTATCAAAATACACTACTACATAATCATTCAAGACAAATAGTTCATAGAGTAGACCTTTAAGCCGTAGAGCTTCTTTAATAGCTTCAGTGGTGGCAATATATTTTGATTCTGTAGTGGATAGTGCAACAATGTGTTGTCACTGTGATTTCCAACTAACACATGAATTAGATAAGGTAAACACATAAGATGAAGTCGATTTTCTATCATCCATATCTCCCACATAATCAGCATCTACAAAATCCTTCAATTTCACACATTCTTTCTTAGCACTAAACTTTAAACATACGTCACTCGTACCCTTCAAGTACCTTAATAGCCACTTTAACGCTTCCCAATGTTCAAGACCCGGATTAGCCATGTATCTACTAAGAATACTAACATCAAAACCTAAATGCAGTCTAGTGTAAACCATCAAATACATTATGGAACCAATCACATTATAATAAGGAACTCTACTCATATATTCTACTTTACATTCATTGCAAGGAGATTGTTCTTTCAATAAAACAAAATGATTAGCAAGAAGCAACGTGACAGGTTTGCAATCACTCATATTAAATTTCTTCAATACTTTAAATATGTATGGAGACTGATGCAAGAACAAAATGGAATTTGACCTATCTCTTTCTATTTCCATGTCTAGAATTCTCTTAACCTTACCCAGATCTTTCATGTCAAATTCACCACTTAATTTTGCTTTTATATTATTTATCCACTTAGAAGAAGAACCAATCAAGAGCATGTCGTCCACATAGAGCAACAAAATCAAATAAATATTATCAGTTTCATTGTGTTGAAAATACAAACAGTGATCAAATTTACTTCTTTGGAACCCTATAGTGAGTATAAAGGAATCAAACATCGTGTATCACTGTCTAGGTGATTGTTTTAAGCCTATAGGGATCTTTTCAGAAAACACACGTAATCAGAGTTTAACATGTCCTTAAAACCTTTGGTGGTTCATGAAAATTTGTTCTTCAAGTTCACCCTGTAAAAATGCAGTTTTTACATCAAATTGTTCAAGTTCTCAGTCAAAATACGCAACCAAAGCAAGCATGACCCTAATAGTGGTGTACTTGACAACGGGTGAGAAAATCTCATTATAATCGACACCCTTCTTCTGTGTGTAACCCTTAACCACTAACATAGCCTTAAACCTTAAGGGTTCCAAGCTACTAGTACATTCCTTAACCTTAAAAAACCCATTTGCAATCTCCGGTCGATTTGTTCTTAGGCCTAGGTACTAGCTCCCAAATCTGATTCTTTTCTAGAGAACTCATCTCTTTATTCATCGCTTTAAGCCACTCCTTAGATTGATCACTACCTATCGCCTCTTCAAAAGTTTTTGGCTCTCTATCGACTAGTTCTTCGTAACTAGCATGGGCGAAAGCTAACTCAGACTCAAAACCAAACGTTCTAAGTTCTCTCGTTTGTCTCCTCTCTCTATCCCTAACTAGAATATAATTAGCTAAAGAATTTTCTTTCTCGGGATGTTCTTCTATCACTACTTCATTACCATTCTCCACTTCAGATTCCTGAACCTGAATCTCCACCTCATTAGGGACAGTGGGGACAGGTATACTAAGTGTTTCTAACTCCATCTTAAATCGATCTCTCTCCTCACCTAGTTCAGTTTCACTCACATGTTTGGTTTCCCTTTTAGCCCCCGTTTGGCCCCCATTTTCTAGAAATGAAAATAGGTGAAATAGTATTTTTTTAAAAATGAGTGGTTGAAAAAGAAGGAAAAGTTTTCGATTTACGTGTTATATTATTTTATGGAATATTGTGTGATTGAAAATAGAAAAGAGAAAAATAGAATGTAGTATAATTAAATTTAATGGGGGACAAACGGGGGATTAATACATGTCATCTCATTCTTGTTAAATGTGACATCCCTACTCACGATGATCTTAACCCCCTTTTGACTTCTATCCCATAACATGTATTCCTTAACACACTCAAGATACCCTAGAAAGGCACACTTTCTAACTCTAGGTTCCAACTTTCCCTCACTCTGATGAGAAAAGACAGCACAGCCAAAAGTTTTAAGCATAGAATAATCACTCAGTTTACCCAACCATCTCTCATGCAGAGTGTCACCATTCAATACAGCAGATGAAGTCAAATTAATCAAATAACAAGCGTTCATAACAGTCTCACCCCAAAATGATTTGGGGACACCAGAACTTAACATCATGCAACGCACTTTATCAAGTATGGTCATATTCATCTTTTCGGCTACCTCGTTTTGTTGGGGAGTGTAAGGAACAGTCTTATGTTTAGTTATGCCAATTTCTTTACATATACTATCAAATTTCATGTTGCAAAATTCTAGGCCGTGATCTGTCCTTAAAAATTTGATCTTCTTGCCAATTTGGTTTTCATTTGTCTCTTCAAGTTATTAAAATTATGAAAAGTTTCAGATTTATCTTTCAATAGATAGACCCACGCTTTTCTAGTATAGTCGTCGATAATAGATAGGAATTACCTATTTTCACCTGATGTGGGATTACTTGGAGGACCCTGCAAATCAAAATACACATATTCAAGCATGCTTTTAGCCTTATAAACACTCGAGGAGAACGATGTTTTATGATGCTTACCAAGCACAATGATCATAGAATGACAAATCTGACATACAGTCATTACCAAATGCACATTTTTCATTAAGTAGCTTAAATCCTTTAATGCTTACGAATGTGTGTGATCAATCTTGGCAGAAGAGATAGAGGAGTTCAAACCTCTAATCACTTCTCCAGTAGTTATATAGATGTCGTTTTTCTTAGTTCTCATAATGAAAACTAAAGCACCCTTAATTATCTTTAGCATACTATTTTCAATTTTACCAGTGAAGTCATCATTTTCAAGTCTCCCTACTGAAATCAAATTTTTAGACAATTCAGGAATATATCTATCTTTTAACGTGTACACAAAACTCGCGTCAAATTTTATGTTTATATCACCAATTCCAGCAATAGTATAGGCAAAGTTATCACACAACACAACAAGCCTAGCATTAGATTCATGCAAGCTATCAAACCAATTCTTTTCAGACGTCACATGAAAAGATGCACCACAATCAAGTATCCACTCATGCATACGGAAATTAGCAATTAGATTCAATTCAGCAGTGTATGTCACGGGACTTGTAATCATATAGACCTCACCGCTATCTATCTTAGATGTAAAGGATAACACATTTAATCATATAGACCTCACCGCTATCTATCCTAGATGTAAAGGATAACACATTTACCTTGTTTCTCTCCTTAATCTTTAACTTATCATTCTCTTTATGGCAATCCTTTATAAAATGCCCTGTATTTCCACAGCCACAACATTTTCTACCCTTAGTCTTAGATTTTGATCTAGACCTACCCTTGCCCTTCTTTTTCCATCCATTGCCACTTGACTCGCCACCACTTTGATATCCGTCATGACTATTTTACCTAAATTGAGTTCTACCCTGCATCATATGTAACTCACCGCTCCTCTTATTGTATTTTCTAGCCCTAATCTCCATCTCTTTATTTCTAAGGGAATCTATGACAATTTCAGGTGTCAACGTATCCCTACCATACTTAATGACATTTTTAACTTCCTTATAAGAATCAGGAATCACATTGAGCAAAATTATAACCTTATAAGTTTCGGACACGGCCTCATCACAATTAACTATATCTTGTACCAATTTGTTAAACACGTTTAAATTGTCATCGAAATCCTTTGATAGGTCCATTTTAAAACTTCAAAACATTCAAACAGGTAAAGTTTATTCGATGTAGATTTAAGCAAATATAAGTTTTCCAATTTTTTCCTAAGTTCTTTGGTGGTTTTCAGTTTACCCACCTTTCTTAAAACGGAGTCAGACAAGTGTAAAATGATTGAGGTGTAAGCAAGCTCAACGACTTATTCTCTTTGTTCTTTTGAAAAATCAGTTGAAAAATTGCCTTCAATGGCTTTTGAAACTTTTTGTGGAACTAAAATACCATTCATTTTTTGTTACCAAATAGAAAAGTTACCCTTTCCGTTAAAAATCCCTAAATCAAGGTTGTGAGTTGTCATCTTCACACAGCAGTTAAAGAATGCACAAAATACAATCAAACCACACAAAGTAGCCCTAGGGTCACTGACAGTATACGCAGTTCTAGATTCATAGGATTTCATAATACTCGCGGTCTTAGATCAAGGGAACCTTTGAACAGGTAAGGTCATGATAATTTTAATGGAATTAACACGCAGGGAAAATAAAAATGCAACAAAAAGTACGTATAACAAATAATCAATTTCATGGCAATTATGACACTAAGAGTTAAATACTGATCTAATCAAAATACAAGTACTCAATCAACTAATTAATAGCAAGTAACCCTAGTTTCTAGCACAAACAATGGTTGCCAAGTAATGACAACCTCCAATCTTAATGATCACCCCACACGATGATCTGCTAGTGTGAAAATTTAAAGGTTACAAGTAATTTACCAGAACGGACCTATCTGAGTTCGTAACGTGGAAAGATGCGAATTTTCTACTTTAGGGCCACCACTATTTGCCCTAAAGATTCAGCAAATATAGTAGTTTCGTTCAGCAATAAATGCAGATGATATCAGGGGCAAAATCGTCCGAACTTTTTTACGCAACCTGAAACACTAAATCAAACACATTAGTACATTTGGGAGATTAAAATAAACGAAATGGTAGAAAAAATCACGTCGCAGGGCAGCCCACACGTCGTCGCTGGACTGCATGAGCCACCTCACAGGGGGCGCCCCGGTCTGCTGATGATGTGTCCGGACTCTGTTTGTCCAAATGAGGTCGGGTTTGGGAGTAATTGGCATATTAGGGTTCAATCGGTTTGGAGATTAGCGCCTCTCTCTCTCTTGATTTTGGACCGATTTTGACAGAAATTGAAGCCCTATGCTCTGATACCAGTTGTAAGGAAGTAAAATCATCAACCACCAAGGCAATATATAGGCTCAATTTACCAAATCTGAATCAATACCAAAACAAACGACCCAAAAATACCACAAAGGTTTCACCTACGGTTGCTAAATCGTTTGCCATTTAGAGACCACCACAAAGAAGAGAAATATCACCAAGATATATGCACTAAAGAAAATGGCAGAAGGTAGAAGTGATGAAGTCGAGAGAGAGCACACAGGAAGAAGAAAAGAGAGACACCAAGTCTTGTTCTTCAAAGTCGCGTACAAGACCAAAGAATTTATATTGGGCCAAGTCACAAAATAAGGTAAGTTAAGTCTAGGTAATGGGTCAAGGTCCAATAATATATAAGTGGACAATAGAGTGGGCCTCAAAACTAGTTAGCCATCCAAGTAGGTGAAAACATGATCCATGAGCAACACAATTTAATTGGTTACTTCAAATGGTCCAACCTCTTCTTGGGTCAAGTCGTTACAATTTGGTATTGTTTTGTCGCTCAGTCATATCGCAATCGCTGACTAATAATTACATCATCGTTCGGGAGCTCATTTGACAATAATATGTCCAACATCACCTTTCATTTTTCACAACTCCAACATCTTCACTTTTTTAACTTCGAAAACCTACAAACCTGTTAAAGGAAAATATAATAAATGAATTTAATATTAAAATGCACCAATGTTCCCCCTCTCCACTCATTTTAATATAAAATAAACAAAAAGATTACCACGCAAAAAGGGACTATTATGCATCATGAAGGTGTGCCCTACATTGAACCATCCCTTCACTTTGTGGGGGAAAAAATCCTTTACTCCAAAGACAATAGTATGCTCAACATCGAACTATGACTACTTAAGGGAAATAAAGAAATATTGTCCACGTATAACAATCTAGGTGTTGACATGAGCTTTAACAACTAGCACGTTACGACCTTGTGCTAATCCCAATTTCATGAGCGTATTTGAGAATAAGCCCAATTCTCCTAAGCAGCCCCACCTCCGTACTCACATAGGTGAAATCTATTTGCATCCCACTCATAAGAGCTATAGATCTCATTAAGAATTTTTTAAGAAAACTCAATCTCCAAAAGCATTACAGAGTACATGCAATCGCACCATATAAATACTAATAATAATAAGATAAATAAAATAGATAGTGCATTTCTTGTAACCACCATATGATTCATTTTCCCATTGAACCTAGTTCTCAGGATCTCTGGTCCCCAGATTAGGATTCCTCATATGTAGCTCTTGTTTATATGGGCTTCGATCTCATCCCATCGATGTGCTCCAAACACTTTCTCTTGATATGGCCTCTGTTAATGAATTAGCAAGATTATTACAAGATTTCACATAAATCAACATTTATAATGCCATTACTTAGACTGGATCTCACAGTACTGTATCTTCTCCTGATAGGTCTAGATTTATCGTTATAATAATGACTATGTACTCTATTACTTGTTGCAATACTATCACAATGAATTAACACAAATGAAACCGATTTTTTCCACAAAGGAATTTCACATAATAAATCCCTTAACCAGTTTGCTTCTTCACTTGCAAATGCCAAAGCTATAAACTCAGCTTCCATGGTTGAATTATCAATAATTGTTTGTTTCTTGGATTACCAACATATAGCACCACCATCCAATGTAAACATATATCTAGTGATAGAGAGAAAATCCCTGACAAAGTATTTTGATTGGCGTCAAGTATAGCAGGATACTTTTTTTATAAAACAAACCATAATTTTTGGTGTTAAATAAATATTTCATTTTTAAACGCTCTATGGCATGCCAATGATCTCTTCTTGACTTGCTAGTAAATCTGCAAAATATTTATGCTGCATATACAATGTCAGGTGTAGTACAATCAGTTACATATTCCTTTTGATTAATCGTGCCATTTTCATTATTCAAAAGAAATAAGTGAAACTAGAATCAAAATAAGTAACAACATGCTTACAATCATAAAATAATTATATTTTTTCAATATTCTATCGACATAATGCAACTGATCAAGAAAAATGCCATCACTTGTTTTTGTGATTTTCATTCCCAAAGTGAAATTAGCATCACCAAGATCTTTCATATCAAAATGGTTGCAAAGCATGCTTTTTGTTTCATTCGTAACATGTAAATTTGAACCAAATATCAACAAGTCATCCACATGGAAACTAACGATGATATGTGAATTTTCAGAAGATCTGTAATATATGCGCTTATCACCCTCGTTGATTTTAAAACCATTTTAATCATGCAAGATTCAAACTTTTCATGCCACTACTCAGGTTCTTGTTTTAAGCCATATAGAAATTTATTCAGCTTATTCACTTTACTTTCTTGTCTACCTCTACAAAGCCTTAGGATTGATCCATGTAAATTTCCTTATCTAGATCCCTATTCAAAAAGACGGTTTTCACATTCACATGATGAATTTCAAGATTATAAATTACAACCACTACGACGAACAATCTATTGGATGTTACTCTAGTTACGTGAGAAAAAGCATTGAAAAAGTTAATGGCAGCTTTTTTCAAAAAAATCCTTTCGAAACAAGTCTTGCCTTAAACTAACTAATTGTACCATCCAGTTTATATTTCTTTCTAGGTACTCATTTACAATCAATAGTTGTACAACCCATGGTAATTCTATCAATTTGCAAGTGTTATTGGAGATTAGAGAATCCATCTCATCATTTACAACATATTACCAAAATACAGCATCAGGTGATGTAAAAGTTTCTTGTAAAGAAAGTGGAGTCTTCTTAGCATTGAAAATATAGTAGTCATGGCCAAAATCTTTTTCAACTCTAGCTATTTTAATCCTTCTAGATTCAATTTAGAAAATTTCTTCGTTTGGAAAAGAAGCAGAAGAACTTGGTTGTGATGATATACTTTACTTAATTTTTCACCCCCCATTATTTTTTGTTTTGAAACGAAATTTATCTTCATGAAAAATAGCATCACCTGACTCAAAAATAGTATTATTGTCAAAATCTAAATATCTGCATGACGTACTATCTACTGCACATTCAAGAAGCACAAGTGGTAGTTCTAACACTCAATTTTGGTATTATAGGATGGGTTAGCATTACAAAAGCTAAATAGCCACAAACTCTTCAAAATCCCAAGTTCGGTTTATACCCAGCTCAAAAGGTGTGATTTTTGTTTTCTTGTGAGGTACCCATTCAACACATAACATGCAGCTAAAATTGCTTCACCCAAAAGATCTGAAGAAGCACCTGACTCAATAAAGCATAGCATTTGTCAAATCTATCAAAATTATATTTTTCTTTCAACTACACAAGTAACCTCATGAACTATTCCCAAGGACTGAATAAAATAATTGAAAGCAATAGAATAATACTCTTGGCATCTATCACTTCTAAGCAATTTGATTTTTCTACCAAATTGATTTTCAACTTATTTGAGGAAAGCTTTGAATTTATCAAAAAGTCTCACTTTTATTTTTCAATAAATAAACATAAGTACATTTTGAAAAATCATCAATAAAAGTGAAAAAATATCTGTTTTCTCCACGAGTTAAAATTCTTTCACAAAGATCGGTACGAATTAATTTTAACAATTCCATATTTCTTTCAACACTTCTATGAGGCTTCTTTGTAATATTTGCTTGACTGTAAATTTCACACTTTTTAAGATCATTTTTTAGTATTGAGTATAATCTTAAACTACTCATGATTTTCCTTGTACTTATTGTTTATATGACATAAATGGGCATGCCAAGAATTTATAAAATAAAGTATGTAAACAAAAGTAGAAGTTGTTTTATTATTCTCAATATTCATATTGAAAGTTCCATCACAATCATAACACTTACCCACAAATAAACCTTTTGGTAATCTCATATTGATTAGATTCCATAATTTGCCTAAAGCCAACCTTATTAAGAAGAAAACTTAACATTAAATTCTTTCTCATTGACAATGCATGTAAAACATCTTTCAAAGTTAGCACATGCCCAGATTCGAATTTCAGTTCGACTTCATCATTCTCAACAATCTTGATTTTGCTTGAATCGCCAAGCATGATGATTTCTTCTTCCTTGAGGGGAGTGTATTTTTCTGAACCAATCTTTATCATAGTAAACATGCCTATTTGCACTAGCATCTACCCACCATTCTTCAACATACTATACCATGTTAATAATTGTAATCATTGTTACAAGTAGCTCTTTGGTTATATTAGCCTAAGGAAAAGGCTACTGTTTTTGAATTATGCAATTTTGAGCAACTTACCCACTTTTGCCGCAAACAAAACATGCAGTATAAATTTGATTTTGAGAAGGATCGCCTTGGTTCTTACTTTTCTGTTTTGAGTTTTCTCGATTGTGAGGTTTAACATATATATATATTGGCTTTAACTGACTATTTCTAGAAAACTAATTATTAGGCAAGTGATTATTTGTGGTAATTAAATTTACCTACATGCCAGAATGTCCATTACTTTCTTGTGTCATCGGTGTATCTTGGCCTCTACTTTCCTCCTCTACGTGGATGCGAGTGATCAAGGTCTCCATGGACACAACTCTCTGTTCATGGCACATTGACTTTTTGAACTCTCTTCGTGATAACGATAGTTTTTCAATGATTGTAGCCGCAACAAGGTTGTCCTTAATTTTGATGCATTCAAATCTAACCCTTGCATCGATCATTTGAAAATTTTGTGTTTATTGTGCATAGATTTTACATCCACTATTTGATAGCAAAAGAAGCAATTAGCAGTTTATTTCTTTGCACCAGCTTCCTCAGTGTCATAATTATTTTGTAAAGCTTTCCACATTTTCTTTGCAGACGAGTAAGTAGTATTACAATAATCATAAAAATTATCCACTCGAAAATTCAAAATGTAACATTGACAATTATACTCATCTCTATTATATTTTTTAAGCTTTCCTTGATGAGTTTAAAGTTCATTTTCGTTCATATTGTCGGTAGAGAATTTGTTTGGATTCTTCTTATCAAGGATGTAAAAGACTTTGAGAAGATTGGTGTAAAATAGGACTTTGTTCTTCCAAGATCCCTTGAAACGAAAGGGTTTGTTGAGATCTCCGACGTTGTCATGTTTCTTGGATACTAACTCCATTTGTTTGAATTCTTTAAAATTGTTGGTGAAATTTCAATAATATAAAATATAGTTACAAAATAAATAGGAAAATAATGAATTGGACAGAGGAAGCGCTAATATCTCGATCTTTTTAAGGAGATTTAAGCCCTCTACAGTTGGCAAAGCTTTGAACACAGTGTAGCAGAATTTCTCTATGACTAGGCTTCTCCAAGATATAACAATCGGACTACTCGCCATATAGCTCAAACTAACTCTACACAAATAGTTGAGCTCAAAGCTTCAATAAAAGAACAACATTTTTTGCTCAATAATATCTCAAAGAAAATGAGTGAGAACGTAAGAAAAGAATATGTGAGAACTATGATTATTGTATTGGTGATGAATGACCAATGAATGGTCCTATTTATAGGTAAAAATAAGCCACCCAAAATAATGAGGTGTTATAAACACATGAACTCTTTCACCATTTATTTTCCAAACCTCCAACCTCTTCACTTTCCTAACTTCCGAAACCTATAAACATGTTAAAAGAAAATATAATGAATGAATTTAATATTAAAATGCACCAACAAGATCCTTCTATTCGGTCTAAAATCTTTTGTCTCAAATTCAAAATTTAATTGTTGCTTAATTAACTGAATCTTCTTAAAATTTTTACTATCTAATATCATGTCATCTAAATAGAGCAAAAGATAACGTGACTTAGCTCCAAACGGATCCTTTATAATATAAATAGAGATCATAAATACTCTTATTAAAGTGAAGTTTCTCAATATAAGAGTCCAATCGTCTATATTATTCTCTTAGAGATTGCTTCAATCCATAAAGGGACTCGTCTAG
Organism: Olea europaea var. sylvestris; assembly: GCF_002742605.1. Lineage (NCBI taxonomy): Eukaryota > Viridiplantae > Streptophyta > Magnoliopsida > Lamiales > Oleaceae > Olea > Olea europaea. The sequence goes on along the minus strand of NC_036257.1, from coordinate 6,541,811 downwards.
TTAGCACACAAGTTCAAATTTTCCTTTTGTACAAATTCCTTGGGTTGAGTCATATTTCTTTGAAATGGCCATTTTAAAGAAGTTTTTACATCTAATTGGTTTAACTCAAAATCAAATTGCACTACTAATAATAAAATGTTGATGAGGGTGAATGGAAATCATATATTCATATTGCGATAAAAAGGCATCATACTCATTTAAGTGACCTTAAATTTAGGAACAATAACAAGTATAAAAATTACGTTATGAAAATGAAATTTTCTTATTTTTTGAATCGTTAATTTCCAATTATGACCTGACTAATGAACTTTTTTATTGTACAGCTCATTTGTCAAAACCTAAACTTGAATATAAGGTTTGGCATAATTTTGTCTCTCATTTTTTATATTGCAAAACAGGATATATATTGAACACTTTTACTTAATTGCATAGTGTTTAATGGTGCACACATATCTAAATCGAGAAATTATCCTAATGAAAAAAGTTACTTAGGCGTGTATAAGCGTGTTCTATTCAACATTCATATATATATATAGACACACATACAAAAAGTTTTTTCATGATTAATTATTTAGTTTGACATAATTGAATTGTGTTGTCCAAAATAAGTAAGAAAGTCTTAAAATAATAAAAACTAATAAACTATAAAAAGGGAGATTTCATATCTAAGAGTTTAACTATGAGTTTATGATCCATTTCAAAATTAAGAAACAAGATTTAAAAATTCAAAAATAAGATATTATTAAAATTTATTTATGAAGTAATTAATTAAAAATATATCTTATTAATAAAATATATTATAGTCACAATTCTACACAATTTGATCATAAATTAACGAATTAATTAGTTACAAATTATTTCTCAGCACAAATAAAAAAATTTATTGGTTACAAATTATTTCTCGATTACAAATCAACAATTTTATGGGCCACAATTTATTCATTAGTCTTAAATCATCAAATTAATTGGTTGTAGGTTAAAAAAGAAATTTTTTCTTTCGAAATTGTTTGATGTATGAGATGAATTGAATCTATTAATTCATTTTTCTCAATGACAAATTATCGAATTAATTGGTTATAACTTATCAAATTCTGAGTCGACATTCTTTTACGTCTATGGTATTTATTGGTCATAAATTAAACAATTTTATCGATTACGACACTCAAATAATTGATCACAAACTCTTCGTCCAACTCCACTTCCACCGCCATTCCACCATCTGCCGTCGTAGCCATCACCACTGCCTCCCCACTACTATCAACATCATAGACATGACCACCCCAAAACCAACACCAATAGCAACACCCAATCGTACCGCTTGTGCTGCTGCAAACCACTAACAATGTGTTCTTCAAGCCGTGTTCATCCAACTTACTTCTCCACCAAGCTCGAAGTCTTCTCATCGCAATTGCAACTACAAACAACAAACAACTTTCACACCGTCAATCACGCCACCTAATAAACCATAATATCTCTAACCAAGCCGAAGCAATCAAATCTGCAGCAAATAGAGACATGGTGGTTGGAGTTTGTGGTGATGGCTGGTCAAATCTGCAGTAAAAAGGGAGAAGCTTTGTCAGGGGCTATGCACGACCTCACGCGACGCTGCTTCACCACTTTCCTTACTTCAGTGTCTTCACAGGCGACGATGGTGAGCTAGAGAAAAAGGGGAGTTAGAGTAGAGAGTAAATGAAAAATTAATTGAGAATGTGATATGAATATTAGGGTTTGGGGTGTGAGTATATAATTAATTGAATTTTATAATATTATTGTTTAATATTAAAAATTGTTATCTTCTGATTTTTGTATATATAAAGTACAATCTTCATTTTTGAAATTCAATCTTTGAAAGTAGGCCTCCATGTAATTTTCAAAGAAAATTATTATTTTTACTTTAATAATTTAACAAAGTGAAAATTACACCCACACATGGTTTTTAACTTCCCAATTCAAATATAACATTTCAAAGTTTTTTGTTTAAAATTCAAATGATAATTCATGTTTTAAAATATTAATAATATTATTATAAAATTAAATTAATTCGCCCCACCTTCATGCTACCCCCACCCAACTCAATTTTATCTCAAACCCTAAAACTCACTTTCCACTCCCTTATTTTCCTCTCCCACTTTCTCTTCTCACTCTCCACGTACACCACCCACCCCTTCATCCAATTCCGCACTCATGCCTTATCCTAACGTTGGAACTATCTCTTCCATTTGTAGCTGTGCTTCCTTGTCGGAGCATCACTGCTAATGCCAGAAGCGGCACAGCTCTACCTCGCGTACATCATCGTTTCTTGTGCTACGCAAAGTGGTTCCTTGCCCGCACGTAGCGAGGCAACATTGTTGCTGCTAGCTTCTCTGATGGATTCATTCCGTAGGTTGTGCATTATGGCGTTGGTGATGGCAGTGTTTTTGTGGGTGGCCTCATCTACCTTTTCTATGGCTTCATCCTGTAACGATCTATAGTGTATTGCAGTGGTGGTGGTGGTGGTGGTTCATTTGTATGGGGTTGCAATTGTGGTGGTAGGGTGAGTTTGTGTTATGTTGTTGGGTTGTGTTAGTGGTCATTGAAGCGGTGGTGATGTTACAAGCTGTGATGGTGGTGCTAGAGGTCGCACAAGTGGTTTTGAGGTGATTTTTGTGGTAGTTTTTTTAGATGGTTTTATAGTGGTGATGGTGTCGCTGGTGGTCACATGTGCGCATGGCACTCGCGATTTGGTATAGGATGTTTGGTGATGTGGGATTTGGCAACGATGATGATATCGAAGTTTGGTGTGTTGTGGTTACTGTGGTGGTGGGTTTGCAATGATGTGGAGTGTAGTGGATACTACGACGGTGGTTTTGCACGATCTGGTGAAGGTAATGGTAATGTTGTTGGTGGTTGTGTAGTGATTGTGGGTAGATGGGATCGGGTGTTTTTGACTAATAAATTGGTTGATTGAAATTAATAAATTAGTTAATTTATGATCAAATTTAGCCTAAAAAATGTGATTGTGACTTACAATTTATTAAGCTATGATCGAAAAATTCTTGTGACTAATTAATTTGATAATTTTTTACTAATAGGTGAGTTGTGACCTATAAAAATTTTGATTTTGTAATTGATGATCAAATTGTGACCTATAAAAATTTTTATTTGTAACTAAAAAAATAATTTGTAACCAATTAATTCGATAATTTATGAACAAATTGTATAGACTTGTGAACTTAATATGTTTAATTAATAAAAGATTTTTTAATTAATTATTTCAAAAATAAAATTTAATAATATTTGATTTTTGATATTTTGAACCTTATTTCTTAGTTTCAAAATAGATCATAGTTAAACTCTCAGTTATGAATTCCCCTGTAACAAATTTTCGTCCATATTTAACTCAAGTCTAGTGTCCTTAAGAGTCCAAAATTGGCTTACGGTTGTACGAGCCCAACAAATGAAATAGAAATTGAAAGAGTAAATTTTCGCCTGCCAAAATTTTTTTGATGCTACACTTTTTCTTGACAAGAACAACTTATGATAGAATATGTCTTGTTTATCTTGACGAAATGGACTGGGACAACAGTGAATGAAAAATTAATTGAGAATGTGATAATGAATATTAAGGGTTTGGGGTGTGAGTATGTAATTAATTGAATTTTATAATATTATTGTTTAATATTAAAAATTGTTCTCATCTGATTTTTGTATATATAAACCACAATCTTCATTTTTTAAATTCAATCTTTAAAAGTAGGCCTCCATGTAATTTTCAAAAAAAAAAAAAAAAACAAATACATTTATAATTTAACAAAGTGAAAATTACACCTACACATGGTTTTTAACTTTCCAATTCAAATATAACATTTCAAAGTTTTTTGTTTAAAATTCAAATGATAATTCATCTTTTAAAATATTAATAACAATATTATAAAATTAAATTAATTCACCACACCCTCATCCTATCCCCACCCCCAACTCAATTTCATCCCAAACCCTAAAACTCACTTTCCATTCCCTTCTTTTCCTCTCCTACTTTCTCTTCTCACTCTCTACCTATACCACCCATCCCTTCATCCGGTTCCGTACTCATGCCTCATCCCGACGTCGGAACTATCTCTTCCATTTGTAGCTGTGCCTCCTTGTCGGAGCATCACTGCTAATGCCAAAAGCGGCACAGCTCTACCTCACGCACAGCGTCGCTTCTTCTGCTGTGCAAAGTGGTTTCTTGACTGCGCAGAGCAAGGCAGCGTTGTTGCTGCTCTCTTCTTCGATGGATTCATTTCGTAGGTGGTGCGTTGTAGCATTGGTGATGGCAGTGCATTTGTGGGTGGCCTCATCTACCTTTTCTATGGCTTAATCCTGTAATGATCTACAGTGTACTACAGTGATTTTGGTGTTTTTGTATTGGGTTGGGTTGCATCTGTGGTGGTAGGATGAGTTTGTGTAATGTTGTTGGGCTGTGTTGGTGGTCGTTGAAGCGGCGGTGATGTTGCAAGATATGATGGTGGTGCTAGAGGTCGCAAAAGTGGTTTTGAGGTTGTTTTTGTGGTAGTTTCTTAAGATGGTTTTGTAGTGTTGATGGTGTTCTTGGTGGTCACGTGTGCGCACAGCACTCGTGATCTGGTGTAGGATGATGGTAAAGAAGTTTGGTGATGCGCGATCTGGCAACGATGATGGTATAGAAGTTTGGTGTGTTGTGGTTAATGTGGTGGTGGGTTTGCAATGATGTGGCGTGTAATGGTTGCTGTGGCGGTGGTTTGCACGGTCTGCTGAAGCTATTGGCGATGTTGTTGGTCGTTGTGCGGTGATCGCGGGTGGATGGGATTGGGTGTTTGTGACTAATAAATTGTTTGATTGTAATTAATAAATTAGTTAATTTATGACCAAATGTAACATAAAAATATCATCGTGGCTCACAATTTATTAAGTTGTGATCGAGAAATTCTTGTGACTAATTAATTTGATAATTTTGACTAATAGGTGAGTTGTGACCTATAAATATTTTGATTTTGTAACTGATGATCATATAGTGACCTAAAATTTTTCATTTGTGACCGAAAAATAAATTGTAACAAATTAATTCGATAATTTATGAACAAATTGTATAGATTTGTGACCTTAACGTATTTAATTAATAAAAGATTTTTTAATTAATTATTTCATAAATAAAATTTAATAATATCTGATTTTTAAGATTTTGAACCTTATTTCTTAGTTTCAAAATAGATCATAGTTAAACTCTCAGATATGAATTCCCCTGTAACAATGACTCAAGTCTAGTTTCCTTAGGAGTCCAAAATTGGCTTACGGTTGTACGAGCCCAACAAATGAAATAGAGATTGAAAGAGTAAATTTTTGCCTGCCAAATTTTTTTTTGGTGCTGCACTTTTTCCTGACAAGAACGACTTATGTTAGAACATGTCTTGTTTATCTCAACGAAATGGATTGGGACAACAGCGCAAGGTGGGTGTGTACTCCCCCCCCCCTTTTTTTTTTTTTTTGGGTTGTCTTTTAGCCCTTTTTTTGGTTAACAAGCCAGAGACCTACAAATTCGAATACGAGGAAAAAAAATAAATCAAATACTAGTTGCAATAATACATAATATAGAGTTTAAGCTCACTAATCGTAATTAGTGTTTATAAACAAAAGAAATGAGTGATAGATAAGTAATTAATACTTATGAGTCTCACGAAATGTATAAATAAAAAATAATTTGAATGTTTATAAATATTAGCCAAATATAATTTTTTTTAATAGGATTTATAATTGCTTATTTATTGGTAATAAGTTTTGAAGTATATCAAACTCACCCCCCTGCCCCTTTTCTAATAATAATGATAATGCTAGATGATGTGCTATGTTATTATAGGTTAGATGTATGGACATGATATTTAATTTATTGAGATTATCATGTAATGTCGAATATGATTATTTTTTCGAATGTGCTACATGTACATAACTCCTGTCTCGAGCAACTGTTATCGAATATTTAAAAAAAAAAGGCCATTATACACAATATGATCTCATATAGCTTGATATGAATTAACTCTCTCTCTTTAAATCATGCACATTGTGTTACTACTTTACCCATCTATAGAAATCTCACCCACACTTTACACCGTAGATGAAAGGACATTTTTGATAATATCTTTATACACCCCCAGTTAAAACTGGCGGCTGCCTGACACCATATAATGGGTAACAGTTGAATTGTTGAGTAAAATTTTTAATCAATTGCTCCCAGACAAACACATAATATATAATGATATTGTGAGATATGATTAAATTAAAATTTTTTCAAAAATAAAAATCATTTTCTTTTCGATACATCATTTGCATGTAAATTATTATAAAATTATTTTTTATTTTGCGTAAAGTACCTTTGGGATTCCATAATATTTGATGGTAGTGACAATTGATTCCGAATCTTTAATTCCAGGAGTCGAAGCAGTGAACCTTTCAAAGTATCTTGATTGATAAATTGTGCTTTATCAATAAAATAACCATTTTACCTTGCTTTGATTTAAGAATAATAGACAATAGAAAACAAAAATAAGAATAGAATCTCGAAAATAAAGATAAGGTTGACAACCAACTACTCCCACCCAACCTTGACAATTCATTGTATCATTGAAGATGCTCTATATGATTTATAAGTTCAGTCGAAGTCAAATATTTATTTCAATTTCACATTCATAATTACTAATAGTTATCCACATATTCTATGAAATTTGTTATTATCTCTCTTTATAAATCATTTATGAATTTCTCAAGTGGAGGCTTAGACTTTAAGATCAGGTTTTGGGAGGTGGCTAATGGATTTCCATTTTCTTCTATTTTGTGTTTTGTTCTTTAAAAATAAATAAATAAATCAAATTAAGTGTATAATGTTTTGGATCCAGGAGTTAGAATTCAAATATTAGGAACCAATCATCGCAACATTCATAGGTTCAGAACCTCAAATGTAATTACCCTTTTTACGTTTCAAACAAACTTCTACTTTATTTTCGTGTCTTAAAAAAAAAAAAAAAAAAAAAGGGAAAGAAAAAAAAAAATCTGCTTAGGCACACTGTCTCTTATTTAGTCCCCGTTTGGTAGCAATTTTTCATTCCAAAAAATTAATTTTTTAATCATTATTTCACCATTTCAACCGTCATTTTTTTATTTTTTTACTACCAAGTGGGGCCTATTTTTCTTTTTTTCTAACAGTCAAAAAATCAATTCTCATAACCACTACCGTACATATTCTTAACTTCATTTTACTAACTTTTAGTCATGTGGAACTCAATAAATAGAGAACACATTTTGAAAATAAATAAATAAAATTATACAATAAACAAATACACAAAAATACCAATATATTTAACACAATAGAAATCGAGAGATTAAAGAGGCAATTTTTGGGAATTCAATCGATAATATTGGATTAATGGTTCTTGCCTTTACCTGGTTTCATTATTCTAAAATCTTATTTTAAAAGTCAAACATTAATATTAATCACACATTTCATAAAATTATGTAATTTTTTTATATAGCCACTGTTTTATAGGAATTAAAATCTATATTGTAATGTAAATTAAAGTCAATAATTAATTTTAACTACATATTTTATGAGTTTCACAATTTTTTAACTACACATTTTATTAACTTTTATTAAAATTTGATTTTAATCCCATCAACTATGAGCATAAATTAAAATTAGAACAGCTTAAATTTATTTATTTATTAATTATTATTATTATTTATTATTTATTATTATTATTATTTTTTGGTAACTACGAATCATAGTTGGCTCTACATGACTTTATTGACAAGCTAATCAAACATCATCGCACTCTTTGACTTAAAAAGATTAACTTTAATCATCATTATAACTCCGAATTTTCATATCGTAATTATAATATCCGTGATTTTGCGTGAGATTAACGACTAATTATTTGTTAGAATTTTAATCAAACGTGAATACGTCAAATGCCACGTCAAAAATCCACCTAGAATAAATAGATAAGAGGAATTAATTATTAATTATTTATTTATTTTTTTTGTGTGGCTTGTAAGTGGATTATATCACTTGATAAAGTTTAAACTCCTGTTTGAGCCACATTATTTCGATAAGAATGCGTTTTTGAATAGTGTATTGATGAAAGTGTATGGTTAGGGAAAAAAAAATTGGATTTGCTTATAATATTAATTTATTCAAGAATGTGTAATTAAAATAATGTCAAATCACTGTTTAAAAATATATTTTTTTTTTAAAGAACGTGGTCCAATAGAGCCTTATGGATTGTTTAAATATTTTTTGCACTTCCCTTCACGTGTAAGTGAATTTTTTTCCCACATCAAAGTATAATGCCTGCACATTTTCATTAAATTAATGATGGCGACACATAAACTTATAACACTTGTTTGATATTATATTGAACCACTTGAATTAAAATTCAAACAAATGGAGAGTATTACATATAGAGAATTTTAAAAAAGTAGTCTTCAACAAAATAATGTTGTTTTGTGCTCACTATACTTTGTAAAAAAAAAAAAATTCATGAGAATGTCAATAAAATTATAATGCATTTTTATAAATTCGATAATGTGACAAGTAATCTCGTTGCCACTTAAACTAGTACTAAGCGCCACTTAAACTAGTACTAAGCACCAGTAAAGGTGAATAACATTAAGGTAGTCAGGGACGAATCTAGGATGTTGAGCCAGCACGGGCGGCCGTAATAAAATACTAAGGGTTTGTTTGATGTCATTTTTTTCAAAAAACAAAAAAAAAAAAAGAAAAAAAATGCATTTTGGAATAGTGATTTAATGGAGAATGTGTAGTTAAAAATAATAAAAAATTTTGAATTTGCGTGTAATATTATTTTATTAAAGAATGTTTGATCGAAAATAAGAGAACGAAAAATGTATTCTGAACTAAATGGGAATCAAACAAGGTTTCAAATTTAAACAAAATAATTATTTTGTTGAAGTTGAACATATATAATTTTGTTATAAGAATAAATCATACCCATCAAATAACATCATTGTTTTGTATAATTCAAAGGAAGAACACGGTATTAAAATTTTTATAATTGCATTAAAACCACTAAAATCTTACATATATTATTTTGTTAAACTTTGTACCACAACTCATCATGTGTCATAATGGTCAAGCTTCATTATATCTTAGAATAGGTCACAGGTTCAATTCCCCATTAAGCCTTTCTTTATTTCAATTGCTTTTGGTGAAAATTGTATAATTAAAAATTTATACAATAAATTGGTGGACAGATTCGAACCCGGGACGTAAAATAAACAAAAGCAAGGGCTGACCAACTCGACTGCAAGTTTGGCTGAAAGAAAAGTGACTTACCATTAATATATCCTATATATTTGTCTATTCTCAATAAAAAAAAATGGCTCCCGGCGGATCCAGCACACGTGGCCGCGGGGGCTCGCCGGGTGCTGGATCCGCCGGTGAAGGTAGTACGATAAATCGAGTGACCTGTTAAGGTCATGCTACAATACTAAGTACAGTCTTATTTATCTTTAATTATCATAATCTTACGTCATTAATAGTCAATCGAACATTTAGATATGAAATATCTTCAATGTAATTATCAATTATCTCAGTTGATAGTAATTTACTAACTATAGAAAACATATATCTAATAAAAGAAGAATGATTCGCGTTTCTCCTTGAGAAAAAAAGGTTAAATATGAAAGAAATTTAAATCATTTTGGTGTGACATTCTTAATTTCGTTAAAATGTAAATCAAATAAAATATGATATTATATTATATTATGAAACAATATAATGAAATTTTGGTTATATACGAGATAATGAACTTGTAAGAAGAGAAAATAAAAATTCTTACCATTTTTAATCAAATTAAACCCAAAATTAATTATAATTTCTTTTGCAACAATACTCCATATCAACCACAGTTGAAAAATCTTTTGGAAGTGTATATATATAGAGTAATACTATTCATAATCATTCACTGCGATAGTCGTCGTACATGACATCCTACATGACAGTCTGTAATTTGATATATTAATTTGATAATTTTTTTACCTTATATATTAAATCATTAACCGTCACATGTATATCATATAGGATAATTGCAACAGTGAGTAATTATAAATAGCATTGTTCATATATATATATATGATACCATAAAAGACCCAGGGGATAGGAGATGAAATAGAAGAACAGAAATTTATGAAAATAGGTACTTTTATTGATAATTGAAGAAGATTTAAATATTACAAAGATAATTGAAAGGTAATTGAGAGAACAAATTACAAAGAAAAATAAAACTTCTTCTTGCTGAATTCGCTCTGCCTTGAAATGAAATCTTGAATTCTTTTTATAATGAAGTTCGGACTTGAAATTTCTTTCATTTTGGGGAAAGAATCTTGAAAAGAGAAGTGGACGACATCATAATGGAGCATCTTGAAAAGCAGCATCAACTTTAGTCAAAAGTTTCCAATTTTTTGACTTTCTTTAATAAAGATAATCTTTTTCTTTATTAAAGTAGATATTGATGTCTGACACAAAGTTGATGGGAATCTTGACAAATGTGGCACCACCGATTTTGAATTGGACAGAAATTGAGAAGAATTTCTCTTGCTTGATAGACCCTTGAATTTCTCAATTCATCAAGAAAACTAGATCCATATAGTCATTTTGAAGTTTTCTTTGAAGTTTTCTTTTGAGCTTTTGCAGCTTTATCTTGAGCAAGAAATTCCTCATAGTCACCTAGATCAACTAGGTCATCACCATTGTCAGTTTCTTGAGAATATTGAGATTCTTCTTCTTGATCAGATTCATTTGTTTTTGAAGATCCTTGTTTAGAAATTTGATCATAAATTTCTAATAATTCTTTGGGATCTTTACATTTTGATAACATTGCAATGATTCTTTGTTTTTCAGTCAAAAAATCAGCTTGATCTTCTTGTTCTTTCTTTGAAAATTTAGGTACACCCAAATTTCTTTGTTCTTTTATCCATGATTGAACTGCTTTTGGACAACAGTTTGTTTCTTTGAACTTTGCCCACCATTTGATCTTGAATCTTCTTGTAATTTTGTGGGTTGAGAACATATCTTGAAGATTTTCATAATGGAAGAAATCCCAACAGAAAATCCATGAAACTTTCATATTGAAAGCAAATTGAAACAAAAGATTTTCTTGAGGCTTGAGAAAAGGTTTTGCCTCTCTTTTGAAAAATTCATATCCTTGAAGAACTAGACTGGGCAAAATTTGTTCTTCAAGTCCATGGTACTGAAACCAAGTTTGAAACCAGCTTGAAAAATGAGGGTTACAATTTTGATTAAAATTGATAAACCAAGAATGGGTAACAGGCCTAAAAAGGAGAGCCTTATACCAAGCATTTTGGTAATCAAAATAATTGAAAGTATCTTGACAAGTGAAAAATGTTTTTGAGAGATTTAATCTCTTTTCTTCCCAAGGATTCTGTCCCCAGTCTTCATAAGACAGAACTCTAAGAATTGAAATTTTTGAAAACATAATATTTGATTTGTCTCTTGGTTCAGGAGTATGAAAGATTAATGCAGAACCAGTCAAAGAAAGAATGGTTTCGTAGTAATCTCTAATTTTTAGTAAAATATTTGAAAGAGTTTGGAGGGTTAATTTGAGGAAGTTTGCCAGAGCTTTGAACGGCTTTTTTGAAGTTTGAAGGATTGAAGACTCAGCTTTTTGCTTTTGTTTAGGTTTTTTGACGAAGGTTGAAAGAGTATTTGAGGAAGATGAAGCTTCCTTTTGATCCTTTGGGGGATCTTCGAAGAAAGGAATTGAACTTTTCTTCTTTCTTGAGGTTTTTGTTTGAAAACGATTTTGAGAATCCTCTTCTTCTTCAACTTTCTTTGCCCAACTCATTTTTCTCACTCTTTTGAATAAACTCTCTTGTGAGGAAATCTGCCAAGAAGTTTGATTTTCCTTGAATAAATAGAATTTCGAAATCAAAACAGGACAAAATTGCCTGCCACCTTGCAAAGATTTGTTTGGAAACAAGATTTTTTACATCCTTTTGTAAAACATCTTTTGAAACTTTGCAATCAGTTTTCAAAATAAATTTTTTATTGATTAAATCATCTTGA
>NC_036257.1:6493205-6528910 GCF_002742605.1 Olea europaea var. sylvestris | reverse complement strand
TCCTTAACTTCACTTTGAAGATCAGGAATTGAAGGTTTAGGAACTTTTGAAAATTCCTTTTGAGCACGTCGAAGAATATTTGTAAGATTGATATCATCAAAATTTTCTTTTGATGTAGAAGATTGAGTCAGAGATAGGAATTTCTCTTTAAGTTTAGGATTATCAATCCTGTCAATGATATTTTGAACAATTTCTTCTTCTCCTGTTAAAACATTTATAGTTTTACAACCACAAATTTCTTTATCATTTGAAGAAGTACAAGAATCAGAATTTTGAGTAGATTCATAATCAGAATCTTCTTGGTTGATAAAAACTTGTTCTAATTCAGAATTAGACTCATATTCAGAACTAGACTGAATAAGATTGAGAAGTTGATTTTTAGTATCTTCATCAATTTGAAGAGTACTAATTTTTTCTTTGAGAGGACATCTATTTGAGTAATGACCAGTTTTGTTACATTTCCAACATGTAACTTTTGAATCTTTCTTTTGAAATTTTTTTGTAAATTTTCTTTTAGAGAATTGTTTTCTTTTTGAAAATTTCTCTTTGTGAAAATTTTCTTCAGAAAAATATTTTCTTTTTGAAAATCTTTTCTTATGAAAAATTTTTCTTGATTTTGAAGAAGGCGGTAAGATTTTCTCAAATCCATATTGTTCACAGAAAGATCCTAACTCATTTTGAGTTTGAGCCTTTTCTGCTTTCAATTTAGATTTAAGTTTTAAATCATTACATAAATTGAGAGCTTCCTTATTAATGAAATTAATAATTTCACCATAAGTAAGATGAATAAGATCATTATTTTCTTCTAAAATTGAATTTTTCACTTTCTCAGCGAAAAATTTTGGAAGTCCTGAAATAAATTTTTCTTTCTAAAAAGATTGTTGACAATCTTCTCTTTGCATGATACGTGTTAAAAACATATCTTTATACCATCTAAAATCTTGAAGTTTTGGACATCTTAAATTCATAAGAATATCATTTTGAAATTGAATATAATTTTCTGGAGTACCAATAAAATGTTTGATAATAGCTAATCCAAGAACGGAATAACTATCGTTAATATCTTCTCCTTGTTCATTTTTAATAATATTATTATTTTCATCACGTTTAACAGCAGAAAAAATAATATTTTTTGAAGTAGATGAGAGATAATTTTCCCACCATTGACCAAGCTGTCCAGTGAATCCAAGAACAATATTATTTGTAGCTTGAAGCCTTGTAGCTCCTTTTGCCAAAAAGGTTTTGTAGCAAATGGTCATTTGTCCTAAAAGATTGATGATTTGGTGTTCAGTAAGACCATCAATGTTCCATTCCACACCGGAAGAACCATTGTATGATCTTTGAGGAGGCAACTTTTCTTCAAAAAGTTGATCTGGAAATGAAGGACGAGGATAAAATTTTGGAATATTTTGATAATCAGATTTTCTAAGTTTATTTATCTGATTAAATTTTTCATCGGTAAATTGTTCTTCTATTTCATCAAAATCTATAGTATTAATATTTTTTGAAACATGAAAATTTTTTAATTGATTAACAAGTTCAGAAAGAACTTCATTTTCTGTTGAAAGAGATTGTGTAGATTTTCCAAAAGTAGGAAGGATATCATCATTTTTGAAAATCGGAGATGATGAAGAAGGTTTTGAAATAATTTTATCTTTACTTTTACTGTCTCTATATTCTTTAAAAGAATCTTTTGGAACAGTAGAAGTTTCAGATTCAGAATTTGATTCAATACGATTAAGTTGAGAACAAACAGATTGAAGAACAATATTTGTAAAATTGTTCTGAGCTTGAATATTTTTGATATCCTTAGCAACAACTTGTGATTCATCAAGTCGTTCTTTGAAATTTGAAACTCTTTTGAGTGGAGATGCAAGAATTTCAGTTTTACCATGGGTGTATGAAATATCTTGGAGAGGAGGATGAACTGATTGGAAAATATTTCCATCAAGAGTTTTCCATGATTTTGAAGATGTTTTTGTAGTAAAAACTTGAGGTTTTTCTGGTTGCTTTCCAAAAACTTTGATTTGAATCCAATTATAAAAACTTAATTCTGTAGAAGATTCAAAATAATCTTCCCAAAATTGTTCTTTTTCTTTTGAAGAAAATTGATGTCTAAAAATTTTTCGGAAATTTTTAACTTGAATATTTTGATCATTTTTGAATTCTTTTCTTCTATCAATTTCAGAAGAAATAACATTACATTGATGATCAAAATCAGAATTTGAAGGAGGAACCATATCAGAAAGAGTAGGAGACCCTGGTTGCTCAGTGTCTTCTTCTTTTTCTTTAGGTTGATAAAAAGGATTTGGAATATTAGGAGTAAAATCTACTCCTTTGAAAGATGTTGAGGTAGAGTTTCTTAAAGGTTGAAAAGAATTCTTAGTTCTTTCTTCAGATCTATATGATCTAGAAGAGTTAGATCTAGGAATTCTAGATGAAGATCCTTGAAAAATAACTTTAGCTTTTCCATCAAAAAAAGTTAAAATTTCATTTGGAGTTGAATTTGTTTGAGCTGGAATTGGAGCTTGAATATTATCAAAATTCCATTCTAAATTTCTGGATTGAAGATTCCATGGAATTCTTTTAGGAATTTCGACACTTGAATGAAAAGGATTAACTTCAACCAAAAGACTTTCTTCTTTTTGAGAAGATCTAAGAGCACCAATATTGAGTTGAGTGTTCATGAGTTTGTAATATATCCTGTATATTACAGCAAAAGCATTTGATCGACTATCAAACTCAAGATTTCGAGTTTGAATATGAAGATTAAGAGCGTTTAAAACTGCTCTATCAGATAATTTTATTGAAAAATTTGGATAACAATTTGAAAAAACTGGGCCACTTTCAAGATTTGATTCAAGAAGTGAAAGTAGAGAGTTTTTGAAATTGAGATGTCTCTTATCTCTAAGAGTAATAAGTATTGGAATGTCTAAACTAAATCTAAACAATGGTTTAACAGCAATTTGAACTAAACCAACATGAAGATATTTAAATCTCTTTCTGTGAGATTCAATTGATTCTTTTGAAAATAAATTAATGAATGCATTTGAACTATTTATTGAAATAGTTTGTTTAAAAGTTTTGATAACATAATTTTGAGTAAAATCAAATTTTCCTATTTCATAGATAGAATGTTTGTCTATCTTTGGAATAGTCCAATTTTGAAGTTGTTGTTCAATCTTAGCAATTTGAAATTCATTTGAATTAGAATCATTTGATGCAGATGCAGATGAATTTGATGCATTATCAACTTCTTCTTCACTTTGAAAAACATTTGAACTATTTTCATTTTGATTTTGTGATCTATTTCTATTTCTAGACCTAGATCTCCTTAGCCAATTTGAAACCGAAGACATAATTGAATAAATGAAATCAAATTAAAATTACACAATAAAAACAGTAAAATAGGATAGATTGGTTCTTACCAAGCCTACAAACGAGACCACCCAACGGGACCACCTAACACGGCTGACCAATGTCTACAGGGCTGACCAACGTCTATTCAGCAGACATCCAGGAATTCAAACCAATTTGAACCTATAGTACAATGCCTAAAATGTAAGATTAAACTAATCTCACTTGTTCACTTATATATATATATATATAATTGATTATTAAAAAGAGATAGGAAAAATCAATTTGTGGGAAAAAGGCGGTGTTCCAACCACGGCTAGCCGGCTATCCCCAGCCAGCTGAGTAGAGTCGTGACAAGTCACGCGGCGTGCCCGGAAACAACCTTTTCTTTTCATGATGGCGCGTGCTGGCCGGTCGAGACTCGTGATCGGTTTTTTCAATGGCGCGTTCATTTCGAGGCTCTTTAATTCTCATTAATAACTCGTCAGCATCCCGCCAACACCAACTCCCATTTTTTATTATTCCTCCGTTTCAAATTTTCTTTTTTTCTTTCTGAATTTCACTGGCATTAATTTGTTTATTTTCTTCTCATTTTGCATCTACCTAGTGAGTGGGCCCCATAATCGAGTGATTTGACCAATTAATCATACTTCGAATCCATTTCACTCAATCCACATCGACCCCTTCATTCACTACATGAATTTTTGGTGAACAAAGTTAAAAATAATGAGTTGCACATATGAATTGTAACACGAATGTAGATATTTAAATTTGAAAGTATTATCATTTCATTTTCTCTTGAAATCATAAATGTGCAAGTGATTAAATTTTTCATTAATATAATAAACATCAGCTTCATTTATGAATATAACTCAGAGAAAAATTTTGCACTTGAATGAAAAAAATTAAATTAAATGTTAACTTTATTTATCAATAGTAGTTGATGTTTACATGTATTAGTATTGAGTCCATCACAATACAAGTAGTTGTCTCGAATCATTGCATTCATAATCTGAAAATGGGGACGGATAACATGAAATGAGTTAACATTAAGTAAGCAAATTTCGTGCATATGATGTGCACATGGATTATTTTAAAATAAAAGTATTTCTCAATATGTATCCCACTTTCTTTTAGTTCTTTAAAAACTTAGTATTGATGTCGTAACTTACTTGATATATTGCCTAATCAATTAGAATGCAGTAGAAGATTATTATTTGGAACCCAATCGAATTCTATCGATAGTACTGCAAAGCGATTAATATTAACATTATCATTAAACATTGAACATTGAATATTGGTTAGGTACGCAATCCCTCCACACTCCATTTTCCACTCACATTTTTCATTACATAAGCATACACCTCGAAGCATTCAAGATACATATCTTTAAATACATTCATTGACTTATTGACATTTGAAAGCTTTTATTTCTTGAAACTTCATGTATGCTTATGGATGTATTAAAATGTACAAATATGCATGGAAAAACATTAACGGCAGAAAACATAAAAATTAAATATCATGTTATATAAGGGCAAATAAGATAACATATTTACACATTTAACCATAGGACATGTGCGTGAAATGAAAAGGGAATATTTACTTTGAAAATGACAAGTGAATATGTCCTTCGCCTCAACTATTCAACGTGCCAATATCCTATGCTTTGATACTTATTTTTAAGGAAAAATAAATTTTAGAATAGTAGACTGATAGAGAATGTGTAGACGAAATTTTTTTTATTTACGTATAATATTATTTTAACGAAGAATGTAGGGTTAAAAAAAAGAGAAAGATAAAAGCATTTTGAGAAAAATGGGAATCAAAACCTCAGCAAAAGAAATCTTTCAATTCAATGTCTTGGTTCAATCCACAAGCAAGAGAAATCAAAAAGCACATGATAAGATTAATATATTCTATAGTAAATTTAAGTTAATAGGTACGTTGATAGTTTAGGGTGTCCAATATACATCACACTGTAAGAAATATAGTTA
Organism: Olea europaea var. sylvestris; assembly: GCF_002742605.1. Classification (NCBI taxonomy): domain Eukaryota; kingdom Viridiplantae; phylum Streptophyta; class Magnoliopsida; order Lamiales; family Oleaceae; genus Olea; species Olea europaea. The sequence goes on along the minus strand of NC_036257.1, from coordinate 6,523,556 downwards.
GTCACGTTAATTAATAACTACGATCACTGAGCAATAAATATAACATAAATAAGTAATTTAGATAGACATGATAATTATGAGAAACGAGAATGCGGCATTACATGAATACAATCATACATCCAGTGGATCCCTGTTTAGTGTAGATTATAATCAAATTAAATTTCAAGTCGATGTTAACAATTATTTTTAATAATATATTTCACCAACTTTAATCAAAGCCTACTAAAAAACTTGATTTTAATCTACGTTAAACTTGCGCTCAATTGGGAAAAAAAAGTTATTTATACAAAATCAGTAGTCTAATAAAAAAAAAATGGTTAGTAGCTAAGTTCAAAGAACCCTTATCTTTCCAAAAAAAGAAAAAGAAAAATAAAAATTGTAATTTATGATATATGGGGTACAACGGGCCAATTCCATGACACAACTTGCTTAAATCTCTCTCTCTCTCTCTCTCTCACACACACACACACACACATACACTAAACACCGATGTTTAACTTATATTAAGTACAGATGACATGACACACCATTTAATTGGTAAATAAATTAATAGTATGTCTCATGTACTTAATGATTCACCATTTAAATGATATGTCATGTCACCGATACTTAACATAGGCTAAGCTTTTGACCGTTAGAGAGAAAAGTGAGTCTCATCTATGAGTGGAGAAGTAAAAAAGAAGGTTAAAATAGTAAAATAACGATAAAAAATTAATTTTTTGGGATGAAAAATTGTCACCAAATGGGAGCTTAGACAGGGAACTGACGGTGTGAGAATAACGTTATATTTTATGTTTTTTTTTTTTTTGGGGTTGATTGAAGCTATGATTATAAAATAAGTGTCGTGAATTTATGAGAGTTGAATAAAATATAATTCAATAAAATAATTTGTGATAATTAATAAAAATTAAACTTATAATAGAATTTAAACACCAAATCTTTTAGTTTTGAAGATTCTGCATTTAACTTCTATTTTTTTGATGACAAGGGAACCCGCAGCCGCTACTCTTCGGGCGTGCACTGGATAATTTTTTTGGCTGAAGCAATAGTGAATAACCTGCAAATCATGCCAACCAGGTAAATCGCACCAGAGACAGGCTCGACCGACAAAGTGTTGATAGAAGAAATCGAACTCGAGACCAAAAGTCTCCGCACTCACCTACTTTACCAACTCGACCATCCCATGATGGACTCACTTCGACAGTCATCCTACATGTCATACATATGGTAGGTGATTATTTAATGTATTAATGAATAAAAAAATTACCACATTAATGTATCAAATAATCACCTGCTATGTGTATGCCACGTAGGGCAAATATCGTAGTGAACGACTACAAATAGCATTACTCATTCTAAAAAAATAAAAATAGTTTGTTTGAAATCGTAAAAGTTGAATTCATTGACATTTTTCTACAAAATAGCATTTTCTTATTTTCTTTATGTTAAGAGTTCAAAAAATATTTGTTTTTATAAAATTTGTATTAAGATGTTACATGAGATCAATGAGACTTTAACTCGACCAATTCAGTGTGTAAAATATACATTTTCTCCTAAATTTTTTAATATTATCTATTACTATTCAAGAAGCCCTCTTTTTTTTTTTCATTTTTTTTTTTAAATTGAATTCACCGGCTAATTCATTATTGCATACCTTCATAAACAAGTCATCATATATATACTATACAGGTGTTTTATCCTTACGAAGTTTTGTTATTTCTTTCAAAAGTCTCTTGCTATCATGCAAGGAGACGTCCATTATGATTATGTTCACGTTGAAAGTTAAGCTTAGGATAATTTTTTTTTTTTTTATTTCCCAAAAATCATTATTGTTTCTTTTGCGTGAAGAAGATCACGATTCTTGAACCTTATACCTCCATAATACATTGTTTGGTTAGGTGAAAATCGCCCTTACTTGTTTCTTATTATTTACTCATTAAAATAAAAAATATGACTGTTATCCATTACATCAAACCACCATATTTGAAAATCTATCTCTTGTGTAGGACCTATAACAACTATATTTTTCATTTTTATTCTTATATTAATGTGGCTCAAACGGTGTGTGCCTAGATATTAATGATTGCTCCGTAAGCTATTATCTTACCAGCTAATTAATTAGACAAAATTGACAAGTCCCATTTTTGACGAAGTTATTATTTTGCTCTCGAGTCCTTTTTCTCAAGTGAAATAAGCATGTTCAATTAAATTTTTACAATTTTAAGATCTTCACACTTTTAGCCCTTGTTTGATTCTGATTTTTTATGTCAGAAAATCAAATTTTTGAGCATAACTTAATATAGTCATCCGTTATTTTTTTATCTCTTTACTCATAAGTGGAATTCACTTTTCAAACTAACGATCAAAAAATTAATTTTCATAATCAACACTTAATTTGAATAAAACGTCATCCTTATTAGATGCATAAAGTCAAATTTTTTCCCCACCCATTTCTTTGACTGGCAAAAAATTCCCATTATTTTCCACTTGCCGGTCCCACTCAAAGATGCGCACGTATTGGTGTCTCCACGTGGACTAGCTGGACTACTTTCAAAGATCTTGTGACTCGTTCAAATGAAATAAAACTTTTTGCAAGATCAAAATTTTAGGTCATATGTCTCACAATTAACTCACAATTAATCGATAATCATAAATGACTTAATTAATTACCCTACTATGGAATTATGAATAATTAAATGGTTTCTGGCGTTAAATATTTGAATCTCTATAAGCAATGAGTATGTCTCAAGCAAAAGGCCCCACATGTGGGGGACAGAGGATTTAATGTTTCAGAGCTGCCATAAATTAACATTTTGAGTTTTTCCAAGCTCTTGCTAGATGGGTCTTGCACATCATAATTCTTTGAGGCATTATAATAGAAAGAAAGTGAAGATTTATTAGGAAAAATCTGGGATTTCCCTTATTTTGTACTCCATTTCTTTTTTCTTTATTGGGGGTCATTTTTTGTGTCTTATCTGGCACATAGGGTTCGATTTTGGATTCTTCTGGTGGTTAAAGAAAGTGTGGTTTGTGTCAGAATTGCTTATTTTTGGAGGGGTTGACCTAAATTTGGTGTCTGATTAGTAATATATAGTTTTTGCAAGCTATTCTGTGGGCTGAGATTTTGGGTCCTTTTTTTTTTCTTTTGAATGGGCATGCCGGTGGAGTGGTTCCAGGGACAGAGCTAAGGTTCAAGAGGATTTGTTGCATTAAAACAAATTATCAATTGCAGAAGTGCTGAGAAATTTTTGTATTTCGATTTGTAGTTGAAGTATTCGGGATTTGGTTTCTGCAGTTTTGTGAGTTTTCTTGTAAGGGAAAGAAGCATTTTAAATGTTTTTTTTTTTTTTTTCAAAGATCTAAATTGAAATTCGTGAGAAGTTTGGAATTGGGGTTTCGATTTTGAATCTGCATAGAATTGAATTGCATTGCTGTTAACAGAGGAGTTTTAGCATAGAGGGATTTTGTTCTTCTTGAAGTTGTGTTGCTGTAAGTAGAGTTTTCATCGATTTTTGCAGAAATGGCTTGTATGAAATTAGGATCCAAAACTGATGCATTCAAGAGGCAAGGGCAGGCCTGGTGCGTTTCTTGATTCTTCAACTTCAGTTTTCTAGTTGGATCTAAACTTTTTTCGTTGATTCTTTTGAACTTTTGATTATACCATATGCTTGAAATGTTTCACCTGTTTGTTTACTTATTTTAGTTGACAATGAGCATATTGATCACGAAGGCAGATTTATTAATTTGCACATTTTTCTTTAATATTCATGGTCCCAGCATCTGCATCAAGATCAATGTTCTGAACTCGACACTTATGGACTGTTTAGAGTGGATTGCACTTAACTGGAAAAAGAAGATTAAAATCTTTTATATAGTATTACCAAACAGGCTCTTAGAGCGTAGACCGTAAAGTATCAGTTGATTTTTGTCATATAGGCTGTGGAATATCTCCCGTGTCACGATAATCTCTGATTCACATTAGTCCAAGGAGGCTTAAACTTTGGTAAAATCGTAATGAATTTGCTATCAGAGTGATTAGATAGTATTGAGGCTTCACAATGCCATTAATCATTTTTGAAATTTTTTGGGTAACTAGCTAATCAACCTGTCATTCAGGTTTTTCTATGATCCAATTTCCTGAGATATTTTCAAATTGTTTAGCACACTACTTTTTTGAAATCATACAAGTTTCACAAAGCACATACTTTTTTCACAGCCATGCGATAAGATTTAAATTTCGTGCTTCTTGTTTCACCTCATCGACATTCTTTATGTGGAGGGTATTGCTATTTACTCAGAATTTGCCAAGTTATGCTTCGATCAAAACATGATTGTTGTCTCTCAAACTTGCCCTTTGTTTCTCTGCTTAACTGTAGGTTCTGCACAACTGGTCTACCGAGTGATATAGTTGTCGAAGTTGGGGAGATGTCCTTCCATCTCCACAAGGTATAATATTTTATAGTTGATGTAATTTAACTGATTCATATTGCTTAGGTTTCATCTCCAATTTTATACTCTTTTCGATTCTTGGACAGCTATTTGCCATTCATTAGGTGTAGGATTGCAAGTCTCTACTATAATATACAAGACCAAAAATTCATTTCCAACTGGTTTTCTGAATGCCGATTGCTTTATTTTCTAATTTTTACTGACAGTAATTTATAAAATATGATTGCAGAAATCTAAATTTATTCACATCTCGATATATTGTATTAAAATCCAATTATCTGTTGTAGTTTCCACTGCTTTCTAGAAGTGGTGTTATGGAAAGATTGATTGCAGAAGCATCTGAAGTAGAAGAAGGATGTGTCATTAAACTCTCTGACGTTCCCGGTGGAGCTAAAACATTTGAACTTGTAGCTAAATTTTGCTATGGGGTAAAACTTGAACTTACTGCTGCAAATGTGGTACAACTTCGATGTGCAGCCGAGCATCTTGAAATGACCGAAGAGAATGGAGAAGGCAATCTTATTTCTCAGACTGATATCTTTCTCAATCAGGTGGTTCTGCGAAATTGGAAAGACTCCTTGAAAGCCCTCCAAAGCTGTGAAGACGTTCTCCCTTATGCTGAAGAGCTTCAATTTCCCAAAAAGTTTATTGACTCTTTGGCTGCCAAAGCTTGCACTGACCCAAATCTATTTGGCTGGCCTGTCCTGGAGCATGGGGGCCCCATGCAGAGTCCCGGAGGAAGTGTGTTGTGGAATGGAATCAGCACAGGTGCTCGACCAAAAAATTCAAGTTCTGATTGGTGGTACGAGGACGCATCAACTTTAAGTTTACCACTTTACAAAAGGTTAATTTCTGCCATGGAATCTCGAGGGTTAAAACAGGAAATAATTGCTGGCTCCCTGAACTTTTATGCAAGAAAGTATATACCAGGGTTAAACCGTCGACAGGGTTCCACTGAATCCAGTAACCGTCTTGCACCAGTGGGTTCGGGAATCTCACTGTCAGAAGAGGATCAGAAGCTTTTAATTGAAGAGATTGATCACTTACTTCCCATGCAGAAGGGTCTAGTCCCAACAAAATTTTTATTTGGCCTCCTTAGAACGGCCAAGATTCTTCGAGCAAATCCTTCTTGCATATCAAACTTAGAGAAGAGGATAGGAGTGCAACTAGATCAGGCAACTCTTGAGGATCTACTGATGCCTAATTTTTCTTATTCCATGGAGACTCTATATGATGTGGACTGCGTCCAGAGGATTCTTGACCATTTCTTGGTCATGGATCAGGTGGTTGGCGGTGCATCCCCAGGTTCAGTTGATGACGCCCAACTAATGGGATCACCATCACTGACACCTATCACAATGGTAGCCAAGTTAATTGATGGGTACCTTGCAGAGGTTGCCCCAGATGTTAATCTGAAGCTCCCCAAGTTTCAGTCCCTTGCTGCTGCTGTTCCTGAGTATGCACGACCCTTGGATGATGGTCTTTATCGTGCAATCGACATTTATCTCAAGGTAAACTTATCAATTCTTTAGGAAAATTCCAGCATCGGTATCTGATCTATTATCTGATTAGCAAATTGGTCCTCAACCTTTCTTTATGGTTTCACACTCTATCTTAATGATAAAAAGCGTTCAAATCTCTATTAAATTGTCACATGACCCTCATGGAAACATGTGTCATTGCAAATTTCTGGGCACAAACATAAGTGGGGAAATGAAATATATGTAGGTTACACGACGAGTTAATGGAGATTTTTTTTAAGGTTTCTGCTGTTGGACTGATTATGTGCAACTCTAAAGTTGAGGACCAACTTGCTACTAGGAAAATAGATTGGGGACTAACAGTGCAATTTTCCGATTACTTGATTTGTGGTTTGGTTGAGAGTTTTGTTTCGTTTTACCATTAACCTTAAATAGCTTATGAACTTTTTTCATTGTTTTTGTATCTGCAGTCTCATCCATGGTTGGCAGAGTCGGATAGAGAACAACTCTGCAGGCTGATGGACTGCCAAAAACTATCTTTGGAAGCATGTACTCATGCAGCGCAGAACGAGAGGCTGCCTTTGAGAATAATAGTCCAAGTCCTCTTCTTTGAGCAGCTCCAACTGAGGACTTCGATTGCTGGTTGTTTGTTGGTCTCGGACAATTTCGATGGGTCAAGACAGTTAAGAAGTGGCTTGATGGGCCAGAACGATGGAGTTTGGGCCACAGCCGCACGAGAAAACCAGGTCTTGAAAGTCGGAATGGATAACATGAGGATGAGGGTTTCCGAGCTTGAGAAAGAGTGTTCCACCATGAGGCAGGAGATTGAGAAGTTGGGTCGAGTAAAAGGATCGAGCACGTGGGGAAATGTCTCGAAAAAGTTTGGTTTTAGACTTAAGTCCCAAATGTGCAGTGCTCAAGAGGGATCTGTCAGTAAGCAGAACAATCCAAGTGTGCAAAGTGAGAAGTCGAAAAATCAACACAAGGGAAAGCACAAGAAAAATATATCTTCAGATGAATAATGACTCTTTCATCTCTTATTTTTTAAATTTTATTTGTCGATTTCTGTTTTTAGTTTAGGACTGGAAATTATGTTTCCTTGTTTGTCTTATACTAGTCTGTTTAGATTCATTTTCTCGGTATCTCAGCTTGTAACATGAGTAGATTGCAATTGTAAGTGTGTACTTTTATGAAACTTGTGATGGTGTCAGAGGAAGTCCGGGAAGACCTAATCTAAAATAGGTTGAATCCCAAACCTTGAAGGTCTCTACTGTCCCGTCTTTAGAACTTTGTGAGGGAGGTAAATTGTGGAATGTGTCCCAACAGGTCAGGGAACAAGAGCTGTCTGTACACTGCGTCTACAAAGAATTTAATTCCATGTCCCGAGAAGACCTGATCTGCTTGTACAGCAAAATGCTTCATAGATTTGTACCAGATGCAGGTGTGGCAGCATCTGGTTTGATCTGCTGCTATTTTATTTTTGCCATTATTCAACAGATTGTTGTCAAGTGTTTTCTGTATAAATTCTGAAAGTTAAATTTGTACGTGTAGACTCGTTGGTCCGGGAAATATCTTCTCCTCGGGCTAGAGTTTTCTTCCTCTACTTGTGATCATTTAATGTTTAATTTCGTTTCCTAGGACAAAGAATTTTGTTAAATTAAAATACTCCATGCCTGACAAAAATAATGAAGGTTCTCATCTAATAAAATAATCACTTTTTATAAATGATTTATATAAGCAATATAAACATCTAATAGTATTTACTCAACATCTAAAAATGATATTTGTAAGTCTTAATAAATTTTCAAAATAACGTGCAGCACACGTTGACTACAACTAGTTAATTAAAAAATGAGGGGAAAACAATAATAATTTTAGAAAAATAAAATAAAGATATTTTAAAAATGCCCTTAGTATATCAAATAATACCTCAAAATATGAACAATATTAAAGACATAAAAATGTTTAAATATTAGTTATCTACATACCAAACACACTACCAAAAAAAAACATTGAAAGAAAAAAGATAGAGAGAACAATACATAATTTCAAAGAAACATTTTCAAAAATAAGAAACATGCGAAAAAGTTTCAAAAGTCAGGTGGTCTTGTCAAGGTCACAATAACAGGTCAAAAGTCACAATAACACATAATTATGTCACAGTTACAAATCCTATAAAGCCACAATCACAAAGATATAAATTATGAGTCACAATAACACATTTTTTTAGGTTATATATTACTTATTGATTACAAATTAACTATTTTATTGGTCATGCTCACTTAAACTAGTGATCACAATCGCTCTTCATCCTACCATACCCTGCTCCACTACATCGACACCAATCTAATGCCGAGCCACCTCACCACTACCAAAAATCATCATTTGCAAAATGCAAACAACCTCCACCACTTTCAATTTGTAAATCAACAACAAAAACCACTAAGTAGAATGGATTAGATCAAAGGAGGAAGAAACCATCATAGCACTCATCGACACTGTGGTGGTTGGTGGTCTCTTTATGCGGTGGTTGGTTCCAGTGAAGGCAACCTGTTGGAGATGATGATGAACGAACATCGAGGAAAAAAGAAGAGAGAGAATGAAATCAATGTGTGTTAGAAGGCAAGTTACTGTAAGGCAGTGAAGAGGCTCCCTCTGGGGAAGGAGTAAAAGTCATGTGGGAATCTGGAAACTAACAAGGGCACATCCCGCGATTTACCTCCCTGAACTGTTGATAGGTTGGAGAAGGAGAAGTCCAATAATGTGCCCACAAAGATTAACCACAAAGGTCACAGTGAAGTAAAGCAAGGAGCCGAGAGGAAGTCTCACAAAGAGAAGGGAAATTGGCACACCATAGGAGTCCGAGAGGAAGGAGGGATTATATGCCAAGTAAATGCCCAAAATAGGTAAGTTAGGTTAGGGTTAAATGGTGGACCAAAACAAGGCTCGACTCAATTAAGTGGGCTTCAAAAAATAATAATATAGCCTTCTAAGGAAATGGGGTGAACCGTGAGCAACACTATTTAAAATAGGTTACTTCGAACGGTCCATAAAATGTGGATTGTATTGTCTTGATAATTGTGTCGATGTACTAATCAATCATATGGCCAAAGCCGATTGATAATAAAAATCGAGGTTACATCATCGTCCGGGAAGGTCGTTTGACAATAAATTGCCTAACATCGAAAGAAAAGTTTTTGCACCTGAAGAGTCAAAAATTGGTGTTAAGTATAATTTGCCCTTAATATAATTAGATGTGAGCTAAACGAAAATGGAAAAAGCCCATACAATTTACCCGTGCAAGCATTTGGGCGCGTATACTAAGAGCCCAACCCACACTTTAACAACTAGGCTCATTTGCAGTTGCCAATTATTCTGTATTTTTCAGTCCAATTTTAATCGTGTGTACAAAAACGGATGGTCCAGTCTGTATATACTTTGTATATTTTCCGTGGAAGACCACACATCAAACCAGATACGTGAATTCACGCGTACACTTTCGCTTAAATAGGTACATAGAGAGTAGCACTTAAGAAAAGAAGCCCCCTCACATTTTCCTCTTTAATTTCAAGGACTAACATTTCTTCAACAATTCAAACCTCTCTTTCTAAATTAATATATATTGGAAGATCGTTTCAATTATTCAATCTTCCCATTTGAATAGTCAGAGATCGTTTGGATCTAAATTCTCTCTTCTTCTTAACCCCTCGCATCACATGTATATGCTTAGATCCAATTGATTGATTGATTGATTTGAATCAATGCAATGGCGAGTAATAACAGCAATGGAGAAGAAATAGAAAGTTCGGATGATAATGAGATTTCGTCTGGTAGGGGTGTGGGAGGACGCAAATACAGACCGGTATTTGCTCATGACCACGATCGAGCTGTGCTTGAGATGTCGTCAATCGATCCTGGTGATGCATCGTCGTCGTCTTCGTTACCTGTTCGGAACGATCGCATGTAACTTAATCTCCACTTGCGTCATTGCTCTTCTGTTTGAATGTTTGCTTATGATTCCATTTAGGCATTTTAACGAACAAATATGCTACTACAGATTTGAATGCTAGTACGTTATGTATTTAATTGTTTGTGAAGCGTATTTTGGAACAAGAACAACAATTTTAACACAGAGAACAACCTTTCGTGTATCTAAGTTTTAAGAACTTGTGCTTTGCTCGGGCATTATATCTGAATTCTTTGTTTTTATGGAACAAAAGAGAATTATGTTACCCATTTGCAGCATAGTAGCAACTGAATCTTGTAAAGCTTTCTGGCTTAGTGAGAAAAAGTCTGAGAAGATAAAAATTATGAAGCACCAAAATCGTAGACTGTTTTGTGATGTGAGATTTACAATTGGAGAAAATATTAACGCTTTTCACTTATGACAGTTGATTTTAAAATATCATACCGTTCATCTGTAGCCATACGAGAATGGCCATCATGGTGCATCATCAAATTAACTTACCATGCTAGCTGCCTCCAGAACCTCAAAATTTGAGAAGTTAGACAGAAGCAAGAATAACGACTGGCTCTCTTGTAATAGCAATTAGTCTCGACATGATTCCAGAGCATATGGACAGTGCTTGAAAAGATTAGTGTATCTTATTACTGCGCTGTTACATGAAACAAATATGTAGGGACAAGGCATTTTGAGGTCCACTTCTTTGTAATAATTTATTTTATTTATCTTTTAGAACAAAATCAAATCATCTACTATTTATACTAAACTATACAAAAAAATAAAAATAAATAAATAAATAAAAATTCTGTGATCAAAGCATAATACTTTCGATTTCTGTAATTATAAGATTTGGGTATTTCACTTATCAGTTGAACTCACGAATAGGTTCCTTGATGACCGACTGGCTTGTATATTTATGCCTTGTTTATAGATGATATAGAACATTGTTTCACAGTACTCTTCATGTGATGGTCTTAGAGCAATCCTTAAAATTATTTTGTATCCTTCCTGCCTCTTATAGCTTGCATAATTTGTAAAGTTTCTTGAAACTTGATATATCTATGATAGCTGTCTTGGTATACTTTCTCAGATTGGTTATACTTCCGGGTGCTTATTTGAAATTTTGTTTTGAAAGTAAGTCCTTGCTTTATTTATCAATTCCTTTTTCCATTGCTACTGACCGAAATGCATTTGTAGAAACATTAAAGTGGGCATGCAGACAGACACGACTTCTGAAGGAAAAGATGACGCACTGCCAAATCATGTTGGTGTTAATGGCTCTCGGACCGAGTCCAAGTTGGAATTATTTGGCTTTGACTCCCTTGTGAACATTTTAGGGCTTAAAAGGTGAGTGTGGAGAGAAGACATAGCCGCTGTTTTGATGATCAAACACGGACAGCAGAGCAAATTAGAGAAATGTTTTATTTCACATTGTATACGTGGTTTAATGCTGTAGCTACTAGGCATATTCTGTTTTAAATTGATAATACACTTCCCATGTATTATGCATTGATTAATAAAATATTTGATTACCTTTAAAAAAAAAAAAAAATGGTGTGTGTACTTATCCCCGATTGAGCCCCGTTTTTTAAGAATAGATTTTGTAAAATCTGATTTTTAAAAATTTTTATTTTATTTTATTTTATTTTTTTTGGGAGAATGTGTGGTTAAAAAGTAGAAAAAGTTGCAAAATTATTTTATTCGGAGAATATGTGCTTGAAATGAGTTTGGGAAAAAATGAGTTTTAGAGAGTGGGGCTCAAACAAGGGCTTAATTGTTTTCTTGAATATCAAAATTCAGCAGTTGTAAGCTGAAAAAAATGAATATCCTAGACAGCCTTATACAGTCATATTACAAATAATGTTCTTACTCTTAGTTATTTTCATTTGTTACCTTTACTGAAATGCACAGGAGATGCGAGTGTTCATGTTCTTCTGTGATTGTTTATCGAACAATATTTTGCTTGGAGAGTTTCAATATTTATTTTTGGAATGTTTAGTATTTTGATAAATGTTCGTGTTTCAGCATGACAGGCGATCAGATTCCAGCACCTTCAAGTCCTAGAGATGGAGAAGATGCAACTATTTCTCTGGAACGTCCCAAGGTACCAATAAATGTTCTTTTTCGTTCAATCTTCCTTTATCTTGTACCTCTTTTATGATTGCTATCTAATGGTTGATGTGCTTGCTGATTAATATTTTTATACCAGTCCTATGTTTTTAGTTGTTTAAGTACAATAGTCTACAAATTAATGATTTTGGGAGGAAATAATATTAATTACTAGAGCAATTAACTAATTAATCATGTTACTCAAACATCTATGGATAATTTTTCCTTGGATGTAAAATAGAGCACTAAAACTAATTTTAGCACTTCCTCCTCTTCTGGTCACTTTTGAACTTCTATTATATTTTGTTTTAAAAAGAATCATAATCATCGGTTAAAAGCTTGCATGTGGCACTCCACTAATTTTGTCTTCAAAGTATTTTTTGATTCCTTTATGATGTCCTCTGATGAATAATTCTTGCAGACCTCTGGTATCAAATCTGGAACAATGATGGGGGTGTTCGTGCCTTGCTTGCAAAACATTTTGGGAATCATCTACTATATCAGATTTACGTGGTAAGTTTTACAGTGCTAGATATTTATGCTAACTGCTCTTTAAAATTCCTCTCAAGGTGCACCCAAATATAGAAGTATGTTGTTTTCAACTGTCAATAATATGTTCATATTCGGGTATGAAATTGAGAATGTTGTCTCATTTACAGCTTTGTAGGTTCCGGGAAAGATATTTGTGGAGACTTTATGATTTGCCCACAACATAGGATATCTCTGGGCACCCTATCACTGATGCAGTGAATGTTAAACAAATCTCAAACTACTTAACCTAGCCCTTTGTTTTCTAAAATTGATAACAATAACATGATGCCCGGTCTCATGGCCTAGACTCCCTATAGTTGCATCTCCTCTTGGTCACACACAATGAGTTTGAAATCGATGCTTCAATCTTTTAGTCATCTGTGGCTTTAAACTGGAAATAAATCACTTCATCAATCGTAGCACTTAGTGGACTCGTGTATGGTCATGGATTTTACTATATAAGATATAGGTGTAATAATGGTAGCAAAATAGATTTACTATGTGTATGTTCAATTAAACCGAGGAATTTGATTAATTAAACAAAGTGAAGAATATACACAAGCAATTTCACATTAAAAACTAAAATGAACTTTATTTGGTGGAAGATAAAGAACTCCAAGAGGTTGCTTTTCTGGTTCTTGAATCAAAACATCAATTTAGATCACAGTGCAAACTGGATTCTAGAGAAAACATTGAAGTGTTTGATGTGGCATTACTTAAATATAATATTGCATGATTTTGTTCAGCATGTCACTTGGGATTTTCCAGGTATTCATTTTGGATTTACTAATCTAACTTCTACCTCAAAGCTTCACTTGTCTATCATAGTTCCATTTTTCCTCCTTGTGGATGCCAATGTTCTTGTTTGTTCTTAGCGAGAAGATGTTAAATGCAGCCTATGTGGCCGTTGTAAGTGGTAGTTTGTCTGCTTGTGCATGAGAGAAAGATTTGGAGTTTGGTGCAGAAAAAGGAGTTGGAATAATTTTGTATTTTCCTGCATTCTGTTAGACTATGGATGAATCCTTCATTATATCACACATTTCACTATTTTTAAAGTGTTAGTGGATACCTTATTGTCCTCAATCTTCAATTTGAAGGTGAAGTCTTATAAAGTATCTTACTGAACTGAGATCATAAAACATACAGGATAAAATTTTATCCTCCAATTTCTTTATATTTGTTCTTTCTTATTTGAAATTTAAGTCTTTTTTAGTTCTAGTGTTTGTTCCAAGCAATATGTTCCAAAACATTCTTATTTTGATTCATATGGTATTCTGAAAACTGTAGGATTGTAGGAATGGCTGGGATAGGTGAGTCTTTGTTGCTCGTTGCCTTCTGTGGTTCATGTACCTTCCTTACGACGATATCTTTGAGTGCTATTGCAACTAATGGTGCAATGAAGGTATGACCTTTATTTTATTTGACGTTCGTTATAATGCTGTTTACTTCTTCAGTTAATGATTAACAATAAGATATGGGTGTATTTGTCATACATGTATAGTTCAGTAAATGAATTGACTTTAATACATTTTCAATCTTTCTGCTGTAATATAGGGTGGGGGACCTTATTACCTCATTGGTCGTGCCTTAGGTCCAGAGGTTGGAGTTAGCATTGGGCTTTGCTTTTTCCTTGGAAATGCTGTTGCTGGTGCCCTGTGAGTGTGTATTTGTTTTAATTTTATATTGAAGTAGGTGCATGATCTGATATGGAGATAAACTAGGGGCTAACTGTTTTTCTTTTTCAGGGTTCTATAGTGCCACACAAGAAATATTTTCTTCTAACATTTTTGTGCTTTCACATTTTCTTGTGATTTAGATATGTGTTGGGAGCTGTGGAGACCTTCCTGAATGCTGTGCCAAGTGCAGGACTTTTTAGAGGTAATTGCTGGGGGAATGTTGTAGAATTGGCATTTGAATCCTATGATCAAGTTTACAGCTTTTATCAGAAAGTTTTTCATTTGACCTCTCTAAATATATTCTTAACTTGTGTTGAATTTTTTTTCTTCTTCTGTTAATATGAACTTTTAATGTCCCTTGCACTGACTATGAAAAGACAAACAAAAAGAATAAGCAAAAACTCTATGTAATGCCTATTTTCATTAGGCCATGGTGAATTAGCTCCTTGGCTGGGGGTGGCTTCTAATGAACCAGTATGACATAATGATGCTGGTCCTCTTTTGGGTACCTCAATATTTTTTCAAGGGTTTGGTGGGGATAGCCACTACCTGCACTCAAACTACTGCTATGTTTAGTGTTTTATCTATGAGTTTTCTAATTCCTAGAAAAAAAAAAAAAAAATGGAACAACCTGAAAGGAGTAAGACAATCAACCTTCTGGCTTTGGAGAATTAGTTTTTGTATTCATGGACTACTTTGGATGCACGTTAGCAATCTTCGAAGTCATGGTTATCAGGCACCCACCACCATAAAGCTCTGCGTAATGTGGTTAAGATGCTATATGTCATCCAACGTGTGGGGCAGCTTTAATTAGATTTGAGTTAGGGTAGTGGTAGTTTTGTGATGAGCCATTTGTTGCAATTTATCCTTGCTTCCTTTTTTTTTTTTTTTTTTTTTTTTTTTTTTACTCTGTATGAATATGATGGAGTTGCCAGTAGCTGTTATTGATTACTGGTTATGTCAACTAATTTATAGCGTTAAGAATTTATTCTCCAGAATTTGATTGTGTTCCTCATCGATGCAGAGACGGTCACAAGAGTAAATGGGACGGCTGTTGCGGAGCCCATTACAGCTCCGAGTTTACATGACTTGCAAATTTATGGGATTATCGTGACGATCATCTTGTGTTTCATAGTCTTTGGTGGCGTAAAAATGATAAATCGAGTTGCACCGGCCTTTCTCATACCTGTTCTATTCTCATTGGTCTGCATATTTATGGGGATACTTTTGGCAAGGAAGGATAAACCTGCAGGTTTTTATTATTTCTGCCTGCTGTTTTTTTTATTCTCATTCCACTTTTGTCTTAGAATAATGTCCAGGTTAATGTTTGCTGCATTCTCGAAGTTATATAACTCAAGCAAGAGAGGTTTGAAGTTGCTTTGCCTGCCTTAAAAGTGAAAATGGTTGACAGGAAGAAAATGGTTGACAATCTTCCTGATAAAAACTAAAGGAAAGGTTACAAAAGAAAGTGCTAGTAAAGTGTCATCTCCCTATTAAATACTTTGAAGAGGAGATTAGGTATCTTTTAATATGTATTATCTTCAGATCTTGCAATGATATGCCACATAAAATGAATATTATTGTGGTTTCTTGTTCTATGCAGTTAAGATTTTCATTTGCCTCCACAATAAAAGAAAATAAATATTACATTTCTAAGCATAGGACATGATGGTTGACTTGTTGAGAAGCCAAACTATGATGTTTGTAGGTATTGCGAGATGACCACCTTTAGTACATTACGGTACACAATTACTGTCCCATTGAAAGGGTATAGGATATTTGAACACATAGTGATGAAATACTGGTCATATTTCTATCTCAACCCATCTTCGAATATTACCTAAAAGGCATCAATAAAAATCATGATTTGGTTGATGTTTTGTCCATCTCTCTCTCTCTCTAAGGTCAGCTGTATATTTGTGGAATTAACTTGTCTTCATACACATGGTGCAGTGGGAATTACGGGCTTGAGCACGAAATCTTTCAAAGAAAATTGGAGCTCAGATTATCAAAATACTAATAATGCTGGAATCCCAGATCCTGATGGAAAAATATACTGGAATTTCCAGTAAGTCATGCTATATCTCATTTCGTTCTAATTTCTCTTATCAGTCATATACTTTCTCTGTTTTTCAAGTCTAATTGACGATAGACAAAAACGAATGGGAGAAATAGAGGAGAAAGAGAGAGAAAATAAGAGAGAATGATAGACAAAAACAAATAGGAGAAAGAGCGGAGAGAAAGAGAAAATAAGAGAGAAGGGGAGGGATGAGAAATGGTGCTTTAATTGATAGAGTTTTCTTGTATTTTATTCAATGAGAAATTCTGTCTTAACACAAGAACTAATACTAAAAGGGTTTAAGCTAGTCTAAATAAGGTAACAAAGTGATGCTGGATGTTATGTGAGAATTATAGGAGAGAGGGAAAGGAGGGAGAAGAAGAGAAAGGAGGGGGAAAAGAGAGAAGAAGAGGGGAATAGGAGAAGATAGAAATTAGGGAGAGAAATCAATTCATTCCATAATCAAAGGTTGATTTATTACAACGCAAAAGACCCTTTTATATAGGGTTTAAACTAATGCTAATTTAAGTAGGAAATTATTATAAAATCAACACACTTATTATGCTTCCTAGAATAAATATCAAAATTGGAAACTAAATATCATAATATCTCTTTAATAATTACAATCAAAGTCAATAAGGAAATAAACTAAAACTGCGCTCCCTTGTTTGAGCTCCATCTTTCCTCAAATTCATTTTCAATCACAAATTGTCCCAATAAAATAAGTTTGCATGCAAATCCAAAATTTTTTTCCTTACTTTTTAATCACACATTCTCCAAAACTTAAATATTGCAAAACTCATTTGCACAACAAAATGGGGCTTAAACAGGGGTTACATAAATTGGAAATAAAAATAAACCCCTAATTATAATAATTTCTTCTATGCCTCAAATAGACTTTTAGCATTG
Organism: Olea europaea var. sylvestris; assembly: GCF_002742605.1. Lineage (NCBI taxonomy): Eukaryota > Viridiplantae > Streptophyta > Magnoliopsida > Lamiales > Oleaceae > Olea > Olea europaea. The sequence continues at coordinate 6,506,378 of NC_036257.1, read as the reverse complement.
CATCACTAACCCAGCCAGTTCCCATTATTTTAACATTTTAATCTTCTTTTATAATTTATGTGAATCTGTGGTTGACACATAGAATTGTCGTGAGAACCTTGGTTATTGGCATCAAATGTTATGAATAGACTGAAGCAACTAGTCATCTATATTCTAATCCAACTGTTATTATTTTTTTCAGTGGATTGGTAGGCCTCTTTTTCCCTGCTGTAACAGGAATCATGGCCGGTTCAAATCGTTCTGCATCACTCAAGGACACTCAACGATCCATTCCCATTGGGACATTAGCTGCAACTTTGACGACTTCAGTTTTATATATTATTTCAGTGCTATTCTTTGGAGCCCTTGCAACCAGGGAGAAACTTTTGACTGACAGGTATAGCAAGTTCTGCCTAGAATTTCCACAATTGACACTATAACTTGCTGTTTCAGTCTGCTTCCTTCCTATTTGATTGCGTTACTAGCTAATTTTCTGCTTTGACTATATGTTGTTCCAATTGGCAGTTTTTAAATTTACTTAAACTCTCAATTCTATTTCTAGGCAGCGATTTCTTTCGTGTTTTATATGGTAGTTGAATTAAAAATCTGTGTCTTCAATTTCAATTTCATGATAATGTTTTGCTGTGCATACTTATTTTGTTTCTATAAGTTATTTATCATAAATCAAGTTATGTATTAGCAATCAATCTCTCTCTCTCCTCTTTATTTTTTATTTTTTCCTGAAGATATGTTTTTAAATGATGGAAGAGATGAAGTGATCATATAGTTGAGTAGTGTTCAGGTCCTTACTCGCAACCATATTATAAGTACATTTAGTAGTGTTGAACCACTTGATCTGAAAGCCTAAACTCTTAGATAGGGCCTCATTTATATTATTTAAATATTATCTTCAACATGCCCCTCAACGGGAGTTTATTTTTATTTTTTCTAGCAAAACCTAGCACGTGAACAATTCAATTCAAGTGGGTTGTGATGATACTTGAACCCAAGATCTGTTCATGTGCTATGATATCATGTCGAACCACTTAGTCTAAAAGTTTAAGCAATTAGATAGAGCCTCATTTATATTATTTAAATTTTAATTATTTTCAACAAGTAGATCACACGTGACAACCTTTGCTAATTTATCCATTGGGGTAGCCATTTTTTTTTCTATGGTGGCACGATCCTTTTTGACAAAATGCCTTCTTTTATATCCGTTGGGTAATTCTTTGTTACTTATGTGTTGGCATGTTCGTTTTGGACTTTAAGAATATTTTTGAAAGCGGACAACATTTCGTGTTTTAATTTTCCCAAACTGGAGTGTCTGCTTGTAATCCGAAATTTCAAGAATTCGAAAGATAAATTAGCAAACCTTTGTTACTGGTATTATCTTATGGCTGGGTTGTGTATTGGTTAAGCCTAACTACTTTTCTTGTTTTATGGCATAACTTTACTGCTTGTGCAGGTTACTTACAGCTACAGTTGCGTGGCCTTTCCCTGCTATCATTTATATTGGTATTATCCTCTCGACCTTAGGTGCAGCTCTTCAGAGCCTGACGGGTGCTCCACGTCTACTTGCAGCTATAGCCAATGATGATATCCTGCCTGTTCTCAACTACTTCAGGGTGGCAGACGGGAGTGAGCCTTATGTTGCTACTCTCTTTACTGCCTTCCTTTGTATTGGATGTGTCGTAATTGGCAATTTGGATCTTATCACCCCGACCGTAACTATGTTTTACCTCCTGTGTTATGCGGGTGTCAACTTATCGTGCTTTCTTTTGGATCTGCTAGATGCTCCTAGCTGGCGTCCACGGTGGAAATTTCACCACTGGAGCCTCTCTCTTCTTGGGGCATCACTTTGTATAGGTTAGTTTTTGTGTCCACAATGTTAGGTTTGATCAATTTTATTGAGCGGGATTGAAACTATATTTCAGGAGAAAAGGTTTTTCCCTGCCCTATATTTTACAGTGTGCTCAACTATGCTGTTAAAAAAAAAAAAGTCTCAAAAATGGAGATGGAGTGTAAACATTTGATTCTGCAGCAGAAAATGGATTTTTTCATCACTATATGCCGACAAATTGAAATGGGACGAAATGAAGTTATAAAGTGGAGTTTCTTTTTCTGAAGGAAATTTTGAAAAAACTCAGGGTAGATAGGAATACATCAATGCATTAAGCAACCTTCGGCAAATGTCTTTTTGCTGCAGTATCTCTGCTCATAGCTGTTCTGGGTACTGATATGGACTAAGGTCAAACTTACATGTGATGTCAGCATTCAGATTGTAGATTATAGCTTGGCGCTTCTTCCTTAGCAGCTCTCAATGATTTTGTTTCTTCTACTTCATAACAGAATTATGCTCACGCTTTACTCTCATGATTATTTTGCAGTGATCATGTTCTTGATTTCTTGGTCATTCACTGTGGTGGCTCTAGCCTTGGCAAGCCTCATATATTACTATGTGAGCATCAAGGGGAAAGCTGGGGACTGGGGTGATGGTTTCAAGAGTGCATATTTTCAACTTGCTCTTCGTAGTCTACGATCTTTGGGAGGTTTGTATGCTTATCTTGTGAGTTAAATGTTTTTATCTTATGAAATATTTTTTTTTTTAGCGTAACTAAGGTCTCTCGCTTCTTCTTCCCTCGTAGTCTTTTTACATGGGAAATGCTTGAATTTGTTTCTCATTGATTTCCAATCCTGGGGCATTATTTGTATAGTCTATTCCTTGATAATCAAAGCCCAAAGATATATGAATTAGTCCATGCATGACTTGAAGCTGAAAGGAATTTGCACCCTTTTTGATCTCTTCCATTTTTAGCTATAATAATTCACTCTATCAAATTTTTGAAGATTGTCCTGCAACTTATTATTTTGTACTAAGGAATCCTATCTAGTCCACTAATGGTGAGAAAATGAATTTTTTTTTTTTTTTTTTTTTTCATTTGAAAAAGGTTCGTAGGTATCTTTGAATTAGATGGAAGTTGATAAAGGAATCCACGATCATAGTTTCCCAGTATTATTAAATCAAGCACTTATTGTATTATGCTTCTGATCAATAATGTAATTGTACATACAGCAAGCCAGGTACATCCAAAGAACTGGTACCCTATACCCCTCATATTCTGCCGGCCATGGGGCAAGTTGCCTGAGAACGTTCCCTGCCACCCTAAACTTGCTGATTTTGCAAACTTCATGAAGAAAAAAGGCAGGGGAATGTCCATATTCGTTTCTATCCTAGATGGGGACTACCATGAGCGAGCTGAGGATGCCAAGGAAGCCTGCAAAGCACTTAGTACTTACATCGACTACAAGAGATGTGAAGGTGTTGCCGAGATAGTTGTTGCCCCCAGTATGTCGGATGGCTTCCGAGGCATTGTTCAGACCATGGGCCTTGGCAATCTAAAGCCCAATATTGTGGTAATGAGGTACCCAGAAATATGGCGCCGGGAAAATTTAACTGAAATACCAGCAACATTTGTTGGAATAATAAATGACTGCATTGTTGCAAACAAGGCAGTTGTTATTGTCAAGGGTCTCGACGAGTGGCCTAATGAGTACCAAAGACAGTACGGTACTATTGATTTGTATTGGATTGTGCGAGATGGTGGTCTTATGCTTCTTCTCTCTCAACTCCTCCTTACCAAGGAGAGCTTCGAGAGTTGCAAGATTCAGGTATTCTGCATTGCCGAGGAGGATTCCGATGCGGAGGAACTCAAGGCCGATGTAAGGAAGTTTCTCTATGATCTTCGGATGCAAGCCGAGGTAATTGTAATCTCCATGAAATCATGGGATGCCAAAGCAGAACAACAAGATGAATCGGTGGATGCATTCGCTGGTGCCCAGCAGAGGATTTCTAGCTATTTATCAGGCATGAAGGATAAAGCTCAGGAAGAAGGCACGCCTCTTATGGCTGATGGAAAGCCAGTTGTTTTCAACGAGCAGCAGGTCGAAAAATTTCTTTTTACCACCTTAAAGCTTAATTCAACAATACTGAAATACTCGAGAATGGCTGCAGTCGTGCTCGTGAGCCTTCCACCACCACCTCTCAACCATCCGGCTTATTTTTACATGGAGTACATGGACCTGTTGGTTGAAAACGTGCCAAGGCTTTTGATTGTCCGAGGATATCGTAGAGATGTTGTCACTTTGTTCACATAGTCTTTTTGATCGTTTCTTTTAGACATTTTCGTCTGACAATTAAATTTTTTTCTTTAAATCATTTGTTTATATGTTTTTTTACCCCACGTAGCACATTTACTTGTAGTAAATTTACGGTTAATTCATCTTCTTTTGTGGAGAATACGCTGTTGTATACACGGTTCTCTATCATTTTGGCCACATTTCTTATTATAGAAAATTTTGTTGTCTTATTGATCAAATTATTTTTCTATATTCTGAAATTCTTTTTCTTTATTTTCTGGTTTGAAAAATTATTCGGATAGATAAATTATTATTATTATTATTATTATTATTATTATATCTTCCGACACAATAATTATTATTATTATTATTATATCTTCCGACACGTGAGTATGCATTCGCTTTCCAGCACGGAAAAGAAAAGGGTGCCACGACTATTGGGCATTACGAATATTTAACTAAAATAATAAAATTTTGAAGCTACATAGCAAGTTACTCTTTTTAGATTCGGTATACCTCACCTTCACCATCGAATTGAATGATATCGACAGAATTGTTTTCCCGTGTTTCACTCTCTCGAAATAAGTAATTTAAACTGATGTTAAATATCATGATATGACGTAGCATTACTCTATACCCCACCCCACCCCACGCTCACCCTCACACTCACACTCACACTCACCATCTTTTATCCTTTGGCAAATTAAGTCAAGAGGGATAAAAGAATATACGTATTGTGTACTGCTTCGAACTAGGAGAATTAAGTGGGGCAACCACTCGTCGACTCTACTCATCTTGGAGGCGAGTTTTGGGATGAGCTGAGCTGAGCTAAATTTTTCCTGTGCGAACCACTTGTCGGCTCGTCTGGAAGTCAAGAAGCAAAAAAATAAAAATAAAAAAAATTGATCTTTTACTAGGAAAAAAAATGTGAGCCGCACACCTAGGGGAGTTGGTGAAGTGAGCCGATCCACCTTCTCTTCAAGCGAACTGGCTCTTGCAAAGTTCACTTGAAAGCAAGCGTGGCCTGGCTCATCGGTACCTCGAACACAAATTAGGATGTGTTGGAATCAATGTCGCAAGGTGGAAAAGTAAGAAAAATGCAACCTATCCTTAGGCCGTTGATGACTCAGGATTTTTGATAAAAGTAAGAAAAAATTGTCAATCTTTGTGTGAATCGCTGAATGCCCTCTTCATGAGGATTCTTTCCATTAAATAAGAATTGCATTACAAATCATTGGCTAATTTCTAGTAATTTACAATTTATGTGTTAATCTATTTTAGGTAAGTAATAATAACATTTATAGACATTAATTATAGAAATATAAATCTCGTCCATAATCTTTGCCATTGATATGCCCCTCCAAATTGAAGCTGGACAATCAACAAGCATCAATTTGTTAACAAGAGATTGATGTCGATGCAGAGAAAGAGCCTTAGTAAACACATCAGAAATCTAGTATCGATTGTGATGTGGAAGAGAGATGACTCGACTATCATATACTTTACAAATGGAGTGACAATTTACCTTAATGTGCTTGGTGCGCTCATGAAATATTGGATTAGCAACAATTTGAATAGCACTAGGATAATTCACATGAAGCGAAGTAGATTCAATTTGTGGAAACACAAGCTACACCAACAGTCCCCGTAGCCAAACAATCTTAGAGTAGGTAGAGGACATCGTGCGATACTTAAGACTCAGTGGCGGATTTAGATATGCGATCTTCCTTCTTATTTTTCCAAGAAACGAGGGAGCTTCCAAGAAACATGCACCAACTAGTAATTGAACAAGTATCAGAATAACCAGCCCAATCAGCATTACTATAGGCCACCAAGAATAGGAGAGCCCATGGGAAATAAAAGATCACGGGATGAAGTACCTTGCAAATAGCCAACAATGCGGCAGATAGCCTCTAGATGAAGATACGTAGGTGCCAATATATACTAACTTGTTGAATAGCAAACGAAATATCAGGTCGAGTAATAGTTTAGTCTCCCCACTAGCTATCTATACAATGATGGATTAGACAGAAAATCATTCTCATCACGATGATACTTAACATTCACTTCCAATGGGGTATCGATAGAACGACCATCTTGAAGCCTAGCTAAAGCAATTAACTCCTGAGTGTACTCGTGTTGGTGTAAGAAAGTACGAGCTAAGGTAGAATCCACCTCAAGGCCTAAGAAATACTGTAAAGGACCCAAGTTCTTCATATGAAAGGAACTCCAAAGGCATTCCTGAAACTGAGAAATCAATCTAGAGTATGTCCCTATAATAATAATATCATTAACATACACCAAAAGCAAGACAATTCCACTAGCAGTCTTGCAAGGAAATAAAGATGAATCATACTGACCCTGGACAAATTAGATCTAAGAAATGTAGAATGGAACTTATCAAACCAAGCACATGGAACCTGTTTCAAACCATAGAGCGACCATTTCAACTTACAAACATTTGGAGAGCGTATAGAAAATAACCTAGATGGTGGGGTTATATAGATCTCTTTTTTATGATCTCCATGCAAGAAAACGTTCTTAATATCCATCTATCTCAAAGAACAGCCCTTGGAAGCGACAATAACTAGAACAAGTCGCACAATCGTTACCTTTGCTATAGGAACAAATATCTCCTCATAATCCACCCCATACTACTGCAAATTACCGAGTGCAACTAACCGTGCTTATATCTATCAAGTGAGCCATCAGATCGTAGCTTAATATAATATAACAATTTACAACCAATTGGCTTAACACCAGTAGGACAGGGAACTATATCCCAAGTATGATTCTCTTGAAGAGCCTTAATTTCTTCTTGCATAACCTTTTTTCCAACATAGTTGTTTAGTTGCCTGAGAATAAGAGGTAAGAACTATGGTAGCAACTAAAGTGGCAAAAAAACCATACCTATAAGGAGGATAAATAGTACAGGAAAGGATGACACTTTCGGAAGGGGCAAAATGTTGCGGAATGTAATGCTCATGTTCAAAGAAAATCACATTCTAGAAATACATAGACGATCAACAACAGCAACACAACACAAAAACTCCTTCCGAGCAATGCTATAACCCATGTAAGCACACTGAACTGACTGAGCTGTGAGCTTGTGGCTCTCGTGAGGAGGTAAGTGAAAAAACAAACGTATCTAAATGTGTGTAGTGTATGATAATTTGGATGCGTACCATAAAGACAATAGTAAGGAGAATCAAAATTCAATTATTGAGAAGGTAGACGATTAATTAGATAAACTATGGTGGACAACGCTTCCACCCAAAATTTAGACAAAACTGAAGACTCCAAGAGTAATGATCAAACCATATCCAACAAGTGACGATTTTTACATTCAGCCACCCATTCTGTTGAGGGGTATAAATAGGGATGTCAACGAGCCGAGTTGAATCGAGCCCGAACCTAAAAATTTTGGCTCGAGCTTGATTCGGTTAAAATGGTCGAGCTTTTGCTTTGCCAAAAAATTTCGGCTCGACCCGAGCTTTCGGCTTAGACTTTTCCAAGTCGAGCCGGTCAGTCTCGATCTTTTTTTTCTGGCTGGCTGCCATGCGCCAGCTGCCTTAAAAGGTAGAAATTTTTGCCTTAAAAGCCTTTTTGCCTACTATGATTTTTTTATTAATTAAAGGCTCATGAGCCGGCTCAGGCTCGGCCTATGTCCCCAAAGTGAAGCTTGGCCTGAGCCTCGGTTCGGTTGCTCCTAGCCACGAGCCAAGCCGCGGGCCACCTGAGCCGTCAAACCTTTTTGACACCCCTAGGTATAAGGAAATGATCTTTGAGATACAATGCCCTTCTGTGGCAAAAAGGCTTGAAAGTCATGTGAGATATATTCCTTGCCATTATCAGACCATGAAATCTTAATACAGGTGGAAAATTGTGTCTTAATGTAAGCCACAAAAGTCTGAAAACAGTGAATGGGCATAGGAAGTATATCCAAGTAAAACGACTATAATCACCAATGAATGTAACAAAATAATTATAATAGGCATGGGAAATAACAGGACTAGTACCCCAAAAATCACCATGTATAATTCAAAGCACGTACTAACATGACTACCATAAGTAGGGAGGGGCCAATATTACTTTTCCCTAGTTTACAGATAGTACAATCAAAAGGCAATTTTTGAGTAGAACGTTGATATTATTATCAAGAAAACCTGGCTTCATCAAATTAGACAAAATCACATTATTCAAATGGCCTAATCTTTCATGCCAAACTTCATCCTTATTTTTAACATTAATAGAAGCCAAAGAAAAAGTTTGAGGAACATTAAATTGCAAAGGAAACAATCTTCCCACTTTAGATCTCTTCGCGATCACCTTCCCCAACAGTTGATCCTACACAAGACAGCCAACACGAGAGAAATGTAATTTGTAGTTATAATCCACCAATTGACCAATAGAAATCAAACTAGTAAACAACCCGGGAGAGACAAAAACATAACTACAAGGTCCAATATCATCAATGGCTTTAATTGGAAGACTACTTCCGTAGATTATGTAATGAATAAAAAGAGCTAGACATATGATTAGATGCTCAGAATCAACAATCCAAGGAAGAGAAACAGATTTAACTTAGCCTTGAAGACCAAGAGCGAAAAATGTTGAGATAAGCATCTGTTGAACCATTTCTGAGTAAGGACATGTTGATTGGTGCAAATGGTCACAGATAGAGGACATACAATGTTAGGGTCTGGGACATCTCCTTGAAAGGCTTGAACTTGCTGGTTTCTGGATTTGTTGGGCATTTCTTGATAATGCGTCCATTCTGCTTACTAATTGGAAAATTTCTTACCGAAATTACTAGCAATATGCTCGAACTCCTTGCAACTATAACATTACAATTTTCTTTTCCTCGATTCTTCCCTTGAGCAGCGTATGCAACATTTGTCACCTTCGAGATCTCATTGGTCGCGCATATAGTAGCTTGTGTAGCCATTCTCTATTCCTTACGTTACAACTCACCAAGACACACATCTAAAGAAGGAACCAGATCTCTATTCAACAATTCAGCCCGAGCAACTTCAAATTCAGGTCTCACTTTCATCAGGAACTGATCACGCCTACTAACATCATGGACTACCTGAAGGGAGGCTAGGGCCTGTTTAGGTACCTTAATGTAGCTAAGACTAGAATATTTACTCCATAGATTAAGAAACCCAGAATAATACTACTTAATGGTGCGATTACCTTGATTGTAGTTGCCAATCTTGAGCTGTAGTTGAAAACCGTAGTATTATCTTGATAGTATATGCGCTTAAGATATTCCCACATTTCTTTAGCCGTACCAAACGAACTTAAGTTATTCACCATATGAGCTTCAATAAATTCTAGAATCCAAGAGAGTATTCGAGCATCCTTTGCTTCTCATTGGCTAAGTTCCTTATTTTCTTCAGAAGAAGAATCGTCAATGTGTCCCCAAAGCTCCTTCTCTTTTAGGGACATTTTAAATTGAAAATCTCGTGACGCATAATTCTTGCACGTAAATTTGATAAACACGGTCTCGATATTTAAAAAATTTCCAAGTCTCCAAATCAGATTTTCTTTGCTTTCTGGAATATTTACAAAGATTCAATGTCCCCAATTCCTTCTCTAGTATCAAAATCGGAAAGAACAAGAAAGTATAGTAAAATAAAAAATCAAATGCATGTAGGATCAATTACTAAGTAGAGTTAATTGGTAATTGCGCACAAAGAACATGTTGATCGTGATCTATTTATTTAATTATTTAATAACTTTGGCCAATGATTTATGATCTCAAAATTTTCATCAATAACATGTTTATATATTGAATTAAAGAATTAAGGGCGCCTTTGATTGCAAGCATATTTACATAGAAACAAAATAAATTCTAAACAATTAAATTGCCTTGAACTTATTTGCATGAAAATTGTCAATTAAATGTGGTTGGCCTAGAAAATGTTATACTTGCCAATCTTTTCTTAGTGAGTAGCTGAGAGAGAGAGAGAGAGAGAGAGGACGTAGATGAGAAAGCAAGAGACAGAATTATCTAAAAAATAAAAACCTACTCTCTTTAAAGAAAATATTTTCCTTGTTTTCAAAGAAAATATAGTCATGTGACCAAAAGTAGGAAAATATTTTTCATAAAAATACATCGATCAAACAACGCAAAAGTAGACATTTAGGTGGAAAAAATGACATTTTCGATGAAAAATATTGACAATCAAATGCACTATAAATGTTTGATGGTGGTAGTAAATTGACTACAAGCCTATTCCAACTGAAAAGAAAAAAACTTAGAATATTATTCGTGGTCTCTCACCTAGTTTTATTTTTCACTTCATACATCTGTACTTAGAGCTCTAACTGAATACAGTCTATTGTAGAAAGCATTAGTCATAATAAGACTCAGCTACCTTTAAATCCATCTTTATCTTTACTCTTCCATTCACTCGGTTTCTCTTCTCTATATATACAGTCTTGCAGTAAAAAATCACCAGTGATGAATCTAAATCGTAATTGTATGATTGTGGAACGAGAAAGAGCCCCAAGAATCAAAACCAAATTAGAAATACCAAGTTTGCCAAGTTGTTCTTCCTCTTTGTTACTGTTATGCCCTCGTGACAACTGCCTGTTTATCAAACACAGGCCATACTTCGAGGGCTGAAGCGCTTAACACATCGACATGAAGTGAGGTAGATGACATCGCTGCGAACAAGGTTCGAGCCGCAACGCCTAGAAGCTTCGGCATAAGATATGGATCTTTTGGGCAATGATCTATCCAAAATAAAATCTTATAAATGATGAATGTGACATCTCTGTAACAGACACCAATGTGTCAATTCCAATCAAGAAACATTAAAAGTCCGCCTACCTATGGAGTCATAGATGGACGTCTACAAAGAGACACTTCGAACAAGCAGATGAAGCCACGTGTTCTCCATCCAACGATTCTTTTTTCATCTTTTCTCTCTATAAATACCCACGATCTTAACCTTTGTAAGATCATGTAACTTCACAAATTAAGAAACTACTATTTCTCCTCCTTTAAGGTAATTTAAGAAGTCTGGCGGTCTTTGCTACCGGAATTGGTTGTGAAAATTATTATCGACTAATTTGATCATCGGAGTGTTCGTGGCTGCAGCTACCATTGCTGGGCATGAACTGTTGACCATTTGTGCTAAGTGTGCAAGAAGGAACATACATGGAGTTGCTCTCCGTTGGCCGCGTGGAGGTCCATTTTTCGGGGTCAATAGATACTATGCTTGGTACTTCAATGGTGATTGGAGATGGAGTGCTCACTTCATGAGTCTCAGGTACATTAATAAACTTAAGTTGAACAAACTGTTTACTTCATTGAGCTACAACTCTATCATTAGGACATTTTTGCAATTAATATTTCTCTTATTTTAAAAAAAACAGTTTTATCCGTCGTGGGAGGAATCAAGGAGGCCAAAGCCACCATGTATCAATCATATTAGCATACACATGACAAGCTTCCTATCTTCGAAAGCACAATGATGTAGCTTTAGATGCCTTTTATACGTCTATACCAGGTGAGGATTACATTAAACACATAGTTGGGACCAAGTCCGGTCTAGTGCTACGTACTAAACTTCGTAAATGGTAGATTGTTTCATTAACATAGTTTTATATGTGGTTTTAGGTACTATGTATTACCCAATGTTTGTGGTACCTATCTCGACTTCGATCGTAGCAAGTCAATCCCTAATCTCAGGCCTTTTTTTCGATAATTCAACAATTCTTTTCCCTTGGTTGCTTCCCTCGCGTTAGAGTTGTCCAGACACCTAGCAAGTATGAAGGACAAGTTTACATTTCCAGAAATCAACTATCTTCTTATGTTGGTTTGTATTTTTGTAACTCTTGGATTCAGAACCACTACATTATATTGGACTTGGTCTCAGCCCATTAGCCTCAAGCCTCGCTTGGTCCATTTCCAATTTCTCTATATATATGAGGTCATTTCATAATTAAGGTATATTTTCATTACATCTCTACCCAAACCCCTTCACCCTCTCTTGCACTCTCTCTATTTTCGTTCAGTCGTTGACTTGATCGTTGGAGTGCAAATGATTATTCGACTTTTTTCTCGATTGACAACCTTTGCACACTAACAAAGTGTTCTAGTGTGCAGGTGATGTCTACATAGAGGGAATGTAGTCGAAATTTTTTTGGCGCATTTTTTGAAGTCAACAATTCATATTATCAACACAGGAACATAGATTAGATTCAAATTATTAATTTACATTAAAGATACACGTCAATTTATCACTTCATTTTCGATAACACATCAAATATATTATAAATTATTAGATTGCATGTATTTTATAAAATAATAAGAGAAAATGCATTGTAAAAGCTAGTGCCTCCTTTGACGCCCACTGAGTATTTTTTTAATTCGTTTTTGACTTATGATATAAATTATACGTATATAACAAGTACACTCGAAGACGTGTAAAAAATGGATTTTTTTTTTTTTAAGAAATTTTTTTTTCTATAGTATGTTCTAAAAATATACAAATAATTTGTGAAGTGGAATCGATCTGGTAGGAATCCTATAAATAATAAAATGACTAAAATCCCAAATACATCACCAGTTCAAACCTTATGTACTTTTTTCTAACGGTACGGGTTTAATAGGACATTACAGATAATTTATGGAACTAAGCCCCCGTTCGGTAGCAATTTTCACCAAAAAAATTCAATTTTTGACAGTTATTTTACTATTTCAGCATTCATTTTTTACTTCCTCACTCACAAGTGAGGTCCACTTTTCTCTCTTGTGGTCAAAAAATTAATTCTCATAATCATTACCGAACAGATTCTAAGTTAATCAATCTTATATGATAGAATACAAAAATGAATATTAAACTAAGTCTAGAGATTATTAAAGAATAATAATATTTAATATTAGCGATATTTTTTAATATTAGACTAATTTGTAGTAAGATTCACTGTCAACCTTTACTAATCAATTGTGTTTTTCCTTCTTTTCTTTTTTTTTTTTTTTTAAATCATTTTTTTTGTTTAAGTCTTTTCATGTTTTAATTCATTGTTTACTTT
>NC_036257.1:6411850-6492849 GCF_002742605.1 Olea europaea var. sylvestris | reverse complement strand
CTCTTAACATTTTCTAATTAATTGTGTTTTTTCTTTTTTTTTTTTTTTTTTTTTTTTTAAATCAATTTTTATGTTTCAGTCTTTTAATGTTTTAACTCATTGTTTACTTTTCACTGGGTTTTATTTATTTAAATTTTTAAATACTTAATTATATTCGCACTATACTTTTTTTTTTTTTATAGTGTGACAGTACTACAAAGTACTTCCTAGACTTTCATTGATCAATAAATCTATTTGTACAAAGTTGGGTTACAAAGTGTGTTGACAAAATTCAGATCATTAATTTCAAATGATTTAAAATCTATTTTTAAAATGATTGATGTGGATGTAATTTTGTCATCCAACTTTGTCAATTTTCTTTGTAAGTGTAGCATAACTCTTGATCTTCATTGATACGAGTCTTCATAATTTAATCACTAAATTCTTGATTGGACTTGTTTTTCTGTAGCACACGCAATTGCTTGTCGTTTTGCTTCTTGTTGTTTTCGTTTTAGAACTATTCTTAGCTTAATTAAGTAGCTCCTTTTTAAGACAAAATCCATGCATCATGCATGTTTTATTTTGTAAAGATTATGCTTTTGGGTGCAATACTTGATTGATTTGCTATGAGAAAAAGGATTTAAAATCTTATCGAGTGTGTAGTTTAAGATTTGAATTTGAGTAATTTTATTTGAAAATTGTATATAAAAGGTAATTTTATCAAGAGGTTGAAAGTCAACCATATGAATTCATGATACAGTTGTTCTACACGTCCAGACCCTCTAATAGGAAGGCGCCACTTGGCCCCTCTATATTTAGCCCTGACTTTGAGCCTGGACAAGAAGTATTTTTCTTCATGATATAGGTGAGTAGACATGGATCTTGAGTGCCCATTAGTCACAAGCAAGGAGAAAAGTCAATTCAATGAATTAAATTTTTAAAGATTTCTTTGGAAGAGGTATGGGGAAATCTGGCCTTATCTTGATGGCCGAAGTGTCTTCCAGACGTCAATTCGTTAATCATAGATTGATTGACATTTAATGTTTTCGAAGTAGCCAAGTCCGAACTCTAAAATATAGATTGATATTTTGAACTTTTAGTTGACAACTAAATTAATATCACATTAATCAATCGTAAAAGATCTTATACAAAAAATCTTTTAAAAGAGCTACTATGGGAGATGCTTCCCATCAACAGAGGTCATTTGTCATGGAGGGTCGGTCTCTATAGTAGGTGTAGAATCTTGTCTATGCCATGGAGGATCGATCTCGACATGGTACCTAAGTGGAAGTGATGAATTACTTCAATTACCTCATTTATGACATCACCTCGACGAGGTAGGATGATAATGTGAATTGTGGATAAGATTTGACTTGTTAGTTGGCTACCATATGATCATGATTTGGAGCTTCATTAGGAGAAGCATGACAGATTTGTCAATTATTTATTGTCTTAACCAGAAAAAAGAATCTATATTATTTTTCGTTTTGTTTTCGGACTTCCCTTATCAGCGTTCAAGTGGCACCCACTATCCTGTAGACCAGCCGCCTTATTGGGATCGAATCTCAGCCGTAAATTCCGAACGGCAATAGTGACCAATAACATGCTTTTGCTCGCATAATTCGGGATTCGTATTTAACAGAGAGAATCTCCAAATTCTTCCACTTTAATAAATTAATTATGTACATTGAAAGTAATTAGTTGAGAATATATAGAGAATATTGACACAATAAATTGCAATTTATCCCATTCTCCAACACAAAAGTCGTCCGAGCTGATTTTATTCACCTTTTGTCAAAGTTTAATAGTATAAAAGAATAAGCGTATATTCAAAAATGTCTTTTTTAAAAGGAAAAACATGTTTGACTAGGGTTAAATCTTGGTCAAACAACAAAGCCACGTGGCCGAGATTTAACCCTGTCTGAACAACACGGCTCTTTTGAAGAAGAAATGAACTCGCAAATCATCATTTATAAACAACGAAATATTGACTTTACATCTGTTCATACACACATGTTTTGTTATTTTTGTATAGTCATTGATGTGGATAAAACATAAAACCCGAAAATGTAGATTTGTAGATTTAACTAAGAAAAAGTTACCCTTCTCATGTATTGTAATGTTTGGTTTGGAAAAGGTATTTAATGTGACATGAATAGATAATTACACGTGTATAAGGAAATTTCATCACCTTTTATCCATACACACGTTTATTTTTTTTTCATATAAGCATAAACATATTTTACGTAGATGGAGGAGCATGCAAATCTCTCTCCTTTTTTTTCCCTCTAAATTGTAGCAATGTATCATTCATTTTAGGGAAAATTGTAGCAACGGTTCCTAACATTTTCATTTTTTGTAGGCTTTACCTTAACCTTCATTTTGTGTCAGCGAATATCCCTAATCTTTCATAAATATGCACGTAAGGTCCATTTGGATGGAAACCGTTCAAAACATTGTCAGTTGATCGGAAAAATTCCTTAAACTATCTGTTACCGTGACAATTTTATTAGATGTTGATACCTTTTTGAATGGTTTTATTGGATGTTGATTTCTTAATTTTTCCTGTCAAATAACAGTATTTTGGACGGTTTCCGTCCAAATGAACCTCAAGTGCATATTTATGGAAGATTAGGAATTTTCGCTGACACAAAATGAAAGTTAGAATAAAATCTACAAAAAATGATAGAAACCGATGCTGTAATTTTCCCTTCATTTTATATCTGTCCATACACCCATGTTTAGTTATTTTGAATCATAAATGTCTTTTTCGTAGATGGGATATGCAAAAGGAATGAGACATTCGCTCTATGCCTATCTATATAGGCATGTTTAAGTATTTTTGTATATTCATAAATATTTTTTACGTAGGGGCGGCCCGAAGGGATAAGCAAATCGTCCTTTATATTGTAGCAACATGTCCGTCCATGCACACATGTTTAGTTATTTTTGCATATTCATAAATGTTTTTATAATAAAGGGAGGGTTATGCAAATTGTCATTTACATTGTACTAACAAGAAGTTCACACTATGTCATTTAATCCATGTTGAATTATTTTTGTATTCATAAATGTCTTTTTCGGTGGAGCAATGTCATTTAGAGTATATTTGGGAGTGATTTTGAGAATTGATTTTTTGATCGTTAGGAGAAAAGTGGGGTCCACCTGTAAGAGAAGAATTCAAATATGACGATTTGAATAGTGAAATAACGATCAAAAAATCAATTTTTTTGAGGAAAAAATCACTCCCAAACAGGCTGTTAGTCTCACTGGGATTGCAACTCAATTGCAGGTGCCGTTGATATGAGATTAAATAATAAGTAGAATTAAATGACTCATTTAATTTTACCTTTCATTTAACCTATTATCTAGTGTCAGGGCTATATCGCATTAATCTTTTCATTGAGGGAGTGACATGCAAATTATTCTTTTATATGATATTAACGAGGCATTCACTTTGTCTTAAATTATACGATTTCCTCCCAATTCTCAAAAAGTCAAAATTCAAAAACAAATTATATTTACATACGTTTTCACTTATATGCAAGCAGCCCCGCGTCAACGCTATATAAAATAATAATTATAACGAAGATGCTACATTTTGTCTCACTGGCTTAATCATTGACGTTTTCTGACACGACTTTTTATTTGAAAATTATTGTTCATAATCACTTATTTTAATAATTATTGTATGTAATATCTTACGTGGCATAGTATCATTAAAAGTTATTTCATTTTTCAATTAATAAAATTATGTCACGTATGATGAGTATTGTAATCGTTGACAATGAATATCATTCTTATTTTCACTGTACGTCTTCTATATTAAAAAATGTATATTTGTGTACTTGATTTCTTTTATAAACTTCTCGAGATATTGATGGATTTTTCATATATTGCTGACACTTTTTAATTTTATGTTGACTTGATATGATTTGGAAACTTTTCGAACTTTATTCTTTTTAATGGTAAAATAATATATCATTTGTTGGGTTTAAACAAGGTATCGGATTTAGCTTTTGAACGTTGAATCTATTCCTGGTTTGCGGTATTGTACAAATTCAAATAAACTTCCGAAAGGTGCTTGGTTTCCAGGGCCCTGGTATTACAGGTGTACCACTTGGAGAAAATTTTCGGTAGGACGGTCACACTATCCACGTGGTGCAACTGCCTAATGTCGAGGAGCCAACTCAGCAGGTGGCCCACACACCTCGAGGGTGTGTGGTGGGCCATTTGTCAAGGTGGCCCTCCCTTATAGGGAGGTCTCATCGTCACTGAAGATTTTTCTCCGCCACTTGGCACCCTATAGGTGGAGCACCTGTCAACCCTAGTAAAGGAAATTTATCCTAAACTTCCTAGTGACAATGGGTTATATTTAAAATAATTTATAAAAATAAAATAAAAGCATTAGAGAATGTTTAATATTTGCATTTTTCATGTAGCTTAATGAATGATTAAATATTTTCCGAAAAAAGAAAGAGATAATTATGACTTGAATTTTGCTATTTGTCATAAAAATGGTACATAAGCAGCTATAAAAAATGATGTAATTGGAAAATATTGGATGAAAAAATTGATCGTGTTTTAAACTGATAAATGATAAAGTTCTATATGGACATTATGTAATCTCTTATGTAAACATTTATGTACATGTAGCAAGGTCTGACTTGGATTTTATTATATTTATTAATAAAGAATCAAATATATGTATTTACACAATAATAAGGGTGTGTTTGACTATAAGTATGAAATTGCCTCGAATTTATTTGTATGAAAATTGTCAATCCAATGTGTTCGATTGATTTAATTTTTAACTCAAAAAGTTTCATGTCTGCCCATTTTTTATTGGTGGGTAGATAAAGGAAAAAGAAAGAGAAAAACCTATTCCCCAAAAGAAAATATTTTCTTTATTTTCAAGGAAAATATAATCATGTGATAAAAAGTAGAAAAGGAAAAATTTCAACGAAAAAAATATGAATCAAACAACAAAAAAGTAAAATTTTGAATTAAAAAAAAATCATTTTTTATGAAAAATAATGACAATCAAATACACCATAATAATAATTAATGGTGTATTTGTCAATTATTAAATTTGTAGCCAGAAAAATAGATATTTTTCCTTTTTATTTTCAGAATCCCCTTAATAGCGTTCAAGTGGCACCCAGCCGCCTTATTGGAACAGAATCTCAGCCGTTAATTCGTAACCACAACAGTGACCAATCACATGCTTTTGCTCGCATTATTCGGGATTCCTATTTAATAGAGAGAGAATCTCCAAATTCTTCCACTTCCATTTCATAAATTAAAAGAGATTGGCTGACTGTTAATATTCACAACTATAAATTGCAATTTAACATTAAAAGTGAATTTATTCATTCCTTTGTCAAAGTTTTAAGTATAAAAGGAATAATCGGATATATTTATAAATATCTTTTTTTAGAGGGAAAGATAAAACATTTACTCCACATTCATATATTTGTCATTTTTATATATTCATGAAATTGAAAAAAAAAAAAACCCAAAAAACATAAATTTATTGTTTCAAACATCGAACCCTCGTTAAATATTGGATTTGGAAATTGTATATAATTTTCACGAATAGATATACAATTGCATTATGCCCGTGCACATGTAATCAGGGTCCGTTTGATATGATTTTTTTTATTTTGCTCTTGAAAAAATTATCTTAATTTTTATTTGAAAAATAATTTCTAAAAAAATTTTCTATTTCGATAGTGCTTTTATATGAAGTTTTATTGGACCAGTTTCCTCTAAATGCCTTTCTGATCAGAAGTAATATTTTTCATAAAACTAGTTAAACGGTTCCAAAAACAACTTTTAAGTTCAAAAACTTATTTTAACTTTTCAAAAATCATACCAAACGAATCCTTAATTATTTTAGCATATACATAAATATCCTTTTTAAGATGGATGGGATAGGCAAATAGTCCTTCATATTATATCAATTTGACATTCAATTTATGTTGGTTCATACTCACAAGGGTTGTTCATCACATGAGATTAATGTAATTCTTACTGGATAATAATCAAATTTTACAATTTCTTCCTGTCACATTCTTAAATTAATAAAAAAAAATAAAAAGTGATTACAGTTCTGCTACAGAACTGACTCACCGACAAATTTTTATACACAGATAAACTTGGCAAATGTCCACTGACTGTTAAAAAAAGACAAAAAAACAATTATGTTATATATCCAGGCTCAAATCCAGACTCAAATACAGATGAGACACATATCGACGTATGATTGAACAATTTTGAAAAATTAAAACAAAAATACCTAATTATTTTCTAAGGGCCTGTTTGGGCCCAATTTTTTTACCCAAAAATTTGATTTTTTGACCATTATTTCACTATTTCAGCCATCATATTTGACTTCTTCTCTCACATGTGAACCTCACTTTTTTCCTAACGATCAAAAAATCAATTCTCAAAATCACTCCTAAACAGGCTCTAAATCTGGACAATTGGCTTTATTCGACAACAAACTACCAAGTCAATCTGTCAAAAAACTGTCTGTCATTAATCCTCTTCAAAATGGTAAATAATTGTAATTAGATTCTGCCAGCTGGAACCAGGAGTCAGATTCTCATTCTCACTCAATTCACGGACAAAGTAAAAATTCAAAAATGGATTATTTTTAAACACACTTTCGCTTATAAGTTATATATATAAGTAAGCATCACCCGTCAACGCTATACAATAATTATAACTATAACAAATATTGCTGCACGCTGTCTCAACTCATCGGCTTCACCGCCGACCTTTTCTCCGGAGTCCGGAACTGTACTTTTCCGGTCCTCGTCTTCTATATTCAGAAATGTATGTATGTATCTATACAGGATTTCGATTATAAGCTTCTTGACGTGTCGATTGATTTTCCATATATTGCTGATTTAGAGTTCATTATTTTATGAAGCGGCGCGTGTAGGTATATGTTTTTGTTTGTATTTTTTTATTCTGTTCGATGATTTTCGGTTTTCAATTTTTATATGTGGGTGATGTGATTGAAGAGATTCATTCAGTCAATATCTATAAAGAGAGATGCTTGGTGTACAGATAGTTATAAAAAATAAAAAGGGAACCAGCACCCGTGAAAATTCCGTGAATCATATGTTTTTCCGAACATCAGTTCATTTTCAAAGTTTTACATGTATAGACTGTTATCGAGAGACTGTTTATGGCGGTCGATTTATACACAGTCGATTAGACTTGAGTCGATTGAATTATAAGAAAAAAATTGATTTACTTCGAATTCTATAATTTTTGCAGCGAGTGCATATATAGGAAAAAATGGGTGTAACGAAGAGCGATTTTCTCCCCGAGGAGTCGTTCAAGAGCTGGGGAAATTACGTAAATGCGTTGAAGGAGACGCCTGCGAGACTGGCGGATCGGGTTCTTACCCGGTCCAGTGTCGAGGCGGAGCTAGAAGTGAAGGCGCGTAGCCAAAATGAGATGAAGAAGACGCTTTCGTGGTGGGACTTGATCTGGTTTGGCATGGGTGCCGTCATTGGTGCTGGAATCTTCGTGCTTACTGGCCGTGAGGCGCGTGAGGCCGCTGGTCCTTCCGTGGTTATCTCTTATGCTGTCTCAGGGCTGTCGGCCTTGCTCTCAGTCTTCTGCTACACTGAATTTGCTGTGGAGATCCCTGTTGCAGGTAACTATTTGTAAATCAATACAAATACTGAATTTGAAAAGATGATTCTAGTTAAATATGTAATTCTCCAATGAATTACAATAATTCTTCAGTTAGTAATGTTTCCTAGCACTATCTTAAGTAAAAAAAAAAATCGCGCTTATATGTTAGAGATATAAAACATCCTTCATGTATATTGTATATTGTGATCACATTCATTGTCAGAAACCAAGCGTAAAACTTAAACGGGAACTATTCATGAAGCTGACTTCAAATTTATAGGAACAAAATTAAGTTAGTTGGTGATGGTTATTTGGATCTTTTAGTAGTTAATTCTATAGTGTCACCAAATTCTCTTTTATTATTTGATGTTGAGCCCAAGATTATTTTTTGGGTTTCAGTTTGTATCTGAAATATTTGTCTTGATCTCAATATTGCAGGAGGCTCATTTGCCTACTTGAGAGTGGAGCTAGGCGACTTCATGGCCTTTATAGCAGCCGGAAACATCCTTCTTGAGTACATCATTGGGGGTGCTGCAGTGGCTCGTGCATGGACATCCTACTTTGCAACTCTCTGTAGTCGTACGCCAGGTGATTTCCGCATCACAGTTCATCAGCTATCGGAAGGTTACAACGAACTTGACCCCATAGCTGTTGGTATAATAGCAATCGTTGGTGTGATTGCCGTTCTAAGCACAAAGGGTTCTTCTCGACTCAACTACGTTGCCACAATTGTCCATATAATTGTCATTCTCTTCATCATCATTTGTGGGCTCATTAAAGCAGACACTACGAATTACACTCCTTTCATGCCATTTGGTCCTCGCGGTATCTTCGCAGCTTCTGCAGTCTTGTTCTTTGCTTATGTTGGTTTTGACGCTGTTTCAACTATGGCTGAGGAAACCAAAAATCCTGCTAAAGACATTCCCATTGGCCTTGTGGGATCTATGGTGATCACCACTACTATATACTGTTTGATGGCAGTGACTCTATGCCTAATGCAACCATACCAAACAATTGACCCTGATGCGCCATTTTCTAGGGCGTTTGAATCTGTAGGCTGGGGATGGGCTC
The DNA here is from genome assembly GCF_002742605.1 of Olea europaea var. sylvestris. NCBI lineage: Eukaryota > Viridiplantae > Streptophyta > Magnoliopsida > Lamiales > Oleaceae > Olea > Olea europaea. The sequence goes on along the minus strand of NC_036257.1, from coordinate 6,484,140 downwards.
AGTACATCGTGGCTGCAGGTGCATTGAAGGGAATGACATCTGTTTTGCTCGTCAGCGCTGTAGGCCAAGCACGTTATTTGACCCACATTGCTCGTACTCATATGATGCCTCCATGGTTCGCGAAAGTAGATACCAAAACAGGAACACCAGTCAATGCCACCATTATTATGCTTGCTGCTACAGCAGTCATTGCCTTCTTCACGGATCTCGGCATTTTATCCAACCTTCTCTCAATCTCAACACTTATAATTTTTATGTTAGTGTCTGTTGCTCTACTAGTTCGTCGGTACTATGTCAGTGGAGAAACAACAGTCGAAAACCGGAACAAACTAATTGTGTTCCTTCTTCTTATCATTGGATCATCAATTGCTATTGCTGCTTACTGGGGAACTAGCGAAAGTGGTTGGATCGCCTACTGCGTACTTGCTCCCATTTGGTTTTTATCAACCGTTGGACTTCGGATTTTCGTCCCGCAAGCTCGTATACCGAAGCTGTGGGGCATTCCATTGGTTCCTTGGTTGCCATCAACATCCATTGCCATTAACATCTTCCTTCTTGGGTCCATAGACAAGAAGTCATTCATAAGGTTCGCGATATGGAGTGGTTTCCTATTAGTGTACTATTTCTTCTTTGGGCTGCATGCTTCATATGACACTGCTAAGGAATTTGAAAGAAAGGGAATAAAAGAGGGCAGATTGGAAGAGGGACAAGTAGTTTCAGCAACATAATCTTGCTGGCTTAGATGGTCAATGAAACAGTTTCGGTTTAGTGTGCTTTAAATTTCTGCATATATTAATCTCTTTGTGAATGTATTTCCTTTTACTCAAGAACGAGATAATTAATGTAGACCACAATGGACGAATTAGATTTTATTATCAAATTACATATAAAAAGCGTGCGAGAGCGTCTTTAAATTTAGAGCAAATCTTTTAATACTTCTATTTTAACCCTTTATTTTGCTTTTCTCAACAAATATTATTGATTTCCCCTTTTAATTTAACATTTTTTTATGGGTCAATGTCATTCAATTCAAATATGATTGTAATAATTTTTTTAAAGATTTGAAATTTGTAGTTTACTAAATGCAATCGTTATAAAGTACGAATAAATAATTGGTGACTCTTTAAATTTACTCTCTATTTTAAAATAGAGTTTACAAGCTTATTTTTGAATTTAATTCTTGTAATAAAGAACAATCTATATAATTAATGAATCTCTTGAGAGTTTTAAGAGAGAATTCAAAAGACATTTTAAAAGTGAAATGCTTTCCATTTTAAAAAATTAATCCTTAAATTTATACCTTAAGAGACTTTTTAAATTAACATTTTAAAATAAAGAGTGGATTTGACTCTCTAAATTTGAAAAGTTAAAACTTACTTTCTATAATTAAATGCTCTCAAAATATTCCAATTTTCAATACTATATATATTTACACAATTAAATAGTATATACAAAGAAAGTGGAGAAAAATAATATAATAATTTGAAAGGAAGTTAGTAAAAATAAAAGATAGAGAAAAATAATAAATACATATTAAAAATAAAAGCCCGTTGGAGTATGTAAAATTTTACACACTCTAAATCTATAGATACTCACTAAATTACAATATATATATATATATATAGAGGGAGGCTAAATACCCAATGTGGGAAGAATTTAACCTTTACCAAAAACTCATTAGTCCATATTGATGGCAGTATTGTATCGCCTTTCTTTTCACCTACCAAACTACTGAACCTTCTACAACAGGGTTTTAGTGAACGACTATTGTTTCAAGTAATAGACTAAAATATAATGAATATATTCAAAGGTATTTTTGTGGGAACATTATCTGTACTTTTGCTAGCTTATATCTTATTAAGCAATTAGTTTAGAGAGGATTTGTGCGTTTAAATTGAATCTCTCTTTTATACAGAGAGCAACTGTGTATCTGTCAGTTTCGTAACAATTTCGCAAAACCAACTCGACAAATCTAAATCTAAAATACATAGATAATTTGAGGAAGCTTGGAGCCAAGTACCTACTAGAATCTGTTAGCCATCAAATGAGATGACAGCACGTGGTTACCTGAAGAAACAATAAAAACGAAAATGAGAATCATCGGCTAAGCTCATTGCAAGTGCCATTAAAATACAGAAGGCAAGGGAACTGCTAATAATACCAGTCAGTAAGCAGCAGAATTCCTTGTTCTTCACCCTAGTCAAGGCTACAAGTGCTTAGTTCTTCTTGACAGCACTAGACGCAAATTACATTTTACTCCCTTGATCATTTCTTCTATTCTTCATGTTCAGGAGGTCTAGACGAGCCATCTGTTCCAGCAAGAGAATCTGTCTTTACAATGTTTGAGGCCCCTTCACCTTCTGCATGTGAAGGAGTTGTCCCAGATTCTCTCTCTGTTAGATTAAGTGACTCCAAACTATGTGCTGGCATATCAACAGAGGCGGAGGAAGTGTCTCCAGCATTCTGGCCAACATCATCTGGCCGAGCTTCTGATTCCACTTGAACATCACGATCTGGTAGAGATGGTGGCTGAGCTGCATTAGATGTTTCAGCAGAATTCAAGATTGAAGACAACTTGGCTGAATCTGATATTTTTATTCTTTCATCTGATATTTGTGATTTCTCATGCCCCTCTGTTCCAACTTCATTTAAACCCGACGAACTGCAAGCCACAGGATCATCTAAACTCCCTTTTGGTTCATGAGCTTCAGATGATGCAGTGTCTGTTAAATCCTTGTCTTCATTGATAATGGCATCAACTGCAGCTTCTCCATTGACAATTTCAGTTGTCTCAATGTTAGGGGATGCGGAAGCAACTAAATCAGTTGACGGTTCATTAACTGTTCTGTCATCCTCAAGTGCAAACCAATTGGAGTTCGTGAAAAGAGAACCACTGTAAACATGAGCAAAAATAAAGGTATAAACACATCACCAATAAGAAAATGTAACAAGTGCAAAGGCACATCATGGACATGTAAAGCACTTGAGATATGGATATGATTAGAATCTCATGAAAAGTATTCACTGACAATCAATTTGAGAGACGTAAGTTTTGCATTTGATTATTTCAGCAGCGCCTACGAGCCTGTGCTGAAAATCAGCTTCAAAGATTCTAAGGATGTAAACCTTGGTCTCTCTAATTGGTCCAACATTGGACCAAGTTTTCATTGACTACAAAAACATTTCAAATATATCCAGGTGTGACAACTTAAATGTGTTTCAATAAAAGGCAACAATATAAATAGAATAATACTATCTAACACCAACAGTGGTGTTTAACACCAATCTAGATGTCATTAACTGGCAAGTCCAAATAAATGGGGTCTATACCTTTACATTCGACTGAGTCTATCATTTAGCCCTTGTTTGACACCCTTTAAAATTTTAATGCATTTTTCTCTCTCTTCTTTTCAACAATACATTTTTCAATAAAATGATATTACACATAAATCAAAAAAAATTCCTTCTTTTTCAACCACACATTCTCCCAAAAAATGCTATTCCATAATACATTTTACCAAAATTCTCTTCATAATGGATGTCAAATAAGGGATTAATACCACAAATGTTGCCACTTGGACTGGTATTAAAAATAACTCATGCTAAATAGCATTACTCAAATATGACCATAAAAGTTCGCCAAATCTTCTGCTAAAAAACATTACGAGCAGATAAGCTATTTCCATTTTGACAGAGATATCAAAGAAAATGAAACCAAATAACTCAATCCACCCACCTTTCCTGGTCATCTCCTAAACGAAGGGAAGAAATGACAACTTCTGCAGATTCATCATCGAAGTACATATCCTGCCAAAAAGCGAAATTAGGAACTCTCACATATCAAAACACACAGTAAGTTCACACAGCCAAAGCTTGATGATTATAAATGAGTGGATGCCGGACCAGGATGTGCCTATGATATGAATATGGTGCTGAAACTCAGATCAGAACAGATATATGCATATGAATACAGTGCTGAAACTCAGGCCAAGAGTGAACTAGACTCTTTATTGGATAATTATATGACACAAAGAAATGCTGTTGCCTCAGCCAACCTGCATAAATTTGAAAGATCTAGTGCTATTTCTTCACAGAACTTCTCAAACAATTGAAACAAGGGTCTCTTCATTCACACTGCTCTGGTCGACCAGAGATATTTGTTAGCTCTCACGGAGGCTTTTATTAAAAACCTCCAAGCTTACTCCTTAGGTGCCGATTGTAAGTTTTTCTCCTTGACTTGCTGAGGAGTAATACGCCTCAGGGCAACTAAGGTGTTTACAAATTTGTGCCCTTTCTCGGTATTTATTGCTGGTTTTGGCTTTTGGGTTATTTTTCTAATAAAATAGAATGTTTTACGAGTTGCTTCCAATTCTAGTAGTAGACAATGTCTAAAAAAACCTTAAGTATCAAGGAATTTTACCTCTATTTAGGCGAGCATAATCCTCAAGACAATAAGATAATTTAAAAGAACAATAAGGTACAAAAATATGATCATGATAAACCATAAACCTTATTAAAAAAAATTATAATGAAAAGAATTAACAAGTAATATGAACAATCAGTATTGTAAATAACAAAGGTTTCTTCTCCAGTTTTCGTCCGTGTAAAGGGAAACAATTATAATAAAAAAAAAAAAAACAAAAAAAGAATGTTTACATTTTATGTTATAAAAGAATAGCTCAAAAGGCTCAGGCAAATAATAAAATGTCCAGAAGAGGCAAACACAAACAGAAGAACACTTCACTTTAGTCGCCATAAGGCATAAGCCTCACTAACACGAGGCAATCTTCATTAAATCAAGGCATAAGCCTCAAAAATGGCATTTAAGACATAAGCTTTGATGTGTTCAATTAAAGTCTCACGTGAGGGTGAGGCAGAACTCAAGGCATAAGCCTCAAAAGGTCTTTTGGAATAATGGTAGTAGATTACAATTTCGTTACGTGATTCCTAATTTAAGAATTTTCTATTTTCTATAACAATCTATCCTTGTTGTAGTACGTTAGACTTTAATTTTGATGATTTAATTTCTTATGGTATTTTAAAATTGCTAATGGTTTATTATAAGCATATTTCTATATATTTACATTCTTTCGCAATATTTTATTGGTTTTTTTAGGCTTACGCTTCAAACCCTCATAAAGACAAGGATCACCGTCATTTTTTGACCTAATAACTAGAAAAGACAATGGATAACAAATTCATCACAAATGAACAAAGTTGTGTACCTCATCATCCCGTTCTAGAGAGCAATGAGCCTGCACAAAGGGAAACAAAGAATAGTTAGTACACAATGTGAAAATAGTAACTAATATTATCCATTTACTACATTTTTCACTCCCATTTACCCTAGTTGCAACTTGCAAGTCTTTCTTCTAGCAACATCAGTAAGTAGTGATCACCTTCCTAATATAGAACAGCTACCTCTCCAATCATTGTTTCCCAAACTACCCTCGATAAAATAACACTATTTTGCGTGTGTTTGAGCTTGTTACATATTTGAAAACAAAAATCTCATTTTGGTTTGCATAGGTTTGGTTTGGAAAAAAAAAATGTTATTCGCAGTCGCTCACTACGACAGTAGCCCTACGTGACATATACATGGCAGGTGATTATTTGATTTATTAATGTGGTAATTTTTTATTAACTCATGCGTCAAATAACACTTGTCATGTGTATGCTGCGTAGAATGACTGTTGCAGTGAGATTACGAATAGCATTACTTTTGAAAAAATAACACTACCCTCGGTTTTACTGTAGACACCTTCAAAATTAAAAAAAAAAATCTTTTTGGTCCTTTTTGGCCAAAATCTTTAATTTTGATTTTGCTACACTTTATAACTCATAGAGTATCACAACCGCAAGATTTCAATTTTTCGATATGGGGAAAAAAACAGCTCAGATGAATTTTAATTTCACAAATTGTAAAGAATCAAACCTGACCAAGGGCAACCAAACAACCGAACAATAACATGTACGCTAACCGAGGTATTTCATGAAGTAAAAAAGGCCTAGTTGTGAAAATTTAAAAGTAATTGACCAATTAAATGCTATCCAACTGATGTACCACGTAACCCAACAATTGATCCCACGACATGGCGTTCCTCTCTAGGCGCATCCAACTCGGCTACAATTTCATCTTCCTTATTAGGTAGGTATCTTTGCAGCATCTTTGTCCGCCTACACTCTTTGCAACGCCTCACAGATAATCACAAATGGTTTGAGGAAGTTGTGGATAGCCCTTGCCGCGACAACATCTATGCCTAAAACGAGTAACAAGGCAACTGAGCTTCTTCCATACACTAAAAGCCCACTCTATAACTTTGTTCAGATTGAAGTTGAATCGCTTCCAAAAATTTCAAAGCCTTCGTCTACGACGATTGAGCTCAACTCAAAACTCTTGAAAATGATATTTTTATGTTGGATCTTTTGTACGAGGCCATATATCCTAACATGTGTGCGAAACTCATGTCCACTAGGTATTACTTAGTACACAGCTATGAAATGAATGTTGGGACTCTAAATTGCCCTAGCCAAAATTCTAAGATCGTAGTGTCCTTTGTTGTGCCATTCAGAACAAACGTGAAATACAAACGGAGTTGCACGCTGTCATGATGTTCTGTGTATGAATGCCTTTTCATCCTATGAAGTGCTGTATTTGGTCATGTGGCACAAGTGCTCTGATATGCATGTCGTCAACGGTTTTGATACAATTGTATAGGGGAGAGAAAACAACTAAACATTGTGTTCGAAGTATAAAACTCAACAACTAATCATAGGGATAAGTATTTTCTTTTACTTGAAATATTGGATGCTCAACAAGATCGAGAGGGTGATTCATTGAACTTTAGTTCTATTTAAGATAATGTTTAATATTACATCAAGCAAATCTAACCACAACATGCAATCCGTCTTGAAGCAATGGCTAATTATCTCCAACGAGTGTCCTAAAAGTATGTCCTGAAAATACCCTTTCATGAGGTACACTATGCATAAAAACTTACCGACATGTGCGTAGACATCAATATCAGCAATACTGTTTAAATTGTATTCTTCGTGAAAAACATGAGTAATATGGATGAACATAGACGGGTACATGAGAAACTCCTTCAACATCGTTTTTCATCTCCCGTGCAAAGCTTCAAGCATCAACAGGTGTGTTAATGACCCAACCTAACAACCCAGGCCTGTGTTAATGACCCAACCTAACTACCCAAGCCGTTATATCATACGTACTGTCTGCCTTGGGTGAACATCTACCCACTTACCGCCTCATGACTTTCTATCATGTCCCCTAGAATTCGAACCCAAGACTTCTATCAAATAAAACCAATTGGATCTAATCGGTATCAGAATTTAACTTAAGGCCCTCTTAATGGAAGGTCATATGTTCGAATCTAGGATAATGCAACAAAAAGTCGTAAGGGATAAAAGAGCTTATGCTTTCCCAAATTGGACAATACATAAGAGAACAATTGGCTACGAGGCCTGGGTCGTTACAAAAAATTGCCTCTATGCCATAACCATTATATCATACATACTGTCTGTTTTGGGTAGGTATCCATCCACTTATCCCTCACGATTTTCTATTGCGTCCCCAATGATTCGAACCCAAGACCTATGTCTAATGAGAAACTTGCGCCGAATTCTGATACCAGTTGTGTAAGCTGTCCAATTGGTATTAGGATTCAACTTAAATATCTATTAAGGAAAGAACATATGTTCAAATCCTAATGAACGCAACAAAAAGCCACGAGGGATGGAAGGGCTTAGGCTCTCCCATAACGAACAGTACGTAAGAGAACTACCAGGCACGAGACTTGGGTCGTTACAAAAAAAAATGCACAACTTTTGTAACGATTTAGCTTTCATGCCAACTATTATTCATATATACTACTCGTTTTGGGTGGGCATCTGCCTACTTACCCCTTCATAGCTTTCTATCGCATTTCACAGGATTCGAACCCAAGACTCTGCCTAATAAAAACTTATGTTGAATCTTGACAACCCAATTGGTACCAAGATTCAACGTCTCTCATTAAGCAGAAACCTTGGTTTAAAAGCGACAGAAAGTCATGAGGGGTAAGAGGACTTAGGCTCTCCCGAAACAAACAGTACGTAAGAGAACTCTCTGATTGGTACCAAAATTCAACTTAAACCTCTCTTAAGGGAAAAGTCATAGGTTTGAATCATGGGGAAGTAACAAAAATCCGTGACGGGTAAGATTGGCTCACTTTCTTCCAGGGCGAATAATACATAAGTTAACGGCTAGGGGAAAGATGGGCTCAGGCTCTGCCTAAATTTTTGGATATGTTGACTAATCATGCGTTCAGTTATGCGGCATATCGTAGCCACGTCCTAATATCTTCTTCAAACATCTTAGAGAATTAACTATCCTAAAACTCATCTTCGAGGTCAGAGTCGAGTTGTAGACAACACTTAAAATGGATATCCATCATCTTGTAAGAATAAAGCGATTCGGTGCGAACACTAAATTCACAAATGAAATAACACTCTTTCTGCTATAATGACTTTAATAAAGAAAGGAACAATCCCTTGTGTGAATTTATATGTGCTATACACTCCTATTTCAACTGTATCATTGCAACAAAAAACCTATTGAATTCAAAATTGATGTGCTTATGGTGACTATCAAATTAGCCTACTAATGTATATCAAGTCATTTTAACTATGTGCACATGGTAATTTTGTTAACATAACAAGAATCTTCACAAAGAGATCACAAACCATTAAGGTAAACAAATCATAGCAATTACAATTTTCTAGGATCCCATTTCAATGCAAATTAAAATTAGGAAATGCAAAAAAGTCATCACATAAGCATAAAATTCAGCACATTGAACCAACTCAAAGTGTGAAATTTGCCACCCGATACATAATACTATAACAATGTCTTCATGGTAACTAGCTATTGAAATTATACTTCATCCACTCGAATTTTGTGCCACAAGCAATGAGGACGCCCTTGTTTATTCGAAGCGCTAGGAATGAAAGAGCGAATAAGTGCAAGGGATTGTCGGTGTCCTCGAGCTCCTGGATGCACTCAGTAACGAAGGGCATATCACCACTCTTCTTACTACGAAAGGACGCTAGTTTCTCAGCGATGTTAGTTAAATGGTCGACTGAAAAACACAACTTCCTAACCTCATATTTCGTTTTCTTTCCCCATTCCATTTGCCTATAGAACTTCCGTTTCATGCTAATGCGATGACTCGAGATATCCATCTTGGAGGACGATCTTTCCCTCGTCTCGTACCAATGGTATACTCTTCATAGTTGAGGTTCTTGAACTTTGCATAGGCCCCATTCTCCTGCAAATATACTACATACCCTAAAACCAATCACTAGATTGCAAGATTAAGGTCACAATTGAAAAGAACTACATCCAGACTTGAAACAAAGATTGTTATAACATTTTTGCGATTTTTAGAACCAAATCAGTGACAAATCACGACAAAAAAATCAATCGTGTACTCAAAACAGTACTAATGTATACACGTTGCATCCAATATTAATCAGGCACTCAACAACACTCCGCACCAGTCCGAAGATAGGACAGGCCCATAGCATATATACAACACCCATCCAACACTAAGTGCAACCTACCGGTAAGAACCTTAACAAATAGTTGCCATGTATTCAGGAGAAGAAAATGCTAATACAATGTCGTCATACAAAAATGCTAACACACTCATCATCAAATCTCGAGTAGAAAAATATAAGAGGTTGTTCTCTTTGTGTTTCAGTTTTTTGTTTTAAATTTTGAATTCATTTTGAGTTTTGAGTGTCCATTTTGAGAATATTAAAAACGCGTTCTTCCTGTTATTTTAGAAAACTATTTCTCAAAAAACGAAACTCAAAAACGCGTTCACTTCGAACCCTAAATTCAACTCTTATCTCTCAATACCACCACCACTATCAACCATCAACTCCATGCCACCTATGGAGGCTCAAACCACCACTGTCCGGCCACCATAGCCACCGGATCATAGTACCAACTTGAAGCCCGCAATGTTGTCTACAAACCCCACCCAACGATTGACCCTAATTCCGGCCAATCTAGCCGAAAATTCTGCTCAAAATCAGCTAGTCGACCACCGAAATCAACCACCGCACCGCCACGACACAACCATCAACCAAAATCAACCCCACTGCTACCACCATGAACCATCAACCACTGCCAATCAACACTGCCATCCGAAATGAACACAACCACTGCCCGCCATCGCCACCACCAGTCACCACACTGTAATGCACCAGTCAAAACAATTTACCAGCAAGCACCACCAAAAAAACCCCATCGCCACTAGATCGAGAAAACAAAAAAACCCCCCAAACCAACGGATTGAAAAGTGAGATAACTGTAGCTGAATTGGTCGCCAAACCCCAAACCTCCCCGGGTCGCGATGAATGGGTCGCCTCCCTTGGGTCGCGATGAAATGCAGCGTCTCTCTGTTCGACCGATGCTGCATTCACTGCCCGTCACCCCCCATGCCAGCGCTGGTGCCGAATTGCAGCTTCGCCTGTTTCTCCTTCGTCGCCAGTTGCAGCTTCGCGTGTTTCTCCTTCGTTGTGGGCAAAGACGGGATTGGAAGAAAGAGATTGAGATTTGGTTTTGTGTCTTTGATATGTGTTTCCCGTGTTTTCCACCATTTTGGAGATTTCTGCTGAAAACATGCAAAGCAACATTTCTGTCATTTTGGGTTTTCAGTACAACTTTTATCTTTTGTTTTGAAAAACACATTTTCGAAAACGAGGAAGAGAACGCGTTTTCACCATTTTAGAAAACTGAAAACAGAAAATGGCCCGAAAATGACAAAGAGAACAGCCCCTAAATCTTTTCTAATACAATTACCAACCCCCTACCATAACATATGTACCATAAATTATGACGGTGTTACAGTGAACACCCCCCAACGATCAAACAATTTATCATACAAACCCTTTGCATACACCCAACGTCATCAACATCCAAGCAAAGAAGTTGCGCCAATATCCCAATGCATATTTGTATACGAATCTAAATTGAACTATGAAACCAAATTGAATAAATTATGCGATAGAATAATTGTACCTTAATCTTCCTCTCCAACCACTCGCTGCTGCTACAATGCAGTTTAAACGATGAGTGTACTCAATCCCGTGCACCAATGTAGCTTGCAAAGTTGCTTGTGCTCTAGTTTCATCCCGCCTTAATAATTCTTCAATTACCTTCAATTCCAATTCTTGCCCTCGTTCATGTCAAACAAGCTAACAAGCCTCTTCCATCTGTGCCTTGTGAAACACTTCTCATTCTTGTGCCCCTCTAAATTTCTCACATTCACCCCAATTTGCATTTTTCACCCCCAATGATTCGGATTCGGGTTTACAATTGCTTGGTTTATTACTACTCTAGGAATTTCATAACTTGTTTCATAAATCTATACCTATTGAACTCGAAAAAAAAAAATGCTTGATGACTTCCCAAGCAAGCCGATACCGATATCGAATAGATGTAAGTCGTAGGTCAAATATTTACAAATTTAAAATAAAAAATCTGTAAAGTATAAGAATGAACTTAAAGACTGATGTTGGTAATTAATTTTCTTAGCGGGAGGAAACAAACTAATTCAAATAATCTTTCTTGGTATTTTGGAGTACAAACAAATGATCCATCTACAACCACATCGTGGTGGACATAGAGCAATACGGTGCTGGAGATTTGGTTCGAATAGAGATTGCGAGTTGCAAGCATCAAACCCTGTTCAGATTGTCATGAATAGCATGTTTCCTGGGCGATTGGGTAGGAAGATGGTAGGTTTTTGTGAAACAAAATTAGGGGGAAAGTAGTAAATTTGTTTTCCAATTGAAGGGTAAAAGTGGAAAGTGTAGGGTGTAATGGTTAGAATTGTGTTGCAACATTTATTGAAATTGATGAAAGGTGCAACTTATTTTTGTATAGGGATAATTGTAGCTACGATCCCAAACCTTAGCAACTTTTACCTTAACATTTCATTTGTTACACCCGTAGTCCCAAACCGTTCAATTGTGTGCGGTTGGAGGACAAATGGATGGAATCCATCTACTTTTCCGTCAGTTGACCCAAAAAAATGATTTTGACGACATTTTTACAAAGTTTAAAAGGGTATGTGGAAATAGGAGCTGTATTAGCAATTATTTCCTTATTTCAGTCATAATTAAATCTGATTTGGTTATGATTAATTGATTGTATTTTTAGATAGGAAGTAAATTAGTATGATTGATTGGTTGTATACTTAGATAGGATGTAAATTTGTTATTTCCTTATTTGTAGAGATCTACTTGTGTATATATACATGGCTTTTCAGCCAAGAGAAATAAGATTTCAGTTTATTCAAATCTTCGTGGTATCATAGCCAACTTTGAAAACCTAAAAGAAAAAAAAAATTCTGTCATGGCCGTCGAGAAGACCTCATCTTCGGAAATCATCCCAAGTTCTATCAGCCTTTCGGGAGCCACCGATGGGTCGTCATTCTCCATCACCGGCCACAAATTAAATGGCCAGAATTATTTACAATAGTCACAATCTGTTCTAATATTTATATCAAGCAAAGGAAGAGAGAGTATCTCACCGGAGAAGCAGCCCAGCCAAAGAAGGAAGAGTCCACTTACCGAGCATGGAAGACCGAAAATAATCATGTCATGTCATGGCTTCTCAACTCCGTGACCAATGAAATAGGTGAAAATTTTCTCCTGTACTTTCGGCTGCAGAATTTGGGAAGCGGCGAAGGAGGCATACTCACATGTGGAACACACTTCGGAGTTATTCGACATTCAGTGTCTCCTCCATGATCAGCAACAAGAAGACCTCACTGTCACCCAATATTTCAGCATCCTCAACCGCCATTGGCAGTAACTAGATCTGTTTGAAGAACACAAGTGGAAGTGTCCGGATGATGCATCCTACCACAAGAAACTTGTTGAGCAGAAACGTTTATACAAGTTCTTGATAGGACTCAACAAACACTTGGATGACGTACGTGGAAGAATCCTTTCCACGAAACCAATGCCAAGTCTCAGAGAAGCCTTCGCTGAAGTAAGACGCGAAGAGAGCCGGAAAAAGGTCATGATGGGGAAGCAAAATGCACACAACTCTGAAACTTCAGCCTTCATTACTCAAGGCAGACAACGTTCATTCGGCAATGGGAAATACAAAAAGGAGAGACCTAAATGTGACCACTGTCACAAAATCGGCCACACAAAAGACAAGTGCTAGAACTTACATGGTAGGCCTGATGATGCAAGGACAACCGTCTCCGATGGAAAACCAGATACAACTGGAGCCTCCCTCTTTAGCAAGTAGCAATTGGAAATGCTTCAACAGCTCTTTAGACAGCAGCAAAACAACCTACATTCATCCCTAATAGCCATCGGATTTGTGGCCCACAAAGGTACACTCACCCTAAATGCTAAACGGAAGAATCCAAATGTGTGGATAGTTAACTCCGGGGCCTCTGACCATATGACTGGTAATCCACACCTATTTATTGATCTAAATCCATGCAAGGAGAAATGGCAAGTCCGAGAATTGCTAATGGAACACATTCACAAGTGGCCGGAATCAGAACAGTGAAGTTATCCAAAGATTGGATACTTCAATCTGTGTTATTTGTTCCAAAATCGGATTGCAATTTATTATCTGTCAGTAAAGTTACACGTGATTATTGGTGTGTCACTAAATTTTTCAATAATCTTTGTGAATTTCAAGATATGGAATCGGGGAGGATGATTGGCAGTGCTAGGGAGTGTTCAGGGTTGTATCTGATCACAAGCAACAGCAACTCTCCAAGTGGACAAGCTCTACAAGTAGGTAGTCTAGGTTTTCACAGTTCATTGTTCAATGTTTCCATTCCCAGTCTAAATAATGAAACCATACTTTGGCATTTCCGATTAGGTCATCCCAATTTTATGTATCTTGAAAAGTTATTCCCATTATTGTTTAAGAATAAAAGTCCAAGTTTATTCCAATGTAAAATTTGTCAATTCTCAAAACACACCCGAAGTTCTTTTCCAAGACAATCATATAAACCCTCTTGTGATGTTTGGGACTATCTCGTGTCAAACACATTTCTGGATTTTGATGGTTTGTATCTTTTATTGATGATCATACCCAATTGATTTGGGTATTTCTCCTAAAAGAAAAATCAAAAGTTAGCTTAGTTTTTAAGAACTTCAATATCATGATTCAAAACCAATGTCAAACAAAAATTCAAATTCTCAAAACTAACAATGCTAAAGAGTATTTCAAACATGTTTTGGGAGACTACCTACTGAGTCAAGGGATTATTCATCAAAGTTCATGTGTCGATACTCCACAGCAAAATGGTATTGCCGAGCGAAAAAATAAACACATCCTTGAAGTTGCACGATCCCTAATGTTTTCGACCAATGTTTCAAAACACTTATGGGGGGGATGCCATCTCACTGCCACATTCTTGATAAATCGGATGCCATCTCATGTTCTCAAATTTCAAACTCCATTCCAAATCCTCCTAAAATATTTTCCTTCCTCTCGAATTTTGTCCACAATATCCCTCAAAGTGTTCGGTTGCACCTCATTTGTTCATGTTCACCATCACAATCGTGGGAAACTTGATCCTCGAGCTATCAAATGCATCTTTTTAGGATATTCTCCACATCAAAAGGGATACAAGTATTATTCTCCTATCACTAAATGATACTATCACTCCATGGATGTTTCATTCTTTGAGAATCAACCTTATTATCCTAATACCACCAGTCAAGGGGAGAGCGAATATGAGAAGGAATGTTTGTCTTGGGATATTGACCCTCACCAATCCACTCAGTCCCTAGTTTTGCCAATAACGCACCCGAAGCTGAAGTCCAAAGTGTCAATCCCACTCTTCCTATATCCTTACCTAATCCTCAATCGTCAGATTTACCTACAAACAAAGAGCTACATGTCTACTCTAGGAGAGAAAGGTCTCAACATCAACTTCAAAGAACCTCAAACATTACCTGAACACAACCAAGAGTCCAATCCGAATCCAAGGAATGAAGGTAACACTAATTCTGAAATTTATAGTGAACCTTGTCAGGATGATTTGAGTTGGCCAGTTGCACTAAGGAAAGGAGTAAGATCATGCACTCAACACCCACTTCATAACTATATGTCTTACTCGGGTCTTTCACAGAAATTCCGTGCTTTTGTTACTAGTTTGGATGTCAGGTCCCTACTAGTATCCAAGAAGCTCTCAAAGATCCATTGTAGAAGGCAGCTGCTTTTATGAAATTCAAGCACCGAAAAAGAACCAAACATGGGAAATCACTGATAAGCCTCCACAGAAGAATCCAGTGGGATGCAAATGAATTTTCACTGCGAAATACAAAGAGGATGGGAGTATTGATAGATACAAAGCTCGACTCGCGGCAAAAGGATTTACTCATTCTTACGGTATTGATTACCAAGAGCTCCTGTTGCCAAACTGAACACTATAAGAATTTTACTGTCTCTAGCTGCTAACCTAGACTGGCCCTTATTTCAGTTAGATGTGAAGAATGCATTCCTAAACGAAGACCTGACAGAAGAAGTGTATATGAAGATTCCCCCAGGTTTCGAAAATCAAGCCACACAAAACAAAGTCCGCAAACTAAAAAGATCCCTCTGTAGACTTAAACAATCACCGAGGGCATGGTTCAACAGATTTACAAAGGTGGTAAATCTTCAAGGCTATTCTTAGTGCCAAGCTGATCATACCTTATTCGTGAAAAGATCACTAGAAGGTAAAATGTCTGTCTTAATAGTGTATATGGATGATATTTACAGGTTACTTCACAGATGAAATGGTTGAGCTAAAGAAGACTCTTGCTAACAAATTTGAGATTAAAGATCTAGGAAATCTCAAATATTTCCTTAGAATGGAAGTGGCCAAATCAAGTACAGAAATTTCTGTTTCACAAAGAAAGTAGTCTTAAATTTACTCAACGATTGTGGAATGCTAGGATGCAAACCAGTGGACACTCCTATGGAGACTATTAAAAGGCTAAGAATGGCAGAGATGAGTGTTCCAGTGGATAAGAGAAGATATCAGAGGCTAGTAGGCAGACTCATCTACCTCTCACATACTCGCCCAGACATTAGTTTTTCAGTTAGTGTTGTGAGTCAATTCCTGAATGACCCAAGAAAAGAACACATGGAGGCAGTCAACTGGATCCTGAGATACTTGAAGTTAACCTGTAAAGGGTTATTCTTCAACAAAGGCTCCAGCTGAGAGGTGTATATTTACAGTGATGCTGATTAGGCAGGTTCGATCACAGACCGAAGATCTACATCTAGTTATTGTACCTATGTGTGAGGAAATCTAGTCACCTGGAGGAGCAAAAAACAATTGGTGGTATCAAGAAGCAATGCTAAATCTGAGGTTCGAGCTATGGCTCTAGGCATATTTGAAGGAATGTGGATTAGAAGACTTCTTGAAGAACTCAAAGTACCATTCAAGGAACCCATGAAGCTTTTTTGTGAAAATCAATCAGCCATCAACATATTTAAAAACCCGAGTCTTCATGACAAAACTAAACACATGGAGATTGATCGTCACTTCATTAAAGAGAAGATTGAAGACAATGTCATCAAACTTTTCAACACACCAACCAACTTCCAAGTTGCAGACATACTCACTAAGGCCCTACCTCAGAAAGGATTCGAAGACCTTAGTTCCAAGCTTGGGACGAAAAATATCTTCAGCCCAGCTTGAGGGGGGAGTGTGTTAGCAATTATTTCCTTATTTCAGTCATAATTAAATCTGATTTGGTTATGATTGATTCATTGTATATTTAGATAGGAGGTAAATTAGTATGATTGATTGGTTGTATATTTAGATAGGACGTAAATTAGTTATTTCTTTATTTGTAGAGATCTACTTATGTATTTATACATGGCTTTTCAGCCAAGAGAAATAAGATTTCAATTTATTCAAATCTTCAGGGTAGAATGGTAATTTTATACTCCCACGTATAAACTATTAAAATATTAAATCAAGAATAAAGAAATAAAGAAAAAAGAGAGAAGGGAAAATATACTTCAACCTTCTTCCCTAACCCCCACCCTACCCTCACAACCAAACCACGAAAACCAGCCTTTCCAACGCTAGTCGGCCATTGCCGTCCAACCATAAAAGGAAGAAAAGAATGAGCCTGAGTTTGCAAAGAAGCTCATGTCATTAGCTGATCTATATGTGAACGATGCATTGGTACTGCACACCCCTCTACCAAGGGAGTTACAAAATTCTAGAAGCCCTGAGTGGCTAGTTTCCTTTTACAAAAGGTTAGATTTTCTTAATTAGACGACTCCTAATTCATGCCAATGATTGAGCAATAATTTATCGGGCAACCATAATACCATTTTACAAATTGAAAAGGTTTAATTTTCTGATTTAGAAGCTGGTCTATCTTGTAGGGGCAGTTTCAACTCCTAAAAGGCCATTTGCCGCAGTTATCAATTGTTCAAAGGTGCCCTCTCAAATCGAAGTGATTGGATCACTTTTGGAGAAGTGTGATTTCTCACTTTTAGACGGGGAGTTGATAGAGCTTTCTCTAGTTGACAATACTTCTTCTCCACAAACTGTTCCTGGTGTGGCATGCCTTCCTCGAATATGAATAAGGGGGCCCTTTATACAAGTTTGCTGCTAGGAGTCCCTAGAGTCGAATCAATAATCAATAGAAGTTTACTGACCTGGCTCTTCAATCGAAACCACATGTCTTTCTTGGATATGCTCAATCCGGGTATAGATGATATGACGTGAAATCCAAAAGACTCCATTTCAAAGGCTGAGTAAGGGACAGGGGAGAGAGGGGAGTTTTGGGGACAAAGCCCCCGGATTTGAAAGTTCAGCCCCTATTTTTTATTAGTTTTATCCAGTAAAGTTATTTATCTAAGGCTCAAAGGCAAAAAAAAGGCTCTACCTACAAGTCAAAGTACTAGGAATAGCACTATACGGATTGCTGACACTTCTTACTTGGCTATCTTTCTTCAAGTGAGAGAGAGGATAGAAAAACCATAGCCCAAAGGTGCTTTTTGAAAATCGGTCACCGTTGGCTAAAAACCATTCCTCAGCCGGATCGACCAACAAATGAGAGGCTAGAGAGATGGGTTCATTCGACTAATTAGTGATAGCCAAATCCAGATGAGACAGGACGGACGGTCAGAGGCCGAATCGGGCCAGCACTTGGGATGGGAATGGCCGATGGTGGAAAGTTGATTTTTTTTTTTTTTTTTTTTTTTTTTTTTTTTTGGCTATAAGGGTGGTGGTAGGGATGGGGGAGGAGGAGGAAGGTTTCAGTTCATTTTTCCTTCTTTTCTTTTTTATTTTTATTTTTATTTAATAATATTAAAATTACCATTCTACCCTTTTAAAAATTGTTAAAATGTGGTCAAAATTAATTTTTTGGGTCAACTAACAGAGAAGTGTATAAATTCCTTCCATTTGTCTTCCAACCACACACAATTAAATAGTTTGAGAACCACGGGTGCAACAAATGAAAGGCTAAGGTAAAAGCTGCAAAGGTTTCAAAGATTTAGGATCGTGGTTGCAATTATCCCTTTATTATATGGTATTGTTGACGAAGCAGCAAAATCTGATCCTTCTGATCCTTAGCCTGACTAATATAAGGGCTTTATGTTGCAAACAATTTCACACTTGCATTGCCACATCCAGGGGCGCGATTAAAAAATTACAAATGATGCCTTGCAACTTACACCTAAATAATTGTGTCAAGCGCAACAAAGCATTAAATGAGGGCCAAATATGCCATGAGTTCTACCAAAACACTGAAGGAGATTAATGTGAAAAATTACAACTTAAACCTCCTTGAAATGCAAAAGAATCATACGACAATCTACTACTGGTATGACTCACACATGTCTGGCTTAAGCTTAAAAAACATGCTCTTAAGTTTACTTTTCACACAAAAATAGGTACTTATGAGTAAAACTTTTGAATTGTAACAGTTGTAAAGAAATTGTTTTTTTATGTGCTCCACTTAAAACAGGACTTCGATAACACAACAATTCAAAAATTCATGGCAACTTGACACATTCACAAACTTTGAAATAGAACTTAATATAAGTTTCTTATTGAAACATACATTTAACTTGAGCATAAAATGTAAAAAACCAGTAAGTGAGAAAGTGAAATAACATA
Source organism: Olea europaea var. sylvestris (assembly GCF_002742605.1). Lineage (NCBI taxonomy): Eukaryota > Viridiplantae > Streptophyta > Magnoliopsida > Lamiales > Oleaceae > Olea > Olea europaea. Next base: position 6,464,944 of record NC_036257.1, on the reverse strand, counting down.
AAAGATGAAAATATCTTAAATGTCAGGGAGAGATTGTTATAAAACAAATAACACCATGTAAATGGCAAACATTCAAAGGCAAGTTTACAGTTTTCGGGGTTCAAAATTTATAAAAGCTTTCACTAGCTTCTCACGGTTAAATGGTTAATTAATGAAGTGTAACCTCGGTTCTTTATCTTCCTTCATTCTACTTTTCTTTTTATCCTTTTTTCTATCAAATTTAAAACTATACAACTCTACCACCATATATGATATATTGGTCTATAACTCTATATTATAACAATAAGTGGTGTATCCAGTGAAACAGATATGATACACACTATCACTTCTGTGTTTCAAAGAACATGCTTCAAAGATAAAACCCTTGACAAAGATCATTTTTGCTTGCTCCGTGCAAAATTGACCTTTATAGGGTTTTTAATCGGAAAAGCACCTATCACCCTTGAAAAACAAGAAAGCATACGGAAATCATCCACCAAAAATTCATACTGTACAGACACAAAACCAATAACCCAAACTTCCCTACTTCAAAATCAAAGCTTCAAAAACTACCACTATATATCCAACCATTATAATTTTCCTATTTCCAAGTTTGCAAGCAAAGAAGCAATTGAAATCCAATTGAGACTTCATGGTCAAGAAATCTTCGTACCGCAAAAAATTTCAGCATTAACTCAATGTTCCAGTGTGAACTTCAATTTTGAAACACAGAGATTCCAGTTTCTACTCACTAATTCTCCAAATATTATTATTCTCTTTCAAGTGCAAAAATAAAACAATGCTTCGATAAAATGGGTAAACAATGGAGTACATTACATACCTGTTCAATATCTTCAGCGCTATAGATTCCATATTGAAAGGCCTGGCTCAAGTTATTAGCCAAAGCTGCAACATCATAATCTCTATCTTGGTAATCATCATCATCACTATCCCTTGTCCGATCCTGTAGGGAAGTCGGCCTCCTGCGGCAGATGACAAAAAAAATAATTCAACAACATAAAGTAGAAACTAAGTATCTGTTATTGCTGATTTGAAGCTGTAACTCCCCGGATTTTAATTATATTTTTACATGTGCTAAATTTAATGGCAGTCATTTAGGGAATGAAATAGTCCATGCCCAGTCTTGTCGTCACACTAAAGTCCAAAAGTTGAAGTGATAGATGCGACCTACTTATTTGCATAAATGATTTATTTTACTTGCGTGTACTTTTTAGAATTTATGGTAAATAATTTAGGTTGAATATTTAAGTATTTTAGAAGTTGATAAAAATATATCGATATTATATTCATTTTGTAGCTTATGCTAAATAATATAATTTGGACTCAAGAAAAAGTAATTTTGAACTAGTTATGCTCGAGGCATACTAACAGAAAAATAAAGTATTATCCTCAAATATTTTATTATTAATAATAACAATGATAATAATTTGAGAAAAAGGGAGCTTTCAATGGTATGATTATAGGGAATTGGAAAAGGTAATTAAATTAATTTAAACCTAAACATAACATTCACTTTAAATTGATTTAAAATTTATTAAAATCATTAACCAATAATGATTAATTCCATTAACCTCATTAACATGAAAAATGCCATTTAAGTTATGTGAGTTACATGCATAGTAGTGGCAAAATATATATATATATATATATATATATATATATATACTATTAACCTAATTTTATTTGTGAGTCAATAATTCTTGTAATATAAAATTATTTTAATTCTTGTAATGTAATTGGGCCCAAAACTTGGACAATATATATATATATATATATTATTTTATTTTTTATTTTTTTCACAAGCTATATTTTCATATATGTTGGTAGCAACTGAGGTAGGAATACTTTATGCAAGTGGTAAATTCTTATTTTCTTGATATTTTTATAGAATTTGGCATGAAATACTCTAAGGCCTTCGGGTCGATTTATATATTAAATTCTACGGGATGGACTGTAAGGTCAAATATGTTAAATCCTACGGGAGGACCGTTAGGTAGAATATGTAAATCCTATGGGATGTAGGAATCCTTAAGAAATTCTCTAATTTATAGGATATCGCGACCAGTTGCTCTAAACCTAAGAAATATCGGCATGTTATGTCATTTTACATTTATATCACGCTAATAAGAATATGCATATATTTTTAAAATACTCTCTTACAACAACTTGTCATATTAGAACGGGTCGTGAAGGCGGGTGGAAGATTGATCGACTCATGCTTACAGGGCCGCCAAGCAAAATCTTAGAAATGATTATCGTAAATTTTATTTTAAGAATAAATTTATGTTAAATTTTGTGCACATTATTTTATTCCTTGATTCCCATGTTGAGTTCAATTTAACAAATTTAAATCTTTGTATTTAAGATTGAATTAGATGTGCAATTTTTCATTTAAATTGTTGAATTGAAAAAGATAAAAAATTATCGATCTAATCCCAATATTTACTTAATAATGTTAAATTCCGTATAAATTAGATAAGAAAGATTTTGTTAATACTTCAAATCCTCATTTTAAATAACATATATGTGTGTGTGTGTGTGCGCGTGTAGTAGATTTGAGGCATTACAGAAGCACTCAAAAAGTTTCAGAAAACAAGATCATTGACAACCTTATGGAGATCCTTGGGATATTATTAAAAAGATTGTTTATGGGAAAGTTGCCATAGATTGAAATACAAGTTATTTTGCAATTGTTTAGTTGATTTTACTTATTTCCTTTCCATGATTACTATTAGGTAGTTTTCCATGTTTTGTTAGGGATTTTTAGTATGAGAGGGGTTTTCATTGTAAGACACAATATGATCATTGATAAAGTAGGGCTGGACAAAACTCTTGAACCGAACTGCAACGGACCCAAACCGAACTAAACAGAGCAGTTCTTCTTAAATTAAATACTTGAATAGCTATCTGAATGAAGAACTGATGGGTTTGGTTTGGTTCTCAATTCTAGACTAAGAACTGAATAAAAATCGAATCTTCCTAATTTTTTTTTTAATTTCTTCTATATTAAATAAGTCAAATTATTTTTTTCTAAATAAAAATTTGTTAAACTAAGTAACTTAGCCTAAACCCAAAATATAATTTTCCTATTTCTAATTATCCAGCCCAAGCATAAGCTCAACTTAATCGAATTGACCTAAATTTTATCCAAATCTCTCATTCCACCGTAGTGCCGTTTCTTCCATTCAGGAGAAATCAAATTGGAAGTGCAGCTGCACCTCTCTTCATTATTGTGAGCTCGTTACCTTCCCTTGATTTTAATAGTCAAATTTATAACAAAACTCAATAAAGAGAGATGCAAAAGTATCGCAGGATTGGACTAAATTATTTTGTAAGAGCTAAAATTGAACACGTCATTAGTTGAATCAATGTAGCGTTGTAAATATTAAAAAATTGATTATTGTACCAAACTCGAGAATCGAATGGAACTGAACAAACAGAACGAAATGGAACCGAATAATCAAATTTGGACCCAACGATTCCATTTAATTAACACCCGAAAATTCGAGTTCGGTCGGTTTTAAAGAGAAATTGAAACAAACAGAAACATGTCTAGCCCTAGAATAAAGATAATATTTCTCTTTAATTCCCTCTCCTATCTCTCTAACTCTCCTCCTACAAGTCTAGTTCTTATTCAATTGCGTCATAACTATTACAGTAAATGCATACAAATCGAATAAATAAAAGCACCACCACATCTATTATTTCACCCCCTTATAATTTAATAATTGGGTCAATCTTCAAGCATAATACGATTAGATTTTTCTACCAAAATGTAGTGTGGCCAATAATTTGCAAAGAGAATCATATAACAGGAGCAGAGAAAAACATAAGGCGAGAACACACTGACATAACTCAAAGCTCGGGGCCATCAATCTTTATCACTCTCTACCAGTCTACAAATGAAGAAACACCCTTAATAAATTAGCCATCTAAATCCAGATGTCACAAATGAACTAAAAGAATCTGACATCTAACCAAACCAAATTCTAGTTCATTTATGACATCTGGATTTAGATGGCTAATTTGTTAAGGGTGTTTGACATTCATTTTAATAAAGTAATTTAATGTCAGAGGTTGATTCCATCATAGGATGAGAAGTCTAAAAATTCTGTTAGTCCTGAATACTATCCTTCACTTCAATCTTTCCCCATCCATGACTTCAACTTGCTCTATCCAGATGAGATGGCACAATGCAGACATGAAAGCCAAACTAGATTGAAAGTTTGTGTCAGCCTTAAGCAAGTGGCAATGCCCACAGTTTTTAATTGGAAATGAAGTCTATTAAAGTAAACAAGACAAGAAGTTACAAGCTGACACATCCGCAATAATGTGTGAGCTAAGGATTCAGAAGAGTCAATTGTGCCACATCAATCAGGCTAGCCAAAAGGGGAAATCCATTGCTCACACCAATGCAACAAGTCAAAACATCAAGTATAACACTCACCCACATGCCCATTGGAAGACATTCTCCACCAAATTGCGCTTAAGGAGAATATTTGTCTGCCATTCAACCCACTCGCCATTTTCCTGCCAATAAAAAATTTGAACTTCCTTAATAGCACAAATTATTCAAGTAAAATGACTCTCTCTGCACCTCCTTACTGCCATTAAGATCAGCTTGTCTATGAATGCATCCACTCAAATATCAATTATAAAAAAGCAACCACTAAGCCATACAATTCAGACAAAAAACAAAAAATCAAATAAAGTAACTGGAAGTCTTTAGCGTCAAAATAGAAAATAGCTAAACCAAACCAATAATCAATACATGTTGAGCTTTGTAATATACATATAATAGAACACCTTTTTCCATATGGTGATGGTTAGATGTGGAGATTGCATACTAGTTATGATGAAACACAATATGATTGATGATAGTTATCACCAAAAGAAAAACACAAGCAATGAAAAGAACCTGCACAATTGTCTGTACATCTTTGTTGTCATTCCCCAATTGAATAAGTTTGTTAGCAATACGAGTTAAATGTCCAATATTCCCTATCCTGGGAGGCAATTTGCCCTCGGCAGTGACAGTCGGCTGCAAGAATATTCACCGAAATTAATTTCATTATAATTCAAACACATCGAACAAAATATGTAATTTGCCACTATAAAACAAATTGAATTAAGTATAGTAAAAATAATATAAAATATATGCATGGGAGAAATCTAGATTAACCAAGGATACATAATAAAAATTACCCTGTTTATATCAACAGACAATGTGAAGTTCTTTTCTGCTTCAAGAATCTTGCCAGTAAGATTACAATCATGAAGTAGATGTTCAACAAACTCAGCATTCTTGCTCTCCAAGCAAGAAAGTACCATTTGTTCTACATGATGATGTAAGAAATTGTTGTACGGATACCTACAATAAGAAGATATACAATTTAGAGTACTCAAAATTTTGTTTTCCACAAGTGAACATAACCTGAAACTGGGGTAGAAAACTTACCCAAAAAGGAATTCTAAAATACGTTTTACAGCACCCAATCGAATCATTTCCTTTTCTGCAACTTCACTACTAGCAGTCACTAAGACTGAAATGAACTCTATAATCTGCAAAGATACATTTTTCACAATAAGATTTGACCAATCCATGCCATTGATCAAAGTAAGATTTTAAATATGAACGGAGGGAGAGAATGAGAGAGTGAATGAATGTGCAAAGAAGCACAATCATGTATTTTTAACCGTTAACAGATATGCAAATCAATTTCTTATACCTTCAAACGATGCATTCCAAGAGGAGGCTGCAACTTGCCATAAGTAGTCAGCAAGACATGGTCAGATGAAAGATCCAAAAGCTTGAGGAGATCACCTGCGGAATAAAATCAATTCAATGTCTTCATGCCAACTAGCACATTCCACAAGCTTTTATTGCTGATGGTATCACAATAACAAAATAATCTAGGAAAGGAGTGTCTTTGCTGAAGCTTCAATACTTGGCAATTTGAAGCATTTCTCTTTCTTTAATATACTAATTTGTCTCATCTTTTGTTTTTCCTATTTTCCTTCCTAACTAGAAAAACAGCAGGCATATTGTTGTCATTAGATATATAGATTTGAATGTGAAGGAAGGTAACAAAAATTCTTACTAACATTATTTCAAGATGTTTAAGCCATAACACTAACTGATTTCCAATAACACCATTAAGAGCACTGAAATGAAGTAACAGTGCATTACAAAAGCAGTTACCACTTCAATCATAAACAGAACTCAAAAAGAAAAATTAAAAAATTAAATAAAAAAATGGAGAGAAGAAAGGAAGATAGCACCATTACAAAGAGAGAGAGAGAGAGAGAGAGAGAGAGAGGAATGAGGAAGCTATTTGAAAAAGATTAACAAGAATAAGTATAAAAACAATTTTTTCCCCAAAAAAACATGCAAAGCCCGTATTTTCTTTTCCGATTGTGCATTCCATGTATCTATCTACTTCCCACACATCCCCTGGAAAGCCCTCCTGATCCCATCGATATCTCACAGATTGTAGAATGAAATATGAGCTTCAGATTCACATTTGATTTACTGACAAGTACTTGGGAACACACAAACAAAATGAGCAAGTCCATTATCTAAGATGAGCTGATGAGTGAACATGTTCTACAAAGTTTTAGGAGGCACCAACTATTAATCTATTATCTATGCTGATGGGATATATCAGGAGCTATCTGTCATGGAATCATATCAACCCAAGCAACCATACCTAGTCTCTCCAGCATGGCTCCTACCGTCTCAGGTTTGGCAGTGATTCCTGATCCATAAGCCAGTTGGCGGTTGTACATATAATAAGTCACTGAAGTTAGCCTCTTGGGGTCTAACAAAGATATGCAAATGGACAACACATTAACCAATACAGATTTTGGTCGTGAGTCCTCCAAAGCATGACGAAACAATCTTCCTATAAAACTGTGAAAGCAGTCAGATTTCAATCCAGATAAGAAAATGGGTAAATTAGGAAATGAAAAGGAATTAGAGAAGTAACCAATGTTACCTTGGGCTGGAGATTTTTGAAGCTAGCCCCGGGGGAGCATACCGAGTTATTGAACACAGAGTTTCTGCAGCATTAGCATGCACTTTTGGGCAGTCCTGCGAATGACACAAGTATATATGATAAAACAACACCAAAAGAAATAAAACAATACAAAACTTGAATTTAATCTTCATAGATTAAAAACTTGAAAAATAATTCTGTGGTTAATAAAGATTTAAGCCTTAAGAACTATAACTTAATCTTCAAATAGCATTTTTTAGGGTTGATACTTGAGTTCATTCCTTAAAGAATTGTGCAACTTTAATACCCATTAAGGTATGACATGCATAGTCGTATGCACATATATTTCTCGTCCTTCCTAGACATGACGATTATTATGAGTATAAATCAAAAACAGGCAGGATCCATCCCTTCCACTCACAAAAGCCAAATAACCGAATACCAATGGCTGAAGCTGGAAGACAGTATATTATTTATTGTTATATAAGATTGTCAACATACCGATGAGCTGAACTTATCAAGAATCATTTCCAGCACGTTCACATCTTCCAACCACTGCATTGAGTCCACAGAGTTTCCAGGTATATGTTCATCAGTACCAATCAAACGAATTAAAACCTGTTCAACAAGAAATGAATTAGGACTTTCAGCAGATGCTACCACATTAAGGGAAAATTGAAGAAATCTGAATAGCGAACCTCCATAATAGATGTAATTCTGAGGAGATCGACAAGCTTCCTGATAATATCTTGATGAGCCTGAGTGAACATCAAAAGAAAATGTCAGCTCCTACAGAATAAAGTGTATAGTAAAGTAGGAGGTACAATAAATGTTGAACACTGGTATAATTCAATGGAAAAAGGAAAATCTGTATATAGTGCATGAAGAAGAAAAGGATACCTAAGCTATAGCTAAAATTTGTTTCCTAGTGACACTCTCCATCCATAAGGAGGAAAAAAGACATGCAGCACTCCCTATTTCTTTTTTTGTGCACGGGTTTTATAAGGTATATACTTCCAACAAGCTTTTCAGTAATTACAAGTCAAAAAGACCCCCAAAAGAGGAGCAGCCTTAATTAAACGAGGTACCGACGGGCAGACCTCTAAGGATCCAGTAAAAGGTCACTCCAGGTATTTCTATATCCCTCGCCTCTAATGCCAACGTTTAGCTTTATTTTATTTTTCCCCTTTCTTTAGAGGGGGTTTTGAAATAGTCTTCAAGCAGCAATAGACGTGCCTCGGTTAGAACCTCACTAACTGCGTCATTGCCCCAAGCGCTAAGATACATAATTCTGCCCTTTCGTCAATGTTAAGAATAAACTAGTGACATGTTAAAATGCCCAAATTAGTTGAATTATTGAAAGTTCCAACAGAAATAATACCATCAAACAGTTAAAACACGGAGACTAGAGCCGGACCTGAGGCCAAGCCACCTAGGCAAACGCCTGAGCCTCAAAAATATAGCTTTGGCCTAGGGCCTCAAAATGCATACCAGCGCCAATAGAAAAGGGTTAACTGTTAAGCGTTAGGGAAGGAAAGGATACGCTGCAGGAAGGAAAGGAAATTGAAGTTGAAGGGACGGCCCCTCCAATTCAGAATATTTTTGTTGTCCATCTTCAGCCAGCATTATTTCTAGATTATGCATCCATGGACCATGGCTAGAAGAAACTAGAAGAATCAGGTTTGAGCAGCAACCACCGCCATTCTGAAGTTCTCTCTTGCACAGCCTTGGCCGAATAATCTAGAGAAGTAAGAAGGCCGATATTTTTGGTAGAATTGTCTAGATAGTAGATGAGTGTTATATGAATTGTATGTGTGTGGAGAGCAGTGTGGGAGTGTGAAGAGAGCATGTAGAGAAAGATAGAGAGATAAGTAGTACGTGTGTGTGTGTGTGTGTGTATAGAGAGAGAGAGAGCATAAATATATGTATACACGTGTTAGAGAGATAATGAGTTGGAAGTGCCACGAGTGATAAACCTAATTGTGAGGTGCTATGAGTTTACAAAATAATTAATGAGGTATCTGATGTGTCTAAATTTGTGTAAAACTCATTTCCCAAGGCATGTCTACTCTTTCTCTCTTTCATGAATCACATGTTTTAAGTCTCTATAGATTGAGTTTCAAGATCTTAATTATGGACATTTTGTTTTTGCATTTGGGAATCATCTAATAGACTAAAACATGGTTGCTAAGTGCTAACTATTGTTATTTATTTATATATTTAAGTTTGTAAGGCTTGTTAAAAAAAGTATTTTTAAGGGTCTCGTAATGGTTGGTCGCCTAAGGCCTCAAAAATTCCAAGGCCGACTCTGACGGAGACCTATAAGATAGTACCTGGGTCCACAGCTGTTATTGGTCCATAAGATATAACACTTGAACTCATAGTCAGACAAAAAATACATAAACTAACTAATACGAGGTATTGGACACTACCTGTATGTAATTCACTAGAGGAATTGTCTTCCGCAACAAGAGACACACAACCACCTGAGACATTGAAATACGATAATCAGACATGAACAAAGAACAAAAGTATAACATCTACATGGCAGAAAAGAATATGACAACTTTGGATTCTACGACAAAAACACTGTTATTCTGTGACAAAGTCAAAAGTATTACAAATATAAGTCATATGATAATCAGACACGAACAAAGAACAAAAGTGTAACATATACATGTCAGAAAAGGATATGACAATTTGGATTCTAGGACAAAAACACTGTTATTCTGTGACAAAGTCTAAGTATTATAAGTCTAAAGTTCATCCTTGACGATAAGCAAACAAAAACAAAATGATGAAAACAATTTTCATGTCTTCCACTGAATGCTGCTCCTCCCTGATTTCTTGTTTAACAAAACAAATCTCTTACTCTGACACTACCACCACTCCAAAGGAGAAGATATTTCTCTCCAAAACCAATAGACATGCAGAAACTCAAATCAATGTCTACACAACTGTAAACATATTAAATATGAAGTTACACAAATGCTATACCATTATCCCTAAGCAATTATACATATAGCATTAATGCACTACTGGATGTGCTAGGATCGAAAGCTGAGCGACTGAGTGTTCGTGATAGAGTTTTGTTTTAGACAGAAACTGAAGCTGCTGTACAGTTAAACAAACCTCAGACAGGCACAGTGGTAACAAGCTATAAGTTTCAAAGGTCCAAGCTGTTTAATCCATCACGCACCGATGAACATTTGACAGCTAAGTATTTTGATGGAGGAACAAATATCGGTTACAGGATTAGTAGTTGTGAACTAACAACTGAGATTCAGTGTGTTTGGAAGGGCTTTTTAAAAGCCCAAAAGTACTTCTTTGAGCCTGAGGGAAAAAGTACTTTAATTAAAATAATGGATGGTTGGCTAATGTCAATAAGTGCTTAAACAAAAAACCACCTTTTTAGCTATTTTAGAGAAGCCCCCACTCTCCCCCCAACACACACAAAAATAAATAAATCAGCTTTTACGGGAAGCTGGAATCTGCATTTAATGAAACTTCTAAAAAGATAAAATTTATGCTATAAATTTAGTAATATATATCGAAGTTGTCCTACACAATAATGTATTACGTTAATTTGTATTTAAAGATTCTTTTTGAAGGGTTACATGTTATTATCTTAATTTTATCTATTATAACTTTTCTTATGTTACATGATAAAATATTTAAGAAATGAAATCCAAGAAGACACAAAATTATGGCAGTTCCTATGTATTATATTTCACATGTTAAAATGTCATATTTAATGCATCTTTAAAAAGAAATTTAAATAATACAATTCATACTTAAATAATTGTAACAAGATAATTTAATTATAATATTTAATTTTATAGATTTTATATTTAATTTATAAAAAAATAAGATATAAAATTAATGTATAATGTTTAGTTAAATAATTATGTAACACGTAGAATTAACAAATCAAAAGCACTTTCCTAGCTATGTTGCCAAATAGTCGACTTAAGTATCAAACAATCAACAGCTTTTTAGTCACAGCTCTTTTCGAAAAGCTCTAATCATAACAACCTTGCCAAATCGACCCTCAAACAAAGACAAGAAAGGAAAAAATGGGAAGACATTGGCAAAGGACAATTATGACATTCAACTGGCGAAAAAATGTAAACTTATTTTAGCAAAAAACTGATAGTTCAACCTTAATGTAGAGGTAATTCAGATCCACAAATAAAGGTCTTTCCTTTTAGCCTCATTTTCTTTAAATTCTTTTGCACCTTGACAAAATGTTATATGAAACTACTCGTAATTCCTAAATATTAAACTCAAGCACCAATAATCTTACCTTGCCGAAGTAGCCAGCTAACTGTGTGCTATGGGGGCGTTCAGGATCCAAAAATGAGAAAAGCAGGTCCATCAACTGTCACTCAAAAGTAACAAGACATCTGGTAAGAGTCAAGATTAAAAACGATGGAGTAAATTGAGAAAAATTTCCATAACTCACATCCTCGTCCTCTATCAAAGCTTTGAGTATTATATCAACCTCACAAGTGAAAATCTCACAAGCAATGAAAGGAAACCTACACACAGAAACAAGTAAAGTTACTAATAAGAAGCTTCTCTTCTGAAATACAACTATCACAGCTCCTCGAAGTAGTGCCCACAAGCTAGCATGTAGACATGTACTTATTCTATTCCACACTTACTTCAACGAGCGTAGTCTCTCAGCATCCTCTGGAGCTTCTTCCACTATGTATCTAATTAGTTGCTCAATTTGAGCTCTTTCCTGCAAACTGCAAGATGGTTTTGCATAAAATTAGTTTATGATGGTCAATAGCTACTGAATATTCTGTCAAAAGGAAAATGAAAGGAGATTATGTTTTCTTGCATAAGACATGCTCCAGGTCAAAAACACAAAAAGTAATTACTTCAACAGTGTACGAAAATTTGTTCTCATGACCGAATTCTGACACAGAAATTTATTAAAGGCATGACACAGTAGAACTACACTATTTTAAGTGGAATATAAAAGAATTAAAAGCAATTATCTTCAAAGTTTGAGCATGATGAGAGAATCAAGAGCTTACAAATTAATAAGACGGCCATTAACATATTTACATTCTTGAATTATCTCATCCTCATCCAGAAGTTCCTCCAGTGTAAAATTTTCTTTGTCTAAAATGGTCTCCACCTGAAATTAAAAAATATTCTTTCACCTAATAAATTACTCAGAAAACAACACATGATATTTATGGAACATATCAAACACATTCAAGACAGGACTTAAGTCACCATGAAATAACAAAAAGGAGGAGCACACAAATATGCATAAAAAATAACATTTTATCCGCACATTGCAGTGGATGCTAGAGGTACATATGATTATGACACTAAATCTCTTTCAGAACGCTCAAACTAATAAATGCTGAGTGAATTTAATTAGGTGATTTAGCCCTTGTTTGATCCCCATTATTTTCAAAGTACATTTTTATCATTCCTTATTTTCAACCACACATTCTTCAATAAAATAATATTACACACAAACCCAAAACTTGTGATACTCAGACTCTCCATTCTAGCCAGAGTGTCGACCCAATACAACACTATTACGGGTATGGGATATGGGGCGGACACGACAAAAATCAACCGAGCACAGCAACCTAGAAGGCTGGTTGCGACGGCCACCGGAAAAGAAAATGAGTCGCGCACTTGCCTATGCTAGAGTACAGAATTGGGAAGGACCCTTGCGATAATGGATGTGGGACTTAAATACAAATTCTGCTTCCTTATGCTATGCTCAAATTATACGACCCATTTGACTTCTCTATGTTGGATGGGAAGAAGTTGGCGGGGAAGTGGCACAATGAGATGAGGGAAGAGAGAAATAAGGTTTTAACAGAGGATTAATGTCAGGTTAATGAAATGGGCTCAAGATGTAGAGGCCCACTAAGACAGAAATAGCTTTTCATAGAGGATTAGGGTCAAGTTCCCCTAGGTACTATTTCGTAAATGAAATGTGCTCAAGATAGAAGGCCAGTATTATTTAAAAAAAAGCCCCAAATCTTGGTCATTGTTCAGTAAATAATTAATCTAAAAATAATTAAAAGTATCTTTCAAGGTATTCATAAATTTAAAAAAAAAAAAAATTGAAATTTGAAAGACGTACCCGTAGCCGAAATTTGGACTGTTTTTAACCATGTTCCCGTACCCTAAATTTTTAAAAATAGAAGAATTGACACTTAGATACGTATCCATACCCGAGACCAAGCATCATAGTCCAAAATTTTCATTATTTTTTAGCCACACATTCTCCATCAAAATATAATTCCAAAATTCATTTTAGGAAAAAAGATGGGGCTCAAGTAGGCTCTTATTAGTGAGCCAAGGAAAAGTATTATCTATACAAATGAATAGATTGACCTTCAAAAAACAACGATTAATTACTATTGCTATTGAATAAGTGTTGCATTTCTTGAAAAGAATAAAATATTTTGTTATATTTATTTTAAAACGTATGAAATTTTTGTACAAAGCTCAGATGGAGCATTTTAAGGTAGTTGTGAACACAATAAAAGTTATATTCAGCCTGGCATATTTATGGAGCAATACATACGCAACTATAGATACACTTTGTTCAACCAATCTACAAGAGCTTCCCACAAAAACATCGATGAATATGTATATAAGTATTAAAATTTTTCAGAAACCAACAATTAGATCAAAAGTTGTCAGAACTCGATCGGGGTCAACAAGACAAATAGAAAATCACAAACATGTTCGCTTGGGATTGAAAGGAATGGGCAAGATTCATGTTTCGTTTAATAAACCATAAAGATAAGAAGAATTTGACTCCATGCAGCAGGAGAGGTTAAAAAGAAAGGAAAATAATGTATATTTTGACAATCTACATAACATTACTACTCAATCTTGCTACAAAAGAACTCTTGTTTGAGTAATTCCCAGTTGGACGAAAAAATAAAATAGACAAGCATACGAATCCTTCAAATCTTTCCCAATACTTCATCCAATCAAATGATTTTCAATGCAATTTCAAATAAGACAATATTTGTGCTGATATAATTTTAATACCATTACTTTTCCGCTTGCACAGATTTTCGAAATAGTAAAATCCTTTAAAATATAACATGGAAGGGTTTTTATTAAAAAACATGTGGAGTAGCTGCACCAGTCATCCTTCCTAGACGGTAACTGTGTCTACTTATTCGAAATACTGTTACATTGCTTCCAATACACTTAACCAATATAACAATTCCGCCAAAGCATAACGGTCAACGAGAAATTTAATTATACAATTGTCCCCACAGATACAGTCCAGTTCTAATAAATACCTCACTCTTCTACCACCTCCCAAAATTACATCACGTACCCCAGAAGAATGCCCAAATATTTGGATCCATACTACCAGTCACAAAAATCACAAAATTTATATTCAAGAAAAATAAAACCACTTACTGGTGATGCAGTGGGGAGGCCCATGTGCCAAAACATGGTGAATCCTGAGGATTATGATTCACTTTTAGACTCAGCCACACAGATCTGTCAACTCAAAAACCCTAGGCTTATACACCCGGCCTTTCGCCACAAAATTGGGTTTTCTACACTATTTTCCTCTTGAGAAAAACCCTATAATTTCAAATTGGATTTGATTTGATTCTTAATTTCATTTGGATAAAGACAAAGAAAGGGAGAATACGAGCGTAAAGGGTGCTAACTTGATTTAGTGGGGGTAATAAATAAATAAATAAAATTGAGTTTCAATAGAAAATGATTTTCTATATTCATAGGAGGTAATTGTTCAATTGGTCACCTATAAGTATATATTCGAAATAAAGTTTAAAATGTCGAATTTTAACAGCTAAATTTTAAAAAACGTTGTACATTACTCAATGATTTAACTTCCATCTTAACTTAACTTTCATCTTAAACTTCTAACAAAATTGATGGCGTGATTAATGGAATGCATATGTGGTGCCTGGTTATATCGTTAAATTTTGAGATATTTGAATTTTATCTACTGAGATTTTAAAAATGTCTTCTATTGCTCATTAAACTTTGAGATAATTGAATTTTGACCACTGAAATTTGATAAAGTTGAACTTTGACCACTAAACTTTTAAAACGTTTTTATATTACTCACTATAAATTTGGATTTAATTAGCGGGTGTTCTCAATTGAGATCATAATGAATTTTATAAGTCATTTCAAATTTAGATTGTCTTCAATTTAGATTTTATTGGATTTTAATGAAATTCATTAAAATTTAAGTATCCCCTATTGAGATTTTAATGAAATTCATTAAAATCTAGATAAACTCAATAATTAGTAGATTTATAAAGATTTCATTAATAGAATGATTTAAAAGATTTAGATGTATTTCAAGCTTAAAAATACATATAAACAAATTTTTTGAAATTTTACCATATTTGATGAAATTCTTATGAAATTTTTAAAAATCTATTCAAATCCACAAAATTTATTAGAATTTATAATCCTTTAAAATTCATTAAAATATTAGTTAGGAACACCCAAGTAAGTCTCTTTTTATCGCTCTTTAAAATAAAACTCTTCAATTTTTGTACTCATTTTTAATCACATATTTATACAATATAATATTTTACCCGTAAACTCAAAATTATTTCCAATTTTTTAACCACGCGTTCTTTAAAAAATCACTGTTTAAAACTCTTCTTTTAAAAAATAGCTATTAAACAGGGGCTAAAATTCATTATTAAAATTAAAAATTTAATTTAATTTTAACAATAAATATATTGTGTGTTTTATTGCAATTAGTAATCACTTCCTTTGAACAGCTTGGCGAGCATTATCTATACCATTATGAATGATTATCCAATTACACGATAGTTAAATTTAATTTTAATTTATGTTTGTAGAATTTTAAACTATCATCATCATAATATTTAAATTTTACAACGAAGCACAAAATGAATTTGTTGTTAAATAAAATTAAATTCAAATCTTAACAACGAATTTTAATTAAATCCAAATTTATTGTGAACAATAGAAAATGTTCTGCAAAGTTGTGCAAAGAAAGCGACTACTAATTGCAATTAAATGAACAATTATTTATTGTTAAAATTAAATTAAATTCAAATTTTAGCAACAAAATGTAGCCCATGTTTCATGGCCATTATTTAAAAAAAAAAGTTTTAAATAGTATTTTTTGGAGAATGGATGGTTAAAAAGTTGAAAAATAATTACGTGTAAAATATTTTATTGTATAAATGTGTTATTAAAAATGAGTATGAAAATAAAAAGAAATTTGTTTTAAAGAGAGATAAATAGAGGGCGTAATTGAATCTGAATTTATATTGAGCAATAAAAGGCCTTTTTTCAAAGTTTAGTGACTAAAGTTCGACGATATCAAAGTTCAATGGCCAAAATTTGATCACTTCAAAGTTTAGTTAGCAATAGAAAATATTTTTTAAAATTTAACCATCTCAAAGTTTAACAGTGTGACGGGGCACCACATGTGCATTCCATCAATCGCGTCATCAATTTCCGTTAGAGGTTTGAGACAAAAGTTATGTCAGTGAGTAACGTACAACGTTTTCAAATGTTCAATAACAAAAACTCAACATTTTAAATTTAATGAGCAATTTAAAATATTGATATAAGTTTGGTGGACATTGGAACAATTAACTACATTTATAGATATAGCGATAATATTTTTTGATGTACATCCGTGAGTGGTACACTAATATTAAAGTCCTGTCAATTAGGCTATGATTGATAGCACTTCAATTCCATGGAAGATGGAAAATATTCAACCATTTTCCAACTAATGGCTTGTTTGATAGCTAATATTTTCTTGGCAATTCATTTTCTAGGTTTAGGGCACGTGATTTGTTTTCCTTGTTTAGGTGGAATTGAAATTCTTATGATTTTGGTGTCATTTTATTTTCCAGGCAATTTTTTATTTTTATAATGGGAACAAATTTTTTTAGGAATAATTGTAAAAGATGATATCATTTAAATTGACAATTTCTATATAAAACAAAGCCAAATGATTACCAAAATATAAATGATTTTGGATCCCTTTTTTTGGGCAATAGAAACAAATTTTAGGAAGAATTGTAGAAATGGATATCCCTTAAATTGACAATTTTTATGAAAAACAAAGTTAAACGAATACCAAAAGACACTTTAATTTCAACATTTTTCAAGTGAAAAATTATACCAATCAAACACTATTAATTGACAATTCTCAAGAAAATAATTTTTAGGCAATTCAGTTCCCTAAAATTCGTTTTCTTTTCACCCAAATTTCATCTTTGCAATCAAACGGACCCTCAGAGTATTTTCTATTAAATTAAGAAAAAGAATGTTAATGTTAGACAAATAATTCTTCTTGTATATAATGGATTTATATAAAAGTTTACATACGGATAAGATGTCCAACAAAGAGTAGGAATTTATTTATTTTTTTATTTGATTGAAAAAATTCTGATACAATCATATTTTACCACATCATCTATATTTAAACCATTATGTACAGTAGTACATGTAGCACAATCAATTTTAGACTATCTCTCCAAGAGAATCTATATTTTTAAAGATTATATTTCACAATTTAAAAAGTATTTATAAATTTAAAGAGTAAAATTTCTTCAATAACGTATTTATCTTCAACACTGAAATTTACTCCTTCAACATATATTTATTATTTTTTCTTTTATTTTATTTTCATCAACTTCCCTTCAAATCATTATAATATTCCCTTTCGTTTTTTTATATAACTATTTTATTGGGGTCTATACATGAAACATTGAATATTTGAATATTTTGAATGTATTTAATTATGAAGAGTAAGTTTGGCTCTTCAAATTTGGAGAACTAAATCAAGTTTATGTTTTAAAATGTTATTTTTGAGAGTTTAGAACTTGGAGAACGAAATCAAGTCTCTGTTATAAAATGTTAATTTGAATAGTTTGTTGGATCATATTTTTATGGATTGACTCTTTAAAATAAATAACATTTCACTTTTAAAAAGTATATTGGAGATACTCTTAAGTGTTGATAGCATACACTACATAAAAGTTATGGTTTTAGTTATAATTTCTGTTGTTACCCAAATAAGGAGTTAAATACTTAAAAAATCATTCAACTTATAACATGGTCACGGATTGCTCTCTAAACGTTAAATCGTTTCACGGTGCTTATTGAACTTTTCCGTTAGTACTCCACCCATCATCTTCAAAATTTTGTTACCTTACTAGCTGACGTGGTAGCTCACCCATTAAAAAAAATACGCCAAATCTTTATGGTTGTCATAGTCAACATAAATGTTGTGCCAAATGTAAGAGAAGCAAAAAAAAAAAAAAACAATCACAAAGCCATTTGAAACATCATAAACAAAACAAAACAAGAAGAAAAATTTGAAATCCCAAGTCGATTTCCCCCCAAATTCATTGATAACCATAATTCCAAATCTGCAAATCATCCCCATGCACGATCCACCTATTCAGTATTCAAAGATCACGTACATGGAGGGACAACATGAAGGTAAATTTCAACCTCTTTTTGTATTTCCTTGGCTTTATTCGCATGTGGTGTCTACTATAAACTTGATATTTTTTTGTTGGAATCATGCTTTTGTTGTATGGTTTATGGTTATAAAATCGCTTCTTTTCAATTTGAGATTGTATTTTGAAATTTTGGGGGTCAATTTCTCCTTAACAATATTACATTGTATGGCGGATTTTGCAAATTTTTCTTAGTTATGTTGTTTATTCAAGTTCTACTTTGCCTTTTTTCCTTAACCTTGAACATTCAATTTGTAGAGTATGAAATAGTTTTGGATTTCAATGAGTTTGGAAGTGATGATAGTACCACGGATAGGCAAAATTACGGCTCAAACGAGGACCTATATTTCATTTATTCTAGGAATGAGTTGGACAACAAAGGGTATGACATTCCCTATGAACTTAATGTGATAGATGTGATAGGTTTGAATGTGGGTAAAGTGAATGAGATGATTGAGCATAAAGTCGAAGATAGAGATAAGGTTGACGATTTAGAATATTAATCTTCTAAAGAGATTTAGTCTAACTATTACATCCAATGATGATGTTTTCCAAAGTTTTGCGCCGATGAAGATATGAGTAATCCACATTTGAGGTTGATCAGCTATTTAGGGATGTCGAGCAGTTTCAAAAGGCAGTTAAAACATGGAGCTTTGATGTGTATAATGTGAGGTTTAAGGTCAATGATGAGACAATAATCAAGTAAATATACAAACGTGGATGCACTTGAGGGATATGGGCATCCAAAATGGATGACACGGGCACTGTCCAAATGAAGGTGTACTCTCTCGGGCACACTTGCAATCAAAACCAATACAACAGACATTACAACTATGTAATCTTGACTCATCTTTACATCAAGTGGTTAAAAAAAGATTAGAAATGGAAAACTAAAAAAATACTGAATGAGAATTTGAAAACTGGGAATAGTAGAAACCTAGCGTGGAAAATGAGAAGATATGCCAAGGGATTATTACACATGATAATTAAAGAACAGTTAACACAATTTTGGCCCTAAAGCGTCGAGGTTTTACATACTAATCAAGGTTCAATTTGGTTCGCTGTTTTTGGGGTGTAGGCTCGAGCCCGAGCTAGCCCACGAGTCGACTCATGTCAAGCTCGTGTCACTGGCCATAAAATGGCCTCGTAATACAAGCTACCTGCATAGGAGCTTTTTATTAAACAAATTGACTCGAAAAGGCTCGAGCTGAAAGCTCAGGTTGAGCCTAGATTTTTTGGCCCAACAAAAACTTGGCTCGGTTCGAAAAAAGTTCGAGTCGGCCAGGCTAGAGGCTCGCTTCGAGCCCCTTTTGGGGTGTCGACCAGAGCCCGAGCCAACCCGTGACACAAATCGGCCCTTAGAAAAAAGCTTTATGCATGGCAACTTTTTATTAAATATCTAATTCAACTAGGCTCAGCTCAAGCATAGATGTTTTAGCTTAGTAAAAGCTTAACTCGACTCAGCTCGAGCTAAAAAAAATGAACCATTTTACTCGAGTCAAGCCTAAGCCTCAAGTTTCGGCTCGTGAGCTGGCTAGGTTCGACTCGCTAACATCCTTAAGTCAAGCACAAATTTTTTCATAAACACATGTATTCAAATTTCTTAAATGCTAGCTTCAAATGGAAAACAATGAAAGATTATCTCTGCCGTATTACCAAGTCCACCACTATTGTAGATTAAAACATCGAATACAACAAATTCGACAAGTTAATAAAGATGATTCCATTTAGTTGATAGAGATACCTGTACAAGAATGGAGCAAACCTCGTTTCAAAGTGCATTCAATATGTGACATTTTATTGAACAATGGATAAGAAGTTCTCAACAAGATACTTTGAGAAGGTTGGGAAAAAATGATTCTGAATATGTTTACATCAATTTAGTTGACCTTTATGAAAAGAATACCAAAGAGTCGAGATAAGATGAGGAGTTATTGTAGGAATTGGTTCAAATATTAAATGAAAAGGTGTGTAAAAATTGGAAAATGAAAAGGTGTGTAAAAATGGAAAATGAAAAGGTGTAACTACGTGTCAACTTCGACCAAATATTTGGACTTGATCCGATGGTCAAATTATAAAAGTAAATAGACCAACTTATTCTATTCGTCGAGTAGATAGTCGTGGTATATTTGGAATCTCGAAAACAATTCCGAATGAATGAGAAATTGTGGACCAAAGTTGAAAGAAATGAAGTGTTGCAACTTTTCGAAAGGTGCAGGTTTTGGTCAAGTGCTGCAACTTTTTTGAAAGGATGCATACACCTTTTCTACATCTATAAATAGAATCCTATGGACATGATTTTGGATACACCAATTGCATTGAGCATTCATTCTCCTCTTGAAATTCTTTTCTTTCTAATTCTATAGCATTTCATACATTTCCTTTGTAGAGAGGAAATTTTGTCAAAAGTTCGTTGGTTTTTTGTAGTTTGAAGTGCTGCTGCCACAAGTTGTGAATCCGTTGTATCTTAAGAGATAAATGCCATTCACCGTGAGCACCATAGCGGGGCAATTTGTCTTAAGAAAAGAGATAACGTCTCGCCTTGGATTATTCTTTATTTCTACTCCTTCTTAATCCTTGTTTTGCGTAATCTTTATACCGAAACTCTGTCCAAATTTTCATTCATATAAATTGTGTTTTGATCACGCTCTTGCAGGTTAAAATTGGTCAAACAAATATATCAAAAGCCAACCCTTACATAACCCTTTTTATAAGTCGTCTCCAACAATCTTAAGACAAATTTGTGTATTTTTATGGTTGGTTGTGGACAAATATTACTTTGTTTGAATAGTGCTTTGTGTACTATTCCTCCACCAATATTATCATCATTTTGTTGAATTTTTGTTTGTGTAACAGAAATGACTACCATCGGAACTTCATCAAGTCAAAATGGTTCCAATAATGTGGTACCACCCCTGGCCATACCGTTGCATAATACTACTATCCCACATTGGGAAAAGTCGAAAAAATTTGCAGGAGTAGACTTCAAGAGGTGGCAACAAAAGATGTTATTTTATCTCACCACTCTTAGTTTGACTAAATTTCTAAAGGAAACTACACCGACTATACAAGAAGGGGAAAATAATCGTGAATCGATTATTGCTTTGGATGCATGGAAACACTCGGACTTCCTATGTAAGAACTATATCCTAAACGTATTGGATAATACACTATATGGGGTGTATAGTTCGAAGGAATCAGCCAATGAACTATGGGATTCTTTGGAGACAAAGTACTAGACCGAGGATGCCAGAACAAAGAAGTTCATTGTTGGTAAATTTTTGGACTACAAAATGGTGGGTTCCAAAATCGTAATTAGTCAAGTGCAAGAGATTCAAATCTTGTTACACGACATCCATGCCGAGAAAATGGAATTGAGTGAATCATTCCAAGTGGCTGCCATTATTGAGAAACTCCCTCCTATGTGGAGAGATTTCAAAAATTACCTCAAGCACAAACGCAAGAAAATGAACTTGGAAGAATTGATTATGCGCTTGAGGATTGAAGAAGACCATCAAAAAATCGAACGGAGGCCAATTGATCAAGATTGTACAAATTTTGTTGAAATGGAATCAAAGGCAACAAACAAGAAACGAAAGGCTTCTAATTATGCACCGCAAAGAGACAATTCCAAGAAGGCTAAGAAGTTCAAAGGGAATTGCTACAAATGTAGTAAGGCTAGACATCGTTCAAGTGAATGTCGAAAACCAAAGAAGAATACTCAAGCCCACATGGTTTCAAATAACACTCTATCCGATGGACTGCAAGAAATGAGTTTATCTACAGTAGTGTCCGAATGTAATATGATTGGAAATACTAGAGAATTGTGGATTGACACCGGCGCTACCCGCCATGTGTGTGCGGACAAGGGGATGTTCTCCAACTATCAAAAATTGAATGGAGAATAATTATACATGGAAAATTCTACAAGTTCCAAAGTTGAAGGGCAAGGCAAAGTCACTTTGAAGATGACATCTGAGAAAGAACTCGTCATCAACAATGTCCTACATGTGCCGGATATAAGAAAGAATTTAGTGTCCGGGTCTCTACTTAGCAAGAATGGTTTTAAACTTGTATTTGTATCCGATAAATTTGTATTGTCTAAAAATGAGATGTATGTAGGAAAATGATACATTTGTGATGGAATGTTCAAGTTGAACGTTCTTACAATTGTACCGAAGCAAGTCGTTATGAATAAAACTATAAATTCTGTTTACTTGCTTGAGCCTTCATGTTTGTGGCATAATCGATTAGGACATGTGAATTACAAATCGTTGCGCAAACTAATGAATCAAAGTTTAATTCCGACGCATAAAATCAATCCTAATCATAAATGTGAAATATGTGTTGAAGTAAAGTTGGCTAAAACACCGTTCCATTCAATACAAAGGAACACAACCCCTCTTGAATTGATCCATAACGATATATGCGATCTAAAATTTGTACAAACTCGAAGTGGTAAGAAATACTTTGTGACATTTATTGATGATTGTACAAAGTTTTGCTATTTCTTTCTTTTGAAAAGTAAAGACGAAGCCTTAGATGCATTCAAAACCTATAAGGCTGAAATTGAAACACAACTTGAAAAATGAATAAAAAATATTCGTAGTGATAGAGGAGGTGAATATGGGGCACCGTTTGAAGACTTTTGTTCTGAACATGGAATTGTTCATCAAACAACGACACCTTACTCTCCTCAATCAAATGGTGTTGCAGAACACAAAAATTGAACACTTAAAGAAATGATGAATGTCCTGTTAATGAATTCGGGTTTACCACAGAACATGTGGGGGGAGGCTATTTTAACGGTAAATAGTCTTCTTAATAAAATACCTCTTAAGAAAATGGAAGAGACACCATATGAACTATAGAAATGCTATCCTCCATCCTACCAATACTTGAAAGTGTGGGGGTATTTGACTAAGGTTGAGGTACCTACGCCTAAACAAGTGAAAATCGGTCCTAAAATGATAGATTGCATATTTATTGGATGCGCCAATAATAGTAGTGCATATCGATTTCTTGTACACAAATCCGAAATATAAGACGTACACGAAGGGATCATAATTGAATCAAGGAATGCGACATTCTTTGAAAAATATTTTTCCTTGCAAAGATAAGGAAAATACGATTTCTAACAAGAGAACATATGAAATTACCAATGAAACTTCAAATGAGGAAGAACTAAGGCGTAGTAAAAGGGTTAAGACTTTCAAGACATTTGGCCCAAATTTTCTAACCTATATGGTAGAGGATGATCCAAAGACTTTCTATGAAGCAATGTCTACACCGGAAGCACCGCATTGGAAAGAAGCTATTGATAATGAGATAGATTCTATAATGCAAAACCATACATAGGAGTTGGTTGATTTACCTCCCGGTAACAAACCTTTAGAATGCAAATGGATATTAAAAAAGAAATTGAAAACTGACGGATCCATTGATAAATATAAAGCTAGATTGGTTGCTAAAGGATATAGGCAAAATGAAGAACTTGATTTCTTTGATACCTACTCACCCGTGACTAGAATCACGTCGATAAGGTTGTTAATTGCAATTGCGGCAATACACAATCTTGTGATTCATCAAATGGATGTAAAAACAGTATTCCTAAACGGTGAGTTAGAAAAGGAGATTTACATGGAGCAACCTGAAGGGTTCCTTTCTTCTAACAAAAAACACAAAGCGTGTAAACTTGTTAAGTCCTCGTATGAATTAAAACAGGCTCCTAAGCAATGGCACCAAAAGTTTGATAAAATAATATTGTCAAATGGATTCAAGATCAATAAATGTGACAAATGTGTATATATTAAACATACACCGTATGCCTATGTAATTGTTTGTCTATATGTGGACGACATGTTAATAATGGACGACAGTCACGAAATGTTGCTTAACACCAAAAAGATGCTAACAAAGCATTTCGATGTGAAAGATATGGGCGTGGCAGATGTAATCCTAAGTATTAAAATCTCTAGAACGCAGGATAAAATTGTACTTTTACAATCTCATTACATAGAAAAAGTATTTAAGAAGTTTGACGTGTTTGAGAAAAGTCCTGCAAGAACTCCTCTTGATTCGAGTATGCACTTAGTCAAAAATACGGGAGAAAGCATATCACAACTAAGGTATTCACAAATAATTGGCAGTCTTATGTATATTACAAACTGCACTCGACCAGATATTGCTTTAACGGTGAATAAATTTAGTAGATTTACAAGTAATCCAAACCGTGATCATTGGAAGGTTTTGACGAGGGTTTTAAGGTACTTGAAGTATACCTTAATCTATACACTTCACAAAATATCACGAGTACTAGAAGGATATTGTGATGCTAATTGGATATCCGATATGAAGGATTTCAAGTCCACTAGTGGATATGTATTCACCATTGGTGAGCTACTGTATCATGGAAATCAACAAAACAAACGTGCATAGCTCGATCAACGATGGAATATGAGTTTATTACTTTGGACAAAGCTGGAGAAGAAGCAGAATGGCTTCGAAATTTCTTAGAAGATGTTCCATGTTAGCCCAAGCCAGTACCTGCGATAAGTATACATTGTGATAGTCAATCATCAATTGGAAGGGCTCGAAGCAGCATGTATAATGGTAAGTCTAGACATATTTGTCGTAGACACAACACCATTAAGCAATTGATCTCAAATGGCGTTATCTCCATAGATTATGTGAAATCAAAGAAGAATATTGCGAATCCACTGACGAAAAATTTGCCTAGAGATCAAATGCATTGCCTATCGAGAGGAATGGGATTAAAGCCTATTACGTAAGAGTTTTTGCAGTGGTAACCCTACCTTGTTGACTGGAGATCCCAAGATCTTGGTTCAAAGGGACAACTAAGTTGTGAAAATTCCATGAAGCACTAAGAAAATTAGAATTCCTAACTCATTCCTACGATACTAAAGTGCTTTCTACAGAGTAAATAAAGGTTAAGATTATCTTTTAATGATTCCTATATCTTGATTAAGTCAAGTGGAGTAGGGCAGAATACTCTTAATAGGAGGTCACCTAAGTAAGTGTGAAATGGGGCCGCTTCGATAAGAATTGTTTAAGGTTTGAATTCTTTAAACACTTACGAAACCAAGAAGGGTTCAGGGCCAAAATGAACCAAGTCATGAGAACTAAGTACAAAATAGGAAAGATATCTGCGTGAGTACTGTTCTCTTGACATACACCAAAGGCTGAGTGGTTCAAAACCTATGATTCACCAATTAGCCGAGTAAGTCCGATAGTATTTCACTAAGGGAGGTTCAAGGCCAGAAGCCACCATCCCGGATGCAGTATTTTTTCGCATCCTCTCTACATTGCATCATATCATCGCATTTACATATACGTATTCGAATTTCCATTCATGTGGGGGGATTGTAGGAATTGGTTCAAATATTAAATGAAAAAGTGTGTAAAAATTGGAAAATAAAAAGATGTGTAAAAATGGAAAATGAAAAGGTGTGATTACGTTTCAACTTCGACCAAATATTTGGACTTGATCCGATAGTCAAATTACAAAAGTAAATAGACCAACTTATTTTACTCGTCGAGTAGATCGTCATGGTATATTTGGAATCTCAAAACTAATTCCAGATGAATGAGAAATTGTGGACCAAAATTGGAAGAAATGAAGTGTTGCAACTTTTTGAAAGGTGCAGGTTTTGACCAAGTGTTGCAACTTTTTTGAAAGGATGCATATTTTGGCCCACACTACTTCATTTGTACCATTTCTACATCTATAAATAGAATCATATGGACATAGTTTTGGATACACCAATTGCATTGAGCATTCATTCTCCTCTTGCAATTCTCTTCTTTCTAATTCTATAGCATTTCATACATTTCCTTTGTAGAGGGAAAATTCTGTCAAAAGTTTATCGATTTCTTGTTGTTTGAAGTGCTACTACCACAAGTTGTGAATCCATTGTATCTTGGGAGACAAGTTCCATTAACCGTGAGCACCGTAGCGGGGCAATTTGTCTTAAGGAAAGAGATAACGTCTCGCCTTGGATTATTCTCTATTTCTACTCCTTCTTAATCCTTGTTTTGCGTAATCTTTATACCGAAATTCTATCCAAATTTTCATTCATATAAATTATATTTTGATCACGCTCTTACGGGTTAAAACTGGTCAAACAAACATATCAAAAATCAACCCTTACATAACCCTTTTCATAAGTCGTGTCCAATAGTTATGTTGGTTGGCTTTTCCAAAAGATCAGAAAGAAAGTTCGTAGGTTGCTTAAAAAATCAAGAGAGTGCATCACGCATCTGTTCGGGGGATCAAATGGCAAGTTGAATGTTGTCATGGGACATATGTGGTGGATTTTGAGGATAGAACTTGCACTTGTAGAAGGTGGGAGTTAACAGGAATCCCATGCCTTCATGTGATGGCCACGATACGAGAGTGCATGAATGAACCCTGTACAATCTAGTCCTACTTAAACTGCTACAAGAATATCTTTGAGCCTCATCAACGGGCTAAGGTTGTAGTCCAAGGTAAATGTGGAAACAATTAACCCATCGTAATGGACAATGGCTAAGAAAAGGCAAAGACATACAATGAGAATGAGACAAATGGGGGAAATTGTGGTAAACACGCAAAGCATGTTTTACGTTAGGAAAAATGGGCATGTGGCCATGAAGTGCTCTATTTGTGGTATGTTGGACACAATAAATGACATCATTCCATGCCACTCGTCTTATTAGATGTAAGTACCTAAAATTGTGTTGATACCACAAAATTCCCAACAACTAAAATTTCTCCATCTTGTGTTTTAGGACTTGTTTGATGCTCTATTTGGGGAAGTGGAATCTCAAATAACAAGAGAACTAAATAAAATTGTAAATTCACGTCTTGAAGTACATGATTGAATTTCTATTATGTTGTTGTGTTTTTTCATATTTGTTGTTCACCGTCATAGGAGAAGTTGTCTACAAATAGGAGGAATCGTCCATATGTCTTTCATTTGTAATGAAGAACTTATCAACAAGATTATTTTGCCATCGTTCGAGCCTCAATTTCTATTAACTTGACATACCTATGCTGCAAACTCCTGCCTAAATTCATTAACATAAACGATGATTTTACCCAACAAACATTAGAAAAGACCAATTCAGAAGCAATAAAATTCCCGAAAAATATGATTCATTTCAATTAGATTCAATTATAGACACTTACACTACTTCGAATACATCTTCCAAGACTTCATGCTAAGATTACAATCAAATTCAAAGGAATAACCTAATAACAACTAACGGCCCAAAATGTAGTCTCGTACATCTTTATAATTTTGCAAGTTTTGCAATTTTCGTCTTCGAATATGTTTTTTGAATGTATTAGCCCATTTATTACTAGCTTGTACCTATCATCCAGTGTTGTGTAGACAAGCCAAAAAAATTGAAGGTCTCATGCATTCCATATGAAAGGCATCTAACAAGCCTCTATTCGAGGTTCATCTCTGTCCACAAAGTCTTTACTCATCCCAATTGTCCCACAACAATAGAACCTTTATGACCCTATATGTAATGCTCTAAAATTAATATATATTTAGGGAAAAAAAAAGATTTGAAGTCTTACCAAATCTTACTTATCTAATTTATATGAAATTTAACAATATTTTACAAATCTTGGGATTAGATTGATAAATCAATAATTTAATTCAACAATTTTAAAAAATGAATATTCATATATAGTTCTAATCTGAAATTCATTGTAAGAGTAAATATTTTGAAATGCTTAGTAAAAAAACGTGCATATTCTTATTTAACACGATATCAATATAAAACAACACAACATATTGATTTTCTAGATTTAGAGCAAACTGATTGTCATATCAGATAGTTCAAGGAATTTCTTTACAATTTCTATATCCCATAAGATTTACCCATTTGGACCTCCTTCCTGAAGGATTTACATAAAAATTGACCCTAGGGCATAGAGCATTTAATGCCAAAATTTTTAGAAACATCTTGAAAATAAGAATTCATTAATTTCCACTATGTATTCTTACCTTAATTGGCAACAACATATTTTTAAAATATGGCTTGAAATGACAATGTAAGAATGAATAGAATGTGTGTATGAGAAAAAAAAAAAGGAACTTGTGAAATTTCTAAAATAAATCACTAACCTCAAAATATATATTAAAATTCTCACACATAACTTCAAATCAACTACGCATTTTAGGTTAAATAATTCAAATCAAACGCATTTCAATTTAATTAAGAATTTATGAGATTAATTAAATTAGTTATTATCAAGGTTAACAGGTTAATTATGCTTAATTGTTTAAATTATAATATACATTTTCAATTTCCCATGTAGCCGTGTAATGAAAGTTTCCTATTCTTTTTTATATAAATAAAATATTGGAATAAAATATTTTTTCTTCCAATCAAAATAAATCAGACATATCTAGTACAAAGTAACTTTTTATTGAGTCCAATTTATGTTATTAAATACGAGCTACAAAATGAGTATTAAGTTTGATATATTTTATTAACTTCTATAATGCTTAAATATTCGGCCCAATTAAGATTTATGATAAATTCTAGTATCAATAAAAAATAAATCATTTATAAAAATAAGTGGGTTAAACTTATCACTTTAACTTTGGAATTTTAGTGTGACTCATAACACTAGACATGGACTAATCCAGTAGAGTGAAGTTCTGGTATTTCTCCTGCCTTTTGTGTGCTTGTTTTGTAGCGATTTTGATAATTGATTTTTTGACCGTTAGAGATAAAGTGAATCCTATCTGTGAGAGAACAATTTAAAAATGACAACTGTAATAGTGAAATAACATTCAAAAAATTGATTTTAATTGACTTTTTAGTTATACCAAACAAGCTCTATGTTGCGCCCATGTCCTCGTTTCGTACCTTCAGATCCACTCGTTGGAGAATGAATAGAAGGTTTGTTTGTTGGGCTCATCGTTCAATGAAGGGTAGACTGTAGGGAAGATCCTTTTAAATAGATGAATCATTAGGTTGTCTGAGCAAGACTTCTCACTGATTGAGCAACATAAGTGTGAAATTATCCTCCACATAACTCTAGGAAAAGGGCTTGGGTATGAGAACATATTTGGAAGAAATAAGAATCGAAGTTTAGATCGCTCACAGTAGTTCTCCCTATAGAAAAGATCTTCAGAAAGGAGACAACCCATTTATGATTCCAACCTAGAAAACTAGTAGAAGTAAGGATCAAGAATGTAATATATTTCAGGAGCTAGATTAGTTGTCGATAAACAAGTAAGAAGTGCCTCAACAAAAATTTATGGAATTGGACTTAAAAAAGCCATTCAAGTTCATGTCATCGGATAAAGATTTCTGCTTGAGATGATTCGAGTGCAAGTGCGCCTCTATCTAAAGATAGCTTGAGTAGGATACTTCTTTCTATATGACCAATATTAAATTCAAGCCCATACAAATAAGTAAAAATTCGAAGCATTACTCCCTTCTTTGTTAAATTAATTTTGTCCTCGAAATTACCTTATATAGTCTAAAAGTTATTGATGCTTGACTTTTATTTCTTCTTCTTTCTCCCAAGTAGCCTCTTCAACTCCATGATTTTTCCATCGAACCTTAACCAAGGCAACTTCTTTATTTTTTAGCGCGTGTACTTTCCTTTCGATACTCTCCAAGGGGGCCTCTTCATATTTCAAATCCTTTGTACTTCTAATGAGCCGTGGCTTGTCACATGCTCAGGATTATGCACATTATTTTTAAGCGTTGACATGTGAAATACATGATGCACTCTTGATAGTCTTGGTAACAATGTTAGACAATATGCCACATTCATAATTTTGCTAGAATTTCGAAAAGACCTAAAAATCAAGATCTCAATTTTTCCTTCTTGCCAAATCTAAAAATCCATTTTTGGAAAACTTTTAGAAACACTTTCTAATAAATTTTAAATTTTATTGACTTTCTTCGGTGGTTGCAAAGCTTTTCTATCTATCTTGAGCCGATTCTATTTTGTCTTTAATTTTATCAATTACTTGCACTCTCCTTGCAATAATTTTTTGACCTAAAATTTTATTTTCTCCAACTTCATCCTAATGAAACAAAGATCTACACCTTATACCATAAAAGACTTTATGAAGAGCCATGCCAATGGTATTCTAGAAGCTATTAGTGTATGTAAACTCTATTAACAATAGGTATGATTCTCAGCTACCTTCCAAATCGAAAATACATTCCTAGAGCATGTCTTCTAAGATTTGAATAATCATTTCAAACTATTCATCAGATCGAGGATGATAGACAATACTAAAATTTAAATTTGTCCTCTTAGCTCTTCGCACAATCTTCCAAATTTTGAAAGTAAATCTTGGATCTCGATAAAAAACGATGGGTGCTGGAACTCTATGCAACCTAACAATTTTCTTAACATAAAATTGAGTGAATCGATCCATACTATAGTTCATTCTTATTGAAAAATTAGCCGACTTTGTCAATCAGTCCATAATTACCCAGATGACATCCTGTCCTTTCATTGACTTCAAAAAACCTACAACAAAATTCATGGTTATTTGTTTACATTTCCACTTTAAAAATTTCCAATGGTTTTAATGGCTCTGATGGATTCTGATGTTCTGTTTTTAACTTGTTGACATGTCAAACACTTTTCATCAAAGAGACAAATTTCCTTTTTATATTCCTCCAACAAAATTATATCAGGGAAGTCTCGATATATTTTTATACCATTTGGATGTGTGGTGTACAGGGCAAAATGAGTTTTTTCCTTCATCTTTTAGTACACATAATCTTCCCTAAAACATCAAAGCATTGTCATTTGCTATTACAAACCCCTTTTTTTACTTATACCAATTTTTGTCTTGGTTTTTCCTCAAAAATGGGTCATTATCTTGAGCATCATTGGTTTGATTTATAAAAGTGGGTTGAATATTTAATGTTGCAATTCTTGTAGCAACTTGAGCTAGTGGAATGATAACTTTTAGTTTCAATTTCTCGAACTCATTTACCAAATGAACTTGATTTGTGAGTAAAACTACTAGTTGTCCCATCTTTGGAATGTCGTTTACCTTCACTTTCAGCTGATAATAACTTGATCTCAAATCAATCTTGGAAAATATCATTGCATCCTTTAACTAATTAAAGAGGTTTCCAATCCTAGGAAAGAGATATTTGTTTTTGATAGTCAACCAATTTAGTTCCATATAATCAATGCACATCCTCATCAAACCATTTTTTTACAACAAAACTGGTGTACCACAAGGAGGTATACATGGTTAGATGTAATCTTTATCTAACAATTCCTACAAGTGTATCATCAATTCTTGCAGTTCTTTCGCCGCTATCCTAAATAGAGCTTTAGACACTATCCGCGCTCCAGTCTCCACATACGAGATCAATTGTAAACTTCATTTACCTATTGGATGGTATACCAGTAAGTAATTAAGGAATACATCAATAAAATCTTGTACAATCCGTACATTCCTAATAGTAAGCTTTGATTGCTAAGTTCCATATAGACTCGAAATTACTGGCAAGATATCTTTTTTAACATCTTTTCTGCCTTCATTGCTAATATGAGGTGAGGCAAAAACTTAACTCGTATAGCAAAAAATTAAAACTCTTCCTCTCTAGGCTTCTAGAAAATTACTTCATTTTTAGAACATTGAATGATTGTGTGGTTGCTCCCCAATTAGTCCATTTCTAAATCAAAGTCGTTCATGTCTAGAAGGTATATATCAGTTTTTAATTCTTTTCCATTTATTTATACCTTTATTGCCCCAGGTATCTAATTGATTTTCAAATTTCTACCCAATGGGATGGTAACTTCTAGAACATTATCAAAATTTCCACATGCAGTAGATGATTTAGCAATAAATACGATAGAGATAAATGAATGAATAGCTACTGAGTCTATAAAAAAAATATGTAGGTAGTATAGATATTGATGGAATACTTGTCATTACGTTTGGATCCTCTGTCGCCTCTTCCTTGGTTAAAGTAAAGACTTTGAATTCGACTTTCTTGTCCTCCTTATAGTCTTTCGTTGGTGAGTATGCCATCTAGTTTGAGGTGAAGTGGCCTTCTAGCCACATTGATTGCATACATTTTCCCAAAAATCGTTGGCCTCGTTACATTTAGGGCATGGTGGAGTAACTTTATTTGGTTTATTTGATCATGATCCTAATCCTATATTGCCTTCTTAAATTGTCCAAATCTTTTCCTTTGTTTGATCCATTCCACTTTCGTTTTCCATATGATTCATTCACTTTCTCAGTCATTCGATCCATTTCTAGACGATCAGAAATTGACTGGACTCATTGAAGCACTTCACTTTAAGTAGTAGTATGGTGAGATGTCATGATTTTCTCCAATCTCTAGATGTCACCTTCGTTCGACTTCCTAGCCTTCTTTGGCTTAGTGTCCACAGGGTTTGTGACATATATAGAAAGTTGTTCGAACTTCCTTTCATAATCACGTAGCAACATCTTTCCCTCGTTTAGTTGTAGGAACTCCGCCTCCCTTATATCCCTCAGGGATCGGAAAAAGTATTTTGTCATTACTTCTTCTTTGAATTGTGCCTAAGTCAAAACACGTTGTTCTGCCTCCGTTCTAGTGCTCTGGAGGGTTTCAGGCTAGAATCTCGTCCTTATCCACAACTCTCATGTCTTTGCATCAAGTTGGAAGTGATTGTGATCTCAAGTCCTACATCTATTTCTGCATTTCACCTCACAAAGATGTCTCCTAAATGCTTTGCAAGCGAAAAGTCAAGTTTGTCACGAAATTCTCATAGGACTAAATGATAGATTTACGTTCAATGTTGCTCTAAATCTGTGATCTTTCTAGCGATCTGATAAGTTCTAATCATGTCTGTCACATAAGTGTCCAATTAGGTTTTATCTTTGTTAGTGATATCTCATTTAATGCTCTTGTGGTTTTAATATAACAGCTAATCATCATACCTTTATGTATATCAAAATAAAATAATAACATGCATAACATATTTTATTCTAAACATTTTTATCATAATTATTTCATGAATTCAAGTTTAAATGATTCATAAATCATGCTAGAAAATAAGTTAAAACATAACATTCCACCCATACCTTGGATTCGTTGGATGGTAGTAGATTGAAGAGTGTTAAATGTCAAGGGTCTTATTTTAATACTTGTGTAATAAAATCTGATTATATATAGAACAAAATAATAAATAAATAAAATAAACAAGTAAATATGTTAGCATAAGTAGAAATTATTTTCCTAGCAAATTGACAAGTTATATTGAAACTACTTGAGTTTTTTTTCCTAAAACAGTAACCAGCAACATTTTATTCAAATTGTAAAGCTACACCTTTTTTAATACAGCAAAAAAGAAAACATTATTTTTGCACAACAAGAAGAATGGACGTTGCATGAATATATGAAAACTTTGCAGAAACATTTTGCTTTTGTCACTCTAGAAAAAAATCCATATGGGATTTATACTTTATTTTATAGTGCTTAATAATTAAGCAAAAAGTAGTGGATTAGGGTTAGGGCTTGGTCAATAGGAACATTGCATTGTCTTCTCCATTAGTATAGCGATTGTCTACTAGAAGTTGATGTGGTTGGCCATTGTTGAACACTAGGGTTTATTAAGAATAAATGTGGTGGATTTGGGAAAATTTTGAAATGGGAATTTGGATTTTGAAGATAAAAAATGTGTTTGCCCTTTTTATTTTTTTTTAAAGAAGGTAAAAACATGTTTCTCATTACATTTGGCACAACGTTTTAGATGGACTGGGTAAACATGTTGATTTGGCACATTTTTAATGGTTTGAGTTGCCACATTCAATATCTGTTTGTCACGATGGCGAATAAAGTAATAGATTTTTTAGGGTGATGGATAAAGTGCTAATGGAAAAGGTTCAGAGAGCATTGTGAAATAGTTTAAAGTTTCGTGAGTAATCCGTGACCATGATATAAGTTAAATGATTTTTTAAATATTTAACTCTCCAAACAAGTAAAGCTTATATTAACTTTTATCATTAACAGCTATAAAAGATTCTTTTTTTGATGTGACCATTGAAAAGGAAATTGTCAAAAGAGTACATGCACATTGGGCTATCACAAATTGACAAACCCGATATATGTAATCTACTCCAACACAAACCAAACTAATTTGCATAATTATTGTGAGAGAAAAGTGAATTGCACTCATCATTTTTAGTGATGATACGGAATTTTGGAATTGATCTTAATTGATGGACTTTCTCAATAAGAGTATGGGCATGCGTTCATTAACGGATGGCTAGATGTTATCAATAAAATATGGGATAATTGTAGATGTGCACCCAAAGCTTTCAAAATATTGCATTATTTTTCATAACCTTTCATTCGTTGTAACCGTCATCCCAAATATTTCAAAACGTTGCAACTAAAGTCCATATAGATGGATTCCATCCATATTCTTGTTAATTGACAAACAATTAAAATAATTAAAAGAAATAAACCAAAAAATAAAATAAAAGAAAAATTCATCTTCTTCACCGCATTCCCCACCCTAAATCAAAACCAAAATCATAGTCATCATCGTCATCACCATTGCAACTAATCACCTAGCCTCACAGCGTACCACAAACCGCTACCTACCATCTCCACAAAACACCTCACCCACCATCGCCATTGCCATTGGTCGCCTACCCACACATCGCATCACAAATCACCACTATTTGAAAATCTCCAAAACTAATTTTGCACAAAAGATCCTTAATCACTACAAATTCCAATAATTACAGGCTTGTCAATGCTTAGGTTTAATACCACCGTTAAAATAAATTATTTTAATCATTTTCGAATTGCATTCCCATGCATACGGAATAAATTACTGTACATTCACTTGGGCATATCATAGATTAGATCTGCAAGTTGAAACTTGCATTTTTCAAGAAACAATGGACTTTTTTATTTTGTGTTATGAAGGGACATTTGGATCATCAATATATACAGCTGTAGAAATTCCAAGATGATAGCAACCTAGAATTTGTGGTTGAAGTGGTTTCAATACACCCATAATTATGCATAGATATATACAAATCATACACATACATACAGATTCAATGGCGAAGGTGGGTGAGGTGGCGTTGGTAGGTGGCAGGCGGTATAAGTTCTGATTTTGTTTGGTTTTTCGGTATGGTGGGGTAAACGAAAATCATGCAATTTGATCTTTGGATTTTTGTTTGATCTTTTGATTTTAATTATCTAATGAGATAAAATATAGAGTTACCATTTCATCCTCGCCTATTCTGATAAAAAAAGGTCAAATTTTTTAATTTCAGCAGTCAACTGACGACAAAAAAGACAGTTTGCATCCATTTGGGTCTCAGCTGCAACGATTTGAAAGGTTTGGAGAATGAAAGTTTAAGGGAAAGCTGTAACCGTTTGAAAGATTTTGGAGTCATAGCTGCAATTATCCCATAGAATATTTATGAGTTTGGGTATCTAAGTGAGCACTCTAAAGAGCTAAAGTTTATGCGAACTCAAATTAAACTAATGAGCATTCACAAATGCAAAGCCTCATGAGCGATCTTAAGTGAATAATGAGAGCCAACATACTTTAACAAAAGCATAAGGATTAAACTAGCGAATAAAATGTAAGCAGGTAATAAAATCAGTTTGAAGTCAGTTAATATGTATGCCTCTACTAATAGACTTGGACAATAAGAGAGTCTTCCGTGCGTTAAAAGGTCATCTAGGAGGGTTTTGCACCAATTACATTTCTATTTTAGTAGATCTTACTAAGTAGTGTTTTAAAACCTAGACTAACAATGGTTCAATCAGAAACCCTGTGATTTGGTCGTCAATTCGATCTTAGTAACTTTATTAGATTGATTTACAATTGATGTGACAAAGGAATGAAAAAATCATCAAGTTTTCATTAAAGACCATTGACATTTGACGTCTTAACCCGACGGTTCATTGCTAATGGAAAATTTTTAAAATTTATTTAGGATTTGATTAATAGCTAAACTTTTTAGGCTTCAATTTTCACATTTTCTAGTTTTACCTTCTATTTGCCCTAAATTATCCCCTATTTGGTGGAAATTAAAATTAGATTTTTAGTAGATTTTTATAAAAGTTTTTAAAATTAGATTAAAATTATACACACACGTGTGTGTGTAAGAAAAGTGAAAATGTGAAGTATATCATATTGGCATAAAACAAAATTCTAATGTCAGCATATCCAGTAAAGTCAATACATTTTTCTTTTCCAAGCCTATATTGTGATCGAGATCTAAAATATGTAAAGAAAAAAATATAGAACATATTATTTTTCTACCATGAATTTTTTTATTTCATCTTGAAAATCATTTATCTCCTCGAGTTTTTTAATAAAGATTTAAAAATAAAGTAAGAGTAGTTTAATGAATGGCAATTGTTATCTCTAGTTTAGTAATGCATAAAATAATTTTTATTATACTTGTCAGGAGTTGACTATCAATTTAACCACCCGGTTAGCAGTTGAACTATTGACCCACCTATTTGTTCAATTCGACGCCAGAGTTGGATATGAAAATTATGTTACTAAGAGTTCATTACTTTAAAGTTATAATTCTTGCTACAAAGGGATAACAGTGAAAAAAGTTGTGTTTATCTTTACACGTGTTAGAGTTGATTGAAGATCCAACTGAAAAACTTACATAGTATCACAAATAGAAAGACTTTACATATATCTTTCTCACAACTTTTTGTGTTTTAATATATCTAACAATTTATTTTTGTGCGTTTTTAGTCTTTCATAACGTCCAAAACATGAATTATATCGTCACATAGACCTCACACAATGAAAAACGTGCAAGTATGACCTAAACTAATGCCTAGTCAAATAAATGGTAGTGATGCAATTCTCAACTCCAGACCATGCAATTTACAACGAATCATATTTGTATGTCCCTCTAGCCCCCGCCCCCTTCCCTGCCCCAATTCAATAGTTATACTTGATCCAAAATCTAAGGGAAAAGGACTTTGAACAACCTAACGAGCAAGGCCCCCCCAATAGAGGGATGTCACACAACCCCCTAGACGTCCAAGGGGTTGTTCAAGTAGCAGCACACAAAATTTAAAGTTCACCAGATAGAAGAATACAGGATTAACAAATTGTAATAATGGTATACTTGGTCAAATTTTATATAACATTTTTATTTACAAGAACATCCAATCAAATTCAAGTGGAGAGAAGGAATGCACATAAAACTGGTATTATAATTTCAACTAAAACTGCATTGAGTGTCAGTGGATGACTAGATTTCAATTCTACGCGCAGGAAATATCGCCAACCTTGGGCGGTGGTTGGCTAGACAATTAAAGAATAAACTTGTTGATCTTAACCAATTGAATTTATTTATATATGTATTTCGATATATTTAAAGTTTACATGGTGTCTAGACATTAATGTTATTACCCTTTCTATGGCATGAGGTGCACGCAACTTTTTTTAGCCTGGATGGCAACGTTGCCATATTGTGTCAAAAAATGGAAATTCAGAGACAAACTGTCAAGAGATAAAAGTTAGAGGTAAAAGTGTAAAAAGTACAGGAGTTGGGGAAAATACTACAATTTTTCTAAATAGGCTATATTGCAGTTTACGCTTCCGAGCTTTTCCTCTAATCTATTTTCGCCCAATTTCGAACCCTAATTCCGACGAAGACAGGGGCATTGGCTACTTGCATACAATGCTGGGCGGCTTGTACGGAGATCTCCCGCCACCATCCTCCACCACGGATGACAGCTCCACAACTACATCCACCACTAATGTGTGGTCGAGCAGCGCCAAGATGGCTCCACCCACCCTACGGAAACCCTTCCCCCCACCTCAGACCATTCTCAGGACCCAGCAGCCGAAGACCAAGCCGAATCCTACCATTTCTAGGGGGCCCATAACTCACTCCACTTCTGCCATCTCTGACGAGTACACCACCAGTCCTGCCACGGCTTCGTTTCAGCCGGCTCTTGTCGGCTTCTCAAGCTCCGTAATCGAGGAGTACGACCCGGCCCGGCCCAATGATTACGAGGATTACTGCCGGGAGCGGAAGCGGAAGCAAGCCGAGGCGGAGATGAAGATAGAATTAGAGGAAAGAGAGAGGAGAGAGAGGGAAAGGGAAGAGAAAGAAAGGAGGGATCGGGAGCGTGACAGGGATCGGGAATTGAGTATATCTGGAGAGGAGGCGTGGCGGAGGAGGGCGGCAATGAGCAGTGGCGGTGGCAGTGGAGTGCCTAGATCGCCATCGCCACCATCGGCAAATGCGACTGGGGAAGGTTTTAGCATTGGTAAGTCAGAGAGTGGGGGTTTGGGTTTGGGGGCGGAGGGTAAGATGACGGCAGCACAGAGGATGATGGCAAAGATGGGGTGGAAGGAAGGTCAGGGATTGGGGAAGCAGGAGCAGGGGATCACCACTCCTCTGATGGCCAAGAGGACCGATAAGAGAGGTGGGGTTATTGTGAACGCCAGCGAGTCCAACAAGAAGGTTAAGAGTGTCAATTTCAACGGGACTCCCACCCGCGTTGTGCTGCTCAGAAACATGGTATGTATTATATATGAATAGATGTTTATTCATGTGTTTGTAGTCTGTTACATGTGTTCTCGGAAAATTCTATGCTATTCAAATTTTTGCTACGATAGTGAGGTGTATAGGTTTGTTTTGCAAATGTACGAATAGTTTGCTTCTTCGACTTTAAACTATGATTTTAGTAGAAATTATGCACAAAGTAGGGATCATTTATTCCTGGGTTGTGTTAATTTACCGATAGGTGCCCCAAGACTGAATATGTGAATTTTTCTTGAGCCAGACAATGTGGTAAAAATAATTTCCTTGAGGAAATTTGTCTACTTGTTTGCACTAACTATACAAACAGTTTTAAGTCTTGGAATGTGAACATTTGTTGGGCAATATGGTTAAAAACAGTTTTCCGGTGACTCGTCAGAGTTGTGGTTTTATACACGAGGGATTTCAGTGTTAAATTTTATTCGAAAGGAAAAACTTCTTGTGCTTATTGTTGAAAACTGGCAAATGAATGTTTGCAATGTTTCTTTCATTTAAAGGATTTCGATGTCCAATTTAAATCTGTCTATATGTCTGCACTAGGCCATCTCCAACCATTAACATCAAATTGGAGCAACTCACACCGTTTTTTAAAGTCATCTCCAAATATTACACTAAATATTATACCAAATGATCAGTGTTTCATTTATTTCCTTATTTTTTATTTCTCAGCAAACAATTTATTTCAAAAACTATCCAATTACAAATTATATTATTACTAAAATTATTAAATATTAAATATTTATTTAACTAAAATATTGCATTTATTATTTAAAAATAATAGTCAACTTAAAATAAAGTTAAATCAATAAATAATGAAAGGATATAATAGGAATTAAAATTTATTGTAGTATAAAATGAGAGGTAAAATAGGAATTATGAAAAATTCTAAAAATCACACTAAATGAATAGTTTTACACCAAATTTGGTGGAACACTATTCATTGTACCAAATCGGTGTAGAGTTTGTGTTTTGTTAGAGTGGATTTTTGAAAACACCAATTTGGTGCATGGTTGGAGATGCCCTAAATACAAACAAACCATCATAAGTCTTGGAATGGGAACATTTGTTGGGCAATGTGGTTAACTATAGGTATCTGGTAACTCATCAGTTTGTTGTTGTATACATGAAGGAAATGAAAAGAAGACCTTGTGCATATTGAACGATACTTGCAAATGAATGTTTGGAATGTTTCTTTCATTTAAAGGGTTGCAATGCTCAATTCAATTCGTATTGTCAATACTTTCCTCAGGGATAGAGTAGCGTGCCAAGAGTCAATATATTTTAAACTAAGAATAATGTCATCCAAGGTGGCTGTAGATTATTGTTTATTTTATTGTCACTCCTATCCGAGTTTATTGAGAAATAAAAAATATACACTTTCATGGTACCATATCGAATTGACTTCAAGTATAAAACTTGCTTTATTTTCTATGTTGTGCTTTTAATTATGGGATGACTTAGATGTTTTGCTCTACATCTTGGCTTGTCAGTCTAGATTAGACCTGTGCTTTTAATTAGTATTTCTGTCCTACCATTTTCTACTTTTGCAAGCATTTCTCTCTTTCCATTGGTCCCCCATCCATCATGGCGTGTTTTTATCCCTCTCTCCTCCATCTCTGAATTCATAGAGCTACCTGCCATTCATTTTTTTCTTTACACAAATGCTGAGATCAACAAGATGTCTTTCTAAATTTGAGGACAATATTGTAAAATATCATAATGTCTGTTGATAACAACCCAAATTATCTTAAAATTGGGTAACTATGAGAGCAAATGGTTGTGATGTGGGACATTGACGTCACCAGTCAGCGGTCACCACTCTTTGGTCATGCCCAGAGTGAACAAATACACTAGTTCCATGGTGGTTCAGAGGAGCTTTTCACCTGCTTTCTCAAACTTACATGAGATTAAAAAATTGAAAGGAATTTATCACTTCTCAACCAATGAGAACCGTGAGGAAACATTTTTAAACAGCTCAAGATTTCTCCAGTACGATTACAAGTTGCTAATAGTCAGTGGAGATGAGAAGGAATGTGAGAGAGAGATTGCATTTCTTATACCCAGACTCAAGGTGTTCACGTGCTAACTCTTGATGTGCTAGAAATCATAATGATCAGTAAACTGCTGTAGTTTGTTTCCAGAAAGTCAGCTAGTGAGTTTCCTGCGTCCTACCAGGATCGCAATGTTGAAAGAAAAATGGGATTTGGGGAATCCCAAATGTGTATTTGATCTCAAAGGCAGGCTCTGTATGTAGAAGCATCTTTGTTTGTATTAACACACTTCAGTTTTTTCCCTCTTATTAAGCTGCTGCTCCTATCTCATAGCATGTTATTCGATTGAGGATAATCTGAAAGTTGACTTGGGACATTACAAACAAAAATCTCAAACCCCCCCAAACCCCCGCCCCTCCACCCCCCCCCCCCCCCCCCCCCAAAAAAAAAAAAAAAAAAAAAGGAAGAGGGAAAATCTGAAGGTGCATTTTGTGGATATGGATGTCCATATAATTTTGTTTTTGTCATAGTATTTTGATCGGTACTGTGCCACTTGTTTATTTATAAGTGGTTAATAACCACTGATCTTGCTGCAATGGCTCTTTTTATGGCTGTAATCGATGATAATGTTTCGTGGTTGTCTTTTGCATATCTACTGGAGTGTATATTTTGCCTATATTTCAAATATAAGGAAATGATTAATTGTGATTTCTTTGTGAAGGTTGGCCCAGGTGAAGTGGATGATGATTTAGAAGGTGAGGTAGCAGAGGAGTGTTCTAAATTTGGGGCAGTGACTCGCGTCCTAATATTTGAGATTACAGAAGCAGGTTTCCCACACGATGAAGCCGTGAGAATCTTTGTTCAGTTTGAGAGAGCAGAACACGCAACTAAAGCCCTTATCGAACTTGAAGGTCGCTTCTTCGGGGGTCGAACTGTTCGAGCTTGTTTCTACGATGAGGAGAGGTTTGGTAATAATGAGTTGGCTCCTCT
This sequence comes from Olea europaea var. sylvestris, assembly GCF_002742605.1. NCBI lineage: Eukaryota > Viridiplantae > Streptophyta > Magnoliopsida > Lamiales > Oleaceae > Olea > Olea europaea. Next base: position 6,422,870 of record NC_036257.1, on the reverse strand, counting down.
GCCAGGAGAAATCCCTGGCTTCTTTTGAACATTTGTTTGAAGTTGAAGATGCATGTCAGTTTGCTTGTTCATGTTAGTGAATGTGTAGGCACTTTTCAGAATGTTACATAGAAGTTACAAATAACGTTTGTTAAAAGTCTCCTGTCCGAACAGTTTGCATTAGTGGAAAGAAAGTGCAAGTTTGTGCTTTGATGAAGATTGTAACCAAATAGTCACTCAAAATATCTCAGTTGCGGTAATTTCTCTAGCAAAAAATTTACTTGCAAGTTGGTAAGCAAGCTAAAATAATTACTTTGCTGAACTTGGTTTTCCCCAGATAAAATAATAATTAAAAAAAAATAAGTTTCTTAACCAATAGAAGAGATGATAAGCATTTGTTTGGTAGAGAATAAGCCCTCAACTTTTAGTAAAAGTAGATAGAATGTGTAGTTGAAAAGTTGTGATTTCTATAAAATATGTGATTAAGAGTAATTATTGAAGTTGATTTAGATTTTAATCAGATTTTTTAGCGGTACCAAACATGAGCAAAATATTTTGTATAAATTTTACAACTAAAATTAAATAATCCAGTTGGATTGGCTAGTTTTCCAATTTTCAGGTATATTCTGCCCCTTCTTTCTCTAAAATAATGTGCTATACTAACAAAACAGTTAACGGAAAAGCATGAGAAAATATTTGTAGAAGTTGGCTTAGGAACCCTTCAAGTACGATATTGAGCTGGTTCAACTGGCGTGTTCTGATTCGATTCCCGGGCCTCGGAAAATGAGTACAACGGTCCTTTCTGAAAAACGGAGGAGGTGGTGGTGGAGGGCTTCTGTTGCGTGGCATCATGATGAGATGAACACGAAGAATGAATGGCAAGAGTAGTACTATTAGAGCTTGAGCCACATCCACCGTAGAAGGGTAGGCAAGGGGATGAGTGGTGGACCGCAGTGGGGTCTTCGATTGTAATGCGACGAGGCAAGAATATTGTTGAGCATTCTCCGCTGCCATTGGCAGCGTTGGCTCCCATAAAGCTGCCTGTTGGCATCGGTGTAGCTCCGTTTCTTCCTCCGCCACAAAGGTGACATATGCCAATGCCCTGTAAAGAATCGAAACATATGAGCATATATACAGATTAACCTTCTTAAAAAGAGTAGTGCAACTTCTTATATGTGGATTAGTATTTTTATACTCAATCAATGTGGATTTTACCGTTAACATGTAGAATTACATTATATATATATATATTGATACATACGCTAGATGTGGCGGTGGTGATGGAGGTGGAGCGGTAGGTTGTGCCATCCGGCTCAACGACCCATCCGGCTTCTTGGGCAAGGTGGCGGAGGACTTGGTTGATATCAGCACGAGGAGAGAGGCGGTAGCCGCCGTGCTCACGGAGGCCATGGAAGATCTTTGTTGTGATGGACCTCCTCTTCCTCTCTCTTATCTTCGTCCTCTCCTTTTCAACCTCACTTCTTGCATTCCCACGATTTCTTTCTCGTCCATCTTCCTTCATGTTGTTATTTCCAATTTTTTTCTTTTCCCTAATTTCCCAAGTTTCTGAATTCAAGTAGAAGAACGGGAAGACAGTTCCCTGATGAGAAGATTTTGAATGACAGAAAAAATAGAGAAGTTACGAGAATCATATTGCATGTTGGATGTACAAAATTGTTCTGATTGGAGGGAGGTTGATTCACGCGCATGGAGCCATTAGCCATATCTCTTTCTCTTTTTCCTTTTACCTTTTATGTTAGTTTTAATTATTGAGAACGAATTAAGTCACGTGGTTCTATATTTCGATCGTTGTGACTTGCTTCTACGGAATTAAGATCGAAAATATTGAAAAAATCAATCATTCATAATCACCAACGGAAGACTCCTCATATATTAAGAATTAGTAAATAATCTATCTACAATTGGAATATTACGTCACATTTCATTCAAAAATTGACTATTCCGACCAATATAATTTAGCCCACTTGATGTAGGTTCTTTTAAATAGATTTTGTGAATGTGGTTTTTTTAATAAGGGATAAAAAGTAGAGAAACTTTACTAATCTACATAAAAATTTATTTTATTGAAAATGAATTTTAAAGAATCTTTACCAAAGAATGATTATTACATTTTAAATGTCGGTATTATATCTGGACACGGACTAAAATTTTGCAAGAGATGAGATGAAGAGATTTGTACCATTCAACAGAAAAATAAGGTAGTAATCATGGGGTAAGTGTGATCCTGCATGAGATGTACTACTATTCTATGTTTTCATAGAAGTCGTTTTAGCTAGAACTTAAACCTTGTAGCGCAAAAAAATCGAGCACGATAGGATGAGCTTATAAGCTTCTTACTAATAAAATTAAGTTTATCAAATTCATTTTCAATTATATATTTCATGAGATCTGTCGTCCTTATCAACTTTTCACATCAATTTTTATTAAAGTCTATTAAAAATATATTTTATTCAAATCTAACAAACGCTTAGTTACATTGGTAATTGTGCGTGTTACTTCATAGGCGTATGTTATGAAAAGTTATACCATTGACATCTTGAGTTCATATATATATAGCATTTTACAAAGGAAGTGGGATTTTTGTAACAAAGGAAATCTTTAAAGACGTTAATCAACAAGAACTTAAATTGCAAAAATTCTTCATTTATTTTAATCAGGTAGTCACTTGTTTGAAGGTAACGTTGTTCATGACGTATTGTGAATTTAATTTGTTTTTATTAATATTTTAATATACATTAACCATATCATAATTTTTTTTGGGTTGAAATGCAGTATCGTAAATAAGTAAATAAATTTATACTACATCACTTCCTTGAATTACCTCGGCTTCAATGGTTAAGGACTTGAAAGAACATGTTTGATGTAGATTTTTTGAAAATAATTTTGTGAAAACTGATATTTTGAAGAATATGTGATAAAAAATATAGGAAGAAATTATCGATTGAAGTGTAAATTATTATATTGAATGTATAGTTAAAAATGTATTCCAAATATAAAAATGGACTTGTTGTGAAATGGTAAATTTATTAGTGAATGGCCCTACAACCTTAGAAATTATTACCGTTGTATCCTTGATTCTTCCTTATAAATATAGGGCTTTAGTTCTTAATAAGATACACCAATTTATTGACTTCTCTCTATTTCGTTTTTTCTCTCTTTTAATAATATGTTATCAGCACGATAACTTAATTTTTCATAGTTTAGTGAAGTTAATCAAATGACAAATATCACAAAATTTGAATTTGGGGCATTTGACATATTGGTAAAAATTATCTATCATAGATACTTAATGCTAATATCCATTTTGTTTCGAAAGGTTTGGAAGAGACAATAAAAATAAGGAAACAAAGAATTATTGCAAGATCATGCAAAATTAATTATCTCTGTTTGTTATCATCTTCACGATGAATTGAAAATTGACTAAAAAGATTAACTGTAAGATTTGATCATCAAAGGACTATAATCCTCCCCAAAACCCGCTATGAATGGATGCATCTTCGTTTGCAAGACTTTAAAACGGTTAGTCAGTACAATTCTGAACTGTACAGAATATGTTCAGAATTAACTTTGTATGGAGAAGAAACACCAATCAAAATATGTTGGAGAAAATTTTTTCCATCTTCCACGCTTCAAACGTGCTCCTGCAGCAGCCATATCGTGAGCGTAGTTTCAAAAAGTATTCAGAACTTATATTTGCTTACTTATTGTTGAACAAAATAATGAACTACTGATAAAAAATCATGAATTACGTCCAACTAGTTTTTTACTATTGCCTAAAATAAATGATACTGCACTGCCTGAAGCAAATGTAAAATCAAGACAATGACGTGGACGTGGATGTTGACGTGCACGTGAAATAAATCGTGGATGAAATAATCAACAAAATCATCAACAATAAGGCAACAATCTCAAAAGGCATTAGTACATCCAAAAATGAACACGAAAAAAGTTGCTTTAGATGTAAAACGAAATAGCATTGGACCTGTCGTACGGTAAAACATCTTGTGGATCTTTACCAAATCAGTCAAGAAAAAAGGAAATGTAGAAACGACTTTTACAGATTATAATAGTCCAATTAATATGACTCATTTGTATGTTTTCGATTTCTTTGTTGATCCAAAATGAAATATCGACCATTTAATTGGTGGTGATGTGATGGAAAATATAAATTATTTTACTTTTTATATTCCCTTTGTTTTAAAATTTTAATTTAAAATATGTTTTTACTTTTCGCAAAAAAATAAAATAAAAATAAAAATCGAAACTTTATTATGTATCGTTAATTTCATAATATTAATTATGCAACTCTTTTAAATTTAATTTCAAAATTTTTAAAAATATATTTATTTTGTTATATTTATAGATTCATGATGGGTTGTCAAGACTTTTGTTTGATCGATAGTGCAACTATATATATACTATTCTTCAAGATAAAAAATATTTTTGAAAATCATTGAAGGCTCAAGAAAAGTTTATATTATTTTACCAAACAATACAAAATTATATGTTGACAATACATTTTATTGTAGAAAATTCGGAAGAAATTTGCTTAGTTTTAAAGAATTCGTTGTAATGATATTGTATTGAGACGATGAAAGAAAATAATATTGAATATATTTGCATGCACTCGCATCTGGCATGTATTGTATATTTATAAAAATAATTGAATCAAATATTGTCATGAAATAGAAGTTCGTTGATTCAAAAAGTTTTATACTTTGGCGTGATTAACTTGGACATTCAAGAACTATAACGATTAATCGAATAATAAACAACATACATGGACATCCATTAAAGAACCAGAAGATTCTTTTATCTAATGATTATCCATGTATAGCATGTTCGCAAGACAAGTTAGTCATTAGACCGTCGACTACAAAAGTCAATATAGAATCTCCAACTTTTTTTGAAAGAATTCATGGAAATATATGTGGTTCAATACACCCACCATGTAGACAATTTTGTTATTTTATGGTATTAATTGATTTTTCTACTAGATGGTTACATATTTGCTTACTTTCCACTAGAAATGTAGCTTTTTCAAGACGACTTGCTCAAATCATAAAATTACGAGTACAATTTCTCAATTACTCAATCACTCAATCAAGACTATTCATCCTGACAATGCTGGTGAATTTAGATCACAAGCATTCGATGACTATTGCATGTTGATTGTGATTGTTATTGAACAATTGGTTGTGCATGTCCATACACAAAAATGATTAAGTGGAGTCGTTTATTAAACGTTTACAACTTATTGCTAGATTATTACTTATGCAAACAAAACTCCCAACTTCTGTTTGGGTTCATGCCATATTACTTGCTACATTATTGTTTTGTATTAGACTAACTACCTACTATTAATAGTCACATTTGCAACTGACATTTGGTCATAAACCGACATTTTTCAACCATGGATTTTTAGTTGTGTTGTCCAAATTCTTATTTCACCCCCACAATGTACTAAAATGGGTTCCCAACGAAAATTTGGAATTTATATTTGTTTTGATTCATCATCTATTATTAGGTATCTCGAACTTTTAATGGATGATTTATTTATTGCATGTTTTGTAGATTGTCATTTTGATAAAATGACTTTTTCAACTTTGAGAGAGGAAAAACTACATTTTAAAAATTAAATAAAATTCGTTGATGGGAGAATATCATTCTGAAAAATTAGGTACAATTTATTGGAATCAAAGAACTATAGCCCACTTTAATTCTTGTAACAATCAATGTGAGCAAAATGTTGAAAAAAATATTTATTTGCAAAAGGTTGGAAATCAATTACCTGATTTATTTGTTGACACGAGAAAAGTGACAGTCTTATACTCCAATAGAAAATATTTCAGTAGAAATTGATGTCTCCGTATGACAATCTGATGTAGCAAATGAATTTCAATTACATTAGAAGTGTGGTTAACTAGTTGGTCCAAAAGGCTTTATACCTCGAAAAAAGTATAAGAGAAAAACCAATCAACAACTTCAGAAGAAATAGCATTAGAAAAGAATGATAAATCAAATATTGAAAATATGGTTCCTGAAGAACTACAAGTTTTCGAAAATAATGAAATTTCAATAAATTATATGTTATCTCATAAATTATGGGAACGGAATATTGTTGTTATAGACAATATTTTTGTCTTTAATGTGGCTTTTGATATTATGCAAAATGAGGATCCTAAACTACAGTTTGTCAAAGAGTGTCAAAATAGAATTGATTGGCCAAAATGGAAAGAGGTCATATAGAAGAAACTGAATTCCTTAGCTAAACGAAAAGTGGTTGATACCTAAAATTTTAATCCTTGTTGAATACAAATGAGTTTTTGTACGAAAGAGAAATGAAAATAATGAAATTACAAGATATAAAGCCGGACTTATAGCTCAAGATTTCTCACAAACTTGAAATTAATTGTAAGGAAACATAATCTCCCGTAATGGACACCATCAATTTTAGATTTTTAATTAGTTTGATTACGTTACAAAGGCTTGATATGCTCCTTATGGATGTAGTAACTGCCCATTTGTATGGTTCACTTACTAGTGACATATATATGAAGTTCCTGAAGGACTTAAAATATCAGGAACAAACAATACATGCCCGAGAACTATGTTCTCAATTAAATTGTAAAGATCATTATATGGATTGAAATTATTCGGACGCATATGGTATAATAGTCTTAACAAATATTTATTGATTAAGTGTTATAAAAATGAAGATTTCTCCAAAAAAAAATTCATACATATGAGCTTCAAAAGAATAGCGACATTGATGTCCAACAAATTCGCTCAAATGACAATGTGGCTGATTTATTCACAAAAGCATTGCCGACTACATTTAAAAAATTGGTTCACGAGATTGGAATGTGTCGATTCAAAGATTTTCAATGCTCAACATCAAGAGAGTAGCTGTACTCTTTTTCATTCACTTAGGTTTTATACCACTGAATTTTCTTAGCAAGGTTTTAGTAAGGCGGCATTTATTTTTAATATTTCAAAAATAATTGTACTATTTCCTTCGTTTGATTTTTTCTCCTATTGAGTTTTTATTTAATAAGGTTTTAACGAGACATATATTTTGTAATGTGCCATTTAAGAGTGAGTGTTGTAAATTGTAAGTTTATTAGTGAATGACAATTATAACCCTACAGTCCTAAAAATTATCACCATTGTATCCATGATTCTTCCCTATAAATATAAAATTTTGGCTCTTAATAAGACATGTCAGTTTACCGACTTCTCTTTATTTTCTTCTGTTTTCTCACTTTTCGTAACAGGACTTATTAACAAAGTAACAACATATCATTATTCTTAAACAAATGTTATCCACTTCAATTAGAAGAACTAAGATTCAATCAAAAAAAATGTATCTAAATTATCATCAACACAATCATTTTGGCAAAAATTGGATTTTCCCCAAATTCTAAAGTTAGGCAGGTGAAGCCTTAGGTAGCCAATTTCACATAAAAATTATGTTCAGATGGTAATTCCAATAACATATTCATCATCAGCCTCGTCCCATTGTAATGTTCATTCAAATTGAAACAAAAAAAAAATTGAAAATCTTTCAAATCAAAAAATTGTAGTCACAAAAATCGGCTCCATAGATAAATAGATCAAAAATTGGTTTACAGGTTCCTATCTACGTGCAAATGGAATTTCTTTCGGTTCAATCATAGCATCGCCGATCACCATCGTTTAGCTGTCGACGATGTGGCTTGGACCTCTAATAAATGGCATAGAAGAATATACTATTAGTTGCAAAATATGTATAGAATTGAGATTAGGTTTGAATTGAAAACTCAGAGACCCGTTCCAAATCGGTGGATGGAAAGTGTGGCTCCACCGTGAAAACGCTCTGTTTAAGAGTGTCATAGACACTTCCTATACTTTGGGAATCTTCCTCATCGATAAGTTTCCAAAAAAAAAAACACAGAAATGTTGATCCCAAAAAATGTTGCCAACAGATGTCGGTCCCACCCGCGCACACGTGGGCGAATGTCCAACACGCTCAGACACGTGGACGGTCTAAAACGAGCAGTTCAAAGGGCATAGGAATAGCCCAACGACGCGGGACGGTGACGTTCAGAATCCAGCGAGTTGTTCGTGATCCGATTGTACAATAATTATCAACCGGTGTTCGTAAATGTATATGTAAATGTGTATAAACTCGATTTGTGTATTGCAAGTAAATGAGAGAGAGTTGAGTAAAGTGTAGTTCTTTGTATTGATTCTTGCATTAGCCTTTTGATGTTACACAAGGGAAGTATTTATAGTGGTATATGTGAAATGGGAGCTCTTGGATGAGGTGGCACGTGGTCTCATCTCTTTGATTTAAACATCTTATCAGGTATGAGGTTTGACTTGCTAGCTTGCAGCGCATTTATTACTTTTGTAGAGCCCCCATACTAGTGACAAGATTTGATCTTTATGCTTATGACAAACGTTCCATCAATCATTCGAATAAGATCTTTATGCAGACGATCTCTTGGGAGAAATGAACATGGAAGACACTCCCTTGTGGTTCGGAGGCTCTTGCATCAGCTTCAAGACTTCGGCCATTTCACACAATACTTCCGCTTGAGGGCTTCAGCTATCTTTAACTAGCTTCAGCATCATGGCTTCGGTTCATGGGCCTCGGCATGTGGACCTCGGGTACGTTCACGGGCCTCGGTAAAAAGGCGCCTCGTCTAGTGGATTTCGGCTTGAAGGGCTTCGGCCATTGCCCACCTCAGCTGGAGTGCCACGTGGTTCGACCTGAGTGGGCCATTGGCGTAGGTGAATTGGCCAAGTATGACAAACGCAACAAGAAAAATATTGAAATAAGAAATATAGAAACAATTTAATAATCTGCAGCTTCCATGGAGAGGAAGATACATGGAAGAATGGAGGCTATTTTTGTAGGAGTGTGATAGAAAAGGTGCAGGCTCCAAGTACTTAACTAGAAGAGGGAATCATTCGGTGACAGGTGGTTTAGTATAGGCCTTTATTTACATGATTTTAGGAATTCAAAATTATTGTCCCGTCCCATGGAGATAGGTTTGATTGTATTTTTTTTTTCCTTTTTTGTTCCAAATTGCTGACTACTTTCCTTATTAAAAGTATAGATATCTTAAATTTTCTAATATATCCCAATTTAATGTAATTTATTATCAACAAATATAAATTAATTCTATTTAAACTATAATGTAATATACGGGTATATTAAGAAAAATGTAAGAAAATTTTATATTTTCAATTATATTAATTACATTTTCTTAATCTAAATGAAAATATAATCAAGTTTTATCTTTATGGGATGGAGGTAGTATTATTTACATTAGTGAAAGTATTCTCCAAGACCTTTGATTTCATGCAATACTGAGCTCAGTTTACACAAAATCAATATCAAACTCCAACACAATCACAAGGATCAACCCACGAACTCTTTCAGAATGGTTGCCGAATAATGTAACCCACAAAGGATAGAAAATGATGACCGCAGTATATCACAAAGATGAAGAATAAAAGGGAGTTGTTTAGTTACGATTTCACCAAGAAAAAATGAAGAAAGCAACTGCCTTCTTTTTTCTCTTAATGCATCACAAGTTTTCCCTCAACCAAGAATAGTAATATATAGTGTTAGGTCTAAAACACAAGATGGACAAACAATAGTGTAATGGGCTAACATAGGGTGGGACAAAAGTTATAAGCAAACAACACATAAAAAGGGCCATCCAACTAATAAATGGGCTATGGACAGTACTAATTAATGTGGAAATTAAATACAACCAAAGTTTTAAACTTTCCAATTCAAAATTAAGATTTAACATTTATTTTTTTTTCAAAAATCACATAATTGAAAATTTTAATATTAATAATAATATTATAAATTAATTGATATATTCAAACCCTAACTCATTCAAACCCAAAAATCATCTTCTCTTTCTTCTTCTTCTTCTTCTTCTTCTTCTTCTCATGTCTCTCTCTACCCTATCACTCATACATGAACCGTCGCGGCCAATGGAGACTACCTTATTTGTTGTGACGTAGTAGACATCGTTACAAACTCTAACATCCCATTTAATGTCTTCCTCCAACGTGTAGTAGTGTGGTGATATGTGTTGTGCATTGCGCTGATCTGTGGTATGCGGTGCGACAATCTGAGGTCTGCGATGGTGTGTGAGATGATGATCTATGCATGCTGAGGTGTGTGGGGGTCTACATGGTGATGATATATGCGATGTGTTTGCAGTGATGCTAGTAGCGGTGGTGGCGGTAGGGTGCTGTGATGATATGTACATTTTGGGTTGGTTTCTTTCTCCAAACTGTTTAGTTGGAGTTTTAGGGGAGGGGTGTGCTATGATGGTAGTGGTGTTTGCAGTGGTGGTGCGGGTGGGTACAGTGGCGATGATTTTGGAGGTTTGGGTTGTTTTTTCCTCTAATCAGCTTAGTCGAGGTTTTGGGGATGTGCGATGGTAGTGGTACAAGTGGTGATAGTGTTGCTATGATGGTTGGTGGATCTGTAATAAAGTGTTAGTTTTGGTTTTAGTTGTTGGAGTGGTGGTGGCATTTTCCATATTTTGGTGGTGTTGGTGCATTGGAGGTGCTGGCAGCAATGGTGGCGACAGTGTGGTAGTTATATGTGGGATGGTGCATTAAAACAGACTTTTAAAAGTAATTAAATATTATTTAATGAATGAAATTGAGAAAATTTATTGCCCCGAACTAGCTAGCGACATTATTTTGAATCCATTCAATTTAAATTGGTATATTCTCCAACATAATTATTGTCAAGAAAAATCTACAATAATTAGTTTTGAACAATTCATTTGTGAAAATGTATGTAAAGCCAAAAATGCCCCCACACGTAAAATTGGGTCAAGTTATACTCGTTCTAGTTGATTATGTAGTAATACGGTCACCTAAACCTTATTTTCCCACTTCAGAAGCAACTTGTGACGATCCGAATCATTAACGATTTGAGTGTCACTAAATCATAAACTAAAATTAATTTAAAGAATATTCAATACAATTATAT
>NC_036257.1:6385615-6411468 GCF_002742605.1 Olea europaea var. sylvestris | reverse complement strand
TAAGCACTTACCAAAATTTAAATAATGTAATGAGTTTAATAAATTAACTTTAAACGAGAAATATCTTAAAATATTTAAAATCAAATTAAATAATAATAGTTTGACAATATAATAATTTTGTAATTGAAACTTTTGTCACCATAAGCCATCTCCATGTCGACTTTCTCAAATTGTCAATTATCTAAAAGTAGAGACATGATGATGTGAGAATAATTCTCAATAAACGTGCGTGAATAATGAATTCATATGTGTATTTCTACGAAAAATCCATCACTTGCATATGGAGACACGAAAATTAGACTGAACTTATATGATGTTAAATTTTCGTACGTAGTGCTACTAAACTCTGGTCCAATCTTAATAAAACATACATAACAAGGACCAAACATAATAGAGCAGTAGAAATATTATATAAATAAATATTAGCCACCATAAACATAAAGCGCAACTTACCTTTTCACTGGACAATTCAAAATGATAAAATGAGTTATTGTTGGAAAGAGATTCTTGAGTCACTTGCGAGGCTGATTATTCATGTGTAATTGTATTAGTATATGATTATATTTAATATAAAAATGATAAGAGAAAGTGAGGGGGTGGAGAGACAAAGTTATAGAGGTAGAGATGGAGAGTGTAAATAGTTGTTGAGGGATAGTTTAGCGTTGGGTTTGTTTTCTATTTATAGTGTAAATTCTTGATCATGTGTAGAAAAGTGAAGGGAAATGGCTAGATGTTAGGTATGGTCAATGCATAAACGGTATATTGTCATAAAAATGGTCAAATCAATACATTTAATCATGTGGTCAAATGAATTCACTTGGCTTAAAATTTGGTGTAAATAATAAATGTGGTCAAATCAATTTCTTTTATTTACGTAGTCAAATCAATTACATTGCCTCGAAATGTGGTGAGAACAATGCATATGGTCTATAAATCATCTTTAATAAAAAACAGTTGAAATATTTGTATATGTTTCACGCACGATTTTGTCTAACTTCCAAAATAACATTTCACTTAGACCCTCAAACTATTGGTCAATAACTAATAAGGTTATTAGACTTGGACAATAACCAATAAGGTCATTAAATTTTAATAATAGCGCACTTAAGTCCTAAATTTAAATCTAACTAGTAGTAAAAATTTAAGACGTTACACAACTATTCAGGGCCATTATGAGAATATCCCTGTATGAAGAAGATACATTAATTTTATTGAAATGATATAACAAAAAATAAATTTAAATTTAAAAAGAACTGTTTGTATATGAAAGTCAATTTCTTTTAAAAATCATGCTTTCTGACTCAATCATTTGAAATAAGTAACTTTTGCAACCTATATAACTTATTACCATAATACTTAAACACTCATATAAGCTTTTCAACTAATATATACAAAATAAGTGTTTAATTTTTGAAAAAAAAAAAGGTATTTTTTTCAGTCATAGGGATATAGTTTGCAAGCTCATCTAGACATTGTGCTTTTCTAATATTTTTTTTTTTTTGATATCCAGGTATCTCAACTTATACCAGACTAAATCCTGGACCTTCAAGACCCATGCCCCTAGAACCTTGGAGGGGGTAAATCACGGGATATGCCTCAACTGGATCACAGGTTCCCCCATTGACTGTACACTTCTGCGCACAAGAGACCCTCCTCCACAGTGATTGCTCCATACCAAATTTTTTTGGCCGCAGGTTCCCACCGGGAATCGAACTCTCCACCCTGCCGTTGGAAGCAAGCCAATATTGATTGATCCACCAGTTGAGCTGTGCCCCGGGGGCTGTGCTTTTCTAATATTCTCATTACCTCATCTTGAAGTAGCTATAAAATTGTTCGAATTCAAATTGGTTATGGATTAGCAAATACCCATCTTACTTGTAATGATATTGAAAAGTCAAACAAAAAGGTACCCGGAATAAACCGTACTCATGTATCGATTAATATCGATGTACCCGGATAAACTATTCATAACTGATAATTCTGAAATTCTGGCCAAACGCACTCAGAGTTGCCTAAAGGCTAGATTCTAGTCATACACTATAGAAACATATTTACAACAGTACAGAGTGGGTAAAGTTATCATAAATTGGTCATACATTATTGAGACACATTCAATCTAGTGGATAAAAATAACATGAGTACTTTCTAGTAGTTCAAAGGAAGTGCAGCTATCAGCTGTTTTCTTAGAACCAATTTTAGACCGTTTTCAATAACCTAGAACGAAGAAGAAGAGAAAACCTAGCCAAACCTTATCAACTCCCCGAGACAGCTATTGGCATCAAGTTTTTTGAGTCTTAGCGCCATCGAGAAAAGATACAGGCTCTCATTCAAAAACATTCTATACTCTTTCCTACACCACTATGCATGTAACACAATTCGCACAGTAACATGATTACTTTCAAATTCATGCAAATGTACACATCAAACATAATGAAATGTAATATAAAACAATGCACCAGAATCAAGCAATTATTCATTTAAATGAGATTTTACACAGATGCAAATGCATATCGATATGAAATAAAAAGAATAAAGCAAGATTCAGCCTCAGCTATAACGTTCAATCAATAAACAAGACGTTCGGAAATTATTATCACAAGATGGAGAAGTTAATTTGATTTTGGAGAGAGAAAGGTAGAAGTTATTGGAGAGAATGAGGAATAATATATGGGCATAGAGATGAGATAGGTAGGTAATGCAAGTCCAAAAAAGAAATTGATCAACGGTGATTAAGTTTTTTTTTTAATTTATAATTTGTTCTTATATTTAGGATTTGGGATTAGTATATTTGTTTATGTAATAAAATATAAAAATAGATAAAATTGTCGGGAAATAATGGCGGGGCCAAACTGGTGGAGAAGAATAATAATATTAGTCAGCACCATTGGTGTCAAACATCAGTTTATATGACAAATGCGTGACATTAAATGATAAATTTACTTAAATGCAATATCATACAATGTATTTAATTGAACTTGTGAAGTATGACATTTTGTTTAAACACTTTTAGTCTTGAAGAAAATTTTGAAACGACATTCTCAAGCAAGTATAATAAAGTAATAAAATCATCTGTTTTCCTTGTTTCAATTATAGGGGCTTTTGTTTTCGCGAATGTCATGGTTGGTACCTCTTCTCCTTAACCCACTTGAAAAAAAAGTAATAAAATCAAAAACGACAATTGTTGAAGGAATGATAAGAAAACTGATGTATTTAATTCATAGAACTAGCTTTATTTATTGGCTTTTAAAGCTATTAAGCTATTAAATACTTAGCATGATAGTACTATGCAGCTTTCATCCAAGTTGGTAGAATTTCTATCTTTATTATTTTTGGTTGTATTGGATTATGTTTCTATATGTATATGATCGCTTCGTTTAGTGCATTCACATATTGATTGAAGAATTTTTAATATTTTTAATTAAATATTAATAAAAGGATCTCGCTATTGCGATCTTTGATGATCGCAGGTCAATGACCGCCCTAACTTACGACAATTTTTGGATTTGTTATTGGGCTCAAACTTAGGCTAAAACTTATAAATAGCTAAGAGTTGATGAATTGGGTTGCCCGACACTGGTAAAAATAGTAAAAATCTTCAAGTAAAATTTTTTTTTTAAAAAAATCACTTTTTACAAAATCTATTCTCAAAAATATTGCACAAAGATAGGCTAAAATTTCTAAACAGCTAAGAGATGATGAATTATGTTGCTTCCACATAAGTGAAAATAATTAAAATATTCAAGAATTGTTGTTCTCTAGGACCCCTATTAGAGAAAAAACACCAATACATACGTAAAGGGCAGTGGCGGAACCAGGATTTTGAATCAACATGAGCGTCTGTCGACCGCAATAAAATATTAAGAGCCGGTTTGATATCCTTTTTCTTAGCAAAAAATGCATTTTGGAATAGTGATTTGATAAAGATTGTGTAGTTAAAAATAAATAAAAATTTTGAATTTGAGTGTAATATTATTATATTGAAAAATGTATTGTTAAAAATAAGATAGATAAAAATGTATTTTGAAATAAATGAGAATCAAATAAGGTCTAAATTTTAAATATGACAATTATTTTGTTTAAATTGAACATATATAATTTTGTTATAAAAATAAATCGTACTCATCAAATAACATTGTTGTCAAATTTTGTTTAATTTAAAGTTATAGTATGGGTTTGACTCATTATAATTGCATTAAAATTGGCAAAATGTAACATATACTATTTTGTTAAATTTAATGTCAAAAGTTAACAATTGTCATAATGGTCAAGCTTTCAATAATTCTAGCATAAGCTCACAAGTTTGAATCCCTTCAGGCACCATCTATGTTGTGTTAATTTTGGTAAAAATTGTAAAACTAAAAATATTGCATGATAACTTGGGTGTCAAGGGATTAAAACCAGGGACTTCCAACATGTATAACCAAGCTTTAACCAATTTAGCTAGAAGAGATGTTTGAAACAAAGATGAATTAATATAAGGTAAAAGCTTAACTGTTGTCAACCAAAAAAAAATGCTCCCGACGGATCCAACATGCGCGATCGAGGGAGCTCATCAAGTACCGGATCCACCACTATACTAAAGGGTATTCTTATTTATTTATTTATTTATTATTTCCATTAGTCAAAATGCATGATCCCTTGTATATTTATTTTATTTGACATAGGCCAACAAACCAACCCCAAGTATATAATTATAAGGGAAATACATGAAATTGACCCAAATAGGAGAGGCCGTTTTCCAAAATGGCCATTGACTTTTTCAAACATTTGAAACTACCTAAAATACCCTTAAATAAATATTAAAAACAACCTACTTCGTAATAAAAAATTTCTATTTAAGTCCTTAAAAAATTAACAAGTAAATTTTCTAAAAATTTGAAAAAAATTTTAATGAATAATTATAAAATGGAAAAACCCAAATATAAGAGAGGACCATATAATATAAAAAAGGTTGTTAAAAATAAAAAAGAAATTAAATTTGAAAAAGAAATTGATAAAATAGGATATCAAGAACAATTATATGCATCACAAGAAATATTAAAATGTTCAAAGAAAACTTATTAGAAAATTTTGCTAAAGGAATTGTACGATCAATAATCATAAAAGATATATAAGATATCATAGATAAATTAGAAAAAAGGAAGAAAAATATCTCAAAATATGATATGCCCTTTAGAACAGACATAGATATGATAACAGATATTGATATTATAAATTCTCAGACATTACTATACTTTGAAGAATTACTTAAAAATTTATGAGAAGACCAATAAAAAATAGATTACCACAAGCATATAAAAAATTAGTTTTTAACCTTACATTAAGATATTATATACGCTTAATAACAAATAAATTAACTAAAACAAAAATAAAAGAATTTTTAGAATATTAGAATATTAGATTTGTGATTATTAGATTTTTGTTCGCTCATAGTAGCACCCATCCCGTTGGTATCAAAGCCAGAGAGATCATGAGAAAGTATATAAAAATAAATTCCCTAAAAGATATTGAAAATAAATAAAATTTATGATTTTAGAAATTATTGAAACTTATAAAAATAGACTAAGGTATCAGGTAAAATATAGTTATAATATAGAAGGCTATATAGAAGAAGATAATATAGTTGGAACATATAGTAAAGACATAAAAGAAGTATTAAAAATTTTTAGAGCAATTAAAAATTTACCTTTAGAACTAAAAGAAAAAATAATTAAAACGATATTATTTGAAGAATATAAGCATAAATATATATATTAGGAAAAATTCAGAGTGAAATAGATTTCATAGTAATTTGAAAAAAAAAATTATTATGGAAATCATAAAAATAAATAATTATTATCAATGTATTGAAGAAAAAGGATGTTATATATTTTTCAACCGTATCCCTAATAAATTAAAAATAATAACATTAC
This sequence comes from Olea europaea var. sylvestris, assembly GCF_002742605.1. NCBI lineage: Eukaryota > Viridiplantae > Streptophyta > Magnoliopsida > Lamiales > Oleaceae > Olea > Olea europaea. The sequence goes on along the minus strand of NC_036257.1, from coordinate 6,405,556 downwards.
ATATAACTAGAAATTTACCTAGAGAAATAAAGGAACAAATATTACATAAATTAATTGTAGGAGTTATCAAAGATAGACGTACATATGAAATAATTATCGAAGTATTTGAAAATGAATTATACCATAGAGAAATATTTGAATCATCATAAAAGTATAATGGAAGAAACTAAAAATATTTTAGAAAGAAAGTTAAGAAGAATAAGATTAATAAATAATAAAATTTTAGATGAATTATTAATACCTGGAGATATAACTAAAACTCAAGAAAAACAAATATTAAAATTAAAATAAGAAAGGTATAAAGAAAAAGCAAGAAATGATATAAATATATTGAAACTTGAAGTCAGAAAATTAAAAGAAAATGAAGAAAAAATAATAGAATAGATAAAAAATTTATAGAAAAAGAAATAACCAGAATAGGGAAAAAACATATTGAAAGAAAAAATATAATAATAGAAATAGGAAGCATGGATGATGAGTTTAGAAAAAATATATTATCTAAAATAATAGAAGAAGAAGAATCTAGAAAAAAAATGTTAGGTAAAGAAAAAATTGAAAAAAATCAAGATAAAGAAGATGAATGAAGAATTAGATCTACTTATAGATAATTTTGATCATTTAAGCTTAGAAAGTATAGATGATGAATACCAAATCTTAATGAATACTGGAGGAGGATCTAATCCCGTAAGAACCTCTAAACAAGAATCAATAGATTCAGATGAAAGTTATGCTCCGATGTATAATAAACTATAGAGACAATTTTATGATAAAATAAGAGATAAACAACCGTTCAAAGGAAATAAATATAGTAATAGATTTGAATTAAATAATAATTATGATAAACCTGTTAACCATGGAGGAACAAAATTAGACTTAGATTGCAAAATAGATACTAAGAATGCCTTAATAATTTGGGCAGACTCAATGATATTATTCTTTTTATATAATAAAGATGATACATGGGAAAATACTGAAAGGAGAATAGATTTTTTAATTGCATCTTTTGAAGGAAATGTTAAAAATTGGTGGGAAGGAATTAGTAGTGATACAAAATTATTAATAAAAAGAAATGTACAAACAGAAATAATAAAGTCAGATAAACTAAGAATAGAAATATTAGTAGAATATATTGCAGATGAATTCTTAGGAGAAAATTGGTTAAGAAATTATGAAGAAGAAGCAATATGAGAAAAAGATAATGCAAGAGTTAAATTAATTAATTTAACAATTTGTGATATGTGTAAAATTAAAGAATATACTTATGAATTCAAGGAATACTATTATACTCAATTTTATAGTAATGAGAATCAAGAAGTATACCAGGATATGTATTATAATAAATTACCAGGTTCATAGGGAATATATTTTAAAATAGAATTTGAAAAATATATTAAAGAAAATATAGGAATACCTAAAACATTAGGATCAAGAATAAAATTATTGTTTGAAAGACTTGCATATATATGTCAACAAAGACAATTACTGAAAAAATCAGGAAAATTAACTAGAATATGTTGTGAAAATATGGAAAAACCTACAAGATGAGGATGTAATTCTGAAAAAATAAGTAAAAGAAAATATAAAAACAGAAAGTTTAAAAAATACAGAAACTTTAAGAAAAAATACATAAAACCTGGAAGAAAATATTATAAAAGGAAAAATAATATACAAAAAAATAAATCTTATAAGAAAGTGTTGGAATTGTGGAGAAATAGGTCATATAAGTCCTGACTGCACAAAGAAAAAAGTGAGAATATTACAAAATGATTATTTTGAAATAGAAAGTAAATTAAGTGAAATATCTGATATTGAACATTATAATAATCAGGAAGTATTTATAAGTGAAGTAGATTCAGAAGATTATGGATCAGAATCTGAATAGAGAAATTGAAAAAATAGAAAATAATAACATAGAAATCCAATAATATGAGGGAATAGAAGGTTATGGATTAAAAGTAACTTTTGATAATAATAAATTTAAAAAAATACAAAAGTTATCCTTAGATTTGAAAATAGGAAAATGAGAAATTCTAGATAGAATATGGAGAAGAGAAAAAATAGCAATAAATGAATACCATAAGATTGAAAAAACTATAGATGTTAGGACTACTCAAGAAACATATAAAATAAACCTTTTAACAAAAAATACAGTATCAGAATTATTATAAAAAATAAGTAAAAAACATAGTGAAAAGATCCAATATGTTTATTTAGCAGGAATACAAATAATGTTTAAATCCTTATTTAGGGAAGGAATAGATTCACCATTAACTGTGAGTCTACATGATGGAAGAATTATAAATCTGGAAGATGGTCATTTAGGAACTATAGAAAGAAATTTAGCATATCAAAAGTTAATATTTACTTGTTACCCAAAATATTGTATCTCATTGAAAGATAAAAACTTTAATGAAGTTTTAGGATTACATTTCAAATTACATAGAAATGATATAATGGAACCAGGAGATCAAATTATGACTATGGAATATAGGGCATTATACACATTTACTAATTCTAATTATGGGAATATTTATTCTAATAAACCATATATAGAAATTCATAAGGAATGTAAGGATATTAGTAAAATAGTGAACCAAACAAACAAATAAATCTTATCCCAGAAGAATATGAATTTAATATAACTAAAAATAAGCCTGAAATAACAGAGTTAAGAGAAGAAGAAGATTATAAAATAACATTTCATAATGGAAGGTTGATAAAGAAATCAAAAAGTCTTAGATTACCTAATAAAAAAGAATATTTAGGAGAAACTAGTGGTATAAAAGAAATAAAATCTCATGGAAATATTAGAAATATGAAAATAGAAGGAAAATATTTCAATGGTAGAAGGTATATAAAAGGACCGAATATATTGATAGATACAGGAGCTGGTGAATGTCATATGGCTGCAAATAAAAATGAAGGATTAATGACTTACAAGATAGAACCATATGAATACAGGAATTTTGATGGACAACTATATATTACAGAATTAAAGGTAAAGGTACCAATAAAAATAGGTGGGATTGATCTTTTAGTACCATGTTATTTGGATGAAAGTATGGATATTGAACCTCATATATTATTAGAAACGAGTTTCTTAAATGAATTAGAAGATTATAGTATAAAAAAAGAAGGATTATATATAACTCATAAAGGACAAACTACATTATGTAAAATAGGAAGTGGATGAATAATCAAATAAGTTTTTCATTAGCAGTATATATATAAGTTACTATAGTACAAACAAATATAACAACTTGTGCCTTAATTGATACAGGAAGTGATATAACAATTTTTAAAAATTTCTTAATAAAATCATGGAGTAAAAACAGTAAAATAAAAATAACAGGAGTGACTGGAGAAAGTACTCAAATAATTGATAGTGCTGAAAAAGTTAATATAATACTTGGTAGTAAACAAGTTTTAAAAAATAAAGTATATAATTATAATAAGTTAGAATGTGATATACTATTAGGAAATGATTTTATCCAACAATTTCAATAATATAAGCAAAATAATTACATGATAATGTTACAAACACATTGTGCACATCTATTAAAAATATCAAGATAATTTAGACCCTACAAAGTTAGCCAGCACAGCGTGGTGATAAATGGGAAAAACGACCAATAGTACAAGATGAACTAAAAAATAAAAAACTATCATATAAAAAGATCCTAAAAACAGAAATAGAGATAAGTATGGATAAAATCATAGAACAATTAGAAAATATTTATAGAGAAAATCCATTATTATTTTGGAAACCATATCACCCTAAAGCTAAAATAGAATTAACAGAAAATGTTATAATAAGAGTTAGACCAATGATGTATACCTTACAGGATATGCAATAATTTAAAATTTAGATAAAAGAACTAATAGAATAAAAACTAATTAGACCCAGTAATGGACCTCATACTAGTCCAGTTTTTATGGTTATGAAACATTCTGAGCAGATTAGAGGAAAAACTAGAATGGTAATAAACTATAAGGAATTAAATAAATATACTAAATTTGATGGTTACTTTTTACCAAATAAAGAAGTCCTAATAAATCTTGCAAAAGGAAAACAATATTATTCCAAATTTGATTGTAAATCAGGATTTTGGCAAATAAAAATGGAAGAAGACAGTATACAATATACAGCTTTTATTACACCTCAAGAAAAATATGAATGGTTAGTTATGTCATTTGGTTTAAAAAATGCACCACAAATATTTCAAAGAAAAATGGATAATATATTCAAAAAGTATAGTTATTTTCTTATTGTTTATATAGATGATACATTAATATGCTCTAATAATAAAAATGAACATGAGAATCATTTATTACAATTCATAAATAAATGCAAAAAGGAAGAAATTGTACTTTCTAAAAAGAAATCTATAATTGAGAAACAAGAAATAGATTTTCTAGGATTATCAATAGATAGAAATGAATAAAATTACAAACTCATATATCTAAAAAGATAGAAAGCTTTCCAGATAAATTAAAATTCAAAGAACAAATACAAAAATTTTTAGGATGTCTAAACTATGTTGAAAGATTTATTGAAAATTTCTCAAAAAAGAAACATAAGATACAAATTCTACTTAGAAAAAACAAATACTAAAGGTTGGAATAAAGAACATACTGAAATTGTTAAAGTATTAAAAGAAGAATGTAAAAATTTACCAAAACTAAGATTACCAGATGAAAAAGATAATTTAATTGTTAATACTGATCCCTCCGATAAATATTGGGCAGCTATATTAAAAACAGATTTAAATGAAATATGCAGATATTCAAGTGGAACTTTTAACCAAACAGAAATAAATTATACTACTCATGAAAAAGAATTGTTAGTAATTATTAGAGGAATAAAAAAGTTTTCATTATTCCTTTTATCTAAATAATTTATTGTTGAAACTGATAATTCTCAAGTTGCAGGACTTATTAGAAATAAGTTACCTATGGAACCTCAATATAGAATGTTACACAGATGGCAATCATATTTATCATTCTACAATTTTGATATTGTTCATATTAAAGGAATAAATAATTATCTTGCAGATTTTTTGAGCAGAAATATCGAATTCGGAGATGGATAATATCAAAAATTTATTAATAGACGTCAACAGATGAATGAAATTCCTCATGGAAGAATCAGAAGATATGAAAATTGGAATTGAGCAATTAGAGCAAATGACAGAATCTATCCAACAAAATGTCAGATTGTTGGTGGAAATCTCTAATTCTTATTCCAAATATACCAAAAAATTGAATGACGGAATTATTGATATTACTTCACAATTCAAGTCATTAAATACCAAACAGGAAATACCAATTGATACAATCTCAAAAATACAGACAGGTACACAACCAGGAAGCAGCAGTGGACCCAACAATATCAAACGAGACATAGCAAGTCCCCAGAAGGTGACGATAAAAAATGGCTTTGAACATACAAGAGTTATCAGATCAAAACTGATGAAGATGATGATATCCCTTTATCATCTAAAGAAGAATAATATAGATCATTTGCCAAAATTGTTTATGAATTGGAAGAAAATGAATTATATTTTATTGCATCGGGAGATCATGTTTATCCCAGATTAATAATTACCAAAGATGTAGACCCTTTCATGGTCAAAATGACAGCAGATTATGGATTTCTGGATTTGATCTATCCAGGAAAAGATTTAACAGAAATTGAAAAATTTGATGATATATTCAGAGCAGAAGTTTCAAAATTTGCCCAAGGGAGATCAATTTATATCAAATTTTATTCAATAAGTCCCAAAGTTGATGGAAAGATATACTATCCTGCTGAACATATTATCACAATTGGATATGTTGGCCGAGATTTCCAGATTGAAGTTGGCCGAAATAATAAATCATTGCCTAAAATCAATAAATCATGGATAAAATCCCGAAGAGTTTTACGGATGAAAGTTCTTGACAACATTGCAAAGAACTTATATGACAAAAAATTCAAATGCTCGTGCCAATATGAAGGATGGACACTCTTTACGAATAATGGAAAAGAAAAATCTATTATTTTGAAAGTATATATCCAAAAATTTGATACTCATCAAATTAATGGAAGTCCTACAACAATCCAAAAATCATGCAGATTGAGGGAGTGCACCACATGCAGACAAAATTAAAAGATTGATTCTTCAAGATAAAAGATGAATGGAGAAAAATAAAAGGAGACCTACCACTATCAAAACATCTAGACAGTTGCATATGGAGCCAAAGATGGAGAGGCAATGATAGAGGAAAAGATGCCCTTTTGATGAAAAAGCAAAAAACGCATGTGAAAATGTAGACCCCAGGAGGAAAAGAATAGAGAGTCGTGTGAGCCTTTTTTCAAATTCTAATGTATGCAATGATGTAATAGACCAATAATAGTAAGTTTGAGTCATGTATAAATAGAGGTCTTTGGGAGAGAATGGATCATCTCGAGTCAGAAACCATTCTCTTTCTTTAAGTTTTGTTTTAAAATCAGTTTTTCTGAAAACCCCTTGTATACAATAGAAACCTTGTATAAATCATTATAAAAATAAAATTTCAATCTTTTGATATAAAAAAAAAAAAGAGTTTCTAAATTTCTTATCCCATAGATTCTTGACAGATTGAAGAAGATAATCTTTTTCTTACTCTAATAAAGAGAGAATTTTCTTTACTTAAGATCCTTATTTTTAATTCTAAAAAAAGATACAGTGAGAGCAAGAAGCTGAAATAGTAGAATTTCCATTGAGGCAAAATGCCGTTTGAGGGAGCAGTTTGCAGATTCAGAGTCTGAAGGTCACTCGATTCTAAGAATACAGATTTAAGATCAAAAGTAAGGTAAAATTATTGTCTTTGTTAAATTTAGAAAGAATTCTTTTAATATCTTGAAAGAATCGTAAGGATTATTACTTATTATGTTTGCAAAAACTTATCTATCATGTTATTATTATCATAAAGTTTGTAAGAAATTATCTATATGATGCTAGGCTATATAATTAAGGGACTAGATAATCTGTTAGAAAGATTATTAGAAAAAATAAAAAGTATTTTTTCTCAACTAGAAACTATGGATATATCGTCTAAAGAATATAATAATTTTAAAGAATTATATGACAATTATATTACAGATTATGCTAATTTATTAGATCAAAGGATGGAACTATATATTAAAATTCGAAATGAAAGAAACAGAAGAATTTTGGAACTATCCCAATAAATCAGGATATTTTGTGCAAAATATGACAAGTCATTTCATTAAGGGTATTATAGACATTTTGACAAGAATGAATAGTGATAGGTCATTTAGAAAAATCCCCCTAATTATAAGCCCCAGTTCAGTGCTCATCACTTAAAAAAAGAAAAAAAAAGGAGTTTTAAATAATATTTTTAGAAGAATGTGTCATTAAAAAGTAAGAAAATATTTGAATTTACGTGTAAAATATTTTATTAGTAAATGTATGATTGAAAATAATCCTATAGCAAAAACAATGAACAGGCCAACAAGGAGACATATATACACATTTTATGGGCCAAAGTGAAATATACCCATTTTCTGAGAATTGCTACATGTGTATAATTGTCTATATAATCATATCCATAATTAAACGTAGCACTGAATTCAACCTTTAATGCAAATTTCACACTTATACATCAATAATAAGATGATTGTCACGTCACATTATAAATATCATTATGTCCAATAATTATATACAAATAAAATTTTTGGCCATTTTAGATACCAAAATGTAAATATCCCACAACATAACGTGGCTAAGAGAGCTAAACCCTCGAACACTCTCCTTCCACTTCCCGAAACAAAACCCACAAAGGAAAAAGACTGTAATTTGAGAGAAAGTAGTAGGAGCATTGAAGATGAACAAGAAGGAGGTGTTTAAGCTAGCAAAGGGATTCAGGGGAAGAGCTAAGAATTGCATAAGAATAGCAAGAGAGAGAGTGGAAAAGGCGCTTCAGTACTCTTACAGAGATCGGCGGAACAAGAAACGTGACATGCGCGGTCTCTGGATCCAGCGGATCAACGCCGGCACCCGCCAGCATGGAGTATGTTTTTCTTCATATATATATAAATATTTTTTACTTTTTTCATGTACCATACAGTTTAATTGTCTGTGTAAATTGTTTTCCTGCTATATTTTAAGAATATGAGTCTGTCTGGAATCCCTTTTAGTTTGGTTTAGAGGTTTAAAGGGTCTAGAATCGGTATGGGTTCGGTGAATTTCAGAAGAAATTCTTTTATTGATATACGTGTATTTTATTGAGTGTGGAATTGCCTTTGGTTGATTTAGGGTTAATAAGGGTTTGAAGAAATTGGAATAAAATTTGTGTTGTAACAGTAATTTCGTGCATTTACAAGATATAGTTTCAATATGTGTGTCAGTCTGCTATACGTTGGCCAATAGTGGGGCCCTCATGTTAGCGTGCGTTTCTATTTGGAAACTTTAAATGAATATATATTGTTGTATAGATCTAGGTATAATAACTGATAATTTTTAATTGAAAAGGTAGGTAATTTCTTCATGGCACCAGGACACTCTTTGAATCCCATTATTTGCATTGTGGTTAACTTAATGATTGCGTATATAGAAATGTTCTCATGAATGCATTATGGATCATTTGGAGTGGAAGAGCTTGTGAGGTGCTGGATAACTATAATTGCTGCCCACTTTGGCGTTGGATTGCCGTATATCCAGTACCCGTTAAAAAAATGATCAAGTGGTCGAGGTCAGTCTGGGTGAATACAAATAGAATACTAATGTATGTCTATGGGCCAAGCTGTAGGAGGGGGAATTGTACAGCATCAAGAGGGAAAAATGGTGTTTGCTTATTATGACTTTTGGATGATAGCACCAGCTTTGTAGCTGAAGTGAAGGCATTGCCTTGCACAGAGAGTTGGTTTCCCATAAGCACTGGCGAAGTAAATCAGTACTTGTGGAGGTAGATTGTCTAAGGCTAGCTAACATTGTGCAGAAAAAAGAGAAAGGGCCCTGGTTGGTACCCGTTGGAGAAGGGTAAATTGCAGCAAACATCCTTAACCTTTATCCACTTTTGCACTTGTACTCCCCAACGTGTCTCCCAATATTTGATAAATTGGCGGCATTCATCCAAATTGATGGATTCCATCCAATTTTCCTTTAGTCAACTCCTTTGACCATCAAATTCAAAAATTTTAGGGGTAAAATGGTTGCTTCGTTATTCTTAATTAAAATATTAAAAAGATAAAGATATAAAATTCATAAAAAAGAATCAAAATAAATAAATAAATCACTATTCATCTTCCTCACCCTACCCACGCCACCACTGCCATACCACCATTTTTGATAGTGAAACAGGTGGGGTGTGGTGGTGGAGGGAGGAGGAGGAGATGTAGGTGGGGTGTTGGTGCTATCCTATTTTACAAGCATAGATGCTATATGTTATATTATATCGTAATATGCTATATACTTTATTATATGGCTGATATGTTATATGTAGTAATTTAAGTGTGCAATTACATATGTGAGGGAGTAGCATTACTCCTGTTACACAATACAAACATTACTGAGATAACCTACCAAAACGCACCCACCAGTAAACACCAAGCACTTGTCAAAATAGCTTTAAGCACTCCAAAAACATGCAAAAGCCAAAGTGGGCAGCAATTATAGTTATCCAACAAGTTTATTTTTTGAAGGATAGCTTATGCTTGTATGCTTTCAGTGTAAGAGGTATGTTCCCTAGTTTATATCTTGTGGATCTACTTTTTAACCCGGAGGTAAGACCCTATGCTCCCATCTATGTACTTCACCTTAATATTAATCTACAGGTAAGGGATGGTGCCAGACCCCATTTATGGTTGGTTGGGACCTGAAAAACTCCTAATTCAGCATTAATGGAATTTATTTAAAAAAGAAAAAAGTACATTCTTGATGGCAAATTGTGCAGTAGATGTATGTATGTTGTTCATGAAATGAAGTCAAATGGATGTTCTATGTGGCAGTGAGATAAAAAGGAATCTATAAAGATCTGGATGCTAGAGACGGAAGGTTGTGGGGGCAAATAAACTTATATTTGTTTTCTGTGAAATGATAAAACAAAAATTATTGAAGAAAATAGCACGTGTTCCATCGGACAAAGCACCAATACCTGCCAGCTGATAGATTTCAGTTATTGGACTTTGCCTTCTGTATTGAACAAAGTATGTAGTAGTGGCACATTTGGAACCTTCTTTTCATAGGAGAGTGAAGAGGAACTTGTATTATATAGGAACCCTACTTTCAACTTTGTGATTTCATTACTTCGATTTAGGAAAAACCCATATCCTTGCCACGGAGCTGACTGCACCTTTGGTGCAATAACAGGTGGATTGTATGACTCTTTTTTGGTGTCGCAGCGAAATGCTATTTCAGTCTAGGATTAGCTGAATGATCACAATCAATGCATGGGGACATGAGATTGGTACATTTAGTTTGCTTCACTCGAATTATTTCTCTTTGTAAATTGACATTATAATAGATTAATGGTAATTTCTATGCAAGAAACCTTTGCTCCTCGTGTGTTATTGATTAATGCATTGACCGAAAGCAGAATAAACGAATATTATGCTTACACTTTCTCCTTTTTGAACTGGTCAAAAATTATTGGTGGCTACTGGAACGAATCTATAATATTTTTTATATCACCATCCATGTAAGAATGGGAGTGGCGGGAAAGGAGGTGAGGAGTTGGAGATTGAACGTGGCAGTAATTTGTGTTCACTGTTTACTACGGTTCAGTAGTATAGGTTACTTTTGCATAGCAACCCAGATTGCCATCCCAAGCTTTTCTTCCCTCACAAATTGGGGAAAAAGGGGAAGTCAACTATTCTTAGATGATAAGCCTGTGTCAGTGCCAGATGTCAAAGGTATTCAATTTTTTCCTTTTAACTTGATGATCTTGTATATTTAGGAATAATAAGGCTAATTACATGGCTGAATGTCAGTCAGCATTGTACATGTATGAAACAGAATAAATTCCTTCCAATTACAACTAATATACAAAGCATCTTTTCTAAATTGCTAGCTGTAAATTAGTTTCCCTTATTAGTTCGTATAGCATATATCCAATTGACATCCACCTCAAATTGATGTTGGGTGATAAAAAAAAATCAATATGCTCACAAAAAAGAGATAATGTTGTCATGTCATAGCTTTGGTAAATATATCGGCAATCTGAAGATCAATGGACATATGCGAAAGAGAAATAATACTAGTATCGGAAGTCTCTAGATGAATGACAATCCACTTTGATATGTTTTTGTATGCTCATGATATTCTATTTGCAGCAATTTGAATAGCATTTGTGTTGTCTGCATGAAGGGGGTATCAGATTAGATTGAGGAAGCGAAGTTCAGCTAAAAGCCCACAAAGCCAAATAATCTTAGAATAGGCAACGGACATGGCACGATATTCGGATTATATTTTGTAGATTTGGACACACAAGCCTGCTTTTTACTTTTTTTGGAGATCAAAGAATTATCAAGAAACATACACCAAAACGTAATAGAACGAGTATCGGGACACCTAGCCCAATTCGCATTATTAAACGCAATAAGGCCAATAGGATAGCTAGCAAGAAAAAATCCACGATGACAAGTACTTTGGAGATACCGAATGTGCGACGAACAACCCCAAGATGGAGATGTTGTGGAGCTTGCATAAATTGATTGACTTGCTGGACGATGAATGATATATCAGGCCTAGTGATGGTCAAGTAGTTGAGGCTCCTAACTAATTGCTGAAAGATAGTGGGATTAGGAAAGATATCACCCTCCTGACGATGATATTTTACATTGACTTCTAGAGTGTCAATAATGAAAGAATCCTGAAGACGAGCCAAAGTGATCAAGTCTTGAATGTATTTATGTTGGTTCAAGAATATACCTATGGAATTGGTATGTACTTCCAACCCTAAAAATATGTATGCGGACCAAGATCATTCATATGAAAGGAAGTGTGTAGATGCTATTGGAGTTGAGTGATTAACTCAGAATCTATGTCGGTGGTAACAATGTTGTCTACATATACAAGTAAAAGAACAATACCAGTAGACGTCTTGCAAAAAAATAGAGAGGAGTCGTACTGGCTCTGGATAAAAGAAAGCTGTAGCAAAGTAGATCGAAACTTCTTAAACCATGCTCGAGGAGCTTGTTTCAACCCATAACGAACCTCTTTACCTTACATGTGAAGGAGAGGAAAAGAGACTCGGAGAAGGTGCTATGTAAATATCCTCCTTGAGATCACCATGAATAAAAGCATTTTTAACGTCCATCTAGTGAAGAGGCCACCTCTGAGAGGTAGCAATAGAAAGAACAGTGCGCATCGTAAAGAAAGATGGAAGAAAACTAATTTCAGGATGTTGAACATGAGTAGTAAAGAAAGATTGGTGTTCAAAGAAAACAACATTACGAGAAATACAAAATCTGTTAGAGCAAGGATCATAGCAAACATAGCCTTTGTGCGTAACAAGATAACTCATAAAAGCACATTTAACAGATTGAGCTGAAAGTTTGTGTGTTCATGATGAGGTAAATGAACAAAGCAAATGTACCCAAAAGTATGCAAGTCATAATAAGTAAGATATTGATTATGAAGATAATATGAAGAGTTAAAGTGTAAAATTTGGGAAGGCAATCTATTGATTAAATAAACTGTAGAAAACATTGCTTCAACCTAGAATTTTGAAGGAACATAGGAATCGAGTAAAAATGTACGAACATCCAAGAGATAGCGATTCTTTCGTTCCCTACCCCATTTTGTTGAGGAGTATAAGTACATGATCGTTGATACAAAATCCCTTTCTATTTTAAGAAATCATGAAACTCATTAGACATATATTTCCTACTCAAATCAGATCGTAAATTTTAATACTGGTGGAGAATTGGGTCTAAACATGTCACAAAAGTCTTGAAAACTACAAGTACTTCATATTTAAAATGGTGAAAGTAGATCCATGTGTATCGATTATAATCATCAATGAAAGTCACAAAATACTTTTACTGGACATGAGAGTCTACAGGCGTAGTGCCCCAAGCATCATTATGCACAACATCAAAGCTCTTTTCGGCACGACTACTGTAAGAAGGGAAAGGAAGAGTCCTTTCCCAATTTGCACGTAGAACAATCAAAGCACAAATTATGAGAACTGTTTTTATTACCCAACAAATTAGAATTTAACAAATAAGATAGGATAGTGGAGTTTGGATGGCCGAAAAGTTTTTGCCAGACTTTGCTTTTATTGTTAAATAGTTATACAGGCCAAAGATAAATAACTATGAATAAAAAAATATAATGGAAATAATCATCCAATTTTAGACCCTTTCGCGAGTGTTTTCACCTGATTCTGCACAAAAACACCACGAGAGAAATGAACATTATAATTGTTATCAACTAATTGACCAGAGGAAATAAAATTTGTAGATAAATCAGGAGATATAAAATTGTTCTGAAAAGCAAAATTAATGTTATTAACAGTATCAATAGCTAAATGACTATCATTAGCTATTTGAATATGAGATAAGCCTTGATATGGGCGAATATTACAAAGGCCATCGGAGGAACTAGTCATATGATCTGAGGTACAGAATCAACTAGCCAAGACTAAGATGAGGTATTATGTTTACCTTGAAGTCCCAAAGTAGAGAAAGCTGATACAATCATTTGTTGCACTATTTCAGGAGTAAGAACAGATTGCGCAGCAGCAGAGGACACCTCAGGAGCTAGTGGACTGATTACTACTTGATATGCATTGGCTTAGCGATTCTGAGTTCGAGTAGGACAATTTTTGATAATATGTCTTGACTTCATGTAGCAATTGCAAGACTTCTTAGTACAATGAGTAGCATTATGCCCATAGTCTTTGCAGTTGAAACATTGGACTTTCCGCATATCCCTTCCTTTACTATTTTCGTGAGCTGCGTAAGCGACGACATTAGGTGTCATATGATGTCGCTGAAAATTGCCTTGTGTTGTAAGACGTTACTCTTCTCAAAGTAACTTCCCAAAACATAAATCCAAAGGAAGAGGCGGACCTTGATTCATCAAATTAGAGCGAGTTACCTCAAATTCTGATCATAACTTCATCATAAACTAATCTTGTTTGCTCTGTTCATGAATAGTCTGAACAGGATCAAAGGATTCGGCTGGTACCTTAGCATAGATAATTATTAGCAAATTCACCCCAAAAATTTTAAAACCTAGAAAAGTAATCCTGGATGGTGAGATTGCCCTAAGTGTAATTTGCAATCTCATATTCCAATTGAAATCGTCTGGCTGTGTGGTCTTGATTGTAAACCTTTTTCAAATACTCCCGCATAGCTTTAGTAGTTTTATATGGCCTTAGATTTATGACAATCATAGGATCACAGATCCTAAAATCCATTTCATAACTTTAGCATGTTTCACTGTCCATCGAGCTAATTTGGTATTCTCAGTAGGAATTGGGTCACTTCTACCAATGTGACCCCATAAATTTTTTCCGACGACAAATAATCGAAATTGAGATTCTCATGCAGAATAATTTTTCCTCATGAATCGCACACCAAAAGAATATGAAATGTTGGTTACCATGGGACTAATAGTTAATTATATTAGTAACAGTCCCAAATTAAAATTTCAGAATCCAATATAAATATAAAGCCAACCACAAGATTGCAAAACCTAATCTTAGAGCCCAACTAAACTTCACTGTTTAGCAGTCCCAAAATCAATTTATTTAGCCCAAAATAAATCAATTAAGTTGGCCCAATTAAGTTAGCCCAATGATAAATACTGAATGATTGGTCTAAAGTCAGCCTAAAATAAATGAATTAAGTTGCCCTAAATTGAACTTGCCCCAAATCAACATACTAATGCTTACCTTCATGGCAACGGCAATTTACCCATTTTGAATCTCACCTAGGCAATTACAGCCAACATAGAGGATTCCGACCACCTACAGATGGTCTGTGTAGGCCTGGCCAAAAAACAGAAAAACCAAGCAAACCGAACCAACTCGGGTCTGCTTAGGTCGGTTTTGACACAGGTAATTTGGTTTGGTTTAGTTTTCTTTTGAACAAAATCATGGTGGGTTGGTTTGGTCATGGTTTAAAGCCTCAAATTGCCAGTTAATTGAACTAACTCAACTCACTTACAAGTTTACCTTTTTTATTAAAAAAAATTAAAATCAAAAGATAAGTCATAATCTCATAACTATATCATGATTCACTCCAATCTGTGATGGTGTTGGTAAGTAATAGTACTAAATTTCTTTTCACAAGCTCATTATGTTATACTTAGTCTTTTTTCCCTACTCAGACAATTAGGCTACATAAAGTTTTCCGTTGATTTGTCTCTGTTAACCTGATTTTATTTGTTAGTCAATAATTCCTGTAATATAAAGTTTTTTAGTTATTTTAGTTTTTGTAATCTAATTATGTCCAAAACTTAGACAATTTTATTTATTTTTTTTTTTTTAATTTTTTTTTTTTTTTGGATTAAAAGTCCAACCGACTAATTGAACCGAGCCGAACCGATTTGGTTTAGTTCGGTTTAAGAGTTAGACTGAGTTGGTTTGGGTTGAAATTCACCTAAACCAACTAATTTGGTTTTGGTTTCGGTTTCAGGCTGGAGTCGAAACTAATCCAAACGCTTAGGCCTAGGTCCATGCTGTGTCAACCAATACAAAAGGTGCCGACAAAAATTAGAAGTTCACGAAGACTTTGATTGTCTTAGATGATTGCGACTCCCAGATGATTGTGATTGAATTCCGACTAAATTCCCAGAATCTTGTTGAAAAACACGAGTAATTTCCGGCCACCATAGAAGATAAAGATCAGAAAGAAATTCACAACTTCAATACCCAAGAAGACTATCGGAGTGTCGTCCAGTGCAATCAGATTTCCGCACTCTACTTTTGGGCCAAAATTTTTTTTTTTTTTTTTTTTTTAATTTTTTTTTTTTTTTGGATTAAAAGTCCAACCGACTAATTGAACCGAGCCGAACCGATTTGGTTTAGTTCGGTTTAAGAGTTAGACTGAGTTGGTTTGGGTTGAAATTCACCTAAACCAACTAATTTGGTTTTGGTTTCGGTTTCAGGCTGGAGTCGAAACTAATCCAAACGCTTAGGCCTAGGTCCATGCTGTGTCAACCAATACAAAAGGTGCCGACAAAAATTAGAAGTTCACGAAGACTTTGATTGTCTTAGATGATTGCGACTCCCAGATGATTGTGATTGAATTCCGACTAAATTCCCAGAATCTTGTTGAAAAACACGAGTAATTTCCGGCCACCATAGAAGATAAAGATCAGAAAGAAATTCACAACTTCAATACCCAAGAAGACTATCGGAGTAGTCCGAACCAAAGATTGAGTCCTAATTCAAAGACGAGACTCTGATACCATGTCAAAGGTAATCAATTTTATGCTTTTAACTCGATGATCCTCATTGTGAGGATTCCTTTGCATATATAGAAATATTAAGGCTAATTACACGGCTAAATGTTCGCCACCACTGTACATGTGTGGAAACTGAATAATTTCCTACCAACTACAACTAATATACAAAGCATTTTTTTCTAAATTGCTGGTTGTATATTAGTTTCCCTTAATAGTTCGTGTAGCATAAATCCAATTAATGCTAGCGAGTCTGGACAAACTGTTGGATTTTATACACAATGATAAAGAGAGAAATAAATCCAAGTTTCATGTAATTGACTGTTATGACATGTATTTCGCTTCAATATCGACCTATTTGATCCAGTAAATCTGTGTTCCACTCTATATGAGTCACATACACAACACAGACATTAAGTTACTTCGGCTCACAAGCAAAGCTCAGAAATTAAGTGAATAGCTAGTTTTCTACCATGTCATCAAAGTTTCATGTAATTGACTGTTATGACATGTTTTATAAAAATGCCAGGACTTTGGTGGTACTTCTATTTTTTCACGACAGCTCCATTCTTTCTAGAATTACTGCCAGCCTAAAAGATAGACAATCTGCTGAATATATCAGTTTGCAAGTTCTTGTTTATGTTTTAGATTTGTTAAGCTTAACAGTTTGATTAGTATTTGGCAATTGTGGTGATCCAAGCCTCCATTTTCGACTTTTATTCTAAGATAAAAATTTAGCCTATGTTTGGCCCCCCATTTTTTCCAAAAACTCATTTTCAATCACACATTCCCTTATAAAACAATTTTATATGTGAACCCAGGGCTTTTTCCTTACTTTCAACAACACATTCTTCAATGAAACACTATTTTAAAATGCATTTTGGCCCAAAAATGGGGCTCGAACAAGGGCTAGGTTCCTAATCAAATTATTTTATGTGGGTCATAAAGCTCTGACTTGTTTTCTCTGTTGCATGACAGGTGAACTATGGTAATTTTATGCATGGGCTGATGAATGAGAACATCCAGCTCAACAGGAAAGTTCTTTCAGAGCTTTCAATGCATGAACCATATAGCTTCAAGGCCCTGGTCGACATCTCGCGCAATGCCTTCCCGGGAAACAAGGCAGTCGCACCTCCCAAAAAGGAAGGGCTTGCGATTCTCGTTTGATTCATTTTATCGTTTATTTCCTGAAATCATTTCCTGTACTTCTCTTCAGTATTCCTAATTTTATTCTAGAAGGATTTTTATATAAATTTCTACAGATGATAGCTGTTTCTTTCTTGACTTTCTAAAGTTGGAAAATGAAAGTTGAATTATTCATTTTCATGGTTTGAAAATAGTTATTTTGACTTTATTCCATCAAATGGTGACATTTTTGTTCTGTGAAGATGGAGCACAAAATGTGTACACCATGTAACGTGATCTCCAGATTATCAGAAATGAAAATGTCATGTCCAACTCATTCTGCACCTTAAATTGTGCCCATCTTTCATATCTTGGACCTCCTCTTTATTGAGTTGCTCAAAGGATAATTACTTATTGAATGCTTTTGCTTATAATTGAAGGCTTATGCGGTCCGCGCAGGAGTTCCATCAGACATTTTCTACATTTTTTCAACAAGTTTTCATGATCTTGATGATGATTTGGTGATAAACGCAGTCTTAAACTATTAAAAAACTAAAATCTTATTCTTTTGCCGAATTAAAAATATTCTTTCGCCACCAATAAGTTGGTTTTTCGTTATTAGTGAAAGAATTACAAATACCTTGTTGGTCAAAGGTAGTTTCCTCGGATTGATTTTTGTGTATGATATACAACTTACCTTATAGTTTCGCTTTCGCATTGAAAAGGCCAACTACCTTCCAAGCGGGTTGTTTTCTTTGACTACCAAAGAGAGACTTTTATTAAGAAATGTCATCATGTACAAACAAAGGGATGATATGAAAGTAGTACAATTGACCCAATTTAGAGGAACTCAATTATTAGCCAACTAGGCTAAAATGTAGGCTATTTTGTTCCCATTGCAGAGAACAAAACAACACGTGCCACATTTAACTTCCCGCAATGGATTGCGTTACATATATATCATAACTCATAGATTGATTTACTATCAGATGATATGACGAGATTTGATTGGGTAAAATTTCGTCACCGTGTGAAAAATTATGTAAATGATGATATACAACACACATATTCCTTCTACAATAGTCATCGCAATTCTTTAAATTCTTTACGCATAATCGAAAATCATTCGCAACATTATTTTGGCTTCTCATATGTTAATTGGAATGATTTTGATACATGAACGAATAAAGTTAGAACAATTACGGGATAATTTTAGGAAGCTGTCTGGTCTAACTTAAAATTTCAAGTTAAAATTAACAATTAATTTAATAACACATTTCGTCGACTTCAGAAATTTTTCAACCATACGTCATCGTCTTTAATCAAAATCTATTAAAATGTCTATTTTAATCTACACTAAACTAAATAGGGGCTAAATAACTAGATTTAGTTTAACCGAAGCTTGTCACTATCAATTAATCTGTTCGTTGGCTTGCTATATTTCTTTTTCTCTATGAAAAGTCTAAAATAAATTATTTTTGGCATATTCTTTTGTATTATCCTGACACAACATGAGCACGAAAGGTTTTCTGAATTTTCTTTCATTTCTTTAATAGGTTTGGTAGTATACAACTGGAAGAAAATTGAATATTTTAAATGGGACAGCCAACACGCGGTAAAGTTGTGGACAAAGAAATATTGGAAGAAAACGGCATGATAAAGCCCTAACAGTTATATCGAATTAATATTGGATAATTTTTAATTAGAGATGTAAAGTTGATCGAGGTCGAACGATTGTTGAGTTTCAAACGCGAAAGTTTTGAAGTGTTTGACGACTCGCTTACTTAATTTTGAGCCTAACATGGATTTTATCGATCCTCATACTCTTTGATTGCTAGTTCGATTCAATTTAGCCCATATTTTTCTTTCTTTAAAATGAAAATTTTTAATTCTCACATTGATTTTCAATCACATTTATATAATAAAATATTTTGTATGCAAATTCAACATTAGTCCCAATTTTAACCGCACATTCTTCGAAAATTTACTATTCAAAATAATATATATTTTCAAATGAGTCTGTTCAATAGTGATTATGAAAATTAATTTTTTGACTCTTAAAGAGAAAAGTGAATGTCACCTGCGAGTGAACTGGTAAAAAATAATGACTATTTTAGAAAATTAACGGTCAAAAGATTAATTTTTTAGGGTGAAAAATTGTAAGTAAATGGGGGCTATGTATGTAACATTGAGCAATTCCAATTATTTCATTTTATGCCGGCCTGTTTTCAGTCGTTTATTCAGCCCTTTATTTTAACAATATATTCTTCTCTCTTTCCTCTGCACCTCCCTTCCTCCGTCCCATCTCCTCTGTCTATGCAATTTTTTTTTCCTGTTCCAACTCAGAAACAGGTACAATTCTCACATTCTTCTCTGGGATCTTTCATTACTTTTCAGCTAAAATATTAGCGGT
>NC_036257.1:6344942-6385547 GCF_002742605.1 Olea europaea var. sylvestris | reverse complement strand
ACAATTAGATCGTTACATTATCATTTTCTTTCTTCCTTGCTGTAGGTATTGACTTCTGAATTCTTCGATTTCTTTAAATTCACACTTCACAAGCACTCTGTGGTAGTGTGTTCCACTTCATGACCAACAGCTAATAGGCAAATGCTGATTATTTGACTAACAGATAGATTATTCTGAATTATTTCGATATATATGTGGACTCATGCAATAATAACACACACATACTTTTTATCTATTTCGTAATCCCATTTTGATATTGCAGTTTTGTTGAAAGTTCTCAGCTTCTCCTTCTTTCTTTTTCTTGGCGCTTTCTGTACAGGTAAAAGAAGATTGAAAGATCTCTTGGTTCAACGAGATAATCGTGTGTGTGCAGATTGTAATGCTCCAGACCCAAAATGGGCGTAAGTTCCTCCTTTGGATTCATGCACTGTTGTTTGTTTCCATATATTATTATAGTGGTAACAATATAAGAGCCATGAGAAAAGCTGAGTAGTTTCGGCATTCACCATCGCCAATATTCCTGTGTCTGGGGTTCAGAAAGAAAAAGGGAAGCCTTTGGATGCCATAAACATGGAATGGAATAACGGAATTAATAAATAACACTTTCACCTACGTAAAGCCAACTAACGGAACAAGTAAAAAAATAAAAGAATAGAGAAAATATAACGTTGATATGTTCATGTTAGTTAGGATCAGTAGAATGCATCATTAAACCATAACCAAACACGACACCCAGAAAAGGTCCTTTAATATGTGATTCTGGTAGGAGTATGAATAGTACAGATTACATTATAACCTCCTTAAAGTGATAGATGAGCCTTGTGGAGCCTTTTTACCAATTTGTTACAAATTGATGTGCATGCTACGACTGTGCAAATTTTTTGTAAATATATTCTGAACTTGGAGTTCATGTGTTCCGATCTAAAGTTATGGCTATGAGCAAGAATGTGTAACAAGATTGATAATGATAATTAGAGCTTTCCAAGAGAGAACATTCTCTTGGATCCAACCATTTTTACTGTAATGAGGATGAATGAAATATTTTGCTTTTTATTTTCTATAATGTTGCATTGTTTTCTTTATTTTCCCCTTTTGACGATTTTTAGAATTGTCAATGCCATTACAGGTCAGCAAATATAGGAGTATTTATTTGTTTAAAGTGTTGCGGAGTGCACAGAAGTCTTGGTACTCATATTTCGAAGGTGACTACTGATAACTCTCGTCTCCAATCTTCTGGGCTATATTCATACCTAACATAATTGGAAATCCTGCAGGTTTTGTCTGTGACATTAGATGAATGGTCAGATGATGAAATCGAATCAATGATTGAGGTTGGCGGAAATGCTTCTGCAAATTCAATTTATGAAGCCTATATTCCTGAAGGAATCTCAAAGCCTAGACCAGATGCTAGCCACGAACAGCGTTCAAAATTTATCAGGTCAGATGAAATGTATAAACACTAAGATTATTAGGCCTTTCAAATGCTATGGTTCTAGCTCTCTCTCCCCCTCTCCCCTTCCTGTTTGGTGAAGATCCCCACCCACAACAATGAACCAAAAGAATTAAAAATAAAAATGTAACACCTGAACAACAATCTAAGTAAATATTGATGATTTGAGATTGAGCTAGTCACCCTGATCAGACATTTTTTTTCTTGCTTCATCAATATCAACATGACTTGTCTTCTCTAAAACGCTTGTTTTTTCATCTTTTTGGTCTATTTATGCATTCATGGAAGGTCCAACCATAAGAGAACGTTATTAGAACTGTGACAATGTATTCAGGTTGGATAATTTATGTTGTTCTGTATTAATTTTTTAGGTCTAAGTATGAGCTGCAAGAATTTTTGAAACCTAGCCTACGTATTGCCTCAACTTCAAAAAAGAGTTCTTTGCAAGTAAGTTTATCCAGGAAGATTATGGATAGTTTTCGAAGCTCGAGTTCAACACAGAAATCAGTAAGTTGTCTTTGCTTGTTTGCAACCTTCCACCTCCTTCGTTTTTGTTTCACATACTTTTTGTTTCAGTCAACTTGATTGGTGTTATAAAACGAACATAAATTGATTTGATGAACGAGAATTTTTATTATGGTGTACATGCTGCCTTTCTTCACATTTATTTGCAATAGTATGGAGAATCTTTTAATAAATTATGTAGAACAGATACCATTTAAGGAGATATGACATAATATTTGAGATAGAACAATCTCAAATAGTATAAGAAATTTACTCTGTGAAGCTAATGCTCAATCTGATCACAGGATGGTATGGTGGAATTTATTGGAATGTTGAAGGTCAAAGTACTTAAAGGCACAAAATTGGCTATTCGAGATATGCTATCTAGCGATCCTTATGTGGTCTTGACCCTGGGGCAGCAGGTTAGAAAATCTCTCATTTTATTTGATTTTGGGACAGGGCAATGAAAGAAGTAACAGTGCTGGTGAAAATTTTGCCATCAAGATCTGCTTATGTTCTTGTTTCACAATTCTGACTTCTTGGCTATTGATGGAAAACTATTAATTTTCCAATTAGACCCTCTTGTCAAGATTTTTAAGCTGTTTCTTTGTGTTATTAGAAAGCACAGACGACTGTGGTTAAGAGCAATCTGAATCCTGTTTGGAACGAGGAACTCGTGCTTTCAGTTCCACAAAACTGCGGCCCAATAAAATTGGTAATTCTTCTCTTGCTGTTCGTTTCCATTTTCTTAATCAGGAAAACAATTTTTCTTGTTAGTTTCTTGTATTTTCTATGGCATTTTCTGTTTCATACATGTTTTCTACTTCCTCAGCATTCTTCTCTTCATATATATGCACACATTCATACATGGCAATAATCACCATCCACCAAATGCTCCTGGATATATCATTGTATCTAATCTTTCGACTTCTCTAAACTCCAAATCGCAGCAAGTTTTTGATTACGACACATTCTCTGCTGATGATATAATGGGGGAAGCCGAAATAGACATTCAGCCAATAATAACCTCTGCAATGGCCTTTGGAGACGCTGGAATGTTCGGAAACATGCAGATTGGAAAATGGCTGAAATCGCACGACAATGCCCTGATAGAAGATAGCACAGTAAACATTGTTGATGGGAAGGTGAAACAGGAATTATCGCTGAAGCTCCAGAATGTAGAATCTGGAGAATTAGAACTGGAGCTAGAGTGGATGCCTCTTGAACAATAGGTGTATATAAATGGTTGAATTCTATATTTTTTCTTCCTCTTATTCTTCTTTCTCCTGTAGGTATTCTTCTTGAACAATTTCATGTATGAATTTTTCATTGGAAGTTGCACATACATGATGTTGTATTCTTTATCAAATAATATTATTGCAGAAATGATCCATTATTTTACTGGGTTCTGATCTTAATTACAGAAACTAATGGTGTTTATGATCATTAAGTTTAGTGACTAATTTTAAATGGAATGCACTATTTATTGGTCACAGAATCGATTTCAGTGATCAAAGGGGAAATAATTTAAAGTGTAGTGATTACATATTTACGAGAATACAACAAACACTTCAGTATTAAATCAAAATTGTTTAAATAATACAGTAATACTTACTACTTATGAGCCAAAGCATTAGGCGCAGAAGTTGGAGCTGACGAGGATGCTGATTTTTTCTTATTCTCCTTTCGGAGACGAAGAAGAAATATAATCCCGGCGACGGAGAGCAATGCGACGCCGGTTAATCCACAGATTAAGCTGGCCACAAGCAATGACCTCTTCAAGTGTTCACCACTCGACCTCCCAACCTTGTGATTGCTCCACCACGTGGCCGGATCGCTGAAATTCTTGGTCTTTGGCAGCGGTGCGGAGGACGACGATGTCGTTGCACCGAAGAAATATAGCATTTCTGCGGTTCCGTTTGCTTTCATCGGCGGTGACGAATCTTGATAGGATAAGCCGTGGTCCGATGGACGGAGCTCCCTGCCGTCCGATTGGCTGATAACTGTGAAGATCGCAACGAATGCCACGACACCGTACTGAAAGTAACAGTTCAACATTTCTGTTTACTATTGACTCTTGATCTTTCCTTGGAAGAGAAGAATGCGCGGAACTGGTAGTTGAGTATTCTTTTTCTAAGAGTGAAATTTACAAATTGTCACTGAAGTTCGAGTGAAATTTCAAATTGGTCATTAAAGTATTTTTTATGATTCATTTAATCACTGAAGTCAAATAATATTACATAATTAGTCACTCATTTGACTTCATCTGCTCCAAATCCAACATCGACGAGTAATGTTATTTGCAGTTGCTCACTGTCATAGTCGTCCACTCGTTCTACGTGGTATACATATAACGATTAGTGATTTGATGCCTTATGTCATGTAGAACGATTATAGTAATGAACGATTACAAATAGTATTATTCAATATTGACTTAGGCCCCGTTTGGTACACATTAATGTTAAAATGAGAATGAAAAATATAGCCGTTACGAGCACCACACAAAAGATAGAAGGTCAAATATGGTGGCTTAATATGATTAATAACGGTCATATTTTTCATTTTAATGTACAAAAAATGAGAAACAAACGGGGGCTTATTGTACCTTTGTATATTGCTCTGCCCATATTCTTAAACTTAAGTTTTTCAAAGTATAACATAATTTAAATTAGGAAATCTCAAATAATTCCCTCAACTCTAATCTTATTTTTCATCGCTTTGATGATCGTTAGTCGATGTAAAGATTTAACTGTTATCACGTTATATATGATGTTAATCAGACAAATAGAATGACCAATTACATAGCAAAAGTTAATTTCACAGTTATAGATTTCTTGAATGTCAATGACCATTAGTGAAATTAACTATTTTCTCCCCGAAGTTGCCAAAAGGCCCTAACTACAGCAGGAAGTGCGTGAAAACTGATCCTGGCCTGATGCATTCCGCCGTGTGCTATGTTGTCCCGTTGCTTATGTTGCTTGATTCGTATCCCAAGTGTTCCGATATTACAAACAAATAAAGAATGGATAAGTGAGTTCGTATTGTTGTTTATATAAGGATTACTATTTAACCATTAATTTAAGCCCGCGTTTGATTCTGATTTTTCACCCAAATAAATCAATTTTTGATCGTTACTTAATTTGATCAGTCATAATTTTTTACTTCTTCACTCATAGGTGAAATCCACTTTTCTTTCTAACAATCAAAAAATCAATTCTTACAATCACTACCGAACAAACTCTAAGTATTTTTAACTTCAATTTGATTGAAAACAACTGATTTTGATTTTTATCCCAAAAACTAAAAATATATTGAAACAATAAAAATATGGAAAAGCTAAAAAGTTGGGGTTTTATACGATGGTTAGGTGCTAGTATTCACGAGTTTACCATAGCCATCCCCTAAATATCAATCATCGAATTTCAAAAATAGCTGTGTGTACTAATAAGTATAACTATTACACTTATATATGCCTTCAAATTAACCTTTGTAAGTATTTATGATGAATTTGATACTTAATTATGCTTGTTAATTGATGATTTTAGGAGAAAGTTTGGCATTGGATGAGAATGGTCAAAAAGGAGCGAGAATCTATCAAAAATTATTAAAGTTGGATGAAACCTGGAATTTTGGGGATGAAGATATCAATTTGCGGAGTTGAAGAAAATTGGTCAGGAGATACACAACCAATTAAGGAAGAGTTGAAGATCTTTGTTGGAATTTGTGCCCCAAAGTAAAAGAATGGGTAATTCCTACAAAACCTCCCTTTCTTTCAACGTTTTTGTTGAAAAGGTTCGTACCTTTCATTTTTTAACATTTTCATCCTTACTTTCCACCTTTCATTGTATAAAAGGTCATTTTCATCTATTTTTGATGATTTTACCCTCCTATTCAAATAAAAAAATAAAAGAAAAGAAAAAATTAAAAATTAATTGCAACTATAGTCCCAAATTTTCAAAAAATTACCAATCAGTCAAAAATCGATTGCATCCTTTCATATTAAATATATACAGGAATTTTCTAACCTCAATCTATTTTAATTAATCAACAAAATACATTTGCTCCAATCCATTAAAAGCGCAACATTACCTATCTCACTTTCCCAATCATACAACATTGAATTTTTCTTGCAAGCCTCGAGAATTGCACTCATTGAGCAGTTCATACATCTCACTTTATGAAACTTGAGAAAAAGGTAGTTTGTTCAACGCAAGTGAATGACATAGAGCCGAAGCTATGGAAATAGTTTATAAGGCTCTTCTGGAGTTCTTTGACAACTTGGAGCCTTTGCCTCCCAGATGTTAGGAAGAAGGGTTTATGGGTTCTGAAGGGGTAGTGGAAAATGGTGCATGAGGGCGGTAAGTGAAAATATGGAGGTGCATGGATTTTGTTCCAATCGCAAGAAATGCTAAACTCAAGAGAAGGTAAGTTTTGACCCCAATTTATCTTGAAACGGTCATAATAGCCTTGAATCCTTTAGAAAACAATATTTGACTTGTTAAGAAGAACGAGGATTTTTATTAGGAATTTCAATGGTTTGTGAATGGAAATAAAGTTGTTGCTCTCAGCATGATTATAAACTGTTTTTGAAATCACATATTCCTTAATTGGAGTAAATCTTAGTCAATTTTATTGATTTTCTTTTGGTTCATTTATTATCAGGAAAATGAACGAGTTCATTGTGTTATCCAATTAATTTTATAGCAGAGGCCAGGTGGTGCCGGGTGTACACAGCTTCCTTCATCGAGGGGAGCAATTAGTAATTTCTGGTTGATTTGTAATTTTTTGAAATTTTGGGACTATAACTATGGTTGCAATTAATTAATTATTTTTTCTTTTCTTTTCTTTTTGTTTTATTTGAATATGATGGTAAAATTGTCAAAACGGATGAAAAGGACCCTTTGCGCAATGAAAGGTGAAAGGTAGGGATGAAATGCCAAAAAATGAAAAGGTAGAGATGTTTTCTACAAAAATCTTGAAAGGTAGTGTAGAACCCCAAATAATTCTAGACACCTTAGTGGCACTAAGACATGAATATTGGATGACTAAAGTATACTTTAGATTTTTATTTTCATTTGAGACCCATTTTCGACATAGGAAACATTCGATTTGGAAAATGATATCTAAATAAAAGTTGTAACTCTTTGAGTTAGCTTTCCAACGCACTTTGAATTACCTCAATCGGATATCGGGAGAAGAAGTTATGATAGAAACACTAAAAACTGTGCAGTGTCAACGGGACTACAACCGGTCGATCGAAACTGCCTGAAATGAAAATTCTCATTTTTCTCTAGAATTTAAATATTTATTTTCAACAATTATTTTTTCAAAGGGCCACCCACATTTTTGGCAATAAAAACCCTGCTAAATTGAAGTATTTAACCTCAAATTTAAATGGCACTCATGTTTTCTCTCTTAAATGAAATTTGACCATTCATTTGCATTAAGTTATGGGATATTTACCTATAAATAGAGACCTCATTTCACTAATTTTTTCTCACATCAAAAGCAAGAGTTTTTACATACTAAAGAAAGAGTTTCCAAGAGAGAAAAAGAGGGGGAGGAAAACTATTTTTCCTAGAAGTTTAAGAAGTGTTTTTAAGCATCAATTCTCAACGATTTTTAAACATTCAAGGAGTGCATTTCTTCAACGTCCAAGTTTCATCGAAATTTTCAATTCAAATTTTCAAAGTATCTAAAGCATCAATCAAGGTAGGTAGAGGTGTAATGTGTTTAATCATATTAAGTTATAAGTTTCGATTCATGTTAATGTTTGTATGTCAAATGGTACTTCAATACGGCATACCGCTCTATGTTGAAGAAAAGTTATAAAATTAATATTTTGAAATGTATAGCTTGATCACGAATACACCTATGACACCTATTGAGTTTTTCAACTCACGGGTTTAATCCCATCTCTACAGATTGAAGGAATTTTACATCGGGCATGGATGGAGGAGAAGATGGAGAGTGATGCAATGAGCCTATGGAAATCCGGTGAATAAGTGATTTGGATTTATTTTTATGAAATGTTTTTCAATGTTATTTCTTTAAAGTTTTGAATAACGCAGAATACGAGAACAGGTTATATTTTCTTCAAATAAATTACATTTTGTTGTTTTGAAAAATGATTCAGTGTTTTTATTTAAAGTATTTGAAGTATTGTTATTTAAATTATTATCCTAAGATGTAAGCTTCCGCTAAAACGTATACACTTATTACTAAACCACCGATTAAGCTAAGTAAAGTAAGTAGCGTTCCGGTCCATTAGGGGTCGGGGCGTTACAGCGTGGTATCAGAGCAAGGTTTAGCCGGTTCTGTAGACCAAGTATTTTTTTTAAAAAGAAAAAGAAAATGAAAAGTTTAAGGTATTCCATGGCATCGTGTATCCATCCATCAATCTCATCCTATGGCCCAGGTATGTTCATGTTTAAAGTTAATGATTATGTTTATGTTATGATGCTTTGATATGATTTAGAGATGCGTTATTTAAAGATATGTAATGGACTTGGGCAAAAGCTAAGGGTTTAAAGGGAATTGCATGATATGAAAGTTTAAATATTTGCATGTTTTCTTTAAGCAAAGAAAAAGTATGATGTATGTGAAAATGCAATAGATATGGCTCGTAGAACGGCTATGGCATATAGAGAAGCATTGAACCGTAGAATTGCTATACATTCCTATGAAAACTATGTAACTGATCCGACCCGACCGCTTAGCGAACATGTGCATGACATCTATGAGAGATGCATGACGGCGGTTAATGTTGGAATGGAGATCACGCATATTGAGGCCATAAATAACCTCATCCACTCCCTCCCACATCAATGGGAAGATATGGGAGTCACAGTTAGAGATAAAATGTTAGAAGGCAACCCAAACCTGTTCGAGTTTGAGAGGTATTGCCATGCCCTGATTGATTTGTGGGATGATGTAATTCATGAGGAGCCTGAAGAGGAACCTTTAGCTGAGGAAGAAGATCCCAAAGAAGAACCTGAGGATGATTTAGAGAATGATCCTAAGCCTGAGCCACAGGTTGAGATGGACATAGAGTCCGGACCTGAGGCGGAAAACTCCTCCGAAGATGAAGCTCCACCAAAGAAGATCCGTAGAGCTTATAGGGATTAGATTTAAATCCTTGTAATAGCTTCCCTTATGTCAAGAAATAAAATACTATCTTCTTTGCTTTAGTATTCGAAGAATGAAACTAATAGGAACCATATGTTTTGTCTAAAGGAAATGGCCCGCACAAACCAAAACTTGATAAGAGACCTCCTTCGAGCGGTTCAAAACCTAGGCAGGCAAAACCCAAACCAAGCTCAACCCCTACCACTAGCTCCTAATGTTCCAAACCATGCTTCAGTGGTCGAGCAATTTCGAAGGCACAAGCCCCCTACCTTCAACGGAGCAGCTGATCCACTTGCCGAGGAGTGGCTTCGCAAGTTGGAGCGTATATTCCGATTGATAGGGTGCACGAACGCTCAGAAAGTCCAGTGTGCTAAGTTCATGTTCTCCGGTGATGCAAGTCACTAGTGGGACTCAATGGCAAGGACAAGGACCCCTGAGCAACAAGCAGAATTGACTTGGGAGCAATTCAAAGGGGAAATAATGGACAAGTACTTTCCCCAGTCCTTGAGGGATCACAAAGAAAGTGAATTCATCAAACTCAAGCAAAAGACTATGTCCCTGACTGAGTATGAGAGGAAGTTTGATCAACTTTCAAGGTATGCTCCACATCTGGTGGATACGAAGGATAAGAAGGTACGAAGGTTTGAACAAGGGCTGAACTTAGATATAAGCATGATACTTATGTCCCATTGCTTCACCACATACCGTGAAATGCTGGAAAGAGCTCATGCTATTTGGTACAAGAAGACTAGCGCTGAACAACATGGTCAACTGTTCAATCAACCGGACAATGGTAACATGGGAAAGAGGAAATGGAATGGCCAGGACAAGGAAAAGGCAAGTGGCAGAACAAGAAAGCTAATGGTGGAGCCAATGCCAGCAAAAGCATTGTGCCAGTTATTGCGCCATGTTCTAAGTGTGGAAGGACACATCGTGGCGAGTGCTTACAAAGGAAAAATGTCTGTTTCCGATGTGTCAAGCCAGGACATATCATTAGGGATTATCCCACACATACCCAGAAGAAGGATGATAACAGCGACCAGAACCAGAAAGGGAAAGCACGAGTTTTTGTATTGACTCAACAGGATGTAGAGAAAAACTCTAATGTCATAGCAGGTACTCTACTGATAGCCAATACACCTGCTTATGTATTGTTTGATTCAGGAGCTACACACTCCTTTGTTTCAACAACTTTTATGACTAAATCTAGTATTACCTGTGATAAGTCGGAAGGTACATTAGAAGTTAGTATTCCTTCGGACAACCCTTTGAATACTGATAGAATAGCCAAGTCAGTAAGTATCGAAGTTGAAGGAAAACCAATGGAAGCGAACCTATACAAGATAGAAATGAAGGATTTTGATGTAATACTAGGCATGGATTGGTTAGGTTGTAATTACGCCACCATCCGATGTAAGGAAATGGAAATATCATTTCAGAAACCAGGAGAGGAACCATTTTCGTTCCTTGGAATGAAGACGAAACCCCTTATTCGACTAGTATCGGCTTTATAAGCTGAGAAGATGTTGAGAAAAGAAACATGTCAAGGATATTTAGCAAGTATCTCAGGAGGGAAACAAGAGACGATAAGGGTTGAAGATGTACCAGTAGTACGGGAATTCGTAGATGTGTTTTCAGAAGATCTATCTGGTATTCCACCCGATAGACAAGTGGAATTCACCATAGACCTAATTCCCGGGGCGGCACCAGTATCTAAGGCCCCATACTGAATGGCCCCAAAGAAACTACAAGAATTAAAGAAGCAGTTGCAAGAACTTCTAGATATGGGATTCATACGACCAAGCGTATCTCCATGGGGTGTGCCGATGTTGTTTGTAAAGAAGAAATATGGAAGCATTAGGATGTGCATCGATTATAGGGAGATAAATCGATTAATCATCAAGAATAAGTACCCACTCCCGAGGATCGAGGATCTGTTAGATCAACTGAAAGGAGCTAAGGTATTTTCCAAGATCGACTTACGATCAGGATACCATCAACTGAAAGTAGAGATAAAGGATATACCTAAGACAGCTTTTAGAACTCGATATGGACACTACGAGTTTACGGTGATACCGTTTGGGCTAACCAATGCACCTGCAGTGTTCATGGACCTGATGAATCGAGTGTTTCATCAATACTTGGATAAATTTGTCATAGTCTTCATCGATGACATTCTGATATATTCCAAGAGTAAGGAGCAACATGAAGAGCACTTGAGAATAGCTTTAGAGGTATTACGCAAGGAGAAGTTGTATGCCAAATTCAATAAGTACGAGTTTTGGTTTGAACGAGTTGGATTTCTTGGACATGTAGATACTGTCCAAGGATTGAAATAGATCCATCAAAAGTAGAAGCAGTAACCAACTGGAAAGCACCAACAAATATTGGCGAAGTACGGAGTTTTCTAGGATTGGCTGGATATTATAAGAGATTCATAGAAGGATTTTCCAAAATAGCTAGACCAATGACGCAGCTTACAAGGAAGGGAGTAAAATTCCAATGGATGGAAAAATGCGAACAAAGTTTCCAAAAACTTAAGCAGAAGTTGATATCAGCACCTGTATTAACAATACCTGAAGGTACGGAAGGGTTTGTTATATACAGCGACGCATCCAAGCGAGGATTGAGATGTTGTACTAATGCAGAATGGAAAAGTGATAGCCTATGCTTCAAGATAACTGAAAAAACATGAGCAGAACTACCCGATGCATGATTTAGAACTTGCAGCAGTAGTACACGCTTTGAAGATATGACGACACTACTTGTATGGACGGAAGTGTGATATCTACACAGATCACAAAAGTCTCAAGTATTTCTTCACACAGAAGGAATTGAATATGTGACAAAGACGATGGTTGGAATTGGTGAACGATTACGACTGCACTATTCACTACCATCCGGGTAAGGCTAATGTTGTGGCCGACGGTCTAAGTAGAAAATTAATGGGACAATTGACGTCACTACCCACCTCTCAAGTGGAGTTAGTCAAGGACTTGAAAAAGTTGCAAATCGAAGTGGCTACCACACCAGGACAAGTCACTGCTCGTCTAGCAGCTTTAATAATTCGACCTACTCTTAGAGATCGAATTATAGAAGCACAAAATAAAGACTCATTTTTGTAGAAGATTAAGAATGAAGTTGGTACCGATAAGAAAAAAGACTTTGAAATAGCTGAGGATCAGACACTGATATTTAGAGGAAGAATTTGCGTGCCTAAGGATGAAGCCTTGAGAAACGAGATATTAAAAGAAGTTCATTCCATCCCGTACACCGCACATCCCGGTGGTACGAAAATATATCGAGATCTTCGAGATACATTTTGGTGGAGAAATATGAAAAGAAGTATAGGGCTGTATGTGTAGAAGTGCATGGTATGTTAACAAGTTAAGGCAGAACACCAAAAACCAGTTGGATTGTTAAATCCACTAGATATACCTGAATGGAAATGGGAAAATATTACAATGGACTTTGTAGTTGGATTCCCGAAGTCAGCAAGAGGAAATGATGCTATATGGGTAGTAGTGTGGATCGACTAACGAAGTCAGCTCATTTTCTTGCAGTGAAAATGACATTCAGTTTAGACCAATTGGCACAGTTGTACGTTAAAGAGGTTGTGAGACTACACGGTGTACCTGTATCCATTGTGTCTGACAGAGACCCAAGGTTCACGTCCAAATTTTGGAAAAGTCTACAAGAATCTATGGGAACGAAGCTGAACTTTAGTACAGCATATCACCCTCAGTCCAATGGTCAGTTTGAAAGGACCATCCAAACTTTGGAAGACATGCTGAGAGCATGTGTTTTGGATCTAGGAGGTAATTGAGAGTCATACTTACCTTTAGTAAAGTTCACTTATAATAACAGTTTTCAAGCAACTATTGGAATGGCACCATACGAAACTCTCTATGGTAGAAGATGTAGATCTCCTGTTCATTGGGATGAAGTCGGGGAGAAGAGAGTTTTGGGACCAGAAATGGTTGAAATGACGGTCGAGGTAATCGATAAGATCCGTGCAAGAATAAAGGCAGCACAGGATCAACAAAAGAGCTATGCAAATACAAGGAGGAAGGATTTAGAATTCCAAGTTGGGGATAAAGTGTTTTTGAAAGTAGCACCGATGAAAGGTGTACTTAGATTTGGAAAGAAATGCAAGCTACGACCCCGGTATATTGGACCTTTCGAGATACTTGATAGAGTTGGAAATGTGGCTTACCGACTAGCTTTGCCATCTGAATTATCGGCAGTGCACAATGTGTTCCATATATCGATGATAAAGAAGTATGTACATGATCCAAATCATGTAGTGAGTTATCAAACCTTGGAGATACAGAAAGATTTGTCGTAGAAGGAACTACCGATCAAGATATTGGATCGAAAAGTGCATAAACTAAGGAATAAAGAGATTCAGCTGGTTAAGATACAGTGGAATCATCACGGCGTAGAAGAAGTCACTTGGGAAAAAGAAGAAGAAGCCAAAGACAAATATCCAACACTATTCGCCCAATTAGAAGGTAAATTTCGAGGACAAAATTTTAATTAAGGTGTGGGGAATGTAGAACCACAAATAATTCTAGACACCTTAGTGGAACTAAGACATGAATATTGGATGACTAAAGTATACTTCAGATTTTTAGTCTCATTTGAGACCCATTTTCGACATAGGAAACGTTCGATTTGGAAAATTATATCTAAACAAAAGTTGTAGCTCGTTGAGTTAGCTTTCCAATGCATTTTGAATTACCTCAATCGGATATCGGAAGAAGAAGTTATGATAGAAACGCTGAAAGCTGTGCAGTGTCAACCTGACTACAACCAGTCGACCGAAACTGCCTGAAATGAAAATTCTCGTTTTTCTCTAGAATTCAAATATTTATTTTCAACAATTATTTTCTCAAAGGGCCACCCACATTTTTGGCAATAAAAACCCTACTAAATTGAAGCATTTAACCTCAAATTTAAATGACACCCATGTTTTCTCTCTTAAATGAAATTTGACCCTTCATTTGCTTTAAGTTATGGGATATTTATCTATAAATGGATATCTCATTTCACTCATTTTTTCTCACATCAAAAGCAAGAGCTTTTACATACTAAAGAAAGAGTTTCCAAGAGAGAAAAGGAGAGGGAGGAAAACTATTTTTCCTAGAAGTTTAAGAAGTGTTTTCAAGCATCAATTCTCAATGGTTTTCAAACATCCAAGGAGTGCATTTCTTTTAGCGTCCAAGTTTCATCAAAATTTTTAATCCAAGTTTTCAAAGTTTCAAAAGCATCAATCAAGGTAAGTAGAGGTGCAATGTGTTTAATCTTGTTAAGTTATAAGTTTCGATTCATGTTAAGGTTTGTATGTCAAATGGTACTTCGGTACGGTATACCCCTCTATGTTGAAGAAATGTTCGTATGTCAAATGGTGCCCTCAGGTACAGCATACCCCTTCATGTCAAATGGTGCCTCTGGGTACGGCATGTATGAAAAGTTATAAAGTTAATATTTTGAAATGTATAGTTTGATCACGAATGCACCTGTGACACCTATTGAGTTTTTCAACTCACGGGTTTAATCCCATCTTTACAGATTGAAGGAATTCTACGTCGGGCATGGATGGAGGAGAAGATGGAGAGTGATGCAACGAGCCCATGGAAATCCGGTGAATAAGTGATTTGGATTTATTTTTATGAAATGTTTTCCAATATTATTTCTTTAAAGCTTTGAATAACGCAGAATGCGAGAACAAGTTATGTTTTTTTCAAATAAATCACATTTTGTTGTTTTGAAAAATGATTCAGTGTTTTTGTTTAAAGTATTTGAAGTATTGTTATTTAAATTATTATCCGAATATGTAAGCTTCCGCTAAAACGTATATACTTATTACTAAACCACCGGTTAAGCTAAGTAAAGTAAGCAGCGTTTCGATCCACTAGGGGTTGGGGTGTTACAGGTAGAGACGTTTTGTACTAATTATTTGTCTATGATGATGATAATTAAATATTTGACCATCATTTTAAAACACATTAATAATATTTTTGGACGAAAATTATGATTTAGGACAATATTTTCTGGTTAATAAAATGTTAAAAATAAGAATACGATGAAGAAAAAAGTTAATAATATAAATGTCATAATGTATAAAGGTTAATGACAATCAATATAATTAAAATGTGGTGTATTTATTAAAAAAAAAAAAAAAGAGGTTGTGTGGATACAAACTCATTTTACTTTATTACTTGTCACAATTTGTACATTTGTGGAATCACATGATCATATACTTAGTTGAATTTTTCAAAATTAATTGATTTATATATCTCGAGTTCAAAAAACAATCCTACTTAATTAAATCACCTCATTATATCTCTGTATGAATTAGGGTAAGTAACAAGAGCATTTAATCACTGAATAATTTAATTAATTGTCACGATATCATAAAAATATAGTATCTATACATTTTTATTCAAATTGCAGACTTTTAATATGTGGACTAAACAAACGACTTATTTATCGACGTAATTATTATTCACAAATCAATGAATTGGTAATCAAGTAATTCAAAACATTAAGAGAAGAAGAAATAACAATTCAGAAACATAAATTAAAAATCTAAACATTAAAAATTAAAATTAGAGTTCAAAAATTAGGTTCAATATCTTGTTCTAACAAATTGTTTAATTACCTATCATGGGATAAGAAAAACACAATAAATAATTGGAGGATATCACCGAATTTTAAAAAAAGGGGGAAAAATGAAAATCTTACACCAAAAATCTTCTTCTTCGGATCCAAGAACTTCAAAATACTAGTATTTGATTTTTACCTTAGATTTTTCTCCCACCCTTCTTTCTAGTTTTCTCTCTATTTTTTTTTTTATGACCCCAATAGGGTCTATTTATATAGTTGGAAGAATTTAAGAAATTTTACTTCGAAAAAAGTCAAAATGGATCAAGAAAACAAAAAATGTACAGAAAAGAGCAGATTGGGTTAGGCGGGCCGACCCGAGCTGGTCCACGATCAAGATTGCAGTCCATAGTAGTTTACAAACTGCAGCTAACAGCAAAAATCGTGGTTGATTGTGGTTAACCTTAAACTTTTCAAAACGTTGTATTTTGGTCCCCAAATCAAGTTTTTGTCCAATTTTGGTCTCTCTACATCCCAAACTTCAATTTTAATGCCAAAACTATATTTCATACTGGTCTTCAGAATTCATAATCGTTCAAAATTGGCCCATTTAAAGTTCTAATAGTGCACAATTTAGTCCCCAAACTTTCAAAAAGTTGAATTTCATCTTCAAACTAGCAATTTTCTTCTATAGCTCTCCCTTTTACTTTTTATTACTCTTGTGTCATCTGATTATTCTTTTATTGCTTTGCACTGACTCTAGATTAGCTCAAAATCGCCCATTTTTGCACCAATTACATTCATATCCTGATTTGGCCTCCAATTAACAAAATTACACTAAATTATTAAATAATTGCACAAATAACATTACTGGCAAGCTTACTCTTGTCCTGTAGCTACTGCTTATCAACCAACAGACCGGCTACCAACAACAATCACTGAATCTTTTGAGCTTTCAGTTCTTCTTTCCCCACGTGAGGATAAGTGTGTAAAATACACTCATCAACTTATCTAACATAAGAAAAATTAGCACTCTTTTGGACCCTCTACCATCAATTATAGGAGCATATCTTCAAGAAGATTGTTGATTGAGATAGATATTAGACATGTTAATTCACTATCTACTCTCTTTGAATTAACTAGGCCAAGTTGAGTTTGACACTTCTAATACACATCTATCACACGACCTCGTCAATTATGACTTCTAAAACATTTTCCAGAGTCACACTTGAGAAGGTGTTAATCAACGGGCCCAAATAACTCTAATCCACACGTGACACATGGGCACTTCGCTTTGAATGCATAGGCCAAATTTGTCACCTCTAGCCATGATCGATTTCAAAACTCTCTCAATAGTCAAATTTGTTCAGTTTAATTTAATCCGTTGCATCCATGGGAATTGAATCTCGAAGAAGGCTTCATGCACAGAAGGAGGGGTCACAGAATCCCTCCTGAAAAGACAAGGAAGGGAATTTTTATTTTTATTTTTATTTTGAACT
This sequence comes from Olea europaea var. sylvestris, assembly GCF_002742605.1. Classification (NCBI taxonomy): domain Eukaryota; kingdom Viridiplantae; phylum Streptophyta; class Magnoliopsida; order Lamiales; family Oleaceae; genus Olea; species Olea europaea. Next base: position 6,368,357 of record NC_036257.1, on the reverse strand, counting down.
ATTTTATTCACATGGGTCCTCATGTGAAATTTCTGTATTGTTTCTGTAAAATACATTTCTGTACAAATGGATTTTCTCTTGACATCTCAAAGTTAAGCCTATGGAGAATCTCAAATTGGATTTTAGACCAAGTTCCTTTGTCATTCAACTTTTTCTATGTTGATTCTTTCGTTGAGTTGCTAGAAATTGAGAGATTTCATGGTGGAAAAAAGTGGTACACAAGAAATTGAGTTGCACATATGTAAAAGAAAATTATGTTACAATTTTTACGAGTTGCTCATATATTTTTGGGTAAACATTGATCAGCTCTCTTTTCTATCCACGAAATTATAGTGTTAAACACTTGTACTGCACTGTCATTTGGTTCACCAATCAACTGGTGCCACATACCCTGGAAAATCTTCAAGCTCTTGTCCTTAGTATTTGCTGATTCATACAGGAATTTAGCTCCTTTAGGGTCACATATTCTGTCATCACCTCCATGCAAAACCAGCATAGCCACTTCTAATTCATGGCAATTCCTCTTTACAAATTCACACACTTTCAAAAGTTGTAATGCCGATGCTGCGGTCGGCTTCCCCGACGTCCGGTGATTCGGGCTCCGGTCGACTAGTTTTCGCTTCCATTTCTCCTTGTATGATTTACTAGCTGGAGGTTTAGTGATCGCAATCCTCCAAGAAGGTGCAACAAAAGCAGCTGCAGGGAGGAATTTCTCTATAGGCCATACAGGTTTGAATTTCTTTGAAATTTTACACATGGCTCCACTCAAAATCAAGCCTTTCCATGCAGTTTTTTGCTTCAAGCACACGAGTATGGCAAGTGCACCGCCTAATGATTCACCGTAGAGGAAAGGTGGAAGCTTTGGATGAGTGGCTCGAGCCGAGTCGAAGTACTGAATGCAATCAGAAACCAAAGGGTGAATATCAGGGATATGATCAGGTGGACCTTCTGAGAAGCCATGGCCTTGAAGGTCAAGAGCACAAACGAAGAATCCAGCTTTGGCTATGGCTACAGCATTGAGTTCAAAGAGCCAGCTACTCTCTGATGTGTAGCCATGTATCATTCCTACGAGCCCTTTAAGCCGATGAGCCGAGTTTGCTGGCTGCCATGACTGGTTGTAGATTTTCATGTTACTTTTGTTCAACATGAAGCTCTCTTGGTGGAGTATTTGGTGTTTCTTGAAGAACTCTTGCCTGGTGAGATTTCCATAAGGATTATTCTCATTAGCTTCATAAATTGGATGAACCATTTCCCTTTCTTTTTTTTTCTTTTTTTTGTTTGAACAAAGCAGAAATTATTATGAGTACTGGTTTATTTGCATCTACATATATAAAAGTGTATCACATCACCTCTCCCCATCTGAGGTGTGTGTTCTTGGTGATGTCTAAGGGCTTTGTCTTGATTATTTATCACTCAACAGCTTGTTTTCCCAACTGTCCTCTTGTATGTGTAATAAATGTAACTACTAGAAGCACATAAAGTTCTATGGACATGGTTTAAAAGGTCCAATATCCTATTTAACATTACTCATTTTTAATATTTTAAAAAAATGATTAGACCTTTGAAGTTACGTAGAACATCACTTTGATCGTCACGACATGCCGTACCTATGAATAGCATTATTCAATAATCTATGTTTAAGAAAATTCCTAGGTATTTCAATCTGAAAAAACAAGCATTGTCTAGAGCTTTTTCTATTTCTTGGCTCGACGAGATTTTTATTTTCTAAACAAATTTGAATTTTTCATTGGGCTGCAGATAGAATTGGACCGTTGCAATCCCAAACAGCTACTTTTGTTGACTTTTTATCTCACAATGAGACTCATGTGCATGTTAAATAACGGTCAAAAAATCCATCTTGGTACTGAAATAATCGAAAACAAACAGCCCCTTACTTGTCGCTTGAGATCAAGCGATATGTAAACCAGAAGGTTATTGCTAACCAAAAAATGTATAGAATTTTCAATATACACCTAAAAAATTTGGTGATCAACGAGACAAGTGTACAATAAAGAACAAGAGATGACAACCACAATGAAGTAAGTGCTTGAGCTTTAGTAATTACTCAAATCAACTACTTTAGAAGCTGATGTATTAGAAAGAAAACACATTTACATTAAACAAATTAAGCAGTGTTTAAGCTGCAATTTTGTGGAACCTTTTATTAATTGTCAACCGCTGCTTTGTCGTTCAAACATGAAGTTGGGCCCACCTTTTTTATTTTTTTTCATCTTTTTAAAGTGTTGGGTGGGGCTGGGGGCACCATTATGAGTTATTTGCCACCAATTTCTATACCTATCCTGAACACAACAAAATCCGTGGATAGATTTTTATTTATTTATTTATTTATTATTATTATTATTATTATTTCCCCTCTGTTTCTTCTTTCTTATTTTAAACTGAAACGAAAACTGCAATTTTGGTTAAATCAAATTAACCCCAACATCTGGAAAAATGAAAATGGGAATATAATCCACCCAATGAATCGTTCGAAGATATGGGTGACAAACGAATTGAGTTGTCCGTGAACTCTAATAGTCCCAACTCAGTCCAGGGATGGCTCAGGCTCGTGTTGAGACAAGCCATTGTCCAAGTCAAGCTTACATTAGCTTTCACGAACTTAGTGCATCGTTTGGTGATAAGGATGGCAAACGAATCGAACCACTGGTTACTTCAACTAGTCCAAACTTGGTACATGGACGTCTCAAATTTATTTCGAGACGAGCCATGGATCAAGTCGAGCTTACATTGATTTTCACAAGCCAAGCCCTCTCAGCTCATGAAGCCTACGAGCATGCTCATTTGGGTTAATGGGCACAAGTTCGTGAACCGATTCACGGACTTCATTTTATCTAATTTTTAGACTTATTTTATTACTTTTTTTAGAAATGCTCATTTTTAAACTTATTTTTGTTAATTTATTTTAAAAATTGGGCTCATGAAAGCTGGGTTTTTGAGACCCACGAGCTTAGGGCTGAGCGTAGCCCATATTTTAGGACACCCGAACTTGAAATGAGCCTAAGGATGAGCTAAGCTCATGATTGCAAGGACCAAATCGACTTAACTCATCCCATCGCCATCATTTTCTGATGAAGAAATAGGCAACGAAGCAACAAAGTGGACCACTCTATTTCTATGCCTAGGAGTAATGAGCATTTTAAAACACTTATTTCACAAATAATCGTGACTTTTAATTTAAGTCAATCCAACGCTCGTTATGTATTTCACAAAGACCATAGGACCGTTCCTCCAACTCATAACTTCGACGCACATATTTGACAAATAATTGTGACTTTTAATTTAAATCAATCCAACATTCATAATGCATTTCACTAAGATCATAGAAGAGTTGATTATAACCACCACTTTAGATCCATAAAATATTGAACGTTAGAATGACTTAAATTAAAGATTGCAATTATTTGTCAAATAAGAATGTCAAATTCATGTGCACGAGAAACGGTCCCGTATTTTAAAAAGGGTATAATTAAGAGAGTCGAATTCTAGTTATCTGTCTCAATCACAATTTTGAGACTACTCTTTTGGAAAAAATCAAGTCATTTAAGGCTCTGTTTCTGAATGTACAAGTTGAGCTCTTTTTCCTCCTACATTCTCGGCTCCAATCCAAGAACATTTAAGACCTGCTACACATAATAAAAAAAAAAAAAAAGGCAGCATAACTACATGAACTGTAAACAAAAGCCACCATTTTCTTTGAAACTAACGAAAGCAAATAAAATTGGGGAAGATGATACCTTTATTTCTTCGCCTTTGCACGTTTCATTCTGTACATCACTCAGTTTCTAACTGTTCTTCATGACTAGGGACCAGACCATATGAAAGAAGAACATAACAAGAAACAAAATTCTCTATCCTTTTTCTCTCCACGTGCTGTTTAGTATGAACATCAAAGCCAAGTCAATTACAATAAGATTAGCAAACACATGGAGCATTCACCACATTTGAAAATGTGTGTTCTCATCAATAAAATCAGCTGTGATAGCTTAGACCATTCTTTTCCTAATCAACATGTCATAATCAGAATAAGGACTAGTCAGGCTATAGCAGCCACTAGAGAAATATTGATAACTTTAAAGATTGCATATTTACAATTGACTGCTGGGATAAAATTGCTAAAGAATATCGACTTAACCGAGGACAAATGAGTATAGCTGGGTGATCTCCTTTAGTTATAGAGTTGACATCTTTACATTTCAGGTTATCAGTGGCCATTTTCTGTTGCTTCTTTCGCCAGGGAATTCCAGGCAAACAAAGCAGCTCCAATGGCAGGCTCCACCTGTGGAATCATTTGAACTTATAGTTTTTCAAAGTCAACGAAGTTTCAGTCACTGTAGTTTTATAACAATATATATAAGTAAATACCTTCGTCAATCATATAACGTACTATATACATCCACAATTTTCAGTTACTGCTAGAAAATAAATGAAGAAAGCTAACCTTCGGTCTTATAGGAGAAGCCCCTGGGTAAGTCTTCAAAATAGAGTTAATAACTTCTTTCCCAATATCCCATCTCTTGTTAGCTTCGAGGACACCACCAACCACCACAACAGGGAAAGAACCATTTCCATCTGCAATAAGATAAAGCAGTTTTAGTTGTTTCAACCCAAAATTTAAGTAGGAGGCCCAGTCGAGCAGCTCCAGCAGCAGGGTTGATGGAAAAGTTGTGGATTGGAGTCCTATATTTGAAAGATAAAGAGAGAGCCCATTTTTCAATTTAAAAACAAATCATAAACGTGTTATCAAATGAAAGTAGGCTTTTTGATTAGGTCAAATATATTTCATGTGAATGATGTAGAAGGCATACAAAGACAGAAGTAATTGCCTGATATTTCAAGATTTCAGCAATTGAAATTTAGGTGAACAGTTAAATAAGATCCATCAATGCCACCCCCTTTTATATTCACTTTTCAATTCATGATTATTGAATAGTTAAACAACTTCCAACCTTCTCCGGCCAACTGTAGTCGTTGAACTACAGCTTTCACACTCATAGCCAATTCTTGAACAGCATTATTCAAGATATCAATGGCAATTTGATCACCAGCTTCTGCACAGGATACCACCACAGGAACCAGTGCAGCAATCCTTGCCCAAGATGAATCTGCATAGGTCCACCTAAATTGCAATAAGCAAGTAAAATAAAACCGATTGTAATATCAGAAATACTACATACTTCTCGTATATTAGTGCTGAAAGTATTTCAGTTCCTCATTGTTTCAATTTTCAAGAATTTGATACTAAGATATTTGTTGTTTAACTTTACTGCACTTTCAGAGCCATATTATATCCAATAATGTTACAATAAGATGAGTGTCCTTAACGTAAATGATTTCATCACAGCTTATAACTGTCCTGATCTTGGTGTCAAACTTCAAAAAGAACAGAATCAAAGATGAGCATTGTCGATATTGGAGTTAAATAACTGTGGATGAAGTTTCTTAGTGGAAGATCTCGTACAAGAGTTAGATGTGTACCCATTTTAACAGATCCAAACTACTATTTTCAGCAATTAAACAAAACAAAAGCTCGCGCCTTCCTGGATGCAAATTTCTATAGTTACTTGGATTTCAAAATGATTGACAAAACTGAAGTAGGAGAAACTTGAGTTTCACATAAATGCTCTCAACCAGCCATATGAAAGGAATGCAGAAGAAAACCACATATAGCCTGCAGCATTGCCCAAAAAATCTTTTCTAGTGCTGTTTTGATTAGTAAAGTGATAAATGTACAAAGTTCCCAATGCCAGATGAGAGGTCTAATATCTTCATTTTGCCATAAAAGTAGCATGCTATATCCATCATAAAGATGCTAAATACAAGATCACTCACAGAAACGATGGAGAGAGAACTCAAGCAATCTCACTTAACTGACAGTCTGACACTGAGAAACCACCCTGACCACTTACTTTTTGTGAAACAGTACTTTATCTAAACTCACATGAAAATAAACATAACATCACAAATTTGATCAGGGAGGTACCCTATTATTTCATCTGGAGAAGAAAGATTGAGTGACTTGAGAACACAATTTGTAAGCATTGTCTTTGGACCACGGCCATCATGAGCCCTAACAACGGCTGTCAATCCCTGAGCAGCAATTCCGTAACCACTGCAAACAGCAAGATATAATCAATTTAATAACACTTCAAGAATCAACTTGTACAAGATAGCACAATACCTTTTAAGATTTATATTTCCTTTCCTTTGCTTTCCCTTTTATAACGTATTGTTTCTCTAAACTAAGAATGAAAAAAGTTGGAAAGAGCAAAAACGTTGATCACATGGAAAGGATAGGACTAGAGGTGCATCTAGGATTTAGAAGGCTGCGTAATGAGGGGAGACTAAGTCAGGAAATACGTAAATAATCAAAGATTGAAAATAGAAAATCACAATGATAAAATAAAGATGTAGGCATCCAGCCTCCAGTGGTAAAAGCCAGCTATAATTCATGCTAATTGCTACTAACACTTAATCACTGCGTGTTAGTATTCCACCACCAAGATTTGGAATCATAATTTCTTCTGGTATGGAACAACGATAAAATAAATTTTTAATAAAATATGCCCCTGTTTGAGCACCATTCTCTAAAAACTCATTTTTCCCCAAACTCATTTTCAACCACATTCTCTCAATAAAACTTTTTAACCACACATTCTCCAAAAATAATCACTATTACAAAATCTATCCTATTAAAAACGGGGCTCAAACATGGCCTATGTAAAATTATAAGAATAGCTTTGAAAATTTTTGCTTAAATTTTAGCTTTTAAACAGAGAACAAAGGTACTAATTTTCAAGTGCCGCTACTATGGACATGAAATGATAAATATGGATAAACAGTACTCAGTTTGAACATTTAATTCATGCTACTTGCACTTCAAAACTATAATCCTCACCGCCAACAATTGAAATTGCGAATTTTCAACAGTAATCAGTTTAAACATTTAGCATATTTAGCTCTGTCGTGGAATACCTTGACAATATACGTGCTATTATCTCTCTATGCATATTGTTTTGAAAACGAGTTGTCTATGGAAGATATCAAAATATGCCTATCCAAGACTTACAGGTTTCATGAAGTTATTAAAATTGTAATGAAATCACTACAGGATAATCAATTACAGACTATTGAAGTGTTAATCAGTAAGTGATAGTTATTTAGCCCCTGTTTGAGCAACATTTTCAGAATAGATTTTGTAAGTGATTTTTTGGAGAATGTGTGGTAAAAAGTAGGTAAATTTTTTGATTTACGTGCAAAATTATTTTACTGGGAGAATGTATAGTGAAAATGAGTTTTAAAGAATGGAACTCAAAAAGGGGCTTAATATGGTTACTATTTTCATATTATTTCTTTTCATACAACCTAAGTCAATCTTCCTGTGGATTTTTTACTGATATTTGGCAACTTTACCTGCCCCAGTCACCTAGTACAGGTCCTGCACCAGCAGCACGAGCTTCCCTTCCATCTTCTCTAAAACCATAAGATATGCACCCAGTACCAGCAATCAGAACACAGCCATGAAGTTTCCCCATGGTCCCACTCGCAAGGGCTGCCACTGCATCATTCTCGACACGTATCTTTACATTACCTGGGAATATGTCCCTGTATTACACCATATACAGTTTAGGACCAACTTCAGAGCTTGCACACTGAACATCTAGACGACTAACTACTTTATCAGTATCTATCCATTAACAGTTCACGCTTATATGAATGCATTCCAAATGCAATAAACAATATTCTATTTTAGAATTCTGCCAGCCCCATTGAATGCAACAAGATGTAATATGTAAGTTTTATCCAATACTCGAGACTTACTGAAATAGTTGTAAAATTAACATAGTCTTAGTAGCATAGTTCTAAGAACATCCACATATATCAGTCTGCCATTCTAGGCTTTGCAACTAGCTTCGAATTAAAATTCCTGTCATCCTTTTGCTTTTTGCAAACTATGGAATTTTCAACTTCAGCAATCTATGGCTTTGTAGGTATATTCTGTAGATCATTCTAGGGTATAATTGCCAGATTTATTACTTGCATTTCTCTTAGAACATGATGAGACAATTATAAGTTAAAAAAAATAAGTTTTGGTCACTGATCAATCTATCGAAAATGTAACACAAACTACACATACTTCAGTCAATCTATAGAAAAAGTGGAAGCTCGTAACAAGTAAAACATTTTTTGGATATAAGAGGAAATTATATTAATTAATCCACCAGCGAGAACATCAATCTGTAAGCACGTTGGACACCAGAAATATAATATAAAGGCGAAGCCAAATACCGAAACACTGCAAAAAAAAAAAAAAAAACATATGAGATTAGTATAATTTACTCAAAGACAAAGCACCTTATCCAATTCAATATCATTTCCTGATCAGTGGGATGATTGACACCAGAAACACCTAAACAAACAGCCCGAACAGCTGAATGACTCATGCCAGCTTTCAAAAGTGCTTCCGCCATAACTTGTTCTAGTGTTTCTCTGGCTGCATTTTCTGTAACACACGATCATAAATATAAAACATCTTGCACAATTAGTCTTTTCCTAAGTATGTTACATTCAATTTCATCTAGGAGGCCACATTTAATTGCACAATCAATATTTCATAACTTTTTAGGCTCCATACATAGTAATTGAAACGTTTAATTAGTACAATCTAATATATACCTCCGACGCTATTGTAATTGGAGCAACCAGCGACCGCTCGGCCGAGAATGGGGAGGGGTTCGGGAAGCTGACGGTGATCGGAGAAGGGGAGGAGCGGCATGCACACGCAGACGGTGGAAGTGGTGCCACCGTCCACCCCCAGGATCACCCCTTCACCACGGTAATCGGACTCGGAACCCATATCAACAACAGCAAAATCACAAAACCCTCTCTCTGTTGAGATATTTCCGATGGCTGTGATTAGGGGAAAAGCAAAAATGGGTCAAGAATTGGATTTTGTTTAACATTCGACGGGATTGCGACTTCTCTGCTGTTTCTTATTCTCCAATTCTCCGCTTCTGTGTCTACTTCCAATTATCAGGTTGGAAGTCGCATTTACATTAAATCATTTTTCCCCCAATGTTACTTTTAATCGCACTTTCTATAGATCCATAACTTTTTCATACTTTTTAACAACACATTCTCAAAATTTTATTTTTCTTTTCAAAATATGTCTCCCAAACAAGTTCGGAGTGGAGGGAAGTCGCATGAATGTATAGCTAGCCTCCGTTCGGGTTTGATTATTAGCAAATTTTTAGAAGTAATAGTAGCGGAGATCATAAAATGTATGTATAATGAGTAAAACTAAATTTACATTTGAAATTAAAGTTTAACTTTGACTAATAGTAGAAGTAACTTTTGAGTTGCTAATAATGTTTTCCAACATAATCCTTCTTTTGGGTATATTCAAAACAAGATATTCTTTGCTTATAGATTGATTTCGATTTATAAATTTTCTGTTTAAATTATAACCTTTTTCGTTTGTTGGTATAAATCCAATCATTATAAAGTTTATTAAATAAGAATTTTTTTAGTGCGGTCAGATATATCGTTTTTTTACGGAAGCTATGAGGGTAAACAAAAACAATTGCTGACATGTCCAATTGAATCAAATTGAAAAGATAATAAAATGTGTGGATAATTAATAGTTTTGAATTTGTAGTTGAAATTAAATTTTAAATCTTGACGAAATGGTTGAAGTAACTTTTAAGTTACTAATGATGTTTCCCAACCTAGCATTTGTCTTGAGTAAATTCGGGGGGAATGATGTTTTCGTGTGAGAGAGAGAGAGAGAGAGAGAGAGATCCATTTACAAATTGGTTGTTTGTATTATTACTATTTTGGTTGTTAGTATAAACCCAATAATTGTAGAGTTCATTGTATGGTAATGTTGTTAGTGTAGGCAGAAATATGCTTCCTTTACAAAAGTTATGGGGTTAAAAACCCTACTAACGTATCAAATTGAATCGAGATCGCGGTTTGGATATAGTTGTTTGAGTCTGCATGATTTAGATTTTGAGCGTTTCAAAACCGAAACATACCGTTTAGAAATAGTTTAGTTTACGTTTTAATAACTTAAAACCATTTAAAATCAAACAAAAAAAAAGGTTTATTTTTATAAAATAAAATAAAAATACTTATCAGATACAAAATATGTTATCCATTAGGCTCCTGTCTGGGTGGGATTCTTACAACATTTTAAGCAACTTTTCCAACGTGGAAAATGCAGGTGGTCTCTATATCGCCGTCATTATTGACGTAAATGCCCTTCTCTCCAATCGAATGAATTTATAAATGTCAAAAGAGTACATCGATGATTATGCGGCTGCTTGTCAATAAGTGCGATTACTTTTTACTATATAACAGTAAAAATTTTGATTAAAATTTGTTGAAAATTACTCCCAAACAAAAGCTAGACAAATTTATACTTCAACAAATTTACATGCTAGTCAACTTCTATGGATTTTTTTAAAATAATAATTTTATTTATGATAATAGTAGTCTTATATAAAGAATGAAATTGCAAATTTACAATTATATGTTGAACCCTGTATTAATTTATTGGTTTAAGCTTGCATTGAGTTAATTATATAGTATTGTTACCATTATGTTCAAAATGTTCTAATTTAAGTGTTATATTGAAATTTCAAACAAATAGGTTTATTTTTTCAATTATTTGAAATATGTTATTTTTATATCGTTAAAACATTGGTTTGAAGCCAAATCAAACTGCAAAAAATGATTTGGTTTGAAAAATAAAATTGTTTGGTTTGAAATTTTCCTAAAATGCTTAGAACAATTTTGTTCGAAAATAGATCAAAAATCGTCAAAGTTGAACTATGTTCACCCTGTTGGGAATCTACTTATACATGCACAGCGGAAAATTAAATTATTTCGATTCCCATCCAATAGATCTCATTGTGTTTGGTTAGGAATTGTGATAAGATTGTACCTTTTTTCAGATCTGCAATCCTTTTGCTTTTCTTTTCGTTCCACAACTTTGATTCGTCACCACAGCTGTCCAATTGTCCAGCCTCCAACGGTGATCCACACAGAGAAAATGATTGCAGCCTCTAGGGTTTTCTCTTGTGCTAGCAAGAATAATGAAAACCTTAATGGACCTCAAACCCTAGTTATGTATTTATATAAACCCAAACAGGCTCGATCCGGTCCGGTCCAATAATTAATTAATCCAATTAATTAAACCCGGTCCGTGAATTAATTAATCCAATTAATTAATTCGAAAATATAAATAACAAATCCAATTAATTAATTTATCCAACGATTGTTAAATTAATCAATTGGCAATTTGCAATCTTCCAATTCTCTTTTGTGTGTGACCCATTAGGTTCCCGACCACGATGCCTAACGACGTGAAATATTATTTTGATCTAATCAAAATTGATAAATTAAAACACTCTTTTAATTTATCGTCAATTCACATTCGCCGTCCCTGATTGACATCTAGCAATGTGTCAGGGCAATACATGTGACGGGAAATGTCACGTGGTATGACAAAACCAAATTCGTTCGTTTACCGTGAAACTATAATCCCTTCGTCAATATGATCCGATCAATTACGAGATATGGAATTGTGTCAATCTCGATCATCGATCATATCTTTCACTCCACTATTAAGTCAATATAAATCGAAAACTCCTTTTCGACTTATGAGTACACCTTGGCCAAGGATTTGATCATTGACTTAATTGAATGAAACGTAGATCATAATCTCCTACTATCTAAGAGTGACGAATCCTTTATTGATCAATCACAACCTTCATACGATTCTTGACGTACCCGAACAATGTCGTATTAGCGGCCCTTTTCAGAGCAACATCCAACACCGCCAAAGTATGACTGTCCTCATATAAGGTACCATGACGACCTCAAGTCAAAGGACCAATTTCACTACCTAACGTTAGAGATTAACCACCGACACTCAGATAGTTATCCATGTGGAATCTCTCGACGGGTCTCCAATGTTTTGTTCTATAACAAACATCCACGTGTTCATTTAAGTGTCACCACACTTTAACTTGTGAGATCGGCTACTTACTTCACAAGTAAGAAATGCCACACGTGATGGTCTATCCGTAATAACGATATCCGTATCTCGTTATTACTTACGACCACGGATGATTTAAGATTCAATCAGATGTAATTTGTATCTCACAATCACAACTCCTTGTGATTAATAAATTACAAATATTTGAATCTACGGACTCTATTATTTATTTAATTGTCTATTAATTAAATAATAGATCTGCCATTTAATTACATTAATTATATATAAAAGTATTTATGTCCAAAGTCGATTGGACCTAGGGCATAATACTTACACACCCAACATTAGTTATAAATGAAGTTGGCAAAAAAAATTTCTTCCCGATCCTCCCACATAATGAAGTTCGTTTTGTGGTGAATCAGTTCGAGAACTGAAAATATTTATACTTTAAAAGTATAAATGAAATAAAAAGTACAATTTTAAACCCTCACTAAGGCAAAGAACACGAAGGATTCGCCTTACTCCATCGTAATCCTTAGTTTTACACATTACTATTTAACATGTTAAATTGAATATCATAATGAATAAAATTTAAATTCTTAATATTGTCAAATTGCCTCTCAAGTCTTAAAGTATGTATTATCGAGTCCTGTTTATCTATTGTTCTCCAAATTATTATTATTTTGTCTAAAACTGATTTTTAATCACACATTTTCATAATAAAATATATTGCACATAAATCTAAAAAAATTTCCCTACTTTTTAACTATATATTTTTCAAAAAAATCACTATTTTAAAACTTATTTGACCTTAAAAAAACTCTTTTTAATGAGTATCAAATAGGGGCCGAATTCAATGATGTGTACTAAAAAAATTGGTGTAAAATTGAAGATAGTTATCCTTGTTTAAAGTACTTGCTCGATGACATGATACAAACAACATCGATTACATGACACGACATGAGGGAGCATATGTGCATAAGGATGTTAAGTCCTTGGCTCATCCAACTAGCGAGTTGGCTGACTAGATTGGCGAATCAAACGAGCTGATGAACGAATCATTTAGCGGCTAGCAAGCAAGCTAGCTTGTCTCAAGCCTGTGAGTTACTGGCATTTTAGCTACAAAATATAATTTTCAACCACAAAGAAAAGAAGGTGCGAGCCGAACCCGATAGAGTCGAGTGGCTTGATCGTTCCCTTTAACACCCTTACCTATATTTAGTTTATAAGGATGTTGGCATTTGTAGTTGTGAAATGATCTTACGTCGCTTAATTGGTGTAATGACCTCCATATTCGGTGTTAACATTCTTGTTGAACCAGATCATGTTGCGTAAGGTGTCATTATTGGAACTATACTTTTGTGGCCATCTATGTAGTTTAACTCGGTGTTAAAAGTTTTGTTCTAACAATCAAATGTTTGTCCAAGTCAGAGAATGCTGAAATAATTCTAAATATGAGTTTCACATTCTATGTAAATTTTACGGGTTAGATGTATAGTTTATAATGATATTTTGATTAGGCCAAATTTATTAAGTGATCAATTGGGCATTTACACCTTACGAGTTATATTTAATATGATGTGGCAATTTTAAGTATGTGAGTTGAAAATATATGTAAACCCTAATTAGAGTTTAAGTGGTAATGAGACAACTTGATAATTTTCTATATAAAGATCAGGTCCCCTCTCCTTTCCATATTGTGTTTATTAGTTTGTCTCATTAACAACTAATATTTTGTAAAGAGCAAGGAGTGAAAGATGTAGCTGCTATTATTTATATCAATGATGGCTTCCGCAAGTATGAATTCGATTTATTAATTATTATTATTATGTGATTCTTGTTCTTATCATGGTTATCGTTAAATTCAACATGTAAATCTTGAAATTAGAAATTTCGTGAAGGGAAAAATTTGGTGATCTAATTTTCTTAGCGCAAATCACGGAAGGCAGTATAAAATGTGGATATGTAATATTGAAATTATTATCTTAAATACGGTACTAAATGTAATTTACACAACTTATAATTATTCAATCATTGGCTCAAATATTGGTTGTCATTTTGTTTTCTTTTCCCCTCCAGTCAACTCGACTCGCACCGACTGTTTTGTCGTTTGCTACATATAAAGTTGTGACCAGCTCCAATTTGTTTCATTTTTTTTTTTTGATATCCAGATATTTCAACTTACACTGAACTAAATTCTGGACCTTCAAAATCCTTGCCTCTAGAATTTTGGAGGGGGTAAATCCCGGGTTATGTCTCAACTGGATCACAGGCTCCCCCACCGTCTGTACACTTTTGCGTACAAGAGATCCTCCTCCAAAGTGATTACTCCATACCAAATAAATCTGGCCGCAGGTTCCCACCAAGATTCGAACCTCCACCCTACCGCTGGAAGTAAGACAAATATTGATTGATCCACCAGTTGAGCTGTGCCCCGAGGAGTTCCAATTTGTTTCATTTTGCTATTAAGCGCAGGTAGATCAGGCTACAATTTATAACATGATAAAAATAATATAATAATAATTATTATTATTTATTAATTTAAAATTTTCTTATTATCATCCATAATTTGACAAAACAGAATAGAAAAGAAATTTGTGAAAAAAAAGGAGAAACATTCAACCAATTAGCTAGCTTACATTTTGCAAGATATCGATTAATGCTCTTTTAATAAACTTAGTCTACGTTTGGCTCATATTTACAAATTGTTTATAAATATTCAAATTATTTTTATAATTTAAATAATTTATAAACTCTTTTCAAACATGCTTTTTACTTCACAATTGACGAGCCCTTTAAAAGGAAGTTAGATGGAAGCTAAGCATTGGACATTTGCAAATTATAATTGGAGAACTTGACTCAACCTTAAGGATTGAGACATCAATATTAGAGAAGACTATGCCGACATTTTTCGCAAACTTTAGTTCGAGTGACAAGAACTTTGAAAATAAAGTATTACGTCGATTTAAAAAAAAAAAAACTATAAAACTTGGCCCATATTCAATGATCTATTTTTTCTAAGAAAAAGTATACATTAGAATTGAATTTTACGGATTAAAATATTATATACTAATAGAATGTTGAAGTGCAGAAAGAATCCGGGTTGATAGCTAATTATATTTTCAAATTAAACCTCTTAGGAGAAAAAATAAAATAAAATAAAATCATACAAAATTAAATTATTTTGAGGTTCAATTTAGTTAAAAATCAAAATATTGATAGATCCAGGTGACCCAAATTGATGGTTTTAATTCGAGTCTACTATTTTTTGGTCTAGGAATGAAAATTTGAATGAGTAGAGAGGACAGCTGTATTGATGATACATGCATTTTCATGATTAAAAATTAAAAAAATTGTACCAACGATTCCTAACATTTTCATTTTTTTGTAAACTTTACCATAACTTACGATTTGTACCAACTACCAACAAAAATTTCTAACCTTTTAAAAATATGCATCTGAAGTCCAAATGAATGAAATTCATCTACATTTCCGTTAGCTGATCAAGGAAGACAAAATTTGATCAATTTTGACCAAATAAAAAATGGTAAAATGGTAAGTTTACATTTTTATCACATTAAACAAGTTAAAAATTAAATTAAAAAGGAAAAAAAATAAAAACAAAACATCATCATTTCCACACCATTCCCCCACCAATCCCCATTCACCCCCATCCCAACACTTCCACTCCAAACAAGTCAAAATTGTCGGTCGTTGACCACAGACGACCTAACCATCGTTGGCCACCATACCATCCCACAAAACTAGAAATCAACTTATCAACACCATCCCATCACAAAAAATAATAATAATAATAATAATAATAAGAATAATAAATCAAATCGAACCTCGATCTTGATCCTAATGATTTCAAGGAGTTCGACTTCGGTTCAGGAGATGTTGGTGTGATATTTCATTGTTGAGTTTGAAATTGAAATTCTATGTAGAGCTCCAAGTGTTAGGTTTGTCAAAATGAATCTAAATCTCAATTTTTTTTTCTTCTTTTTCATTTTTTTGATCTGGGTTTTGTTTTTTTAATTTAGTTCAGTGGTGGCACTAGTTGCTGGATGGGTTTTCTGGCTTTGATCGAGTTTCTAGTAGAAGTGTTTGGTGGTTGCAAATTGTAGGCGGAGGTGGACGTGTAGTGGTGATGGTGGTTATTTCTTCCGCTAGTGATGGTGGCTATAGAAAAGATGGTAGTGGAGGTGGTAATGACTATGGTGACGGTTGGTGATCGACTACGGTTTGCGAAGGGTTGGGGTAGGGGTGGGCTTTGGATTGGGAATAGGGTAAGGGGTGGAAAATGATGGTTTTTTATTTATTTTTATTAACATTTACTTAATTACTTTAATTATTTTTATATGGAAAGAGATAGTTACTATTTTACCCTTATAGAAATAATTAATAATGTGATCAAAATTATTTTCTTTGTTAAATAACGAATTCTATCCATTTGGATTTCAGATGCATATTTCTAAAAGGTTAGAGACCTTCACTGGCACACATTGAAAATTAGGGTAAAAAAATATGCAAAAAATGAAAATATTATGGACTCATGCTGCAATTTTCCGTTAAAAATTTGATACTTATCAAGTGTTGTGTTATGTTTGGTACTATGGGAAAATTACATAAGCGGTCCCTAACCCTTTCGTGTTTTGCAAACTTTACTCTAACCTTCATTTTGTGCCAGCGAAAGTCCTATTGCGAGGATTTTATTGGATGTTGATACATTTTTTGACGGTGTTCTGAATGATTTCCATCCAGATGGATTTCAGGTGCATATTTATAAAATGTTAGGAACCTCCGCTAATACAAAATGAAAGGTTAGGGTAAAGTCCATAAAAAAATAAAAATATTAGGGTCCGTTGCTGCAATTTTCCCTAATGATAATTGGGTCAGATGGGGACAATTATGTTTAGTTAAAACTACTGCTACATCACATATGCTGGCATAATTCAATTGGTGCCAGTCCCACCACGTGTTTAATTTACATAATATTGCCTCAAGAAATGTATTTAAAATTATTGAACGGTTGAATTAATTTAAAACGTCGTTGTCGATTTAATTTTCTATTTTATTTGTCAACGTTTTCAGAATAAAAATACTTGGTTTGGAGAAAGGTCACTCTCACATGACACTTACATATAAGTTGAACATATAAACCATCTTCACGTCTTAGGGATTTTACTAGGACTGTCTTTTTAGTAATTTTGGAAAATTAAATAATTTAATATATGAACTAAAGTAAGGAAAATCTCGACATGATTGTGTGGTAGGAAGTTGGTCCCCAATATTTTGAAAGTGCAATTTCTATTCTTTCAAATTTGTGGCAATTAATTTCGAACATGGTATGCCCATCTATTTTCATATTAAAAAATCGCACGTTTGTTGAAAAAATAAATAAAATAAAATTCTTGCACATCTAAATTAATATAGAGAAAGTAATAAAAGAATGCGAAGGAACAAAAGAGTAGCGATTGATCGAAGGAATGAGTCGAGAAGCTATGTGGTATAGGGTTTGTACGAAATGAGGTTGAGGGCTACAAGTAGGAATTATCAACTGTGGAGGGAGGAGATAGGTGAAGCTTGGAGTCGATGAGGATGATTTGTGAATTAGAAAGTGAAAATTTATAAAGTTATACTATGCGTACATGGGGATCCCCTTTGTACATATTACAGTTATAGTACTGGTAACACTGCACCTGTAAATTTTACAAGGAATTTCACCGTGCAAGTAGAATAATTCAAATTTAAATTATAGTAGAAAGTATCATAACGAGTTGGTAGACTAACTTATTACAAAACTAAAGCCGTGAATAGTCTAATAGAAAATAAGTACATGTTTGGTTCTGATTTTTACCCAAAAAAATCAATTTTTTGATAATAACTTCCCTAATTCAGCCGTCGGTTTTAAGTTCTTCTTTTATATGTGGAACTCACTTTTTTCTCTAACGGTTAAAAAATCAATTCTTATAGTTACTACCGAACAAGTCGTAAAACTAATATCAAGTTATGATTTTTTTTATTTAAAAAGAAAAAGAACCACTGAGAGCTTTTTTAGGAGTGATTTTGAGAATTGATTTTTTGATCGTTAAGGAAAAGGTGGTATTCATTTGTAAAAGAAGAAATCAAATATGACGATTGAAATAGTAAAATAATAATCAAAAAATCAATTTTAAAAAAAAAAAATCACTCACAAACATACTCTGAATTTGCAATAATTATCTAGAGTAAGAGTCTACGAGATTAGTGGAGGGTGTACTCTAGGTACGGAATAAGCAAAAAGACAAGATTTTTATTTTATTTTTGTAACAGCAGAGTATCAGGGATATTACCCAAAATTTCAGTACAATTAATTTAGGTTGTTGATAATCCTCTAGACAACCCCATGTGAGTTTAGCTTACCTCAAATAATGGAGATCAATGCTCTGGAACCCATACCTGCCACTCGTCTCAATTTCGAATCAATTAATAATTTAAAAAAAAAAAAAATTACAACAAATTGCCATTGCATCAGTTACAACAAACATATATGCTGGAAGGGAGATTCTTGACCTTTCATAAAACAAAACAAAAACACTGCAACGTGACATGAATGTTTCCAGGCTGTTTCAACACTTTAGCCAACCCAATTTTTGTTGTTCCCTTTAGTTTTCAAAAAATGCTTTGAACGCAATTTTCTTTACAAGATTTTCAGCCTTGAACTGATTAGGAAGATTTTGATTTCTTGGGCCTTTTCTTGGTTCAGATCTGCTTGCTGATTGGGACTTTTTGATTCAAGAAATTAGTCTTTGATTCAGCTGTTCTACTGCTTGCAAATAGCCCATATTGGTGCAGGTAACTTGATGTTTGAATTTGATGTGTCATGAATGGTTTTGCTCTAGCTGAAATGTATGTACAAGATCGACCCATTTGATATTGGGATTAAAGGGAAGTCAGTGTGATTCAAGAAGATTAGGGTTTTTCATATTTTGATTTATATTCTGCTATTATTGAGTTTGTTGGTATTTGCATTGGATGCTGACATTTTTGTTAAGAAAAAATAAAGGGTAAAAAGAGGAGAAAAAAAGGAATTTTGGGTTGTTTTTGAGTGCTGATTAATGAAGGTCCAAGCCATGGGGTTGCTGGGCATATTGAGGCTGGTGATTATTTTCGGATTTATGGAGATTGGGAAAGCTCAGAGGAAGTCTTTTCTGATAAGCTGTGGGACAAATTCCAGTGTAACTGTGGATGGGAGGAGATGGATTGGTGACACAGTTCCTGGGAACAATGTCACCTTCAGTGCTTCTGGTATTGAGGCCTCGACTGGGACATTCAGTGGCGATCCAGTCTACGAGCCACTTTATAGAACTGCCAGGATTTTTACTGATAGTTTGAATTATACTGTTCAAGGGACACCAGGAAATTATTTTCTTAGGCTCCATTTCTATCCGTTGGTGTACATGAATTACAATGCCAATGACTCTGTCTTTGCTGTTGAGTCGAATCGATTAAGGTTGGTTTCTGAGTTCAATGTTCCTGGTGAGATTTTGAATAAAAATTCAAACTTGCTTAGGTCAGGAGGCAATTCTAGCTTTACTTCATTAGTGAAGGAGTATTTCTTTACCATTGATGCCAATGTCATTGTTATTGACTTCATTCCTTCCAAAGGGTCTTTCGGTTTTGTGAATGCCATAGAAATTATTCCTGTTGATGATAAGCTGTTCAATGACTCGGTGAGAAGAGTGGGTGGAAATGGTGGCAGTAGTTCTTTGAACTTAGACACACGAGGGGTTGAAACCATGTATCGATTGAATGTTGGGGGTTCAGCAGTTAAACCCTCACAAGATTTGGATTTCTGGAGATTGTGGGATGTAGATTCAAGTTATATGGTCAATCCAGATGCTGGTTCGGAAATCAGAAACAGAACTAACATTACCTATGCTTCTCCTAACGACACATTCGTGGCACCTCTTCCCGTATACGAAACAGCGAGGACTTTGTCAAATACTGAAGTCCTGGAGAGGAGATTCAACATGTCATGGAAATTGGAAGTTGATCCAGATTTTGACTATCTAGTCCGCTTGCATTTCTGTGAACTTCGTTTTGACAAGCCAAATCAAAGGATTTTCAGAATTTACATAAATAATAGAACTGCAGCAGAGAACTTCGATATTTTTGTTCGAGCTGGAGGAATGAACAAGGCATATCACGAGGATTACTTCGACGAGATTTCATCTAAAAGCAACACCCTGTGGATACAGCTAGGTCCTGACACGACAACAGGTTCTGCAGGAACAGATGCTCTCTTGAATGGGTTGGAGGTTTTTAAGCTTAGTCAGAATGGTAATCTTGCTTACGTACAGAGGTATAGCAATATAGAAGGCAAGAAAACATCAAAAAGTTTCCTTTGGGTCGGAATTGGAGCAGGTATCGCTTCTATTGCTATTCTTGCAGCTTTAGTTATGCTAATTGTCTGGTTTTGTAAGCGGAAGAACAAAGATGATGATGATGATGCGAAGAAGACCGCTTCTGGTTGGAAGCCGCTGTTCCTTCACGGATCAATTGCTAATCGCACTGCCAAAGCAACAGGATCGACTGTGTATCAGAATCCTAATGGAACTATCCGATCTGGAAGGCGTTTTACATTAGCAGAGATTAGGGCGGCAACAAATAATTTTGATGAAAGATTAGGGATTGGAGTAGGAGGATTTGGTAAGGTGTACAAAGGAGAGATTGATGACGGGACCCTAGCAGCGATTAAGCGAGCCAACCCACAATCTCATCAAGGCCTTGCTGAATTTGAGACGGAAATCGAGATGCTTTCAAAACTGAGGCATAGGCATCTTGTCTCCCTGATTGGATTCTGCGATGAACAGAACGAAATGATCTTGGTATATGAGTATATGGATAATGGGACCCTCAGGAGTCATCTATTTGGGAGTGACCTACCGCCATTAAGTTGGAAGCAACGACTAGAAGTATGCATTGGTGCAGCCCGAGGACTGCACTACCTTCATACAGGATCTGAGAGGGGAATCATCCATAGAGATGTTAAAACAACTAACATATTGTTAGATGAGAACTTTGTAGCTAAAATGGCCGATTTTGGATTGTCCAAAACTGGTCCTTCACTGGAGCACACCCATGTAAGTACAGCAGTAAAAGGAAGCTTTGGTTATCTTGATCCTGAATACTTTAGGCGACAGCAGTTGACAGAGAAATCCGATGTTTACTCATTTGGCGTGGTCCTTTTCGAAGTTGTCTGTGCTCGGGCTGTTATCAATCCAACCTTGCCAAAAGATCAAATCAATCTTGCAGAGTGGGCAATGCATTGGCAGAGGCAGAGATCACTTGAAAGTATTATCGATCCACGAATAAGGGGAAAGTATTCTCCGGAATCATTGATGAAATTTGGCGAGATTGCAGAGAAATGTCTTGCTGACGAGGGGAAGAGCAGGCCAACAATGGGAGAAGTTTTGTGGCACTTGGAGTACGTTTTACAGCTTCAGGAGGCTTGGTTGCACACCAATGCTGATGCTGGGGAGAATTTGGTTTCCAGTAATCCGGATCTTGGACCTAATGATGTGGGAGAATGTGAGGTCCAGGACGCTACAAATTAATATGAACGACATAGTGGATCTATCTCAGTGACAACTGACAGATTGGATCCTATCGACCCGATGGCTGTTGGAGTTTATGACTTTTCACAACTCGTAAACCAACAAGGAAGGTTTTATCTATGCTTTCTACTATTAATTCTTTGCAATTTTTTTTTCATCCACGCCATTTTATCGAGGCTTCAGCATCCATGTTCAGTATCTATATCAGATGCTAGAGACTAGGACGTGTCGATAAACAATGTGGATACAAGTACAATATCTGCATGTCTTTTGAGTCTTTTCTTATTTGAGCATGTCTATTTCATTTATCAGATCAATTTCTTTTATTCTTGTATGTGTATGATGTCTGGAATTAGTGGTACTTGAATGTGATGAGTTTTCGATTAGCATATCAGTTAGTTCAGTTTTATGGCCTTTTCTCCAATGCTATCTGTAATGATTCAAGTAGGAGGATCATTTTGAGCTTCTGTTTCGCCCAGGTGTTGAGGGGTATTGGAAACGAATAATAGTTCACAAACCAGCAGTTATGGAAGAGTTACCATTCTTTGGTGCTTTAGCCTGGAGATCTTGTTAATCGAGTCATAGAACACGAGGGAAAGAGCTCATCAGCATGCAAGTCGATACTTGCTCATTTATTTAGCTTGCACATGGCCAAATATATATAGTATATAGACATGATCTTGCACATGGCCAAATATATATAGTATATAGACATGATCTTGCACATGGCCAAATATATATAGTATATAGACATGATCTTGCACATGGCCAAATATATATAGTATATAGACATGATCTTGCACATGGCCAAATATATATAGTATATAGACATGATTTACTGAACATTGATAACTTGATACATTAATTAATTGGTGGATCTCTAGCCTGGAGCTCGTGTTACTGGAGTCATAGAACGCGAGGGAAAGAGCTCATCAGCATGCAAGTTGATACTTGCTCATTTGTTTAGCTTGCACATCGCCAAATATATATAGTATATAGACATGATTTACTGAACATTGATAACATGATACATTAATTAATTGGTGGATCTCTAGCCTGGAGCTCTTGTTACTCGAGTCATAGAATGCGAGGGAAAGAGCTCATTAGCATGCAAGTCGATATTGGCTCATTTGTTTAGCATGCACATCGCCAAATATATATGGTATATAGACATGATTTACTAAACATTGATAACATGATATATTAATTAATTGGTGGATCATTTAATTCTTGAGACTTGTCGTGAACTTATTTACTAATTAATCCCTTGTTTAGCTGAAACTGGCTGGTCTATTGGATGTTATTATTTTATATTTAGTCCTTGTTTGAGCCTCATTTTTGATTAAAAATGTGTTTTGGAATGGTGAGTTTTTGGAGAATGTGTAGTTTAAAAATAAAGAAAAGTTTTTGATTTATGTGTAATTTTATTTTATTGATGAATGTGTGGTTGAAAAGAAGAAGGAGAAAAATGTATTTTTGATCTAGTATTTATTAAATGTTAAAATTCATAAAAATACATTATGCTCAATCCCAAATAAATAAAGTTGTTCATTTTTAGTTATTGATAACTTCTCTACATTCAGCCCTTGTTTGATATCTATTTTTTTTCAAAATGTATTTTATTTTTTAAATTACACATTCTTTAATAAAATAATATTACACTCAAAACTAAAACATTTTCTTAATTCTTAACGACATATTCTTCATCAATTGATTATTTCAAAATGCATTCTTACTTAAAAATGGGAAACAAACTGGGATTCAATTTTGAGATGAATACTCATTTATTCA
>NC_036257.1:6327951-6344137 GCF_002742605.1 Olea europaea var. sylvestris | reverse complement strand
TTTTTTTTTTTTTTGAATTTTTATAAAGCAATAACTTCTGTAAAAATAAAATTTAGATTACAATGATTTGCGAGTAGCGAGAAAAATGAATTCAAGCGAAAATCTTGAAATCACAAAAAAAATAAATTTCAAAAATTTTATTGATGAATGATAAAAAAAGAAAAAAAAAGAACTAACCCCTTATTTATAAGGATTTACATGGAAACGTAGTTTAAACAACTAAAAGTAATGAAAACGAAGTTTAAACAAATTAAAATTGTAAAAAAATCCAAAATAAATGAATTGACAAAATAGCGCTAAAACTTTAAAAATCACTTTTCGAGTCCTAAACGAACTCGAATGACCAAAATTCGTCATATATCACGGAGCAGTCGTAAGTATTGTTCCTTTCGTCGTTCTCTTTCCAGAATGGTTTTATGGACCCAATCTGAAATTAAGATATTTTATTTCTACTAGTACTTCTTCCCCAATATGACCAATATGTCCTACATCAATCCCTTCCACCTCCAAAAAACTCGACCCCAAGTTATGTTTTGGATGCAAAGGCTTATCGTCTTTATGGAATTCATACAAATTTGTCATATTAAACGTTCGAGAAATACCCATAGAAGCTGGCAAATAAATAATGTAGGCATTGTTATTAATCCGTTAAGCACTTTAAAAGGCCCATATTTCCTTGGTTTCAGCTTATTGTAAGTACCGACGAAAAATCTCTCCTTTCTCAAAAATGTTATCATAGAGTCCCCTTCCTAAAATTGTTTATCCTGTCGATGTGAATCTGCTGCTGCCTTGTACTTTGCATTAGTTTTCTCTAACTTTTGTTTTACCTCATCACGAACTGCTAACACCTCATCTGCTAGATGTTCAACAGCAACACTTTTGTATCACTTTTAGGCAATTTCACCAAATCCACCACATGGTAAGGCACCTTTGTATACACAATAGCAAACGGGGACCTGTCTGTAGCAGTATGAACTGTGTTGTTGTACGCGAACTCCACTTGGGGTAGTGCCAGATCCCACTAATTAGGCTTATCACCACAAACACTTCAAACCATGTTTCCAAGGGTACGGTTAGTAACCTCAGTCTGTTTATCAATTTGGGGATGGGCAATATTGTTTCGATTTAAATTGGTTCCAAACAACTTTCACAAAGTAATCTAAAAGTGCCTCAAAATTTTTGTATCCTGATCTAATGTGATAGACTTGGGAACTCCGTACAATCTAACAATCTCCCTGAAAAACAATTTGGTAATGTTTGATGCATCTGAAGTCTTCCGACAGCCTATGAAGTGTGCTATTTTGGAAAACCTGTTAACCACCACAAAAATAGAATCCATAGCCAGATCTTGTCATATGCCCTGAGGCATAGGAAGTGACATTACAATCCAGTACTTTGCACTTGACCCTTTGACACTTGACAAGTATAACACCTTCTAACTATAATTCCAACATCCTGCTTCAACTGTGGCCAAACTGGCTATTGTCTTGTCATGCCCCAAGTGCCCACTTAAAACTCCACCTTGCAGATCTCGAATCAACTTTTCACGTAGAGATGAAACATGTATACAAAGTTGGTTGCATTTGAATAAATATTCATCACTAATATAAAAATCCACTATTGATTCTCGATTCACACACTTGCTCCAAATCTCCTTAAAATTAGGATCATCTGCATACAATTCCTTCAAGCACTAAAACCTAACAATTTCCTGTGATAATGTGATCAACAAGGAAGTTCTCCGACTCAGTGCATTTGCAACTCTGTTTGTACTTCCAGATTTATGCTTAATCACAAAAGGGAATTTCTGGAGGAAAGTAAAGTCACCCATCGAGCATGTATCCCACTGATATATTTTCTGACTATGAATGAATTTCAATGTTTGGTGATCAGTGAACAATACAAACTTATTCTGTACCAAGTAGTGTTCCCATTACTTCAAAACTCTCACAATTGCATAGAATTTTTGCTCGTAGGTACTCCACTTCTGCCTAGCATCATTTAACTTTTCTAAAAAGAAAGCTACGAATTTATTCTCTTGAGAAAGGATAGCCTTGATACCAATGCCATAGCATTACACTCTACCTCAAAGATCTTCTTGAAGCTTGGCAAAGCTAATACTAGAGTTATACACAACTTTTCTTTGATGAAGGTGAAGTTCTTATCTTGTTCCTTTCCCTAACCGAATCTTCCTTTCTTTAAACATTCTGTGAGAGGTACTACAATAGTGCTAAAATGCCTGATAAATCATCTGTAGAAAGTTATCAAACCATGAAAACTCCTCACTTCAGAATTTGACTTTGGTGTTGGCCAATCTCGAATTGCATTTGTCTTCTCTTTATCTATATGCAAACCATATTCACCAACAACCAAAACCTAAAATCAATGGCTTAGATGTACAGAAGCTGCACTTCTTCAAGTTGATATACAACTGATTTTCCTTCAGAACCTTCACGACTCGCCTCAAATGAATTAGGTGATCCTATTTAGACTTGCTATAGATAAGAATATCATAGAAAAACCACAAGAAAAGACCAGATAAAAGGACGAAGAATCTGGTTCATCATCCTCATGAAGGTACTTGGAGCATTTGAAAGTTCGAATGGCATCACCAACCATTCGTAAAGTCTTTCCTTAATCTTGAAGGCAGTCTTCCATTCATTCCCAGGCTTAATACGGATCTGGTGATAACCACTATGAAGATCTATTTTTTAGAAGACCTTAAAACCCCCAAGCATATCTAAAATATCCTCTAACCGTGGAATGGAAAACTTGTACTTTACTATTATCTTGTTGATGGCATGATTGTCAACACACACACACACACCACTTTCTATCTTTCTTTGGCATTAGAAAGACATGGACTACACACTGACTCATACTCTCCCTTATGAACCCTTTTCTCAACAGCTCCCCAATTTGCTTTTGTAGAATCTCATTATCCTTTGAACTCATTCGGTAATGAGGCAAATTTGGAAGGTTAACACCAGGTACCAAATCAATCTAGTACTGAATAATCCTTATAGGAGGTAACTCATTTGGCAATTCATCGGAAGCCAAGTCTTCAAATTCTGTCAATATTTCTTGTACTTCAAACGAAACACCTTCATCTTCTTTATTTGTTGCAAAAAGCCCCTTAATTACAACTGGATAGAAGCAATCATATTCTCTTAAGGACTCTGTAATCTCCTTCTCATTATTGGTAAGTGTAAGGAAACTTTCAATTCGTTGATGGATAGACTTCTCCACCTGTGTGAGAGGAACCATAGCAATCTTAGGACTGCCCCATGAAAAGAGTACTATATTATCATGCCATTTGAGAGTTGAATCCATATCAAACTGTCATGGATGACCTAATAGGATATGGCAAGCATCTATGTCTATGACATCACACATAACTTCATCCTTATAATGCTTCACAATGGAAACAGGTACTTTGCAAGTTTTAGCAACTTGAACAGAAGGACCTCTCTTTACCCAACTAAGTGAATAAGGTTTGGGATGGTTCTCAACCGGTAGTTTCAACAAATTCACCAACTTTTTTGACACAGCATTCTTACAGCTTTCATTGTCTACAATCACTTTACACACTTTATTCTCGATAGAACAAAGTGAACGGAAGATGCAATGACACTGTCCCTCCTCCTTAGGCGACAAAAGGATTCATTGCAGTACCAAATGAGTCCTTCTACTCCATCCTCCACAGCAAACTCTACTCCCACGTACTCATTTTCCACTTCAGTATCTTTCTCCTCTCGTCTTCAGTTCACCAAACTGGCCTACTTCCTCTCAGGATAGTTATTGGAATGACGCCCAAGCTTTTGGCATCTACAACAAATTTCTCCCATGGGTTTAGCATACGGATTTGCATTCAACTTTACTCCTGTTAGGATTAATTGGGGCTTGTTGTGGGGCCTTTCCTTTGTCTGAAGGGGCATATGATGATGTTTCGATAGGTAAGGGGCTCCTATACGAAATCATCCTCTTATCATATTCCATCATCTCCGTTTCATCGCCATGTTAATGGCTTCCTGCAATGTCTAGATATTCTGCATCCCAATTCTATCTTAAATGGCCACCATCAAACTACTAGTATCCTTGGCTACCCTTTGATTTTCAGATTCTCACAGATTATTCCGCTCCGCCAATCTCATAAATTCATTGGTGTAGTTTGACACTGTATGATTACGCTGTGTGCATCCAGGTACATACGATATAAAATCTATTCATAATCTGCAAGTAAAAATCTATTCATCAAAGACTGCTTAATTTTTCTCCAAGTTCGAATCCAACTCTTTCCTTGTCTCCTTCGAGCATTTTGTAATTGATCCCACCATATTGCTACCGCAGATTTCAAACAGAATGTCACCATCTTAACCATCCTATCCTCCGAAACATTCATAATTTCGAAGAATTTTTCCATCTCTACCAGCCAATCCTAGAAGTCTTCGATATTCACGTTTCCAAAGAATGGAGGAATGTTTGCTTTAATTCGATAATCATTAAATGTATTTCAATTTTGATGATTAGGATGATGCAGCGGTACTTCGAATTCCTCCTCTGACTCTGATTCACTATCTTCTACTGCACGCCTCCTATTATTTTCTCTCCGAAGTACAGGCTTAGCTATTCGTTCATTGTTGGCTTAGCTATTCGTTCATTGTTGATTGCCCCTGTTCATTTTGCCCATTATTTTTAGCACCCCGTAAAAGCAATTTTTGAATTTCTTCGATTGGAGTAGTAAGATTGTTAATCCATTCGTCAAGCCATCGATTTATTGCATCTATATCTATCCTAGTAACTAGTATGTCACCAATGTTTACGAATCAAAGATGTAGAGATGGGAAAGTCGGCTTTGATATCACTTGACGCAGCGAGAACAAGGAATTCAAACGAAAATCTTGAGATCACGAAATTTGGAATCCACCAAATTAAGAAGGAAAATAAATTTTACGAATTTTATTTATGAATGATAATAAAAAAATGAACTAACCCCTTATTTATAAGATTTACATGGAAACGTAGTTTAAAAAAACAAAAAGTAGTGAAAACGAAGTTTAAACAAACTAAAATTGCAAAAAACCCAAAATAAACGAATTGACAAAAATAGCGCCAAAACTTTAAAAATCAATATTGTTCCTCTCGTCGTTCTCTTTCCAGAATGGTCTTATTGGCACAATTTAGAATTAAGAAGTTTTATTTCTACCAATACTTCTTTCCCCGATATGACCAATATGTCCTACATCAATTTGTTACAATCCACAATATGGAATAATATCTCTTAAAGTGATAAAATCGACTCAAAGCTTCTTTAATACTACCACCATTGGAGTTTTTGATGTTGAACTTGGATTTGTATCACACTAGGTAAAAAAATCGTCATCCAAAAGGAATGGCAATATATTTACCAAGAAAAACCACTGGATATAATTAGAATTTTTCACCAAAGAAGCAAGCCTCACCCAATTGGTTCCCCTCTCAATTCTTCTTGTTTTTGCCAACTCCAAATGATACCAAAAGAAGCCACTATATATTATAGGATCAAGATAAAGTGAATTTATAATTCAAACCAACATACTAGTTAGAAAGGGTGAGCTAAATTTTCAATCATTGGATTTAATCTAAAGTCCACAGTACTTCCAAACTAGCGCAATCCTTACCAAATTCACTTGTCCAATTAGCAAGTGCCATGTAGATTTGAGTGATCCACACTTACAAATCTTCATCTTGGATTACTCATAATTCCCTACCTAATTCTCTGGTTACAAGTGCTATCCCTTATTATGGTCTTATTTTATTATCTTCGTTAGCTCCAATTTAGTACATGTAAAATAGTTAACTATTATCAATATTTAATAGCAATATATATTTGTTGAATTTTTGAACAACAAGTACTTTAGTTCTAACATCTGCAAGATTTTATCAATTGCAATTTTAAGCAGTAAAAATTCATCAAAAGCTAACTTTTCCCTAATGAAGTTGTACTTCATTTCAACATTCTTAGATCTTTCATGATATACAAAGTTTTTACACAACACCAAAGTACTTTGACTATCAATAAAGATCATAGCATTTTCTTTTAAGAAGTTCGAATCATATAATAGTCCTTTCATCCACATGCATTCTTTTACAATTTTAGTTAATATAACATATTCTACTTCAGTGTTGGAGAGTGTGAATATAGAGTGTCATTGTAATCTCTAAGTAATACAATTAACTCATATAGTGAAGAAGTATGGAGTTGTACATTTCCTCTGATATCACTTGCAGCAGGATGAGGAATTGGACTTTTCTTGGGGTGAGATGATAGAACTAAGTCTAACTTCAAGCTCAAAGACTAAAGAGGATTCATATCTTCCATATATTCATTGCAAAACCAGAATCTACATATCATTTCCTCTTTCAAACATTAATCCCCTTCTAATAGTTTCAACTAGGTATCTTAATAGCCATTTAATTACAGTCCAATGATGTTTACTGAGTTAGACATAAATCAACTCAAGAAATTAACTGCATATGAAAGGTCTGATCTCATGGTAATTATAGAATACATTACACAACCAATGACATTAACATACAGAACGTTACTCATTTCATACTTTTCTTCTTCATTTTTAGGACATTGTGCATAAGACAAATATATGTGTGCAACAAATGATATATTGAAAGACTTAACCAATTTCATACCAAATTTGATTATTACTTTATTCAAATTTGATCTATGATAAAGACATTTTGTACCAAATATCCTTTCTTATGTATAAAAAATTTGTACATTTCATAAAAGAACTACACCTATAATAATAAAAATATTATTTATCATATTTATTTGTTATGGTGATGGACAAGTCTATATTGTCTGAAGTCTTTTTTTTGGTTAGGCAGGCCAAAATTGTTAGGTCCAAACCCTGTCGTATAGCCTAATTAGAAGTCCAAAATAACTTTTTGTTCAGTGAAGGCAACTGCTCGTGTTCAATTTGTACAAAATCCAATATATTTTTCAATTATTTAGTCACGAGAAAGTATCATATTAAAGCATTATGCGCCAAAACAAAAAAACAAAATAAAAAAGTTGAGTCATCTTTACAATAAAACAAGGGGGTTCTTGTCACTTTTGCCACAACAAAGTGAAGAAAATGCCAGCGCATGCCACTTGCAAACTATAGAGTACTTTTGTTACAATTATGTTACACAAATAGACTCAAGGACAGGCTAAAAAATAAGTGAACATGTGTCGGTATAGGATTGAACAATTTAAAAAATAATAAAAAAAATTCAACCACACGTTGCCAAGTCACCATCATTATTCCTTTTGTTTGGTTTTGTCCATGCATAAAAACTTAATCGGACTTTGGGTTTTGCTTGACGTCCATGGCTACCCTGGACAATGTGTATAACGACCTGAGTATTTGTATCCAAGCCGTTAGATTACGTACTGTCCGCTTTGGATGAGCCTTGCGCCCACTTACTCCTCACGACTTTCTGTCACATTTTTCAGGATTCGAACTCATAATCTTTCCCTTAAGTAAAATTTAAGTTGAATCATGGTACCAATTGGGCATGTAACGACTCGAGTTTTTGTACCCAAACCGTTAGCCTACATAGTCCATTTTGGGTGGGCAGAGACCTAGGTCGTTACAATGTGGCCCTGGAGAAGGGACTTTGCCCTTGGACTTTTTCAAGACCTAATGCTCTTCCAATAATCCAATGCCAATTTTCTGAGTAGAGGGCGCGTTCGACCCCCATTTTTTAGATAATATATTTTATAGTATTGATTTTTTAAAGAATGTATGATTAAAAGTGAAAAAAACATTTTGGCTTTACATATAAAATTATTCTATTAGGAGAATGTGTGGATTATAATGAACATGAAAAAAGATTAAAAAAATAAAATAAAATTTGATAGAATGTGGGCCAGACAAGGTGGAGTTTCTTGTATCTTCACCCTTCCATATCTATGAAATTAAGAGGTGTAAAACATAGCATAAGTGGAGGTGACTCAAATAACTTTGGAATCTTATATAATAAAACAATTGAACAAATGAAAATTGATAAAAACTCAATCAGTAATTATCGGATGTATTATTGTCGATTTGACCAAAAGCAATATTCGATATTGATTTAGATGACAACACCGACATCGTCATTGAGTTTTTCTCATTGCTTTTGTTCTTTTTCTAACTTTTTTCGTGTACATTTGGATCTGTATAATTAGAAAAAGTATTATTTCGAGTTAAATCATAAAGGTTTCACTATATAAAGTAAATTGAGATCATGATGGAAAATCAATTCCTTCATATTGCTAGGACTTGCGACATTCTATTTCAAATTAGTCGGTGAAATCCCTCAGATTGTCAAACATTATAGTCCCTGTTTGGCCCCTATTTTTGATAATGAAAATGGGGAGAATAGTATTTTATTGAAAAAATGAGTGATTGAAAAAGAAGGAAAAATTTTCGATTTACGTGTAATATTATTTTACGGAAGATTGTGTGATTGAAAATAGGAGAGAGAAAAATAGAATGTGATGAAATGTAATTTAATGGGGATCAAACAGTGGCTATATTGCCAATGCATCACTAACGGGAATTCTTTCGGCTTTCTTATGTGATAGTTGACGTCGTTACCTTCGAAAGTAACAATTTTTGTTAAAAAATAACATATCCTTTAATAATTAGCGATGGCAAAGAAATTCGTCCCGTCCCAAATGGGTTAGAGGGGCTGGACGGGGCAACGCGGGGCATGGGGCAGGGTGGGGCGAGGATGTCCGTCCCGTGAAGGGAAAAAAAAATTTATTTCTACACAATTCACCCATTAAAAATTCATTTTGAATTTGTATTTTATTCTCTAATAATGACATAACTCGGATTTTGGAAAATGTAAAAAAAAATAAAAAATAAAAAAATTAAACGGGATAATAAACGAGACAAAAAATTGTGCCGCCCCCACCCTGCTGAGCATGGGGTAGGGCAAGGTCTGGGCAAGACAGCCTTGCCGTATTGCCATCCCTATTAATAACAACATAAATAGTAATTTATAAATGTTGTTGACAGGAAAACCGTTTGTACTCTTAAATTATTTTCTAAATTTTTATTTAATCATTGATTTATTTTATGAACTGATATTTATCTTTTTATATCTTATTACTTTATTTAACTATGGAAATTGAACCGATAAATTAAATTTATTAAGATATTTTTTGAATTATCAATGATGATAAACAATATTATTAATCTTAAATTATTTTTAAATTGTTTCATGTGAATTTTTCTATCAGTGAATACTAAAATTTTTTTATTAATTAATTTAGTTACAAAAGTTCTGTCTAAAAATTAAATTAATTATTACCAGCAGAAGATTCATCAACTAAAATTATCTGAAAAGAAACCTTTTTAAAATTTAGGGCCTTCGATGGCGTAACTTGCTTAGAGGTTGAGCGGAGTTCGATTTGAGCACTTGTGATCTATAATTTTTATTCACACGTAAAGGGCCTTCGATGTGCGTCAAGCCATCACGAAGCTAAGTTGCTCATACAATTTTATACCTCTAATTCTGCACGCTCAAAACTTTTCATTGTATCAGTTCACATCTTTTATTTAGTAATTTTTGATAATAAA
This sequence comes from Olea europaea var. sylvestris, assembly GCF_002742605.1. Classification (NCBI taxonomy): domain Eukaryota; kingdom Viridiplantae; phylum Streptophyta; class Magnoliopsida; order Lamiales; family Oleaceae; genus Olea; species Olea europaea. The sequence goes on along the minus strand of NC_036257.1, from coordinate 6,334,520 downwards.
AAAATTATTTTAAGATAAGGAATTTATTATTTTTCAACTTTAACGGTGAAACAAGAAAATCTATTTTAAATTTACTTACTACTAAATTATATGTAAATTAATTTGTTAAGCTTAGCCAAACATGCACCAACCTCATTAAAGGAACCCAAACTATCTTAAAACTAGATTTGATGAACCCCTCGACATTCACTATTAGGACTGTAAGCAAAAACCGCAAAACTGGAAAATCGAACCGAAACCACATTTTAGAAACCGTCGGTTTGGTGCCACGTGGACCCGGTCAACGAAATGGTTTTGACCCAAATCAAACCGGTCAAAATGGTTTGGTTTAGGTTTGAGAAATTTAATTGCGGTTTAAAACCAAATTGCACTGACGAAAAAATATATAAAAATAAAAAAATGAAAAAAATGAATTTTTTTGAAAATTCATCCAAATATGTAAAATTCAATAGTTTTGTCAATTTTTAATTTTCTAATACAGATATATTATTATTATTATTATTATTATTATTATTATTATTATTATTATTATCATCATCATCATCATCCAATAATCCTAACATATATCTAATAATTTCAAGACTAATATAATTTATCAAAAGCCTTTTTCTTCTTCAGAATTTAGATGAACTCCAGTCGACTCCCAATACAGTCTTGAGCCATCGACACCACACACTTCTTTTTCAGATTTTTCACGCCTTTTCAAAATTGAATTGAAATTCATTATACCAAATCGGAGACAAAGAGATTCTAAACTTTCGGTGATAATATTTGCTGCGAATAAAGTTTCAAATCAATAATTTTTTTGAGCAAATTATGGTGAAAATCTGAAATTAAATGTGTTTCGTAACATCATACAAACATAAACTTGTGTAATTGTTATGTTTAGATATTATAAATAATTGTTTTATTATTGTGGTTGATTATTCTCTTTATTTAATTAGTATCATTTTTTCAGATATGATGATCACGAGGTCTTATTGGACATAATTATGTTTTTGGGCCTTATATCTAGTTTAGTAGACTTTTATCGTAACGTTATTATATCATCATTAGCCTAAAAAGGTGAAAAAAACTATGTTTTAGTTTATTGTAATTTCACTTTGATTTAGTGGGTATTTAAATTTATAGTATATATATTTAGCTCATGTTTAAGCCATATTTTTTATATCATCGTAATGAGAAAATTGACTATTGGAGCGGAGGCGGAGTCCCACGCACGAAATAGCAGGTTTCACCCCTATCCACTATGACAAGATTTTCCTGATTTGGCGGGTAAAACCCTTATTACCAGAAACATTCATCATTTCCCGCTTGGTTTTTTCCCCGCGTCTGTGCCATTTACTGCATCCTTTTTCTTTAAATTTGTACAGACAATTAACGGAAGACCCTTTATTTACCGCCAGTAAAAGAATCGAAAGAATGAAATAATTGACGGGTTTGTACTGGGTTAATAGGAATGGCGATTACTTTAGGAAGAGACATAAAGACATTACCTTTATGGGGTTTTAACCTCTCCCGTATGTATAGAAATTAGTCGGTTTCTGCGTCTTTTGGAAGCTAATTTCTGCTGCTATTATGGTTGAATTCCATTTTCGTTTTCTTTAATGCACATCTGAAGTTCCTTTTGTCTCATTCTTCATGGGCCTGAGGCTCTGCTAGTGCATTTGTAGTTTGAGAGTTCTTACAGAGCGTATTTGCTGCATGCCGTGTGGGCATTGAATCTTTTTAAGGGGTAAGCTTGACTCTGACCTTTCCTACAGTTAGCTCTCTGAGAATAACTCGCTTTGTGATGTCTGTCATTTATTGTTGTTTCCATTGCCTCACTGTCCTACACTGTATGCCTTTTTTCATTGTTGTTCTGCTGTTGTGGGGTTCGGTGGGGTGTTTTTTGGATCATTACTTATGCTGTAAAGAAGTTTTAAATTCAGTTGATCATATTTGGTGCTCTGTTTTGAATGTATCTTTGTATTCCAAATATATGTTGCAACTTTGGATTTATTTTGTTCTTGACATTGAGATTAAATTTTGATTAGGTGAAGCCATTACTTGGAGTTAGAATGAAGACATGTGAGCTTTTTATAGTTGTCCTTTGTTTTGTTTCTGCACTAGGGCAGCTCCCTTCCCATGACACTTTGGCACTGCTTGAGTTCAAAAAAGGAATCCAGCATGACCCCACGGGTTTCGTGCTTGATTCATGGAATGAGGAGTCCATTAATTTTAATGGATGTCCTTCCTCCTGGAATGGAATACTGTGCAATGAAGATAAAGTTGCAGAAGTTGTTCTTGACAACTTAGGATTATCTGGATATGTTGATTTGAGTGTATTCTCTAATCTGACAATGCTAGTAAACCTCTCAATTTCGAACAACAACATTTCTGGGAAGCTTCCTAACAACCTTGATGAATTCAATAGACTCGAGTATTTGGATATTTCTGACAATCTGTTCTTCTCGTCACTGCCTTCTGAGATTGGTAAGCTAGGTAGGTTAAAGAATCTGTCATTGGCTGGGAATAACTTTTCAGGTTCGATCCCAGACACAATTTCAGGGCTTACCTCTATTTTCTCTTTGGACATCAGTCGCAATTCCCTTACCGGATCACTGCCATCATCTTTAACAAGGCTGAGTGTTTTGGTGTCTCTTAATCTATCCCAAAATGGTCTTTCAGGTGGAATACCAAGAGGTTTTGAGTTGATGACACAACTTGAGGTGCTCGACTTGCATGGGAATATGTTTGATGGTAAATTAGATCCAGAATTCTTGATACAAACTGCTGCAACTCATGTTGACCTTAGCAGGAATTTGCTTACGAGTTCATCCAGCAGGCCGCAAAATTTGTTAGATAGGATTTCTCCGTCTGTACAGCATCTAAATCTTAGTCACAACCGAATAACAGGATTAATAGTTGGTGGGGGTGATGCACAAGGTTTTGGGAATTTGAAGGTTTTGGATTTGAGCTACAATCAGCTTTCTGGGGAGTTGCCGGGATTCAATTTTGTTTATGATCTTGAGGTCCTGAAACTCAGTAACAACAGATTTTCTGGTTTGATTCCAACCAACCTTTTGAGAGAAGATTCTTTGGTTCTAACCGAGTTGGATTTGAGCAGCAACCACCTCTCAGGTACATCTATTATTACGAGCTTGATCATGAAATTTTGCTTGCTTAGTTTGAATACCTATTCAACTGACTGTCATTTTTCTTCTAGTAGTTATCAAAGTATTCTGTTAACTATAATTTTCAAGGTAGCTTTCGCTAAATGATAAAATTATTTTTTTTCATAGCCTAATTGACCATGCCATGACTGCTACCACTATACGATCTATTTTTACTTGGCAGGCCAGGTAAGTATGATAACATCAACAACATTGCGCACCCTTAATATCTCCTCAAACATGCTTTCTGGGGAACTTCCACCTCTGACAGGAAGTTGTGTAGTTATTGATCTCTCAAAAAACCATTTTGAAGGAAATTTAACCAGATTGCTGAAATGGGGAAATATAGAAATTCTTGATCTCAGTCAAAACCGATTGACAGGGTCCATTCCGGAGGTAACTGCACAATTTCTGCGCTTAAACTATCTTAACCTCTCTCACAATTCACTAAACGGTTCTCTTCCAAAAGTCATATCACTATTTCCAAAACTCGCTATCCTTGATCTCAGCTTCAACCAGCTGTGGGGACCTCTTTTAACCACTCTCTTAACATCATCAACTCTCCAGGAACTTCACCTACAGAATAATATACTCTCAGGAAGTATGGATTTTTCACCTCCCTCACGAAATTCAAATGTTCGTGTTGTTGATTTTTCTCACAATCTGCTTAGTGGTCACTTCCCTGATGGGTTTGGATCATTTTCTGGACTTCAAGTGCTTGATATTGGGGGAAATAATTTCTCTGGTTCTCTGCCTACTTCCATTGGTAATATCAGTACCCTAACTTCACTGGACATTTCCCACAATCATTTCACAGGTCCACTGCCAAATAACTTGTCTAATAGTCTCCGAAGCTTTAATGCGTCATATAATGATCTCTCTGGGGTTGTCCCAGAAAATTTGAGAAAATTTCCACTATCTTCTTTCTACCCTGGCAACTCTGCACTGCAGTTTCCCAATCCTCCTCCCGGATCAAACCAGGTACCAACCAGAAATGCCAGTAAGAGACATATGAAAATTATTATCAAAATGGTAATAATAGTTTTTTGCGTGATTTCCTTGGTTATTTTTATCCTTCTTGCCATTTTTATTTTTTACAAGCGCAAATCGAGAAGGCCTTTGCCACTTGTTACCAGTAAAGATGTCCACCTTCAAACACTTACACCTAGCACTGGTAGAAAAGACCTTGCTGGTGGCTTGGGTGTCTCAGGCAAGGATCTCATGACAGCACGAAAAGGATCATCATTGGACCTAATTAGTCCTCATGAGAAAATGGCTGCGGTAACTGGCTTTTCACAATCAAAGACGAGCCTTTTCTCATGGTCACCAGAGTCCAGAGAGTCATTTACTGCAGAACAGCTTTCAAGATTGGATGTTGGTTCTCCTGATCGACTGGCTGGTGAGCTGTACTTTCTTGATGATACAATCTCATTTACAGCTGATGAACTCTCAAGGGCTCCAGCTGAAGTCCTTGGAAGAAGCAGCCATGGGACATCTTACAGAGCTGCTTTAGGGAATGGATTGTTTTTGACAGTGAAGTGGTTGAGAGAAGGAGTAGCAAAACAGAGAAAAGAATTTGCTAAAGAGGCTCAGAAGTTTGCAAATATCAGACATCCAAATGTGGTTGGATTGAGAGGGTACTACTGGGGACCCACACAGCAAGAGAAGCTCATTCTCTTAGACTACATATCTCCTGGAAGTCTAGCAAGGTTTCTCTATGGTAATTACGTTGCTGAACTTCTTCATCTGCACTTGTATAGCAGGATCATTTTGATTTAACTTACTTTGTTCTTTTTTCTTTTCTTCAATTCTTTTGGTGTTTTCTCTTTGTTAATTGTTTTGGTCCCTACTCAGTTACCAGTTCTGATTTGTGCTTCTGTGTTTTTTCTGAAACACTAAAATTAATTGTTTTAATTTTTCATGAATCTGCACTAATGAAATCTGCACTAATGATAATTACCTTCTTATTTAATCAGATTTTTCTATGAATGCACAGTTAAAATCACGGAAGGATATGGCTTAATCATAAGAATAAGCTGTTTCCGATTAATGTTGTAATATTGATTCTCTTGTTTGCTAATAAGCCCCTATTTTATGCCCATTATTTCATCAAAATGAGTTTTGTGATAGTGAATTTTTGGAGAATGTGTGTTTAAAAGGTAGGAAAATGTTTTGAATTTACGTACAAAATATTTTATTGTAAGGATGCAGTTGAAAATGAGGTTGAGAAAAATGAGTTTTGAAATAATGGGAATCAAACAAGGGCTAAATGCGGGAATTTCCCTTCAAGCTAAAAGTAGATGTTTTTGATTCTTCTGGTTGCTTTGAAAGCATGTTGGAAAGATAGAAACTTAGCTTTCATATATGCACTTGCACCTTATTTACTCCATAAGTTCACTCTTTGCAGATCGACCTGGAAGGAAAGTTCCACTCCTAACCTGGGCCCAAAGGCTTAAAATAGCAGTTGATGTTGCACGTGGTCTAAACTATCTCCATTTTGACCGTGCTGTCCCACACGGGAACCTTAAAGCAACAAACATACTACTAGACGGATCTGAGCTGAATGCACGTGTGGCTGATTACTGTCTTCACCGCCTCATGACCCAATCAGGAACTGTTGAACAGATTCTTGATGCTGGGGCTCTGGGTTATCGCTCTCCAGAATTAGCTGCATCCAAGAAGCCTGTGCCCTCCTTCAAATCAGATGTTTATGCTTTTGGAGTGATTTTATTGGAACTTCTTACAGGAAAGTGTGCCAGGGATGTAATCTCAAGTGAAGATGGAGGAGTTGAGTTGACAGATTGGATTAGGTTGAGGGTGGCAGAAGGTCGAGGAGCAGATTGTTTTGATATCGTGTTGACATCAGAGATGAGCATTCCATCAGTGGAGAAGGGAATGAAGGAGGTTCTTGGAATAGCTTTACGTTGTATAAGTGCTGTATCCGTGAGGCCAGGCATCAAGAAAGTATATGAGGATCTTTCGTCTATCTAATTAATTGGTTTTGTATCAGAAATAGTAGATTAAGATTAAGCTGGGAATCGAGTAGCTCACCGATCTCCCTTTTTTAGTTGAACTAGGAAGTTAGTGTAATTTGTCTATTATCATTATTGTAAATTGATGCATATCAAGACTATGTTCAAGCTTTCTCTCTTCTCGTTGATCTTTGATGACTACTTCCATAATGTGTAATGCCGTGTTGTAAAGAGTATTGACATGAGTACTTAATTGTCTTGGAATTTCAAGATTGCCAATCATATTCTGGAAATATTCTCCTTAATAATTTTCTTGTTCTCTCTTTTCATCTATTCAGAATATTCCAATACATCATTGAAACACTCCCAAATATCATTTAATTTTTTCTTGAAATCATAAATGCAGAAAGACGATTAGATTTTTCTTTGATGTAATAAATAT
>NC_036257.1:6317682-6327230 GCF_002742605.1 Olea europaea var. sylvestris | reverse complement strand
AACACTCCCAAATATCATTTAATTTTTTCTTGAAATCATAAATGCAGAAAGACGATTAGATTTTTCTTTGATGTAATAAATATTGAAGACTTTATTTATGAAAATAAATTGTGCGTAATAAGAGTATAAGATAATTAATTTAAATGTTAACATTAATACGTATTCAATATTAGAATATGTTAGTACTGACTTCGTTTCACCACAAGTCATTTCAAATCATATAGCCTTCATCATCTGAAAGAATAAGGATAACGCACAATGAACTAACGCTTAGTAAGCAAATAATGTTCTCAAATCATTGACATGTATAAATGTATCATGAGAAATATTTGACATAAAAAGTAATGACCAAATATCATGTTCATGCAAATACAATTTAAGTAATATGTTTATACATTTAACCAAATGATATACGTATGAAAATTAGGGGAGGTTTACTTGAAATGTTTAGCAATTTACTTTTAAAATGGCAAGTGAAGATGTCGCCAGGGCCATCGAAGATGTCAACGTGTCAAAAGTCCTATTTCATTAAAATTGATTTTGAAAATAATTTAAAACATCTAATTAATTATTGAAATCAAACATTTAGAGAACCCGTACAAAGTGCCTGCCTGTGTGATAGATTTTTACTTTTATTTTTGTTAGTAGACAATAGGGGTGGGCGCGGGTCGGTTCGGTTCTCTTTAGAACCGAATCGAATCGAACCGAATCGAACCGAACTTTTCAGGTATCTAGTAAATGGAATTGTCGGGTCCAAATATAATTATGGAACCATTTGGGTTCAGTTCCATTCGGTTCTGTACTATAATTAAATTTTTTAACATTTATAACAATATTATATAAATACAACTAATGATATATTTAATGGTTTTGAAATTTCAGAGACTAGTAAACTACCTTGTTCAAATGATTGCTACGATTAAAGTTTCGGTTGGCGAAGGTCACAGCTTCGATCGGAGGTCATAGTGTCGGCCAATGATTGTATAGGTTTTGGAATATTAGCGAGACTGTGAGAGTGAGTGCGAAAGTCGAGACAACGTTATGCACTTTAGTGTTTGTGTTTAGGGTTATTTAGTGGATTTGATTTTGATTGGCTAAGAAATGAAACAATAAAATGGGTAATTGGGCCAAAAATTAAAAAATTAGAAATGAAACAAATTATTGGGCCAAAAATTTGGATTTAGAAATCATTAATTTGTTAATTTGTTTAGAAAAAATTAAAATTAAAATAATTTGATTTACTCAATATAAAAAAAAATTAGAAAAATTCGGTTTTTATTTGATTCTTCGGTTCTTGGTCTAGAATCGAGAACCGAACAATACCCGTCGGTTCTCAATTCAAATACCCGTTCGGGTATTTAATTTGACAAGAACCGTCGGGTTCGGTTCAGGAGATTTGCCCAACCCTAGTGGACAAGATAGCAATCCAATTGGCTTGGATCTGTTTGGCTAATCTTAAGAGTTTAATAAAAAAAGAGCTTTTGCAAATAATCATTCTTGTTGAGTATTTACAAAAAAGATACCATCTTTTCAACAAGCACTTTATATTTAACACTTTATAATTTTGCTATTCCCCAGAAATATTTATTAATTTTCTCTATCTTTTATTTTAAATGGATTTTTTTTTTAGATTACTTTATTATTTTACAACATTGAAAATTGAAACACTTTGAATGCTTTGGAAAGTCAAACCCATTCTCTAAGTTAAAATATTAATTTAAAGATTTTTTTGAAGCATGATTTTAAAGATTGATTTTTTAAAATAAAGAGCATCTCTGTTTAAAGAGTTTTTTGGAGATACTTTAAGACAAACAAACTAATATAAAGGGCAAAAGAATTTCGAAAGGACTGTTTTTTATTTTATTTTATTTTTATCTTTTGCATCATTTTATTTTATTTACTGTTACCAACAATTAAAAGATAATAAGGTGCCTACATATATAAATTGTATTTCAATGATAGACAAGGCAGTATATAAATATTTTTATTACTATCTTCCTTCGTGGATAATAGTCTCAAGATGAAAGTTAAGAAATTAATTCAAGCGATGCAAATCAAAAAGTGCAGGCAATGAATTATTTATTATGTGAAGACATGAAAACACATATATCTGCGGGACACACCCGACACGAACACGAACGCAATTGAAGCCAAAAAAGTTCACAAGTGGTGGAGTGACGAGTAATGGGCATCCCCATTTTATATTCTAGGGCATCCCCTATATGAAAAGGCACCGGACCATCTGCCATATGTAAGCCAAAACCCTATAGATATAGAGGAAATTCCAAATATGGTTAAAAGGCTTTCGTTTTGGGAAGTTTGAAAGAGAAGAAAACTCCTCCGAAGTGTTCCCGAAATGTCTACAATCGAGTAAATAGCTCTACGAATGAATCCGACTCTTGCATCCGGGTGGTTCTTATGCTGGTTCTACCTATGCATAGTAAACTCGATAGATCGAATCTCCAACTAGAATATAAACCGATGGACTGACTCGAAGAGGAAAGGAAAACATATATACATTCACGTATGTGGGTATCTAAATCATACATTTTATTCATAAAAATTAAATTAAAAATACACGAACACATTATCTTATGAAATAGAAAATAAATCACAAAGTGCTGGCCTATAAAAATGAGAATTATAATATGTCGAAAATCACAAAGAGAGGCATAATAGTACTGCAATTAAGGTGGATAATTCCTTTTCGACTACGAGTAGGATGTGAAGGATTTTTGTTTATAAAGAAAGTTTTCAAATTTCAACTATGGTCTTTTCTTGGAATACATTAAGGCCATTGGACAACATAGGCTAATTAATAACTAAATTGGTGTTTATATTTTAATTAAGTTAAACAATATTTACTTAGAGGGAAAGAAATACTACTAATAACAATCATAAAATAAAATGAAGTTATTTTATACTGTATAGTTTAGGCAATTTATATATAGCGCCTACTTGGTGGATATTAAAATTAGATTTTTAATAGATTTTGATAAAAGTTGTTGAAATGTATGGTTAAAAAGTTATACGACCCATAACAGAAGTTGTTAAAATTGATTGTTTGATTTTGAGTTAAATTAAAATCTAATTTAACTCAATACAAAATAGGGGCATAATATATTTATTTTAATAGGCACGTCTAAGGCGCTCAAAGTATATTCTAGTGCAACAACACAGCTAGTCCAACCGTGTTACACAACCCGAGTGGATGACTGCGGGGATTACCACACACACACAAGAGGGGTCGGGATTATTTTATTCTCACAGGACCCACGCATCCCATGTGAGGGTGTGGTCATTGGGATGTCATCTGTGCGAGTCGAGATGGATTATTCTAGTTAGTCACTAGTACGATAATTATAAAAATTCGACAATAGCTGTAATATAAATGCGACTAAATCAGATAAACATGATAATCAAAAGAAATAAGTACGTAGCGTTACAGAAATACATAGAACCACACATAAATATAATTTCATGAATCTGATTGTTCATAGTTCTATTTAAAGATACGAATAAGATCATTAATGACAGAAACTCTTCGAGTTTAATGATCAGAAATCTTTGAATGAGGCTCCTGAATCTTCTTCTCAAGAATACTTTTGAACCATAGAGCAGAGTGTTTAGGGTATCTTTTCAACAATTTATCTTTGAAATCCACATAATTAAGTCCAAGTCGAACTGAGTAACCTGATGTCCATTCGAAATTATCCATCAATGACCATACGAAATAGCCCTTCACATTAACACCATCTTTCCTGCCATTTTAGAGCAACCACAAGATATTCTCTCTGAAGTTGAGAATCCCAGTTAAAGAAAGTGCAAAGAAGAGAACTTACAGCATTGATTCCCTTAGACAACAAAGATGGTCATGGATATATTCTTTCCTCGTGCCATCTTTTATTGCTTCTGATATTACTAAACTGTCATCTCTATCCTCGTCGATCCCTGAGATTAATTTTTGGAAAAATGAAATTACCTTTCAATATATAAAAATAATACTGATGATCATGTAGAATCTTGTGTTCTACCATTCTCAGTAATGTAAATCAATGGATCATTGTATATTTCTTTTATATGCATCAGAAGTTGCCTCAATCCCTTTGGATATATGTATATAACACTCGAATTTCTTCCTTGTTCACCAATTGGCTTCTGATTTCGCTTCCCTGCCAAAAATGAATGTGTATCATATTAACATGATTTTACAGATTTAGATGATGCCAAAGAAGTTATGGACTTACCAGAGGCGTCCAATTCAGAATCCGTTTCATAGCTGAAACTAGAAGAGTTTGGTTTATTGGATGCATAAAGTGCACCATAGTAGTTGACTCCTAAGAAGTCGAATGATCCCTTCACCATGTCCGCTTCCTCTTTGGTGAATTCAGGTAATCGGTTTCCAACACGAACTCTCATGCTTTCTGGGTATTTACCAGATGTCAATGGTTCCATAAACCTGAATTTATATGGCAAGAGGAGGAATATTGTTAGGATGGAAGATACAAGTTTGAGTATCATCTTGTTTAAACTATGAGCCCACGGGAGAGTACGGTGAAAGAAATGGTTGCTCAATTCAGAGATTGATTTTTGAAGCAGTCGTGCCATATGTATATAATGATTTACATATATATGATATGGTGAGATATGATTAGGTCAGAATTTTTTCAATCAAATAAAAAAAGTAAGTAAATAATTATGTAACTTCATTATGTACAAGAAGCATTATTCTTATTGAAGTACCACTTAAAGTTTAAAAATCTACTTACCATCCCAGCATGAAATCAAGGGCTCGATCTTTAGCCGTCCGATTTTCATCTTTTTCGTTGTAAGGCTCGAACCAATACGAGACTAGTGCTATTCCAATCTTTCCTTTTTGAAATTTCTGCATAACTCAGTAACTAGATATATGAGTCATATTCAACACACATATTTTTCTACATTAGAAACTTGACAAATCTTGTAAGTTAACAAAAATTGAAAATAGTACCTGGTACTTTTTTCTGTACAGGTTAACAATAGCAGCATGAGCAAGAAGCTGATTATGTGCCACAGCATATGGTTCTCTGCCAGAATCACCACCTGTGCAGCCAAGTCTTTGCCAATCTGAACATCGAGCAGGGGAAAACTTACCAATTGCATAACCGTATCGACTGAAGGTCCAAGGCTCATTTATTGTGATCCAATACTTCACCCGGTCGCCAAATTGGCTAAACAAGAAGTCTGCGAAGTCTCGAAAATCTTCCCTGTAAACCATGTCTCACTACAGTTTCAACAGTCGATAAAACCCCAAATGCTGAGTAAGTATTTCAAATTTTATCTGAAATAAGGAGGTACACCGATCCCACAATTTGAAATCTGTTCGTTGATTGATTGATTGATTGACTAATAGAAAACAGATAACACAACTGATTGGTCCCTTTCGATTGCTTACACAATTTGATAACTTAGAAACCCGCCATATGCATCTTGCAAAGCTTGTGGAATATCAAAATGGAAAAGGGTCACATAAGGCTCTATACCTGCGTGCATATTAAATTCATCACTCGACAAGATTAGAGAAGATATACATGTTAGATATTTGTTCGTATTGGTGTCCTATCCCAGAGTACCATACGTGCATATTTGGTACGCAGAACTCGATCAGACTGAGTATAGTGAATAATATTTTAGCTATTTTTTTCCCCTTTTCAATATTGCTTAGTATCGTCCAATCCAACCTATCGAAGATGCCATATATGTGCCTATATGGTCAGGGGGAAATGGACGAAAATCTTTAAGCTATCATACCATTGGCTAGAAGCTCGTTAATGAGGTTGTTGTAATAGTCAATTCCGTCCTGGTTCAGTCCTTTTCTTATAGTTCCACCTAAAGACCATTTGAATATTTGGTCAAAAAATACACCAAAAAAAAGAGAGGAAAAAAAAAATCGAATTCTGATACATTCTAAGTAAGTTTCTGTACTAATTGTCAAAGAGTTGGCAAGAAAATATTACCTGGAAATATTCTAGGCCATGATACAGAAATCCTGTAGGCATCAATACCCATATCTTTTGCAATTTGCACATCTTCCTTTATAAAGAAGTTAAAAAATACTGAAAATTAACAACTTGGGTAGCGTGCAAATTGTAAAAAAGTCAAATAATTATTTAAAAAAAAGTTCAACAATGCTACATGTGCAAACAAATTAGCCAGATGGATTTACAGAATGTCTAATAACAACATTTCATCGGAGTTTGAACAAAAAAACAAAGTTAAAATATCCAATAAGGTGCTGCCATCTCAACATCTATAAACCGTCATGTACAATTCATCTGTACAAACAGCTTTATTCAAAAAAATATGTGATAAAATACCTTGTAGCGATTATAAGAGTCAATTGCTACGTCTCCATTACCGCGATCTATTATCTTTTCTGCAATTTAAGCAAATTCACCAAACTAAGCTATATGCGTGGGCGTGAGTATGCTTGGTAGATAGTCAGGGTGGTGAAAGAAGGGAGGAAGACAACCTGGGTACATATGTGTGAAATTATCCCACATGCTCAGGCCTTTTCCATGTTCATTATATGCACCTTCACACTGAAATGATTCAGAATTGAAATACTGAATCACGCTAGCATTCAGAATTGATATAACTTCTAATGGATTGAATTTCACACACAACACACACAATCACTCACCTGGTAAGCAGAAGAGGCTGCACCAAAGACAAATCCCTCAGGGAAACCTCTTCGGTTGATCAGTTCATTATTGCAGCCACACTTGGTTTCTTCTGTAAAAGAAGTGATGGATTGGGCAAGAACTAATAGCAGAGCTGGGAGGAAATGGAGTGGAATTGCCATGCGTGAACGTGAACAGATTCCCTGCCAAGTTTCTTTAGATCGCGCTTGGTTTTATAGGCAGGGATAGTTTCCAAGAATAGGGTTATTATGAATTCTTTAAGCTAAAAGCAAAAGTTTCATGCACTCATGATTAAATTACATTGAATTTGCAATTATAAGTTAAAAAGTGAAGAGCAGTTTTCCTCTTAGAATCAGATGCCAAATTGATGGTTTCCATTTTTTTTTCAATTAGTTTACGTTTGAGGTCAAAGGAGAAGGAAAGCAAGAATACTATTATACAAGTTGCTATTTACTAGGACAATTACAGCTGCGATTTCAAATATTTTATTTTTTTTAAAGAGTTTTACCTGAACTCTTCACTTATGCCATAAATAGTTCCAAGCCTTTAAAATTGTCTCAGCACAATGACAAAGTGATGGAAATCGTCAATTCAACTTTTAGTTGACCTAAAAAAAAAAAAAAAAAAAAGAATTTTTTTGACCAATTAAAAAGAAGAGTATTTTCATCACTTTTAATTTCCTCCACAAAAATAATCATAACATCAAATAAAAGAGAAAAAAATATGGGGGTGGGTATATTTATGTCGAAATGTAACGTTACGTAAATATCCTTATTTTAATTAGTCAAAATAATCTTCCCCCCTTTTTCCGAATAAAATTTCTTGTCCCGACTTGGGGACAGGGTTGAAGACAGGAGCGCCACATGGCGCCCCCTATTGGAGGGGCGCTTGCCAGGGGCAGGCGCCCTTATCCCCAAGCCAGGATAGGTAGCATGTTTAATTTTTTTCCCTCTAATTTTTAGGTCAAACGAATGGCTGAATTGAAGGTACCATCATTTTATCATTATGCTAAGACTATTTTAAATGTTTGTAATTATAGGTGACACAAATGAAATATTTAGGTAAAATTTGCAAAACTAATTCATGAAATTAGTGTTACGCCCTAACCTAATCACATAAGGACTCTCTCCCTATAAGTAGCTATAAACAGGGAAAAGAATATGCACGCAATTCCTACTTGTTTGTCTCTCCCACACTTATTTTTGTATACTATCTTGTACTGACGATTAATTTGATTGTTGGTAGCCAACCCCTTTTTGAGAACAATGATCTTGATGCTTAATGGGAGAGACAGACAAGTAGGAATTTGGATAGAGTTTAAATTGACATGTACGAAAGTGGATAAAACTTTCGAGTGCAAGATTCTTGTATCAAGAGTTGAAAATTTCACCAACGGGGTCAAGTTCAAAAGTCCGGAATTTGTCGGCGATTAAAATTTTTTCATATAGTAATCTCCTTTTGTTTAGTCAATCTTCTTTGTTTGCAAAATAGATTAGTATGTTATGTTCATGAATAAAGCTTTTTGTACATTTCATGGATGACATTGTGTGCAAATTCAAAAATATTTTGGCGGGAAAATGTGTTTGAATTCAAAAAATGTACAATCAAGTGCCGACACGTGACATAATATCAACAATGATGTCGAATAAAATGTACAAGTAGCATAATTGTTTACTCATTGGTTAAAGTCATGTTGCACTTACAAAAATTCTCTAGGAAGTTACTGCTTTTTCCTCGAAATTTCTACATCAACCTAGATTACTAGAAAATCTAAGTCATACAAATAAATTTATGAATTTTAATTATATAATAATAATAATAATAATAATAATAATAATAATAATATTATTATTATTATTATTATTATTATTATTATTATTATATAATTAAAATTCATAAATTTATTTGTATGACTTAGATTTTCTAGTAATCTAGGTTGATGTAGAAATTTCGAGGAAAAAGCAGTAACTTCCTAGAGAATTTTTGTAAGTGCAACATGACTTTAAGCAATGAGTAAACAATCATGTTATTTGTACATTTTATTTGATATCATTGTTGACATTATGTCATGTGTCAACACATGATTGGACCTTTCTTGAATTCAACACATTTTCCCGCCAAAAAATTTCGAATTTTCACACAATGTTATTCATGAAATGTACAAAAAGCTTTATTCATGAACATAACATACTAATCTATTTTGCAAACAAAGAAGATTGACTAAACAAAAGGAGATTACTATATGAAAAAATTTTAATCGCCGACAAATTCCGGACTTTTGAACTTGACCCCGTTGGTGAAATTTTCAACTCTTGATACAAGAATCTTGCACTCGAAAGTTTTATCCACTTTCGTACATGTCAATTTAAACTCTATCCAAATTCCTACTTGTCTGTCTCTCCCATTAAGCATCAAGATCATTGTTCTCAAAAAGGGGTTGGCTACCAACAATCAAATTAATCGTCAGTACAAGATAGTATACAAAAATAAGTGTGGGAGAGACAAACAAGTAGGAATTGCGTGCATATTCTTTTCCCTGTTTATAGCTACTTATAGGGAGAGAGTCCTTATGTGATTAGGTTAGGGCGTAACACTAATTTCATGAATTAGTTTTGCAAATTTTACCTAAATATTTCATTTGTGTCACCTATAATTACAAACATTTAAAATAGTCTTAGCATAATGATAAAATGATGGTACCTTCAATTCAGCCATTCGTTTGACCTAAAAATTAGAGGGAAAAAAATTAAACATGCTACCTATCCTGGCTTGGGGATAAGGGCGCCTGCCCCTGGCAAGCGCCCCTCCAATAGGGGGCGCCATGTGGCGCTCCTGTCTTCAACCCTGTCCCCAAGTCGGGACAAG
>NC_036257.1:6307293-6311323 GCF_002742605.1 Olea europaea var. sylvestris | reverse complement strand
TTTCTTGTACATTTTTTTTTTTTTTTTTTTTTTTTTTTTTTTTTTTTTTTTTTTTAATGAGATTGTGCCACATGTCCACCTGTTTTTAACCCCGGTCACTGAACCTGTTCGTATAGCGTGATTAGTTCAAGTTAGCACATACATTACTATAGGACTAACATTTTCCATATTATTAGTTTTAAACTACGAAAATTTCCTTTCATTTCTATTATAGATTTTATGGATAAATAGGGGTATAATTTTTCGATTACATAGAGTATTGAACTGATTATTATATTATTCAGATATTGAAATTTCTGTCTCCAAATTCTCTTTTCTTTTTCATACTTCTTTCCCGTTCTGCATCACTTTGGCTCCTCCTAAATGAACTAACCTTATTACCTAGTAACTAAAGTACAAGGATAGCATAGACGATATGCTGGATTACATAATAATGCATGAAAGTATGAAATGAAGCTACAATAAAAACATGAAATCATTCAACTGCGAACTACCAAGTGTTAGACTTGCACTTGAAGGCAGAAGGCTTCCTTTGGGGAGTGAAAGTCCATAAAATTTTGAATAAGTATAGGTTTTGCTTTTGTCCACTGAAGGGTACGTAATATTTTTTCAAATAGTTTAAACCAAGAAAGGGAAAGAAATAGATTAAGTTTTGATTTTACCAAGTGCAATGGTTCCCCAGTCCTTATTCGTGCATTTGGACGAGCAAGCTTAGATTCAAATGGAGTTCTTGGCCGTACTTCCTGAATTTCTTCCCACTCCTCACGAGTGAGCATCCTAACAGTTCCCTGACCAGCAGGGGCATTCTTTATTTTCCGCTCAATCATCTCCTGAGACTTGGACTCATCAAGCTGCCAGCATGCAAGATTATTACCATCAGTTGCAAATCACAACTTCCTTAACATAAAACACAGCAAAAGTAATGAAAATGAAAAATAGAAGGAGAAGGATTGTTATTATATAATATGGGTGTAACGGCCAGATCAAAGATAACTCCTGACCATAGACCAAAGAGAGAGCTCAAATTTTAATTCTTCTGGAAGACAAACTGAGTGTTTTCCAACCAAATCCTTTAAAGTTAGCAAATAGTATGGACACTTCCATCATCAACAGCTCAAATGGCGGTCTTTTTTAGAGCAAACTAAATTTCCAAAATCTAAAGGAATGATACTTTTAGGAGAGCATGAATATTAAGAAAAACAATCTAATTGTCAAACCATTTGTTAAGAAAAAGGAATTTGTAAAATTGATTACGCTATTTTAAAGCAAGTTCAAGTGATGTGATAGTACCATCATCAGGAGCTTTGCAAAGAGTGCAACTCCCACTGCAGTTAGTATCATCGGCATAGTTGCTGTATCAAGGTAAGTTCCTGGTTCAGGAACTTCCACAAAAAGTTGATTTTTTCTAGGGCTCTTGCTTTTCCTCTTCTTCTCTAATGAAGAAATTTTTCTCTTCAATGTGTCACTAGGACCATCCCGGGATACTGTATGCAGTTGTCTAAAAATTTGCAACAATGTCCGGCAAAAAAATTGCATGTTTACCAACAAGGTGGCAAAAGTTGCAAAAGATGTTACTGAAATAATCTGTTTAAAGTTCAGTTTCTTCTACTCTGTCTAAAATGTTACAGAAATAATCAGTGGCAAAAAAACACGAACAATAAGAAAAATTGCAGAATACATTACTGAGCCGAAGATATTTGAATCGTCAATGAGTTTAAAAGCATACTTCTAGAAGAACAACAACTACTCATCAATTTGGCAGCCATGTAGAACAACATTTGCAAATACAAGATACATGTGAGGACATGTATGTGCATGTATTGATCTGCACAATTCACTCATGTAATTTCTTTCATCTCAACTATAACAACACAAAGACAAGTACTAAAATCTTTATTCACAATTGAGAAAACAAAATTGGATAAATATATGTATTATTGCAATGTGACAGTGCTACTGATGCAAAAAAACAAATATATACACTTTTTGTCTCCTCAAGCCAAGTCTTTGCCGTCTCTCTCAATCCAGTTTATCAACTCAATATATTACTAACCACTTCATTCACCCTAAACATCAACCCTAACATAAATGAGTAGTTGGATTTTCATGGTAGAAAAAGAGATATGGCTCTTTTCTTTTGTTTGCTCTCAATGAGTTCCATAAATATACAAAGCAATAAATAATTGTAGAAAAATGCACTGTGAAAAGCTTATTCAATACAATTAAAATTTATCATCTAGTGTCCTAATGGCCTATGATAAGTGGGGTAAAAGAAAATGTAGTTGCACCAAAAGCACGCATACGTCCAATGAAAGAATACTTTTCAGGCACACCAAAATAAGCTGTTCCATATAACATTTTTCAACTTTGTATTAACTATAAAAAGAAACTATTCTTTTTTGTACTTGAAACCCAAGAGTTGGAGGCAAAAAATACCGAAGCATTTCATCAAACAGCTAGTCTACGAAAAAGCAATTTTACAAGGTGAGTATCGCCTTGCACAAAATAGCTAGAATTGCAAAAGAGGTGATGCCACCTACAGTTTCAATGATAAGAAACTTTGCACAATTCCTCGTATTAAAGTTTAATTCTGAAGATTCAAAGCTATGATAATGTTGGAAATTTTACGATGGTTTTGAGCTACAAACTTCGAATTTTTTCAATCAAGCTTTAATACAGCAAATTGATAATCATAATAGCTTCTACAAGTCATATAGAACATGTTTTAGTGAAATTTCGACCAGAAGATGAGATATAAGAATAGATCACATAAAAATAAAACTTGAAAAACGTAAAATAATACTAACAAAACTATTATTCTAAACATGAAATTGTATTTTTGCAATTTCACATAATTTTCTATGTACATTAAATCATACAAATATTAAAAATTAAAATCAAAACCATGAAATAAAACTCACGCAATTAGCAATCTCATCAGATTTGATTTGTTTCATTACCTTTCCAAAGTGAGATCGAAGAACCGTAATAGAAAAGAATCGAAGAACCGTAATAGAAAAGAACGATCCATAATGAAAAGCCAAATGCAGAGATTCCAAAAATTCTCACAAAAATTTCACAAAGCCAAGCCTTACAATGTGCGCATAAAAACACTCCTCATATTTTTCTTCTTCCTTTTCCACACCGTCAAACTCAGAAATGTAGATTTCAGATAGATACAATAGAGAGGAGCTGGAGTCCTGTCCGTGGGCACTTCCAGAACCAAGGGAATTGAGGGGGTAATTTTTAGTTTGGCTTAGTCAAAATTGCAATTTTTCACTTTAACCAAAAAATATTTGTCTATAATCAAAATGGCATTTTCTTGAGTAAAAGACAAAAATACCCTTAAGTAGTTTATACAATTACAAAAATAGAATTTTGTTTCAAAAGACAAAAATACCCTTAAGTTACAAATTAAAAAATCAAACACTTTTCACTTTATATTTAATTATTTATTTTAAACAATTACCCAAATTAAAAAAATTAATATTAAATTTACTTTCTTGTTTAAATATTTCATTAATTAATTATCTTAATCGGTTATATATATTATTTATTTAATATTTAATTTCTTTATTTAATTATTTATTTAATCACTTGCTTAAAAAATTAATATTTAATTTGATTTCTCATTTAGATATTTTATTAATTTATTATCTTAATTGATTATGTATATTTAATAAATTATTTAATTATTTATTTTAAACACTTATTCAAATAAAAAATTAATATTTAATTTTGGTTTCTCTTTTAAATATTTCATTAATTAATTATCTTAATTGACCCTTACTTAATTATTTATTTTAAATACCTACTCAAATAAAAAAATTAATATTTAATTTGGTTTCTCGTTTAAATATTTCTCTATTAATTATCTTAATTGATTATGTATATTGTTTATTTAATATTTAATTACTTTATTCAACTGATCACTTATTTAAATAAAAAATTTATTTTAATGTCTTATTTAAATATTTCTTTAATTAATTGTCTTAATTAGTTATGTATGTTATTTATTTATTGTTTAATT
>NC_036257.1:6303764-6303954 GCF_002742605.1 Olea europaea var. sylvestris | reverse complement strand
TAAGTTACTTGTTTATTGAATTTATTTCAATTAGTTATTTATTATCATTTAAATAATCATTTAATTATTTATCATATCATTTAGTTATTATTTAAATGTTCACCGAGTTAATAACCATGCATCGAAATTTCGAAATGACTTACAACATAAATCACAAATGAATAATACGTACCTCAAGATCGTTGAGGAG
>NC_036257.1:6300840-6301941 GCF_002742605.1 Olea europaea var. sylvestris | reverse complement strand
ATTAAAAAAAAAAATTGGGCCTCTGGCAGTCGACCCAGATGACTGGGCCGTCTGGGCGCCAGGCAGCCCAGTCAACTGGGCGCCCAGGTGGCCCAGTCGACTGGGCGCCCAGGCGACCCAGTTGACTGGGTCGTCTGGGTTGACTGGCCCAGACGGCCCAGTCGACCCAGACGGCCCAATCAACTGGCGCCCAGACGACCCAGTCAACTGGGCCGTCTGGGTGAGTCTGGGTCATCTGGGCATGCCTAATCGGTCCAGTCAGCTGGGCTTACGTTTCCTTTGTGGAGATCGCCGGAAAACTCCATTTTCGACGATCTCTACTCCATTTTCCTCCTCCCAAACTATTATCCTTACCCAAAAATCATGCATTTTTCCAAAAATCAACACATGTATATAAAATCATGTTTTTTTTTTTCCAAAAATCAACATAAAAACTGTAAATATGGGTCGTCTATTTTTCCTTTTTTATCAGTGCTACAGTAATTTTTCTCTTTCTTCTTTAAATAGTAAGGGTAAATTTGGATTTCTCTTGATTTTCAATATTTTAAACATTTTGCTTTTTTTTTTTTTAATTGGTCAAAGGCCTCTTTGGAAAACTGGTCGGGTCAACCGGCTGTTGGCCACTAATTCCTCGGGAATTGAGATATGATTAGTTGGGTTTGGGATGGAATAGGTTTCAAGGGTTAAATTGGTGTGTGGGCTACTTATGAAAATTGGATTAAAGTTGATCCATTTAAGTTGGGCTAAAGTGAGTAAAGATTGAAAGACGAAATTACAGAATTTCAGGTATTTGGCATCCTAGTGCAAGAGTCAGGTTCCAAAGTTGTTTATACAAATTCAAGTTTCAATTTAATTATTATATATTTAAATATTAAATTAAAACACTGATTTCAACTTCCATATAGCAAACCATAGAACTCTCTCCCTTCTACCTGCCTCTCTCCATTCCACTTTTATCCCTCTCCCTACCCACACCCTCTCTATTCTAGCCGGTTGATCGGCGCCTTACAGTGGAGCCATCGGGGAAGGTGGAGCGGCACGCTGTGATGGTGTCCTAGTTTTGTGATTGCGATGGTAGTGGAGGTGTGCGGTTTTGTGGGG
>NC_036257.1:6233125-6300607 GCF_002742605.1 Olea europaea var. sylvestris | reverse complement strand
GGGGGGGGTGGGGTTTGGGGGGGGGGGGGGGGAACAAAGATCTCGGAGCGGTGCTGTGCGTGATGGTTGTAGCGGCATGGTGATGGCACAGATCGAGGCTGCAGCGATTTTATGTTTTTGGTGGTTTTAGGATTATTGTTGTGGCTATGGTGGTGACGACGATCATTGGCGCAGGCGATGGAGGTGGTCGATCTATGGTATATTTGTGCTTATTTGTGTGAGTTCTATGTGTATGGATTTGATAGTGGTAGTTGTGGTATTTTTGTTGGTAATATATTGGATCTAGTGGTGGCGACATTGTTGGTAGTGGTGGTGGTGACCATTTGGTTGCTCTGTAACCAATCATTGGTGGTGGATTGGATTCAGCAATGGAGTATTTGGTGTATGTGACCAACGATTTGACATGTGACCTCAACGATTTGGTCTATGATCTTGAAATTTGATGATCCATGACTAAAATAAATTTGTGACCTCTAAAATTTTTGATCTGTGACCTCAAAATTATTTGTAACCTATAAATTTTTTTTATATGTGACCAGTAAATAAATTTGTGACCAATTAATTTGATGATATGTGACCAGTAAATAAATCTATATCCATTAATTATTTAACTGTGACTTTAATATATTTATTTAATGAATATTTTTAATTAATTAAATACAAACCTGAATTTTGAATTTTCAAACTTCTTACCCGATTTTTGAAATGGTGTAAAGAATACATATCAAATATGAATTTTTCCCATATTGAAAAGGATAGGTAGAAGCCTAATTTAAAATTTGGGCCGAGATATAATTTTTTTTCAAAAAATTTACGAACAAAATTGCTACGATCAAAACTGGATGACCTAAAAAAGTAATATGGAAAGTATCACGACTACGAAGAATCAACTTTGAAAACACATTTATTAACTAAAAAAAATTAAAAAAAATTGAAATTGTGGAAAATAAACTTATCTATTAAGATTTTCACGCACACAATCCAATTATTTAATCAGTTTTTCCATATATATAGAGGAAGGGTTCACAAAGCCCCTCCAAAGTACTTCCCACGTGAGTAAAATTTTGCCAAAAAAGCCCTACATGAGGTGGCCGAATTGATAGAGTAGGTGAGCATGGAGACCTTTGGTTACGAGTTTGATTCTTCCTACCAATACTTTTTCGGTCAAGCCTGTTGCACAGAACTTGCCTAGTACGGTTTACTTGGCTGGCGTGATTTGCAAGCTATTGTGTCAATCCGAGAATTTATCCAGTACGCATCCGAAGGGAAGTGGTTGCGGGTTCCAAAAAAAAAAAATAAAAACCCACCCACTCTATTGTGTGTACCTCTCTTATTTAATGGGTTCAGACAAAGATTGATCCAACTTCATTCCGACATTATCCTCGACTTGAATTTTGGATTAATTCACCTATGACCATTGACCGCTGAATTAGTTGTTGATTAACCGAAGTCACCAAACACAAAGAGTGGAGACTTACGATCTTGCGTTTTAATCTTCTTTCATCTCCTCCATGTTTTATTCCCATATTTATTTCTATCCGTAGCCAATTGACTGCTAAATCTGGACTTTACTTCAATCTCCCAAAAAATTAACATTAACAATGAATAAATGACAAAGGAGAAAGCCTTCAAATCTGTATTCAAAACGAAATACCCTTTTGAATTGAAATCATACTAAATCCTTTCTTATATAATCAACTATCAACCTGAAGTCAATTAACATAAAACGAAGCAAAACACCATTTAAGCCTCAAGGCCTATCGCATTTCACTTCTTCATCAAGCATTACAAACATGAGGATCACAGAAAATAGGAAAAGCAAACTCAGGCGATACATTCGCGCACCCAAAAGAGTTCTGCGCAAGGCCAGAGATTTTTACATCGACACAATGGTTAGCTTCGATGGTAGAGTTGCACCCACCAATATTATGGGCTATCCAACTCTACAGACACCACCAAAAAACTTCGGTCGAACGCCCAGAAATGCAAGCAATTACGATAAATTTGAAGAGCTTTGTAAATCAATTGCCAAGAAATTTAGTCGGCACAGCCCAGAATCTAATAAGGTTTGGCAGAATGAGAGAGAGCGAAGATTTCCGGGGTATAATGGTATAGACAGAAGTTACAGTGTTACCTTAGGTAAAATTGGAACAATCGATGAAGACGAGCCTTGTGATTTCCAAGAGCATATCATCATGAAGAGTGAGATCTTAATGCCAAGATGCAGAAGCCATGTAGTTACAAGAGGGAACATGTATTATTAGAACAAATGAGAATATCTTTTTTTCACTGTATACACAAAGCTGCTTTGAATTATATGATTCACTTTATCCATTACGCATTCATTACTCGAACATCACAACAACACAAGAAATATCATCTTGGCTTCCCCTTGATAGTGCTTCCTTAATTAACTCCTCAGCTGCCTCTTGATCACTATCATTTATTTCACTAATACAATCAACTGCTTTGTGATTTGACATTAACTGCAGAACAACATTGTACGTGTCACATCCTTGAACGTGAAAATCCTTTATAAATGGTTAAACTTCATTTTCAACCACACACTCTAATGGATTCACAAGTACTATGGACTTATCCATTACGAATTTTTATCTATTTATAAATAAAACCATTAACAAATTCTTCTCAAATGAAGGCTAAATGTTTTGGTTTCACAGACAGAAAGTATGTTAACAATCATAAGATGATGAAATTACGATATGACATAATAACATATTCTTACAAGAAGCCAAACATTCTCGGTTGTTGTAAAGAGTTACTGGTATTACCTTCCACAGGCCATCACTTGCTGCTAACACTATGAACTCTGTCTGTTCATCTATCTTCTCCATCACTACATGTGGTTCTGCAGTTATGTGATTGTTTAGTCTCTCATTTCCAAAAGCCCTTGTCATTGATAACTGGCCGCCAACTCGTGGAACATTCCCTGAGAACATAGAACATGTCCATTATCAAAATGAATAGTTCACATGCCCAACCATTATTTGTGTTCTTTGACAACATATAATAAGAATTTCTGTTATATGTTCACCAATCAATTGAAGTCAGCAACACAGAGCTCTGTTTTTTTTCAACGAATTACTCTCAGATACATTTATTTATTTATTATTATTATTTTTAAATCACTTTCAAATTCAAAACTATAGAACTTCTACACTGCTTAATGACTGTGATGCTTGTCTGTTGGCATCGTGATATCTTAATAGGGGCTTAAGTTATCAGCTAATGTAACAAATAAGTACAAAAGCTTAAGAGTATATGTAAACTGAAAAGGAACTCCACTCTCAGCAATACCTGGCATCTTAGATACAAAACCTCCTCTGCTCTCAACCAATGCTCTTTCGTTGAGTGGATCATGATCCACAGTTATTTGTTCTGGTTTACCATTCCTGCATAGCGCCACATGTGAGTCGCCAACATTGGTCATGACTAGCTTCTCCCGATTGATTAAAATTGCAGTTGCAGCTGTTGAATCCTGTTGGGAATCTACTTAACATGCGTAGCAAAAAAACAAAATAGATTTCAATTCTCACTAGGATTTATCTTTGTGTTTAGATAGAAATTGTGATAAAAGTCATACATTTTCTAAATCTGCAAACCCCTTTGCTTTTTATTTGTCCAACGATCTTAATTCGTCATCCACAGCTGTCCAATTGTTCAGCCTCCAACGGTGATCTACATAGAGAACAAGATTGCAGGATTATGATTTTCTTCTTGTGCTAACAAGAATAATGAATTCTCTACATATTTTGAAAATCCTAGTCATATTTATATAAGCCCAAACGGGCTTGGCCTGATCCGATTTAATATTTAATTAACTCATTTAATTAAATTCGATCCGTGAATTAATTAATTCAGGCGTATAAATAAGCAATCCAATTAATTAATTTATCCAACGCTTGTTAAATTAATTAATTGACAAATCACAATCTTCGAGTTCTCCTTTTGTGTGCGACCCATCAGGTTCCCGATCACGATATCTAACGACGTGGAATATTATTTTGATCTAATCAAAATTGATAAATTAAAACACCCTTTTAATTTATCACAATTCACACTCGCTGTCCTACATTGACATCCAGCAATGCGTCAGGACAATACATGTGACGAAAAATGTCATGTGGTATGACAAAATCAAACTCGTTTGTTTACTGTGAAACTATAATCCCATCGTCAATATGATCCGATCAATTACGAGATATGAAAGTGTGTCAATCGCGATTATCGATCATATCTTTCATTCCACTATTAAGTCAATATAAGTCGAAAACTCATTTTCGACTTATGTGTACATCTTAGCCAATGATTTCGTAATCGACTTAATTGAATGAAATGCAGATCATAATATCTTACTATTTAAGAGTGACGAATCCTCTATTGGTTATTCACAACCTTCATACGATTCTTGACATATCCGAATGATGCCGCATTAGCGGCCTTTAGCAGAGTAACATCCAACACCGTCAAAACATGATTGTCCTCATATAATGTACTGTGACGACCTTAAGTCAAAAAGACAAATCCCACTACCGAACATTAGCGTTTAACCATTGACATTCAGATAGTTATCCATGTGGAATCTCTCGACGTGTCTCCAATATTTTGTTCTATAACAAAACATCCTTGTGTTCATTTAAGTGTCACCACACTTTAGCTTGTGAGATCACTTATTTACTTCACAAGTAAGAAATGCCATACGTGATGATTTATCCGTAATAACGATATTCGTATATCATTATTACTTAAGATCACAGACGATTTAAGATTCAATCATATGTAATTTGTATCTCACAATATCAACTCCTTGTGATTAACGAATTACTAAGATTTGAACCCACAGACTCTATTATTTAATTAAATTGTTTATTAATTAAATAATAGATCTGCCATTAAATTGCATTAATTATATATTAAAAGTATTTATGTCCAGGGTTGATTGGACTTAGAGTATAACACTTACAAATCCCCCCTTGGACCAACCACATTTTCTAGAATATCGTCATCAGTAACTTTATTAGCTCTCTTGACTACAGATTTGGGGTTCATCCAGAAATTAGGCTATTCATCAGAAAATAAGAACAAAACTTATTGATAAACTAGTAAGTCATGATAGGATCCTGACCTATTGCTGCAAGTTGCCTCACTGACTGTTGGCTATTGCTGGCAACTAAGAGTCTTGCCCAAACACAGATGTGAAATTAGCTAGGTATGGATTGCTACGTAGAGTATATTGTATTGCGATGGAAGGATTGCAGTAGAAATGCAGAGTAATATAGAGAAAAGTATGGATTATTCAACTGAAGTAGAAATCATATATGAAATAACCCAAGGCTTTCTAGAGGCCTGGCTCTCCTCACTAGTCTTACTACCTGCTTGAATGAAAAACTAATTCTCTTCCCCTTCATATTTATTGACCACTACTACCCCCCCAAATGACAACTGACTACTAACTGAAGAATAACATCAGAATGTTGAAAAATAAGAGTCATGCTACACTTACAAAACTAGGTTACAAAATGATACAAAATAACATCCACGCCAATCATTTCAAAAACAAATTTTTAAATCATTTCAAATCAGTGGCCCACATTTTGCCAACACAATTGGTATCTTCACTTTTGTAAAGCTACTTTGTAAGAGTAGTTTTATTCGAAAAATAATAACAGATTGCTGCTGCATCACGGTTACTCCTTTACCCTGATTGCCTCTTTGTTAAGCCCATTTTCCCTCTTATTTCTTCTTGAGTATCTGGACGTGATCAGAGGTCTATCAAGTCAACACTGCCGATTATAAAAAAGTACACATACAATTGATATCTCATTCAAATATTGTCAAAAAGATGGCTCTGCAAGTATTCAGCAACATTTCGACCAGAATGACTGTCAAAGATTGCATACAGAACCGTCCATCTTTTTCTGAGTAGCCACAACATAATCTTCCATTCCATGTTTCATTTTTCCTTCAACAAAGTGACACCCATGGGAGACATGCATTCTGGGATGCTCCTCCTTGTATTCTGTCCTTCCACTTGCATTTCCATTGCCCTCAATAATCTCGTGAGTTATATCATCTTCGTCTCCGTAACCATCACTTTTCTCAACCACTTCTTCCTAAAACCAGACAGAATTAAACTGCACCATCGGTTTTGATCCAAAAGGGAATACGAAGATCATTGGAGCAACACTTCAAGAAAAGATAACAAGACAAACACCAACAGTAGCAAAGCTCAATAGAACAATACTACATCTATTTTCTGATGAACAGGAAAATTTCAGTCCCTAAATTAGAACTTGAGGTTCATGTAAAGTATAATAAAGTGCATTCTTTAAATTCCTTACAGGCACTAGGGAAAAATAATACGTACACCAAATTTTCCTCGTAACCACCATAACTTAGGAAGTAGGTAAGAATTCCAACATATATTAGTCACAAGGCAATAGAAAGAGAAAGACAGAATGATGTGATCATGACTGAAGAGGGCTACGTTTCCACGAGACTTGCAAAGAATTATTTAGAGCTCTAAGTACCTTTACAACAGGACCTAAAGAACGAAAGTCTCTCAAGTACGGCTAAAGCATTAGTAACAAAACTAAGATGAAAAACTGTACCTATGCTCATAAGCAACGGAAGAAGAAAGGAAGAAATTGTTGGCGTGAGCTGTCAATAATATCATATTGAATGGGATTGTTAATTACCAACTGTAATGTAAAATTCCTTGGTTTATCTAGTTTTCTAGCCTAGAATAGCTCTCTTTAATTTGCTCTCTACACTATATATGTATATGATTGTATTCATTCAAAATAAGAAGAAATTATCCCCTTTTTAACATGGAGCAGAAAATCCTAGGATTTCTGCCCCAACAAACACCTTACCAAAACTGACCAGAAACCATGGAAGAAGCTACAGACGTGGTGGCAGACCAGAGACATGATGAGAACTCTACTGCTCCTACACTTGATAATTTAATGACTCGACTGATGCAGGCTCTGATAGAAAATCAAACCAAGAACCAAGTACGGACATATGAACCTCCTGCAGCTTCGATCGACATCAAGCTAGACGGATCAAACTATGGTTTATGGTCCCAAGTTGTCGAGATGTATATCTCCGGCAAGGACAAATTGGGATATATCAATGGAGACATTACACAACCTGAATCACCAGACCCCATGTTTCGGAAATGGAGAACTGAGAATGTAATTGTGAAGGGATGGATAATTAATTCCATGGACCCGACTCTAATCGGCAATTTTATTCGTTTTCCTACTACAAAAATGGTGTGGGATTCAATTGCTACTACCTATTTTGATGGAACAGACACTTCTCAAGTGTATGGTTTGAAGAGACGTGTGACCAGAATGAGACAAGCAGGAGGATCCATTGAAGAATATTACAATGGTCTACAAGGCTTGTGGAGAGAAATCGACTTTCGTAGGCCAAATCCAATAGAATGTCCTGCTGATATAAAGAGATATAACTTGGCTATACAGGAAGACAGAGCCTATCTCTTTCTTGATGGGCTGGATGATCACCTAGATAAAATCAGGGCTGATGTGCTCCAAATGCGACCATTCCCTACAGTTGAACAGGCCTATGCTCATGTTCAAAGAGAGGCTATACGACAATATGTCATGAATTCAAACGCTAAACATACACAGGCTGCTGCTATGGCCTCTAAAGGAGTTAAGACAGGAAACCAAAAGCTACCAACTGGTGGTGGAAAGGCCAATACAACCTATAAGGGCAAGACACAATCCAACGGAGGTTGTACACACTGTGGGAACATGAAGCACGATTGTGAAACCTAGTTTAAGTTAAATGGATACCCAGAGTGGTGGAATGAATTTAAGACACGAAAATAGCGTGAACGTAAAACTAACACCAATGGCGAATCGGGATGAGCTACTGTGGCAAAGGCAGAAAATTTATTTTCTTTTACTCCACTGGTGGAACCATCAGAAGAGTTAAATTCTCTCAATAACCAAGGTAAATGTGGTCTTGCATTACTTGATTCCAGTCAAAGATAATTATGGTGGCTGGATTGTTGATTCGGCGCAGCCGATCACATTACTTTCGACAACAACGACTTTTCCAAGATTACCCAACTGAAACGAAGTAGTGTTGCTAACGCTAATGGAGTCACATACCCGGTTATAGGAGCTGGAACCGTTACTTTATCACCTTCTCTCTCTCTATCCAATACTTGTTCCATCTCTCTCAAATAAGTTACTTTCTGTAGCCCAAGTCACTGAAGAACTAAATTGTGTCGCTTTAATGTATCCTACTTTTTGTCTCTTCCAGGATATTCTCACACAGGAGATCATTGGGCGTGGTACTAAGAGAGAGGGGTTGTACTACATGGATGATTTTAGCCAGGGGAGAACAAATAACATGCACCTCTCAACTAGTATCAAGGAGAGGCAGATTTGGCTATGGCATCGTCAATTGGGACATCCGTCTTTCAGCTACATGAAGTATTTATTTCCAAACTTATTCTCAACCTTACATGATTCAAACTTTAAGTGTGAAACTTGCATTTTAGCTAAAAGTCATCGTGTACCTTTTCCAATAAGCTTGAATAAAAGTGATGTTCCATTTGCGTTAATCCATTCTGATGTTTGGGGACCCTCTCCAATTACTACTTTTTTTGGAATTCGTTGGTTTGTGACATTTGTTGATGATTGTACTCGAATGACTTGGTTATATTTGTTGAAACACAAAAATGATGTCTTCCATGTGTTTAAGTCTTTTCATGCAATGATCAAGACTCAATTTCTAGCAAAACCAAAGATCCTTTGCTCTGACAATGGTGGGGAGTATGTTAATCAGGAATTTCAAGCTTATTTCCAAAGTCACGGTCTTCTTCATGAAACCTCCTGTACTCAAACACCGCAACAAAATGGGGTGGCCGAACGAAAAAAATAGGCATATCTTAGAAACTACTCGTGCTTTATTGATTGGAGCATATATGCCGAACAGATATTGGGATTCCGCTGTGGTCACAGCAGTACATCTCTTGAACCGTATGCCTTCAAAAGTGTTGAATTTTAAAACTCCATTACAGACTCTCTCTAGTCACGTTTCGCTACCATCTATTTTGATGATCCCACCTCGGGTATTTGGATGTGTTGCCTATGTTCATCTCCACAAAAATCAACGCACTAAGCTTGATCCTTGTGCAATACGGTGTATTTTTTTGGGGTATGCCACACAAAAAAGGGTGAGCTGTGCTATGATCCTATCACACGACGTACCTATGTTACCATGGATGTTACATTCATGGAGTCTGAAAGTTTTTACTCTTCATCAACATCCAATTCTTCTCTTCAGGGGGAGATAAGATATGAAAAGCAGAATTGGTAAAATTGTGAGGTATTTGAAGAAACTCATACCCCAGTGCAATTTGAAATTGGGACAGGAGGCAGGATTAGTAATGATACTATACAAGACAGTACACAAGAAGTTGAAGCTGAAATTGTACAAGTTGAGACTGAAAATACAACATCCCCACTCTTTTCAGTGCTCAACGACCCATCTCCTGAAAATATTCCTGAGGTAAGCTCTCCAACTACACCATCTCCTGATAATAGTTCAGATATTTCTGTTGGTTATAATTTGCCTTTCAGACATAATCGTGGAAAGCCCCCG
Organism: Olea europaea var. sylvestris; assembly: GCF_002742605.1. NCBI lineage: Eukaryota > Viridiplantae > Streptophyta > Magnoliopsida > Lamiales > Oleaceae > Olea > Olea europaea. The sequence continues at coordinate 6,290,935 of NC_036257.1, read as the reverse complement.
AATCGATATTCACCAGATTTAGAGGAAAGGAGATCGAAATATCCAATTGCCAACTATGTATCGACTCAAAAATTAGAGAAACCTCTCAAGGCATTTGTATACAATTTTTCTGCATGTCAGATTCCTAATGAAATACAACAGGCCTTAGAAGACCCAAAGTGGGCTCAAGCCATAAGAGAAGAAATGGAGGCACTATAAAAAAATAAAACATGGAATCTTGTTCCATTGCCTGAAGGAAAGAAGACAATAGGTTGTAAGTGGGTTTTCTCCATCAAACATAAGGCTGATGGATCCATTGAAAGATACAAGGCAAGACTTGTGGTGAAAGGATATACACAAACATATGGTATAGACTATCAAGAGACATTTTCTCCGGTGGCGAAGCTAAACACTGTGAGGGTCTTATTATCTCTTGCAGCAAATTTAGACTGGCCACTACACCAGTTTGATGTAAAGAATGCCTTCCTTCATGGTGATCTTAAAGAAGAGGTTTATATGGATATTCCACCAGGATGCAGTGTTTCCTCAAAATCAGGGGTTGTATGTAAATTTCAACGATCACTATATGGACTAAAACAATCACCTCGTGCATGGTTTGGTCGTTTTAGCTTGGCTATGAAGAAACATGGTTTCCAACAAAGCAACTCAGATCATACTTTATTCTTGAAGCATAGACAGGGAAAGGTTACAGCTCTAATAATCTATGTAGATGACATGATTATTATAGGAAATGACACAGAAGAGATCAACAGGCTTCAGAAAAATTTGGCAAATGAATTTGAAATGAAGAACCTTAGGAGTTTAAAATATTTCTTAAGGATCGAAGTAGCCAGATCGAAAAATGGTATATTTCTTTCCCAAAGAAAATATGTGTTAGATCTATTATCCGAAGTGGGTCTTCTTGATTGTAAGCCAGCCGATACCCCTATTGCTCAAAATCATAAGCTTGGAGAATACCCCGATCAAGTCCCAACTAATAAGGAGAGATATCAAAGATTAATCGGCAAACTAATTTATTTATCCCACACTCGACCTGACATTGCTTCTGCAGTGAGCACGGTGAGTCAATTTATGCACTCACCAAGTGAAGAGCATACAGATGCAGTAATTCGAATCCTTTGTTATTTGAAATCCGCACCAGGGAAAGGACTTATGTTCTTCAAGAACAATCATCTAAATGTCGATGGCTATACCGATGCAGACTGGGCTGGTAGCATCTCTGACAGGAAGTCTACATCAGGCTACTTCACATTTGTAGGAGGCAATCTTGTCACATGGAGAAGGAAGAAACAAAAGGTGGTGGCTTTATCAAGTGCCGAAGCTGAGTTTAGAGGCATAGCCAAAGGACTTTGTGAACTCCTTTGGCTTAGGATGTTACTAACTGAGATTGGCTTTGCACCCAAATCTGAAATGAACTTATTTTGTGATAATAAGGCAGCCATTGACATTTCCCATAATCCAGTTCAGCATGACAGAACAAAACACGTTGAAGTGGATCGACATTTCATCAAGCAAAATCTCGAGTCTAAGAAATTAGCTTCCCATTTGTTAAATCTGAAAACCAATTAGCAGATATACTGACGAAGGCTGTCTCCAGCAAGATCTTTTACAACTCTCTTAACAAGTTGGGCATATGCGATATCTATGCACCAACTTGAGGGGGAGTGTTGGCGTGAGCTGTCAATAATATCATATTGAATGGGATTGTTAATTACCAATTGTAATGTAAATTTCCTTGGTTTATCCAGTTTTCTAGCCTAGAATAGCTCTCTTTAATTTGCTCTCTACACTATATATGTATATGATTGTATTCATTCAAAATAAGAAGAAATTATCCCCTTTTTATCAGAAATAATGAGATCCTTATAAATACAAACATTTTCATACAAGCAAGCACCAAAAATTTCTAACCTTCACATTAGGGACAATATCATCTGGAATTTCCCTCCACTGGTCATTATGAAGAGAGAGCATTGTTAGGTAATAGTGAAAGAGCAAAAGATTAGAATAAAAAATATCCTGGCTTTGAGTTTTACATTGAAAGCAGTAGAAATTGAAATTCTATGAGCAATAAATTTCTCAATTAAGTATTTTGCCTAGAACCATAACCCCTCCACCTCCACCTCCACCTACCCCAAATCAACACATTTGTACCAGGAGATGTAGTAGTTTCTACTTCTTCTTTAACTGATGAAGAAGTTACTAAACTCTGGCATATGCGACTTGGGCATATGAGTGAGAGTTGAGTAGAAGGGGACTTCTTGACGAGTAAAAGACTAGTAAGATGACGTTTTGTGAGCATTGTGTCTTTGAGAAACAGAAAATAGTTAGATTTATTAAAGGAATACATAAGAAGAAGGGACCACTTAAATATATCCATTCAAATCTTTGGGGATCGACCAGAATGCCTTCAAAAGAAGGTGTTTATTATTTGTTGACAGTGATTGATAATATCTCTAAGAAAGTTTTGGTATTCTTTTTAAAACAGAAGAGTGATGTATTTAGGACCTTCAAAGAGTAAAAAATATTGATCGAAAAGCAGAATGGAAAGCAAGTAAAACTTCTATGCAAAGAGTTTTGTCGAAGAAATTGATTCCACTGAGGAGCCTGCTATATATTTAGAGGCAGTCAGTTACAGTGATTCTAGTTGATGGTTGATTGTTATGTAGGAAGAGCTGGAGTTATTGAATAAAAAATAGTACTTGAGACTTGTTGAAATTATTTAAGAATAAAAGGGTTGTTTGCTACAAGTGGGTATTCAAAAGGAATAAAGGGAGATCAGGGATTGGAAATAGGTATAAGGCAAGATTGATAGCAAAGGGCTACAGTCAGATTTCACGTGTTGATTTCACAAATACACTCTCACTAGTAGTAAACCATAGCTCAATTCGGGCTTTACTTAGAATAATAGCAAAAAATGATTTGGACATTGAGTAGATGGATCTCAAGACAACATTCTTGTTAGGAGAACTTGAAGAGAATATTTATATGCAACAATCACAGGGTTTCATAGTTTCTAGAAATAAAGACTATGTGTGCTTGTTGAAGAAGTCCTTGTATGGACTAAAGTAGTCACCGAGGATGAAGTATAAAAGGTTCGATTCATTCATGACTACGTACTGTTTCATTAGAAGTAATTTTGATAGTTGTGTGTACTTTAGAAAGGAAGATAGTTGATTGCTCACATATTTGTTATTATATGCTGATGATATGCTCATAGCAGCTAAGATAAAGTCGAGGTTAATTAGAAAAGTGAAATCTTAACTTAGTAAGGAGTTTGAGATGAAATATTGGGTGCAGTAAAGAAAATTCTTGGTATGAAAATTTTGAGGGATAGAAAGGCTGGCAGATTGTACTTAAGTCAAAAAGGGTACATTGAGAAAGTGTTTCAAATGTTCAATATGTTGAATGCTAAGGTTGTGAGTACTTCTTTGGCCGCCTACTTCAAATTATCATCCAGATTATGTCTTCGATTAGATGAAGACGTTGATTATATGCCTCAAGTTCTTTATTCCAGTGCAGTTAGATCGCTTACTAATACTATGGTTTGTACAAGACTAGATTTGACACATGCAGTTAGTAGGTACATGGCAAAATTTGGCAATGAACATTGAAAAACAGTACAATAGATATTTAGATACTTGAAGGGCTCTACTAATATTTGCTCGCATTTTGGTAGAAATACTAATGGAGTTATTGGGTACGTGGATTTAGATTATGCAGGGGATTTCGATAAGAGGAAATCACTTACAGGGTATGTGTTTACCTTTAGAGGCTATGCTATCAACTAGAAAGCTAATTTGCAAAATACAGTAATTTTGTTTATAATAGAGGTAGAGTACATGGCCATTAGAGAAACATGTAAACATGTACGAAGGCTATGTGGTTGAGGGGATTGATTTGTCAAATCAATGAAGACTTGCAGAATTTTACAGTGTATTGTGATAGTCAGAGTGCAATTTTTCTGATTAAGAATCGGATGTTCCATGAATTGATGTGAGGTATGTGCGTGATGTGATTGTTCATGGTGATATTGTAGTGAGTAAAGTTGACATCAAGGATAATCCTGCTAATATGATGACAAAATCACTTCTCATTTCTAAGTTTGAGCATTGTTTGAACTTAGTTGGTGTTTGTCATTGATTTAGCCTATTGTGGCTTGTTTGGAAGAGGATAAGTGTTATTTAATTTGGAGATGTGTTTTTGGAATTCCTTGTATTGAAATTTGCTTCAAGGTAGAGATTTGTTGTAGTTTGACCAAATTTTAGTGGGTATTGAAGTTTTGGTTGAAGTCATCTTGAAGAGATAAAAATTATGGACCGAAAAAAAAGTCGTCGTATTTTCACTAGCTGGCCGCTCAAGTGGCACCTGCATATTTTCTACAAAGACTTGTTGCTGGCCTATTGCTCACCTGGTGCTCGAGAGATGAAGCTGTTGTTTGCCCATTGCTCACTTGTAGCTCGAGCGATATGGTTTTATGGCCTAGGCCCATTTCACGTTTTGACGCATTTTTGGATTCTTTTTTGTCTACAACTTGATTCTAGGATTTTTTTAATATATAAGTCACTGCTTGTATTTTTTTTTTATAACATTCATGCTTTTGAGAGTTTTGGATCTTAATTGAGAGTATTAAGATCTTGTTGTAAGCATAATTACTAATAATTATAATGGATTTCTTCTATTCTACTAGTGATTTTTTTTTTCCGTCTTGGGTTTCCACATAAATTTTAGTGTTTTTATTTTTGTTCTTGCTTATTTCATTATTGTCTTTATCTTGCGATCAATTTGTAACAATATAGACTCACAAATCTTGGAGATCATTACTTTTGAGCATCTGCATTGAATAAACAAGAAGTCTAGACTCTAAAACTTGGCCCGAATCAAATCAATAGTCTTGTTATCCACTTGGAATGACTTTTCAAGAAGATCATTAGGAATGGCCGGATTTGATCCACAGAGAGCATTTCCAACTGTAATAACGCTCGGGTTTTGGCTGCTAAAAGCTGCAATAGCGACTGCATTGCTATCTCCATTATTGCGTTGAAAGTGGACAAGACCTTCTGGAAAAACAAAAACATCACCCTCTTTTAGCCCTTCTGTGAAAAGCTTGTTTTCAGAATTAGAGGTGACAAATCCCACTTCCAGACGCCCTTCAATTACTGTCAAAATTTCTGTTGCTCGAGGGTGCGTGTAGGGAGGATTAATTCCTGATGGTGCATAGTCTATACATGGAGATTCCAGGAGTGTTGAGTCCTGGAACTTTAGCTACATTAAGAAATCATTTGCTTGTGCAAGTTTCGGACCCTTGCACGCCCGGCCATTCACCAATACTGCATGGTGCAACAAAAATAATTGAACATATTTAAAACAGAAATGGGCATGTTTGGACATGTGAATTGCACAATATTAAAGCGAGATTAAGAAACTAAAAGTTTGTCGATTACACTATGTAATCACCCTTCAAGGACGAGGGAAGTTATATGTTTTCCATTGTTTTAGAAAGCTTAATTTGAACATATGACCGTCTAACAAAACAATCAGGGACCATATATCAGGTTAATCCAATGATATGGGATACAATTGAAGTTGTTAAATTCCACCCCCTTTTCAAAATTAACATTCATGGTGGCTCATATGTCCATTTACGTGACGTGACATGACTATTCTTCTACACGAAAGTAGACCCTCTCCCATGTCGCCACGTTCGCAGCCGTGATTAATAGAATAGAAAGGTGCATGCTCTGATACTAATAGTAACAACCACTTTTTGTGGAACTCACCTTTAAACCTGGTTTGTAAGAGGGAGAGTGCCCACTTGGTAACCACATACCAAGTCTCATGGTAGAGGATACAATTACATTCATTGCATAATCTAAGTGTAAAATGATAAATTGATTGTAGAAAACCAAGTTGCATTTTTTTATGACACGTACCATCTTCACTTGATGCAGAATAAATCAGGCCTTCCATTACTTGAATACCTGAAACCTTCATCCAAGAATCTGCAATCAATTTTCCATTATTTATTCCCTGCTAATTAAGGCAGATTGTTTAGTTACATATTTTGATTATCTCTTTTCTTTTTTGAGAAAAAACGACCTTGTTTCAAAATATTTGTTCTTCGTTAGTCACACTTACATATAGTACTATGTACCAAGTATAGAGGAGTGGAATAGTTAGGTTGTATATATTATACCTGGGCCATCGGAATAAGCAACACAGAAATCCTGAAGAGAACTCAAGTCGGAAGCTATGGAAACCGAACAAGTTGCAATCAAGAGCCCTAACAAAAGAAAAGGGGATGCCATACTTCCTTTGGTTTCTGGTTATATTGTTGACCAATAACTGCTTGCAAGTATAAGTTTAAATATCTAGAATAATTGCAACAATTATTTTTGTAATTATCGAGTTTAATTAGTTAGTTTCTATGTAGCAGGACTGCAACTTGTATATATTCTAATTGTGCCGTCATGCTGATACACAATTTTTTTTTTAATTATCAATTCATTGAAATGTTGACGTTAATTTTAATGGTCACTTTGTACGTTCTTGTTAAATGAAAATTAAACACATCCATTAAATTTATGAAAGTTTGATGTGACAATTTGCTTGGCAAAAATACTGCCAATTGAAATGCGTATCAGATAACAAAGTAAAAAATTAATATGACGGAAAAGAAAATTAAATTCAAATAAAACAAGAATTAGGAAAGGATAAAATCTACAAAAATAAGACTAAACACAATAAAATAAATAAAAGTTGTAATGAATATTTTAATGTGCATAATATAGATCAATATAGATTAAAATAAATGTGCTGCGTTCAATTGGAAGCAACGTCATTAAGATATGACAATTTCTGGACCACTACCAGCCTTCAATTTTTGAAGCTCTTTCATTGAATAAAATACGTAGAAGAATCACCGTAAACAAGTCAATCTAAGAGCCTAGAAGAAGCCTTTATTTGCGACAGAGAGAGCTTCCAACAAGGAAAATTAATATTGCCCAAAGTTTAAGGATAGTTCGTTCACTCTAGCAAAGGGATGACAACAAGGCGGGTATGGGATGGGTCGGCCATTCCCACCCTCGTCCCGTCGGGTATTTTTGCTATTTTACCTCATACCCATTCCCGATTATCACCCCATTTATTTTTTCTTTTTATTTATTTTATTTTTTGCTTTGATTTTTTTATGTCCTTAGTAAATTTATTACTTTTTTACCAATTTGTTAAAAACAACTTATATTTTCTTTAAAAATGATGATAAATCTATTATTTTTGTTTGATAAAAATTTAAATTTGAAATTAACTTTAAACAGGGCGGGGACTATGTTTCCCGTACCCGTCCCATACCCGTTTCAGGGCAATGATCCTCGCTACATTCGGGATGGGCCCTATAAATATCGGGTAGAATGAATTTTTTTGCCATTCCTACTTTAGCGAAGGGCTCGAAGAAGCAGAACAAGGATTTTTCTGCTCATGAATACGATACCACAGGGACTGACATAAATGCACATCAACATTATAACCACCCCTCTCTATTTGAAGATTAGATGATGCTTCGAAACGAACTTCTGAGGTTTGCGTTCAATCTAAATATATTTATATATTGTACTCATCTTAAATTAACGTAAGATGCTGAGGGCATACTAAACGAATTTGTGAAATACGTATGGGCTTCTATATTCCATCGCATTTTGATTTTTGAATTTCAAGAGAGAATTTGGTTTCAGAAATAAAAGAATTGTTGGATATTGGTTAAATAAATCGAGAATTGAAAATCGATTAAAGTTCGTATCGACTTCGGCCAAATACTCAAAAGCTCGACTCAATCCGTTTAGGCAAAATTATTTGCCACTTCGCCGCTTCGGGGCGCACAAACGGGGATCGACCTGCCCGGTCAGGTCGAGGGGGCAGCGTCCCCCGTGGGGGGTCGGGGGCAATGCCCCCGAAAGAGAATTTTGATTTCTCTGCATGTATTGAAGGGTATATTTGGCATTTCGAAAACCAATATCGGATGAATGAGAAATTACGAAAAAGGACGAAAATCAGTGAATAGACCCCGTTGCGCCTTGTTTTTCTTTGACCGGCCTATCTTCTTTCTATAAACAAGCTCCCTCCGGCCGTCCAGGGACTGGACGGCTCTCGGTTCTTGAGCATGTTGGGGGATTAGGCGGCAGTTGAAAGAGCTGCTCGAAAGCTTGACGAACAAGCGAAAAAAGTCTATATATTCTTATTAGTCAAGGGCTTTTCATAAAGGTGCATTATTTGAAAATGGTGCATGGTTTGGTCTCAACCATTAGTGAATAGATACCTTTTCATAAAGGTGCATTGTTTGGAAAGGGTGTATGGTTTGGCCTCAACCATTTCGTCCATACCCTTTCATGGTCTATAAATAGGACCCTTTGGGTGTCCTATTCCACACAATTTGATATGCAAAACGTCTCTCATCCTATCTTCTATCCAAAATCAAAATCATTTCATTTATTTTGATTTTCTTTCATTTCATCCTTGGAGTACATAAGCCTAAATTTGGTTCGTTATACTTGTGTTTTGGAGTGCTACAAACACAAGTGTAGCCGTTGTATCTTGGGAGTCGATTGCCGAAATCCGTAGGCACCGTTGCGGGGCAAATTCGACTTAAGGACAAAGAGTCCAACTCTTGCCTCGGCTTTGTCACCATCATTATATTTATTTCGGCGTCACTATTCACAAAATTCATCCAACAAGAATTAATTGATCAGAATTCAAACAAGAAAAGAAATGGTGAACATTTCTTTTTCTTCAATCCAAACAATAATTTAATGAATCAAACTAAACAAAGTCCAAGGCATTTTAACAAAAAAACAATCTCTTAACGAACTTAAAAGACAAAACTAGGTCAACATCATTAATTTTTTCAGACATTAGAGAATTCGGACAAGCTGCTTAGAACTTGGACTGAATCCAATCAATTGTCTTAATATCAACTTGAAATGACTTGGCAAGAAGATCATTCGGAATTGCAGGTGTCGACCCAAAAACAGCATTTGCAACTGTAATAACACCAGGGTTTTGGCTGCTAAGAGCTGCAATGGCAACAGCATTTGTATATCCAACATTACGTTGGAAATGGACAAGCCCTACTGGGAAAACAAAAACATCACCCTTTACGAGTTTTTTCGTGATGAATCGATTTTCAGGGTTGGAAGTGACAAATCCCACTTCAAGAGTGCCTTCAATTACTGTCAAAATTTCAGTTGCTCGAGGGTGCGTGTGAGGAGGGTTAATGCCCCATGGCGCATAGTCTACTCGCACTAAGGAAATTCCAAGAGTGTTGAGTCCAGGAATTTGAGCCACAGTTGCAGGAGTCACTCTTGATCCTACTGCATTTGATGTATTGCCTGGTAAATGAAGTCCACTAAAGAAGAAATCATTTGCCTGTACAAGTTTTGGATCCTTGCATGCATGCCCATTTACCAGCACTGCATTAATAGTAAACAAACAGAACTAAATTACTCAGAATCTTGACATTAACTAGAAATATTTACGAACAAGAGTTTTACTTCTTTTTCTTGGTTAAAATTATCTATTACTATCTAATCGAGCATAAAAAAACGAAACAAGCCCAATGCCTGTAATTGTAAATTAAGTTAGGCCCCCTTACTTTAGAGATAAAAAAGGGTGAATGTTTTGTACGTCGTAAGTGCCTATTTCTTCGAAATATTTTCAGTCATTTTGGTAGACAGCAATGAAATTTTTAGGGCTAACTTTTGAAGTATAGTATTGAATAGTCAATTGCAGAGAACTCAATAGAGTCTATTATAGTGATCCTGAAACTGTGAAAATATATGCTCTACCTATTGGAAATATAAATTGTGTCATACCGTACCTCTCAACGCAAATATCCAACTTATATTATTGCAAGTGATCGTATGTTCAATAATAAATAAATGCTGTAAATAAATAAAAACCACAATATATTTATTATTGAATATTATTTTATTACAGTAAAATTTGTACTATATGGGCACATAACCCAACACTAACGTGCTCAATTGAGTTTTTTTAATTAGACTGTGCTATTTTTAAATCTGATTGTGTTATTCATATAATATATACCTGGGCCATTGGGGTCAGCCACGCAAAAATCTTGAAGAGGGCTGGAGTCAGATGCCAAAACAACTGAACAAATTGCAATCAAGACTGCGAAGAAAAGAAAATTATGGGATGCCATTTTTGTTCAAGATTCGACAAGAAATGGAGAAGAAGAAGATTAGTTATGTGCAGAAGATTTGAGGTGCAAAAAGAAAAGACAATCCAAGGCTGCTTATATGGATAATTAACAGCATTAATTAATTAATTGTTACATAATTTCTTATCATGCCGGCCTAATTATCAACAATGAACAAAGAAGACCTTGTCTTCAATAAACCGTGTTGGACGGATATTATGCACGTTAATTATCGATAATCTTGTTCGATATTGCCAGACGACAAATAATGTAATAATTAGTTGGGTTGAAAAAGTAACTTTGTCGGATCACACTCGAGTAGTGTTCAAACCTCTTCTAACTCGATATTAAATGATAGATTTATATTTATGTGTTCATTATCTACAATTTTTACTCAACGTCTCTTGATTGATAAGTTTTTATCTTCCCTTCTGTACTGTTTTCTTTTATTAGTAAAATGAACTATCCAGTATGGTTATAATTTACCCAAAAAAGGGTATAATAACTAAGACGATAGAATAATGTAAATAAGACTACTATTTTTTATTTTTGAAAGAGTCAAATGCTGTCCTGTCCGGACTTGGTCTGTGTTTATCTTAAGCTTTGCAACTCACGCCATATGTCGAAGCTAGAGTTAAAAGGGTCTAGGGTTCTTCCATCATATTCAAATTGTGCCATTAAAAATGGAGGTTTTTGAGGTTAAAAAGTTGGTAAGGTTAAATATTATAGAAATATATATGACAATGATTATTAGGATATTAACTATTTGTTGATGATATGATTGCAGTGATTTCTTTCAGAGTTCCTCTATTTATTTATTTATTTTTAGTTTGAGCCCCATTTTTCAATAATACATTTTTCTCCAAATAAAATTTTAACCACATATTCTTTTAATAATTAATATTACACGAAATTTTAAATTTTTTCCTTACTTTTCAACCACATATTCTCCAAAATTTACTATTCAAAAATCTATTTTTATCAAATAATAGGATTCAAAGACATCATATATATTGCAACAAGGATGGGACAAACTTTATTAGATATCATATTAGAGTATAACGACATAAAGTGTAGATTTAAGAAAAGTGTTTATCTAGCTTTTGAGAAAACTAAAATGCATGTATTATATAATTTACATAGATGGAAATTTATAAAATTGGATAAGACGTCCATGATCTAACAATCATCCTTAAATGTGACCACCTTGCCACTTTGTTTAAGCAAGTAAAATAATTTTGTAGAACGCTTCTACTAACATGTTTGATAGTACAAGTAATAACATAAATGAAATTTCAGAATAAAAGATGGGATAGTCGAACGTACCCATATATTATATAAATTCATTAATTTAGGTAACCAATGAAAATAAAAGATATGGATATGGACATTCAAGAATTTCAAGCATATATAACTATTTATAAGCATTGAATATACATATCACTTAATAAAAAAAAATCAATTTTAATAACATAATTTTTTATCGTAAAAGTTATTGTTTGGTTGTTTTCATCGAAAGGTTAGTCAAACAAATTTTGAAGAAACTTAGCCAGTTTGATGCAGAGTTTTTGACAATAAATTTTATAAAAAATGATTTTTTTTGAAAATATATGACTAAAAAATAAGAAAAAATTATGATTCATATAAAAAGAAAAAATTATGAATCAGGTACAAAATTATGTTGTAGAAAAATATGTTTAAAAACGAGTTGAGATGTAAGTGATTAAACCCTAATACCAAAATCTTTAGAATTCGGGTGCGTTTGATCGTCAATATTTTTCATGAAAAATATGTTTTTCCCATTCAAATTTCTACTTTTGTATTGTTTGGTTGCCATTTTTTCTAAGGAAAACATTTTTCTACTTTTGGTCACATGACCATATTTTTCTCAAAATTAAAGAAAATATTTTCTTTAGAGGGAGAAATATTTTATTTTTTCATGTAATTTACTATCTCTCTGCCTCTATCATCTATCCACTCTCTCATCTACCGACAATAAAAAAGGGACAAGAATAATATTTTCTAAATTGTAAATTAAATTAATCAAATACATTCAATTGTCAATTTTCATGCAAATAAGTTTTAGGTAATTGAATTATGAAGAATTTATTTTCGTTTCTTGCAAACATGCTTGCAATCAAACATACTCTTCATGATTTTCACATATAAATAATTTAAATATGCAAAAGAGAAACTAGTAAAATGAAAAAAAAAAACTATTTTCTCCCTTTATTTCTCCGTAATTGAATGTTTTTGTTTGATCGGTTCCATTCATGTTTAGAGGCAAAGAGAAACGGTTTCTCTTGGGCCATAAAAAATACTCTCTTTCTATCAAAGTGGACATTTATAAAATTGTCACTTTTCAATGAGCCAATTGGATTTAGAAATATAAACCACTTTAATTAATTATTTAATAATATTATATGGGGGCACAATTAATTAGTTTTACATTCTCCTACTTGGCTCGTGTAATATTGCTTCGTTATGTAGTTTGTAACATAATGTGCATATCATAAGCTAAAATTCCTCGTACATTGGTCACTTAATAAATCATCATTAAGAAAAGATTAATAAGAGTCATGGTGGTTTTACACCATTAATTCGGCATAATTCCTTCCATATACTATAATATTAGTTCCTGCCTAACATGACATGTAATGAGAAGTTCACTAATTGCATCACAATAATGCCTTCGAAAAGACCATCCACATCAACATTCATATAATAAATTCATGTACATGTACCAACAATTATTTGTCAAAAACAATACATAAATGAGCTCAAAGTTTCAATTACATAAATTACACAATGTCAACGATCATTTCCAATAATGATCATTCTTTCGACATATTCATTAAATATCTTGATGACAATCCTTTCGTTAGTAGATCTGCAATCATAAAATTTGTGCTAATATGCTTGACTAACACATTTTATTTTTGAACTTCTTCTTTAACGGAAAGGTACTTCAATTCCATGTATTTAGTACCTTTAGAGTACTTTTTGTTCTTTGAAAAGAAGATCGCTGCAAAATTGTCATAATAAAGTTTCAGCTACTTGGCTATAATGTCGACAATTCCAAACCTTGAAATAAAGTTTCGTATCCAATTTTCTTGAATCATGGCCTCAAAGCATGCCACAAACTTAGCTTCCATAATGGATGCAGTAATTGCCGACTGCTTAACTCTTTTTCATGATATAGCCCTTCCAGCCAAGATGAACAGATAGCCAAATGTAGACTTTCTAGTATCTACACATCCAACAAAGTTTGAATTTGAATACCCAATGACCTTCAAGTTATCAAATCTTCTACAAGTGAGAATGTGGTCTTTCATTCATTGTAAGTATCTCAATACTTTCTTTGCAACTTTCCAATGATTAAGTCTTGGGTTACTTTGTTACATGCTGAGTATTTCGACAGCAGAACTGATGTCTAGTGTGGTGCAAGTTTGAGTGTGCATTAAGCTTTCAGCAAGAGATGCATAAGGAATAATTACCATTTGTTTACATGCCAATTCATTTTTAAGACATAGCATGATAATAAATTTGTCACCTTTTTGAATTGGAACGACACTCGTTGAATAATTTTTCATGTTAAATCTCTCCAAAACATCATTAATATATGCATTTTTAGACAACCCTAATAATCTTTAAGACTATCTCAGAATATTTTAATTCCAATCACATAGGTTGCCTCTCCCATGCCTATTATTTCAAAATTATTAGAGAGAAATTTCTTATTCTTGTATAATAAACTACGGTCACTAGTAGTTAGCAAGATGTCATCAACAAACAGAATAGAAAATATAAACTTACTCCTATTGACCTTGAGATACATACATGATCAACGATATTTTCCTGAAATCCAATGGAAGTAATGACATCATTAAACTTAAGATACCATTGACGAAAAATCTGTTTAAGTCCATATATTAATTTCTTTAACTTATACACCATGTGTTCCTTTCCTTCAACTGAAAAACGTTTAGCTAATCCATATAAACTTCTTCACCTAAATTTCCATGTAGAAAAGAAGTTTTCACGTCCATTTGATGTAACTTTAAGTCATAATGAACTACTAAAGACATTGTAATTCTAAATGAGTCTTTCTTAGAGGCTGGCGAAAATGTCTCCTCATAATCAATGCCACCTTACCGAGTAAAACTTTAGGCAACGACTATAGCTTTATATCATTTGATATTACCATTAGAGTCGCGCTTGGTTTTAAAGATCTATTTATACCCAACTATTTTACATGATTCAGGTAATTCGACGAAATCCCAGACTTCACTATGCTTTATAGATTTCAACTCGTCTTTCATAGTATTTAACCATTTATCAGAATCGGCACTTTTAATAGCCTGTGAAAATGAAACTGGATCATCATCAACAGTTTCCAAGTCAAATTAAAACTTTTATAGGTAAATTACATAATAATCAGAAAAAACAAGTCTACGTTGTCTTTGTGACATTGTTAATGCTATTTCTTATGGTTCATTTAGTGCTGGTTCATTAGTAACAACGGCATTGTGAGATATTTGATCATTTATTTGTTGTTTCGATAAATTTTCATATTGTTCAACAATTCGAGGAACAACAATATTAGAAGAAGTTGTGGGTGGAGAAACATAAATTTTAACTTCTTGTATTTCCACATTTCCTGGTTCCAAACTCCCACTAACTTCACCATTCTCAATGGACCAAGTATTTTTAGTTTCAACAATTATAGTATTATGGTTAAGACAATAAAATCTACACCCCCTTTGATTTTTCTCGATATCCAATGAAAAACTCACTGATTATTCTTGAGTCCAATTTTTTTCCATGTGGATTATAAATTCTTGCTTCTCTCGGGCAACCCCAAAAATGTAAGTGCCTTAAACTGTGTTTCCAGTCTACAGTTCAAAAGGAGTCTTTGAAACAACCTTATTAGAAACCTTATTCTGCAAATATAAATCAGTCTTTAATGTATACATTCACAAAGAAATGGATAAAGATGAATTGTTTAACATACACCTAATCATTTCTATTAGAGTACGATTACACATTTTAGCCACACCATTTTGTTGTGGTTTGCCTGGAATAGTGTATTAAGGACATATGCCATATTTTCAAGAAATTTAACAAATGGACCAGGGTATTGTCCATTTTCAACATACCGTCCATAATATTCACCATCTCTATCAGATCTAATAATTTTCACCTTTTTGTCTAATTGTCATTCAACTTCATTGACATAGATTTGTAAAGTATTTATAGCTTGACACTTTTCATGCAAAAGATAGACATAATTATAACGTGAAAAATTGTCAATAAAGGTGATAGAAACATTTCTTCACCGAAGGATGGAACATCAAAAGGCCCACATATATCGATGTGTATTATCTCAAGAAGATGTGTGCTTCTTGTGGCTCATTTCTTAGTATGTTTAGTTTGTTTACCCTTAATACAATACACACAAGTTCTAAGATCACAAGAATCCAAGTCAGGAAGGATTTCATTCTTTAATATTCCTTATGTTCTTTCATTAGATATGTGACCCAATTGTTTCCACAAGTTAGCAGATCGTTCATACAACAAACCATATTTAGTACCAACATTACAATGCAAGATTAAAAGAGTCTCGGCAAAAAGATTATCGAGCTTTAATTTATATAAGTCATCACAAAGAATAGTGGAACCAATAAGATGATTTTACTTAAACAAACTTAAACATCCATTTCCACCATTACAGAAATATCCAGCAGAATCAAGTTTTGATAAGGAAACTAAATTACGACAAATAGAAAGTATATAAAGAGTTTGAAATAAATTTAAATGATGTTCAGTATTTAAAATCAAACGATAGGTGCCAATGGCTTCAACTGGAGCTTCGGCTCGATTTCCTATGAGGACAAACTTTACATTTGGATTTATGGCCTGGATTGAAATGAGTCCATCATATTGGTAAAATGAGTGGTATATCTGGAATCAATCTACCAAGTATTATAAGGAATTTTTGCCAATTAGATTCGAAATATACATAAGAAGTAATCTTATCTTTACTTTCAAACATGCCTTACGTTTCAGGCAGTCTCTTTTATGGTGCCCAGGTTTGCGACAAAAATGGCGTGTATCTTTCTTGTGTTCCTTATTGTGAATTTGGACAGAATACTCATTTATCTTTAGTGGTCCTTACTTAGTGCCCTTTCCAAGCCTTTTCTTATATTTCTTTCCAGCTCTTTAATGACTTTTGAGATGAACTGAATGAGTTTCTTAATTCTTAAGCTATGTCTCCTTGTGCACGAGCATATCATGCAATTCGTTTACATTCTATTTATCTTTTAAGGTATTATAATTCATATGGAATGGACCATACTCATAAGACAAGGAGTTGATGATAAACTGTAGTAAGAAGTTTTCATCCACAGTCATCCCAAGAGTCTTGAGGCTTGCTGCAATGTTACTCATTTCAGTAACATATTCATGCATAGAACGAGAACCATCAAATTTTATGGTGGCTAAGATACCCATCAATGCCAGCAAGTGATTTATCAGCTGTTTGGGAACTTTCTTCCACAAACTTCATATATTCCTTAGCAATATCAATTTTAGGGATAGTAGATTTGATATTCTTTGCTAAAGTCATTCACATAAACAATAGGTTTAATCCGTTTGATCTCTCCTAAGCTTTATGGAAAAATATTTAATTAGCACTGCTTTCATCAATGAGATCAGCAGGTTTCTCAACTTGAAGTACTAAGTCTAAGTCCAACACTTCTAATCTGAACTAGACTTGTTCACACCAATTAAAGAAATTGAGCCCATTGAACATTGGTACGGACGAAACATGCGAATGAAGAGAAACGAGGACGGATACTGCAAAATATAAAATGCTCTAACATTAATACTTTGAGTTTTGACTTATATACTTTACTTCAAATTTAGATAACAATAGAATACCGCAGTTCTCCTATAGGTGATACTACGTTATACCATCATAATAAACATAAATGATTTGCTAATTTAATTTCATTTAATTGGTAATAAGATATACTCCAATCAAACATGTCTATCATCTTTGGATGTACAAAACATCTAACTAAGTATATCAATTGACCACGATCATATTCAAGAATAATAAAATTAATTGATCAATTTTTGAACAATCCATAACAGTTTTATATTCTAAGAACGTCAATATACCCTTAACAACAATAATCCTAGGGTCATCTTCATTCATAAGCATCAAATTATCAAGAGTAATTGTCATAAATAAATTATGCAACTTAATGTTCGTAATATCATAAAGTTTGGCCACTTTAATGACTAACGAACAACATTAATTGCATAATTAAGGCATTTATGACTTAATGTTTATTTACAGATTTACACGTTCTTATTTAACCACAAAAATTTAATAAACCCATCACTTGACTATAAGAATTCTCTTATTTCACGTAATCAAATTCTATATGCAAATGGAAAACACTTTATAGCAGGCTGTTAAAGTAATAATTAATTAAAAAGGCCATTGCATCTACGTCATGCAGTACTAAGTCAAAGCTGTAAATCACATCATTTTTACCACTTGATTATCTATAGTTTATTCAACAAAATACACATAAATATAAAACATAAGGGAATTGATGCTTGTACATTCGAGCTGTGAGTTCGGATGACAACCCCTCACATGTGGGGGTCCAGCAGTTTTTTTATCAAGCTCGTACCCCCCTCCCGCAGATGAGGGGGCTTTACATGTACAGTCCAAAGCTCAGTCCAAAACATAATTATTATTGCACATATCAATGACGAAAATTTCTGCCTTTTCTCTGTAAACGAAAGGCCCACTTGTCATTCAATTTACTATTTAAACTTGCATGTGTGTTTCATTCCTTCAAATAGATCAAGTCAATTTTATAGTTCAAGGCTACTGATTTACAGATCTTCATGAAGTGGGGCGGGGCGGGGGGGAGGGGGGAAGCAGCCGTGAATTTCAACAATAATTAGTTTCATTAATCTCAACAAGAACCTTGATCTATAAATCTATCAGAAATAATTAAGGATCCATAAGTGGTTATTCTTTCCAGGAAAATCAAGAATTTCCTAACTTGGCTCTATACCATATGTAAGCAATTAAACCCTAATATCAGGATCTTTAGACTTGATGATTTTCACATATTGATTTAATTGATCAAAAAACATACCTTGATCCATCGTACTAATTTGAATAACTTAAATTCGCAAAAGAGAAACTAGTAAAATAAAGAAACTATTCTCTCTATTTATCTCTCTGCAATTGAATGTTTTTGTTTGATGGATTCCATTCACTTTTATAGGCATGATGATGAAGTTCCCCATGAGTCATAAAAACTACCCACTTTCATGAAAATAGACAATTATAAAACTGTTATTTTCAATGGGTTAATTGGATTTTAGAAATATAAATCACTTTAATATTAATTCTTTAATAATATTATGCTACAATTAATCGGTTTTACATGAGAAAAAAATCGTTTTAATGAATCTTTATCAAACTGGAGCTGAATATTTCACAAAAATTGAAAAAAAATTACCAGCAGCGTACAAACAAATCCATCAATCAATACGCAGTTGAAGAACCATTATTTTTGCTCATTCAGACTCGTACTAAATCAGACTGCTTTAATTAAATCTCATTAATTCTCCATCATCCCTCAGTCCTTCAACTCTTGCAACTCAAAACTTGCAGCCAACAAACAGTAAGCTTTTCTAGTTAAAAAAAAACATGGAATCCCATTTTATTTTGTGTAAAAGAATTTGGTGTAACACTATTCATTTACACCAAATATAAGAATTTTCATTTAACCCCATTTTACTCTTGTTTACCCTTTATAAAAACTATTTCGTCCATCTATGTCCTTATTTATTATTTTAGTGTTAATAGGTTTTAATTGATTCATTATTAATTTAAGATGATAGTTATTTTTATTTAATATTTATTTTTAAATTCTAATTTGTTATTAAGTAATAATTATTTCAACTATAAATTAATGTACTAATTTCGACAAATAAGTGAAAAACGAGTTGTCATCCTCATTATATATAATTTTCCTTGTCCATGTAATTTTTATAATTTGCAGTATTATCTTTAATTTTTTCAATAAATGCAATATTTCATTTCATTAAATATAATTTTAATTTAAAGATTTATTAATAATATAATTTGTAAAATAAAATTTAGTATAAAATAATTCAAAATAAAATTTGATATAAAATCTAGTGTGAAACCATTTTACCCGAAATTTGGTATAGACCATTGAAGATAATCTTAGCTGGAACGTATCCGGTAGGATCCAGAGTGACTCCTATTAATGTGGCTCAAATTTCAAATCTCAATACTTTTTGGAATTTTCTAGGTTTGTGTAGACAATAAACCATATGGCATCAACCCTCCTCATACTCACCCTCAAGCCATAAAAGTTTTGACACTAGTTGAAGGCATCTTAGAAGGGGGATTTTCTTAAATGAAGCCTAATTATTGTCATTTCACGAAATGTAGATCGATGTGATCTCTATGCACACATTACCAATTCATCTTAAATTAATGCAAGTTGTCGAGGATATACAAAAGACATTTGTGAAATATATGTTGTCTGCGTTGCATTTTTTCTTTCGATTTGAAGAGCGAATTTGGTGTCATCAATAAAAGAATTAATTGACCAGAATTCAAATGGTCACTTTGTACATTCTTCTTAAATAAAAATTCGATACATCCATTAAATTTACAATTTTGCTACTTCTACAACCTACTTGATAGGTGGCAAAAAAATAAAAATAAGATAGCGAGAGAATAAAATAAAATAAAATAAAAGTTGGAATGATTATTTTCATGTACATAATATAGATTAAAATAAATGTCCTGCGTTTAATTGGAAACAATTACTTCACTAAAAATAATAACAGTTTTTGGACCACTATCAGCCTTCAATTTTTGAAGCACTTTTAGTGATAAAAAACGTAAAAGAATCACCAAATTGAGCTTAGCCAGCAACTTCAACAGCCAGTGGGACACATGCCGATGATGGATATTCTTAAAGAAGTCCATCTAAGAGCTTAGCAGAAGCAGGAAATATATATTGTCTCATATATATATATATATTCCATTGCATTTTGATTTTCGATTCGAAGAGAGAATTTGGTTCCAACAATAAAAGAATTAAGTAATCAGAACTCACAAAATAAATAAAATGGTATGAACATTTCTTACTATTCTCCAATCCAAACAATCCAAACAATATTTCAATGAATCAAACTAAACAAAAGTCCAAGGCATTTCAATTAAAAAACAATTTCTTAACAAACTTCAAAGACAAAACTTGGTCAACATCATTAATTTTTTCAGACATTATAGAATTCCGACAAGCTGCTCAGAACTTGGACTGAATCCAATCAATTGTCTTAATATCAACTTGAAATGACTTGGCAAGAAGATCATTGGGAATCGCAGGTGTCGATCCAAAAACAGCATTTGCAATTGTAATAACACCAGGGTTTTGGCTGCTAAGAGCTGCAATGGCAACAGCATTTGTATATCCAACATTACGTTGGAAATGGACAAGCCCTACCGGAAAAACAAAAACATCACCCTTTATGAGTTTTTTTGTGATGAGTCGATTTTCAGGGTTGGAAGTGACAAATCCCACTTCAAGAGTGCCTTCAATTACTGTCAAAATTTCAGTTGCTCGAGGATGCGTGTGAGGAGGGTTAATGCCCCACGGTGCATAGTCTATGCGAACTAAGGAAATTCCAAGAGTGTTGAGTCCTGGAATTTGAGCCACAGTTGCAGGAGTCACCCTTGATCCTACTGCATTTGATGTGTTGCCTGGTAAATGAAGTCCACTAAAGAAGAAATCATTTGCCCGTACAAGTTTTGGATCCTTGCATGCATGCCCATTTACCAGCACTGCATTAATAGTAAACAAACAGAACTTAATCACTTAGAATTTTGACATAAACTAAAAATATTTACGAGCACTATATCGAGCATAAGAAAAAGAAACAAGCACAATGCCTGTAATTGTAAATTAAGTTAGGCCCCCTTAAAGATAAGATAAAGAAGGGTGAATGTTTTGTACGTCGTAAGTGCCTATTTCTTTGAAATATTTTCAGTCATTTTGGTAGACAGCAATGAAATTGTTAGGGCTAACTTTTGAAGTATAGTGTTGAATGGTCTATTGCGGAGAACTCAATGGAGTCTATTATAGTGATCCTGAAACTGTGAAAATATATGCTCTAAATGTTGGAAATATAAATTGTATCATATCGTACCTCTCAACACAAATATCCAACTTATATTATTGCAAGTGATCATATGTTCAATAATAAATAAATTCAATAAATAAATAAAACCCACAATATATTTATTATTGAATATCATTTTATTGCAATAAAATATATACTATATGGGCACATAACCCAACACTAATGTGCTCAATTGAGTATTTTTAATTAGACCGTGCTATTTTTAAATCCAATCGTGTTATTCATATAATATATACCTGGGCCGTTGGGGTCGGCAACGCAAAAATCTTGAAGAGGGCTGGAGTCAGATGCCAAAACAACTGCACAAATTGCAATCAAGACTGCGAAGAAAAGAAAATTATGGGATGCCATTTTTGTTCAAGATTCGACAAGTAAGAAATGGAGAAGAAGAAGATTAGTTATGTGCAGAAGATTTGAGGTGCAGAAAGAAAAGACAATCCAAGGCTGCTTATATAGATAATTAACAGCATTAATTAATTAATTGTTACATAATTTCTTATCATGCCGGCCTAATTATCAACAATGAACAAAGAGGACCTAGTCTTCAATAAACCGTGTTGGATGGATATTATGCACGTTAATTATCGATAATCTTGTTCGATATTGCCAAACGACAAATAATGTAATAATTAGTTGGGTTGAAAAGTAACTTTGCCGGATCACACTTGGCGAGCGTTCAAACCTCATCTAACTCGATATTAAATAAGAAATTTATATTTATGTGTTCATTATCTTCATTTTTTACTCCACGTCTCTTGATTGATAAGTTTTTATCTTCCCTCCTGTACTATTTTCTTTCATTATTAGTAAAATGAACTATCCAGTATGGTTAATTTACCCAAAAAAGGGTATAATAATTAAGACGATAGAATAATGTAAATAAGACTACTATTTTTTTATTTTTGAAATAGTCAAATGTTGTCCTGGCCTGACTTGGTCAGTGTTTATCTTAAGCTTGTTGGGTGGCAACTCACGCCATATGTCAAAGCTAGAGTTAAAAGGGTCTAGGGTTCTTCCATCATATTCATATTGTGCCATTAAAAATGGAGGTTTTTGAGGTTAAAAAGTTGGAAGGTTATATAGAATTCTATATGATAATGATTATTAGGATATTAACTAGTAGTTGGTGATATGATTGCTGTGATTTCTTTCAGATTTCATTTATAGTTTGAGCCCCATTTTTTTCTAAACAAATTTTTAACCACATATTTTTTTAATAAAATAATATTACACGCAATTCTAAAATTTTTTCATACTTTTCAATCACATATTTTCCAAAAATTTATTATTCCAAAATCTATTTTTACCAAATAATAGGGTTCGAAGATATCACAAGGACGAGACAAACTTTATTAGATATCACATCATAGTATAAAGACATAAAGTGTAGATTTAAGAAAAGTGTTTATCTAGCTTTTGAGAAAACTAAAATGCATGTATTATATAATTTATATATATATATATATGTAAATTTATGAAGTAAATTTATAAAATTGGATAAGACGTCCATGATCTAACAATCATCCTTGAATGTGACCACCTTGCCACTTTGTTTAAGCAAGTAAAAGAAATTTGTAGAACGCTTCTACTAACATGTTTGAAAGTACAAGTAATAATAAAAATGAAATTTCAGAATAAAATATGGGAGAGTCGACCGTACCCCATATATTATGTAAATTCATTAATTTAGGTATCCAATGAAACTAAAAAGATATGGATATGGACATTCATGAATTTCAAGCATAAATGCCTATTTATAAGCATTGAATATACATGTCAATTAAAAAAAAATCAATTTCAACAACACAATTTTTTATTGTAAAATGTTATTGTTTGATTTTATTTGTCGAAAGGTCAGTCAAAAAACTTTTGAAGAAACTCAGCCAATTTGATGCAGATTTTTTGCCAATAATTTTTTTGAAAAGTGATTTTTTTTAAAAATGTATGACTAAAAAATAAGAAAAAGTTATGATTCATATGCAAAAGAAAAAGTTATGAATAAGCTACAAAATGAGTTGAGATTTAAGCGATTAAACCATAATACCAAGATCTTTAGAATTCGGGGGCGTTTGATTGTCAATATTTTTCATATTAAATATGTTTTTCTCATTCAAATTCTTACTATCGTGCTGTTTAATTGTCATTTTTTCGATGGAATTTTTTTTACATGACTATATTACATTTTCCTCAAAATCAAGGAAAATATTTTCTTTAGGGGAGTACGACTTTATTTTCCAAAGAATTCACTAACTCTTCATCTCTATCATCTATCCACTCTCTTTTATCTACCGACAATAAAAAAAGACAAGTTTAATATTTTCTAAGTTGAAAATTATATCAATCGAACACGTTCAATTTTCATACAAATAAGTTCTAGGCAACTGAATTATGAAAAATTTATTTTCTTTTCGTGCAAACATGCTTGTAATCAAACGCACACTTCATGATTTTCACATATAAATTTAATTGATCAAGAAACATATTTTGATCCATGGCAATAACTTAAATAATTTAAATTTGCAAAAGAGAAACTAGTAAAATGAAAAACTATTTTCTTCCTTTATTTCTCTGTAATTGAATGTTTTCGTTTGATGGGTTCCATTCATGTTTATTGGCTAAGAGAAATGGTTTCTCATGGCCATAAAAACTACTCATTTTCCATTAAAGTGAACAGTTATAAAATGGGCAACTTACAAAAATACCCTTAAATTTAGAGATCTTTTGAAAAATCATATGAAATTTTTTTTTAAAGTAAAAAATACTGTCTGAAATTAAAAAGTGACACAATGTCACCTTTTTTTTTTTTTTTTTTAAACTTGTCTTTTTATTATTTTTTTATTTTTAGAAGTGAAACAATTTTACTTTTAAAAGTTTAGTGTCATTTTTATATTAAAAAATGACAAGCAACCTCACTTTTATTTTAAAGTAATGTTTGTTACTAAAAAAGTGATAGAAATTTCAAGAAAGTAATTGAAAAAAGTAACAAACACTAAAAAAATGACAAAAATTCAAAAAAAGTGACAACTACTTAAAACGTATCAAAAATTCAAAAAAGTGATAGAAATTTTTTTAAAAAAATGATGAATTTAAAAAAGTGACACAAATTTAAAAAAAAGTTTTACAGATTCAATAAAAGTGATAGAAAATAAAAAAGTGACAAACACTTAAAAAGTGATTAAATTAAAAAAAAATGACACTTGCTCAAAAAAAAAGCGACAAACACCAAAATAACATCATATACTTGTGCAGCACCAATAATTATGTTCTTAACATAAAAAGTGATAGAAATTAAGAAGGTGATTGAAAAAAGTGACAAATAAGCTAAAAAAAGCGACAAAAATTTAAAAAAAAAAAAAAGAAAAAGAAAAAGGTGGCAAATACTAAAAAATGTGACAAAAATCCAAAAAGTGATAGAAATTTTAAAAAAGGTATGAATTCAAAAAAGTTACACAAATTAAAAAAATTTACATGTAAAAAAAAGTCACAGAAAATAAAAAGTAACAAATACTCAAAAAGTAATAAAATTTTAGTACTCATTTCTCTCCACTACTCCATATTTTTCCGCACGTTTAAAGCCAACAATTTTTCACCAGAAGGTAGACTGGTTCCGACAGCATGGAAGTGGATTTGAAATGTTTTGTTTGATGTATTAGCATACCGTGGGCTTATGGGCTAGAATAACTCAAGTCCTTTCAACCAAAATACGTTACATGCAGCAAGTGTAACAATTATTCCTAAAGGGAATGTCATCCAGGCAACTTTCAAAAGTTTTGTTGCATTTTCTCGCGTTGTTGAAGCATCATCATTGCAAGATCTCGCAAATCATTTTTGAGATTCATACTTCACAAATAAAAAAGCATACAATGGTGTATGGAAGTTTTGCGTTTAACACTATGATCCAACAACACACAACAAAAGAAGTAAGTTAATCTACACCGTTATGACACAGACATTTTCTAGATATTGCTGAGGGCGAGAGAAAATCATTTAACTGTATACAAAAATAAAAACCACAAGTCTAAATTTAAAACATGTCTCTGATATTTTCCTAACAATGTCCAAAAATCGCATAAAGCACTATATGGTCGAGCAACAAAGTCCACACTGAAGATTTCTTGCATTATAATATACATTGACCTAAAAAGAACATTTTTTTTCTTTTTCAAACTGAATTTTTCTGACTTTCAACTCAGAGTCCCAATAACATGTTAATTGTGGTAGTATGGTTTATGCTCCCCAACTTTTATTATTACTTTTCAATTTTTTGACGCAACAAATCATGCAAATTTACTGTTTTCCTCAATTATTTTTCAATTTTGCTTCTACCATTTCAATAAACACCAAAAAACTTCAAAAAGAAAAGACGAGTGCTTAAAATATAAAATTACCCCATATTCTTCTTCTATAAGGTGCCTGACAATCCACGAATTAAGTATGAAAGGGATTCCTCTTGACAAGAACTACGTAAATATCATACACATTTATTTCAAACAATAATTAGAGAAAAAAATTAGGCATAAATCAGAGCAGATAATTGCAGAGCGTGATTGAAAATTACTAACCAAATAAGTATTTAAAAGTATGCGATAGATTTACACCATATCTCAGTGTGAAGGCTTCGATTTCGACTCATCTGAAACAATTTTCTTCATATTTTTTATTTTGTTTTATGTATCTTCTTCACTTCTTCGATTGAACTATTGATTGATTGAGATTATGAGTTGAAATAAACATTTTGGTACAAATAGCTTAGGAGTGGAAAGTTGAAAATCACAGAGTGATTCCTGAATGTATAAACTTGTTGTAATTAACTAGGTTGGGTTTTGATTAGAGAAATTTAGGACGTATTTATTACTTCCTTAAAATATTTAATTAATTTAAGAGTATTAATCAAAACAATTAAAAAAAGAACATATAGGGCCTAATTTCCTCTTATAAAATTGTCACTTTTCAATGGGCCATTTGTATTTAGAAATATAAACCACTTTAATTGATTCTTTAATAATATTATATTGACCACAATTAATTGATTTTACATTCTCCTACTTAGCCCATGAAATATTGCTTCGTTATATGGTCTGTAACATAATGTGCATATCATAAGTAAAAATGGGCATTTAATATATAATCCTTAAGTAAAGATTAATAAGAGTCATGGTTGTTTTACACCATCATTTCGGCATAATTCCTTCTATGTATTATAATATTAGTCCATACCTAACATGACATGTAATGAGAAATTCAATAATTGCATTAAACTAATGTCTTCGAAAAGACCATCCCCATTAACATTCACATAATCCATTTATGTACATGTACCAACAATTATGACAGTAATACTATTTTGTCAAAACAATACATAAATGAGTTCAAAGTGTCAATTACATAAACTCCACAATGTCAACGATCATTTCAACTAATGACCATTCTTTCGACATGTTCATTAAATGTCTTTGGTGACGATCCTTTTGTTAGTGGATCTACAATCATAAAATTTGTACTAATATGCTCGACTGGCACATTTTATTTTTGAATTTCTTCTTTAACGAAAAAGTACTTCAATTTCATGTATTTAGCACCTTTACAGTACTTGTTGTTCTTTGAAAAGAAGACTGCTGCAAAATTGTCACAATAAAGTTTTAGAAGCTCGGCTATAATGTTGATAATTCCAAGCCCTGAAATAAAGTTTTGTACCAAATTTTCTTGAACCATGGCATCAAAGCATGCCACAAACTCAGCTTCCATAGTGGATGCAGCAATTGCTGACCGCTTAGTAATTTTTCATGATATAGCCCCTCCAGCTAAGAGGAACGGATAGCCAAATGTAGACTTTCTAATATCTATGCATTCAGCAAAGTCTGAATGTGAATACCCAATGACCTTCAAGTTATCAAATCTTCTATAAGTGAGCATGTGGTCTTTCATTCCTTATAAGGATCTCAATACTTTCTTTGCAACTTTCCAATGATCAAGTCCCTGGTTACTTTGATACATGCCTAGCACTTCGATAGCAAAACCGATGTCTAGTGTGGTACATGTTTGGCTTCCAACAAGATATGCATAAGGAATAGTAGCCACTTGTTTACATTGCAATTCATTTTTAGGACATAGCGCTAGTTGTCTCCTTTCTGAATTGGAGCGACATTTGCTGAACAATTTTTTCATGTTAAATCTCTCCAAAACATTATTAATATATGCTTTCATAGACAACCCTAACAATCTTTACGACTATCTTGGAATATTTCGATTCCAATCACATAGGTTGCCTCTCCCATGCCTATCATTTCAAAAATTTTAGAGAGAAATTTCTTAGTCTCGTATAATAGACTATGATCATTAGTAGCTAGCAAGATGTCATCAACATACATAATCAAAAATATAAACTTGATCCCACTGATATTTTCCTGAAATCCAAAGGAAGTAATGGTATCATTGAACTTAAGATAGCATTGACGGGAAACCTATTTATGTCCGTATATTAATTTCTTTAACTTATACACCATGTGTTCCTTTCTTTCAACGAAAAACCCTTCAGGCCGATCCATATAAATTTCTTCACCTAAATTTCCATTTAGAAAAGAGGTTTTCACATCCATTTGAAGTAACTCTAAGTCAAAATGAGCTGCTAAAGACATTGTAATTCTAAGTGATTCTTTCTTAGAGGCTGGCGAAAATGTCTCCTCATAATCAATGCCACCTTATTGAGTAAAACTTTAGGCAATGAGACTAGCTTTATATCATTTGATATTACCATTAGAGTCTCACTTGGTCTTAAAGATCTATTTATACCCAACTTTTTTTTACATGATTCAGGTAATTCGACGAAACCCCAGACTTCATTATGCTCCATAGATTTCAACTCATCTTTCATAGCATTTAACCACTTGTTAGAATTAACACTCTTAATGGCCTGTGAAAATGAAATTGGATCATGATCAACAGTTCCCAAATCAAATTCAAACTCTTACAAATAAATCATATAATAATTAGAAATAGCAGGTTTACGTTGTCTTTATGACCTTTTAAATGTAATTTCTTGTGGTTCATTTAGTGCAGGTTCATTAGTAACAACTGCAATGTGAGATATTTGATTATTTATTTGTTGTTCAGATAAATTGTCATATTGTTCAACAATTCGAGAAACAACAATATTAGAAGAAGTTGAGGGTGGAGAAACATAAACTTTAAACTTCTTCTATTTCCACATTTCATGGTTCCAAACTCCTACTAACTTCACTATTTTCAATGGACCTAGTATTTTTAGTTTCAACAATTCTAATATTATGGTTAGGACAATAAAATCTATACCCCTTTGATTTTTTTAGATAATCAATGAAAAATCCATTGATTGCTCTTGAGTCCAATTTTTTTCCATGTGGATTATAAATTCTTACTTTTGTCGGGCAACCCCAAATATGTAAGTGCCTTAAATTGGGTTTCTAGTCCACGATTCAAAATGAGTCTTTGGAACTGCCTTATTAGAAACCCTGTTTTGCAAATATATGGCAATCTTTAATGCATACATCCACAAAGAAATGGATAAAGAAGAAATATTTAACATACACCTAACCATTTCTATTAGAGTACAGTTACTCCTTTCAGCCACACTATTTTGTTGTGGTTTGCTTGGAATCGTGTATTGAGAACATATGCCATGTTTTTAAGAAATTTAGCAAATGGGGCAGGGTATTGTCCAGTTTCATCATACTTTCTATAATATTCACCATCTCTATCAGATCTACTAATTTTCACCTTTCTGTCTAATATTTGTTCAACTTCATTGACAAAGATTTGTAAAGCATTTACAGTTTGAGACTTTTCATGCAGTAGATAGACATAACTATAACGTGAAAAATCGTCAATAAAGGTGATAAATTCTTTTCTCCACCAAATGATGGAACATCAAAAGGCTCACATATATCAATGTGTATTATCTCAATAAGCTGTGTACTTCTCGTGGCTCATTTCTTTGTATGTTTGGTTTTTTTTACCATTAATACAATACACACAAGTTCCAATATCACAAAAATCCAAGTCAGGAAGGATTTCATTCTTTAATATTCTTTCTGTTCTTTCATTAGATATGTGACCTAATTGTTTATGCCACAAGTTGGCAGATCATTCATTTAACAAACCATGTTTAGTACCAATATTATGATGTAAGATTAAAATAGTCTAGACAAAAAAATTATCGAGCTTTAATTTATATAAGTTATCACAAAGAATAGCAGAACCAATAAGATAATTTTATTTAAACAAACTAAAAACATCTATTTCCACCATTACAGAAATATCCAGTAGAATCAAATTTTGATAAGGAAACTTTGCGACAAATAGAAAGTATATAAAGAGTTTGAGATAAATCTAAATGATGTCCCGTATTTAAAATCAAAGGATAGGTTCCAATGGCTTCAACTGGAACTTTGACTTGATTTCCCATAAAGACAAACTTTTTGTTTGGATTTATGGTCTGGATTAAAAGGAATCCATCATATTGGTAACATGAGTGATATATCTTGAATTAATTTATCAAGTATACTAAGGAACTTTTGTCAACTTAGATTCGAAACATACAAAAGAAGTAATCTTACATTTACTTTCAAACCATGCCTTACGTTTCAAGCAGTCTTTTTTATGGTGCCCAGGTTTGCGACAAAAATAATGTGCTTCTTTCTTATGTTCCTTATTGTGGATTTGGGCAGAAGACTCATTTATCTTTAGTGTTCCTTACTTAGTGCCCTTTTCAGACCTTTTTTTATATTTCTTTCCAGCTCTTTAATGACTTACGAGATGAATTAAATGAATTCTTTGATTCTTAAGCAATGTCTCCTCATGCACGAGCATACTGTGCTATTCGTTTACATTCAATTTATCCTTTAAGGTATTATAATTTACACAGAATGGACCATACTCATAAGACAAGAAGTTGATGATAAATTATAGTAAAAAGTTCTCATCCACAGTCATCCCAAGAGTTTTTAACTCTTGCTGCAATGTTACTCATTTTAGTAATATATACATGCATAGAGCGAGAACCATCAAATTTCATAGTGGTTAAGATACCCATCAGTGTGTCAGCAAGTGATTTATTAGTTGTTTGAAACATTCTTCCAAAAACTTCATATATTCCTTAGCAATATCAATTTTAGGGATAGTAAACTTGATATTCTTTGCTAAGGTTATTCACATTAATAGTAGGCTTAATCTATTTGATTTTTCCAAGCTGTATGGAAAAATCTTTCATCAGCACTGCTCTCATCAGTGAGATCAGCAGGTTTCTCAAATAGATTAAACCAATTAGAGAAATTGAGACAATTGAACAATGTTACAGATGAAGCATGCGAATGCAGAGAAATGGGGACGGATACTGCAAAATATAAAATGCTCTAATATTAATGCTTTGGGTTTTGACTTATATACTTAAGTTCAGTTTTAGATAACAATAAAATACCGTAGTTTTCCTTTGGGTGATATTACGTTATACCATCATAATAAACATAAATGATTTGCTAATTTACTTTCATTTAATTGGTAATTAGATATACTCCAATGAGACATGTCTATCATCTTTGTATGTACAAAACATCTAACTAAGTATATCAAATTATCAATTAACCATGATCATATTCAAGAATAATAAAATTAATTGATTAATTTTTGAACGATCCATAACAGTTTTATAATCTATGAATGTCAATATACCCTTAACAACAATAATCCTAATATCATCTTCATTCATAGGCATCAATTTATCAAGAGTAATTGGCATAAATAAATTATGCAACTTAATGTTTGTAATATCATAAAGTTTGACGACTTTAATAACTAACAAACAATATTAATCGAACATTAATTACATAAATAAGGTATTTATCACTTAATTTTTATTTACAGATTTACATTTTCTTATTTAACCCCAAAAACATAATAAACCCATTACTTGACTAAAATAATTCTCTTATCTCACGTAATAAGATTCTATATGCAAATGGAACACAGTTTATAGCAGGCCGTTAAAGTAATAATTAATTAAAAAGGCTATTGCATCTACATCGTGCAGAGTCCAAGTCAAAGCTGTAAATCACATCATTTTCACCATAATTTATTCAACAAAATACATATAAACATAAAATATAAGGAGATTGATGCTTGTACATTCGAGCTGTACCGAGCTCAAAGCTCAGATGACAGCCTCTTTACATGTGGGGAAGCCTGCAATTTTTTTTATTGAGCGAGCCCCCACATGTAAAGGGGCTATACATGTACAGTCCAAACTGGAGTATAGATGTAGCTCAGTTCAAAACATAATTATTACTGCACATGTAAATGGTGAAATTTTCTGACTTTTCTTTGTAAACGAAAGGCCCACTTGTCATTCAATTTACTATTTAAACTTGCATATGTGTTTCATTCATTCAAATAGATCAAGTTAATTTTTTAGTTTAAGGCTACTAATTTACGGATTTTCATGAAGTAAGGAAAAAAAAAAAAAAAAGCAGCCGTGAATTTCAACAAAAATTATTTTCATTAATCTCAACAGAACCTTGATCTATAAATCTATAAGAAATAATTAAAGATCGATAAGTGGTTATTCTTTAAAGGAAAATCAAGAATTTCCTAACTTGGCTATGTACCACATGTAAGCAATTAAATCCTAATATCAAGATCTTTGGAATTCATGATTTTCACATATAAACTTAATTGATTAAAAAATATACCTTGATCCATGGCAATAATTTGAATAACTTAGATTTGCAAAAGAGAAACTAGTAAAATAAAGAAACTATTCTTTCCATTTACCTTTCTGCAATTGAATGTTTTTGTTTGATGGGTTCCATTCACATTTATAGGCAGGATGAGGCAGTTTCTCATGGATCATAAAAACTACCAACTTTTCAAGAAAGTGAACGTTATAAAACTGTTACTTCTCAATTAGTTTATTGGATTTTAGAAATATAAATCACTTTAATTAATTCATTAATAATATTAGGCTACAATTAATTGGTTTTACATGAGAAAAAAATCGTTTTAATGAATCTTTATCAAACTGGAGCTGAAAGATATGTGAACATAATTTATTCATGGATTTGGTAGCACCATTGTTCGCAAAATATTTCTTTTCAGTTTTAAAACCCACCGCAAGTGTACGGTTCGTTAACAAGTAGTAAAAATGGACTATGAGTCCAAGTATCGTTCCCACGAGGATTAAATTAAGTCTAATTAAATCAATGTGACCTTAACCGAATCTAATTGAATGAAAATTTGGTTTAAATGTGAAAAGCCCTAATTTTGGAAGAAATCCCCAATTCGAAACCCTAATTGCAAAGAAAACCCTAATATCAAAATTGGAAACCCTAATTTCGAAATTTCACTAGTAGAATGAAATAAACACGCAACTAAAATGTAAATATGCAATTTTAGAACTATCTTTTGTGAAATGAAGTGAAATGAAATCATTAAGAACTTGAATCCCCAATTGACTATTAAAAACCCTAATTTCACAAATTCAACGAATCGATGGAACAAAATGCCAATTCAGTGTTTCTAAATTATCCAATATACTCTCTCGATATATATTGAATCTACTCTTACACACCACCAGCCTATATTTCTATGGATGATGCAATGTACAAGAATACATGACTTTTTATGAACATCTTCATGAATTGCATAAAGCATAGAGGTAAGTTTCCATCCCCCATCGGACCCTATGTCAATTTATATTCTATCGAATTTATTCCCCTTCTTTCGAATGCAAAGAACAAATCATCTATAATCACATAACAATTGGCCAAATAATTATGGAAGCATTCAAATCATATAAATCAAACATTTGTCCAATCGAAACTATTGTTGAATTAATGAAATAATGGAAATTTAAATCATCAAAAGGTTCATCAAATTCCTAATGAACAAAAACCCTAGCCTATCATATTTTGAAGAAAATTACAAAAATTCAATAAAGGAGAAGACATCACCCTATTATAATTGTTGCTTGGAATCTTCAATCTTGATGAAATCCTCCTTCTTCTTGTATAAATTCTTGGATCTTGATGTTCTTGTGTGCCTCTTTTCTCTCAAAAACGTCTACCCTAGTTTTGGACGTGTTTTAGGGTATATATAGCGTGTCCAAATTAGGTAAGAGAGGAGTTGGAGTCGAAAAATGAAACTGTAGAAAACCTCCCGAAGTTTCTTCTATGCGACCGCATAGAAGAAACCTATGCGGTCGCATAGGTCATTTGAAATGCCCAATTTTTTTCCCTGTATCCATCTATGCGACCGCATAGATGGTTACACTATGTGGTCGCATAGATATAACCAACTATGTGATTTTTACATTTTGGTCCCTGAACTTCCTTGTTGCTTCTCTTGACTTCTTTCTTCGATTTCTTCATCTTTTCAACAAATTTTATCTTCCAATTGATGATTGACACCATCAATTCTCATGCCCCTCATTCGGCACATCTTTTGAGTATTTGCGCTTTAGTCCTCCAACTTTCAATTGTCTTCATTTCAGTCCCACTTCAATACTTTCTTCTTCCAATTGTTTTGCTTTGTCATTGAGCTCTTACTTGGCATGTTTTCACTCTAGTTTTGCATTTAGCTCAACTTCTCAATATTTGCACCTTTGGTCCTCGAACTATCACTTTGTTGCGTTTTGGTCCTTCTTCGACTCTTTTCTCCTGAATTCCACAATTTCCATTGAAATACCTACATTGCATGAATTTAATAGGATTAAGCCACAATTCAACCATTTTATCTATGTTTAAGTCATATTTGTGAACCAAATATGTGTGTAAAAACATACTTATCAACCATATATATATATATATTCACAAAAACTTCAAGGAAGATATTTCACAAAAATTGAAGAAAAATTACCAGCAGCGTACAAACAAATCCATCAATCAATACGCAGTTGAAGAACCATTATTTTTGCTCATTCGGACTCGTAATAGTTAATACTACATTGTTTCTGATAATTCATGATCAGACCGCTTTAAATAAATCTCATTAATTCCCCATCATCCCTCAATCCTTCATCTCTTGCAACTCAAAATTTGCAGCCAACAAAGCTTTACTAGTTAAAAAAAACATGGAATCCCATTTTATTTTGTTAAGATTTCTTGTTGCAACTTGCCCAGTTGCTTCAGCATTGACTTGAGCTCTCTTCAGGGTTTCTGCATTTCCAGACCCGAAGGTCCTAGTATTGAACCATTTCATCTAAAAATTTTAAAATATATAGTAAAAAATGAAATAAACTTATTAGTGTTCACTTAATTATAATTAATATGGTATTTTTTATAGCGGTAGTAAATGCCCATGTATGCAAGGATCCCAAGCTTACACAAGCTAATGATTTCTTCTTTAGCGGACTTTACTTACGGCATTTCCAATTTGGGTAAACACCAAATATAGTGTAAAAGCTCCACCAATGGCACCCTCTAATATAGTGCAAAAGAATTTGGTGTAACACTATTCATTTACACTAAATATAAGAATTTTCATTTAACCCAATTTTACCCTTATTTACCCTTTATAAAAACTATTTCGTCCATCTATGTCCTTATTTAGTATTTTAGTATTAATAGATTTTAACTGATTCATTATTATTTTAAGATGATAGTTATTTTTATTTAATATTTATTTTTAAATTCTAATTTTTTATTAAGTAATAATTATTTCAACTATGAATTAATGTACTAATTTCGACAAATAAGTGACAAAACGAGTTGTCATTCTCATTATATATAATTTTCCTTGTGCATGTAATTGTTATAATTTGCAATATTATGTTTAATTTTTTTCCAATTTATTAATAAATGTAATATTTCATTTCGTTAAATATAATTTTAATTTAACGATTTATTAATAATATAATTTGAAAAATAAAATTTGGTATGAAATAATTCAAAATAAAATCTGATATAAAATTTAGTGTCAAACCATTTTACACAAAATTTGGTATAGACCATTGAAGATGATCTTAGCTCGAACGTATCCAGTAGGATCCAGAGTGA
Source organism: Olea europaea var. sylvestris (assembly GCF_002742605.1). Lineage (NCBI taxonomy): Eukaryota > Viridiplantae > Streptophyta > Magnoliopsida > Lamiales > Oleaceae > Olea > Olea europaea. Next base: position 6,255,421 of record NC_036257.1, on the reverse strand, counting down.
CTCCTATTAATGTGGCTCAAATTTCAAGTCTCAACACTTTTTGGAATTTTCTAGGTTTGTGTAGACAATAAACCATGTAGCATCAACCCTCCTCGTACTCAAAAGCAACAAAAGTTTTGACACTAGTTGAAGACATTAGAAGTGGGATTTTATTAAATGGAGCCTAATTATTGTCATTTCATGAAACGTATATACGTACACATTACCAATTCATCTTAAATTAATGCAAGTTGTTGAGGATATACAAAACAAATTTGTGAAATATATGTTATCTGCATAGCATTTTTTCTATCGATTTGAAGAGCGAATTTGGTGTCATCAGTAAAAGAATTAATTGACCAGAATTCAAATGGTCACTTTGAGAGACTCTTTTGAGAGGTTTTTTGTTTTGAGTTTGTAAATTCCGTTGTAAATTCTATTCAAGTAGAAATAAAATTGTTTTTCCTCTTTTATTCTCTTCTCGTAATCGGAGAATCACAACAAGTGGTATCAGAGCCAGATTTATCAATTAGCCCTAATTGTTTTTGATAAAGCTTTTGCAAGCTAAGATGTCAGTTGAGGAATCTTCATTAGGAGCGATGATCAAGCTCACTGCCACCAATTACACACTGTGGAGGCCTCAGATGGAAGACCTCCTTAGTTGTAAGGATTTGTATGACCCCTTGGAAGCCAAAGGTGTAAACCCCGATCCTACCAAGGAGACGGAGTGGAAGAAGAGTGGAAGAAGCTAAATAGAAAAACTATCGGTCAAATTCGACAATGGATTGACCATAGTGTTTTTCACCATGTAGCACAGGAGACAGATGTATATGCCCTCTGGAAGATTCTGGAGGACATGTACCAAGCCAAGATCGCTAGAAACAAAGCCCTGTTGATGAGGCATTTGGTGAATCTGAAGTTAAGGAGTGAAACTTCAGTTGCTAAGTACACCAGTGAATTTCAGAGCTTGGTAAACCAATTCTTATCTGTGGAGATGCCATTTGGGGATGAAATACAAGCCTTACTACTTTTAAGTTCTCTTTCGGATAGCTGGGAGACATTAGTAGTATCTCTTAGCAACTCAGCCCCTGATGGCAAATTTACCATGTCTATGGTTAAGGATGCCCTATTTAATGAAGAGGCTAGGAGAAAAGACGTGGACTCGGACCAATCACATGCTCTTGTCACAGTGAAGACAACAACGAGGCGTTCGAGGTAGGGGGAGAGGCAGAAGCAAAAGTACGGGTAGATCTATAGATGGAAGGAAGTCTACTTACAAGTGCTACTATTGTGGTATGGAGGGCCACTTGAAGAAGAACTGCAGAAAATTGCTACGAGAGCAAGGCCACAACAGTTCGCAGTTGAAAAATAAGGAAGGAGAGACACTAGTTACTATTTCTGGGGAGGTGGCTATCTGCTCCATCCATGAGAAGACATGTCTTCATGTCTCAAACTAAGATATTGAGTGGGTAATAGACATTGCAACATCTTACCCCGCCACTCCACGCAGAGATTTCTTCACAACATACAAAGCCGACGATTTTGGTGCAGTGAAGATGCGAAATACCAGTTCTTCTAAGATCGTAGGAATTGGTGATGTTCAGATACAAACGAACCTTGGGTGTAAAATAATCCTGAAGGATGTTCGACATGTACCTGATCTTCGGCTAAATCTACTTTTAGGGATAGCCCTTGACAAACAAGGCTATGTCAATTAATTTAGCAATCGCACATCGAAAATGATGAAAGGTTCCATGGTTGTCGCTCGATGACATATATGTGGCACTTTATACAAGACTCATGTGAAAATGCATGTGGATACCCTCAACGTAGTAGAACGTGAAACTTCTCAAAATTTATGGCACCAGAGACTTGGTCATATGAGTGAGAAGGGATTGTCTACTTTGACAAAGAAGAAGCTAATCATAGTTGCCAAGGAAGCTGTGCTGGATCCTTGCAGTCATTGTCTATTTGGTAAGTAATATAGACTCTCCTTCAATTTCTCTTATACGAGACGATCATAGTTGCTCAATCTAGTACACTCTGATGTTTTTGGTCCCTTGGAGGTTGAATCACTAGGCGGTAACAAGTATTTTTTAACATTCATTGATGATGCTTCTCGAAAGGTGTGTGTGTATATTTCTTGAAGACAAATGACCTAGTATTGGATTACTTCAAATCATTTCATGCCATGGTAGAGCGTGAAATAGGAAAAAAGTTGAAATGTCTCCGCACAGATAATGGAGGCGAGTATATTTTCAAAGAGTTTGATGCCTATTGTAGGACATACGACATTCGACATGAGAAGAAGGTCCCACGTACCCCACAACATAATGGAGTCGCCGAGAGGATGAATCGGACGATCATGGAAAATGTCAGAAGCATGATAAGTATGGCTAAGCTGCCAAAGCCATTTTGGGGGAGAAGCTGTTCGAACTGCCTGCTACTTGATCAACAGATCACCATCAATACCATTGAATTTTGAAATTCCGGAGAAAGTATAGTTTGGTAAACATCCCTCGTACTTTCACCTGATAATATTTGGCTGTTTAGCCTTTGCACATGTATCCAATGAGCTAAGACAAAAACTAGATGCAAGGACCACTCCATGCATATTTATAGGCTATGGAGATGAGGAATTTGGATACAAATTATGGGACTCAAAGACAAAGAAGGTCATCAGAAGCAGGGACGTAGTGTTCCATAAAAACCAAACATTAGAAGACATTGAAAAGCTCACAATATCTCCTAATTCTAATTTTGGGGCCCAAAATATTGCTCCAGATCCAGCACCAGCACAATTCACCATAGATAATGACGATGTGCATGTGGAAATGCCGGAAGCAGAACATGAGGATGAAGAAAGGGATATTGATCAGGGGGAGTCACAATCCTCTTTACCGAAAGTTGTTGGACCATCTCATCAGCCAGATGATGATGCACCTCCTGAAATCAACGATCCACAGGTAAGAAGATCTGAACGAAGACGAATTTCATCAACGAGATATCCAGGATCAGAGTTCCTTTTGCTCACTGATGAAGGAGAGCCAGAGAGCTTTCAGGAAGTACAAACTCATGTGGACAAAGACAAGTGGATACAAGCAATGCAGGATGAGATGGAGTCACTGTAGAAAAATCAAACATATGAGTTAGTTGAGCTTCCGAAGGGAAAGAAGACATTAAGGAATAAATGGATTTTCAAGCTCAAGAAAGATGGCTGTGGAAAGGTGGTAAAACATAAAGCTCGTTTGATAGTCAAAGGATTTCTTCAGAAGAAGACAATTGACTTTGATGAGATTTTTTCACCTGTTGTAAACATGGCCTCAATTCGAGTTATCATTGGATTAGTAGCCAGTCTGAATCTAGAGTTTGAACAGATGGATGTCAAAACAGCATTTCTTCATGGTGATTTATATGAAGAAATTTATATGGAACACCCAGAAGGTTTTGAAATTTCAGGGAAAGAAAACTTCGTTTGCAAGTTAAAGAAGAGCTTATATGGCCTTAAACAAGCACCCAGGCAGCGGTACAAAAAGTTTGACTCTTTCATGGAGAGTCAAGGCTATAAAAGAACAGCTGTAGATTAGTGCGTTTATATTCAACACTTTTCGAATGGCAATTTTGTTGCTCTTCTATTGTATGTAGACGACATGCTGATCGTTGGACAAGATGCAACAAAAATCAGGTAGCTAAGGAAGAAACTCTCCAAGTCCTTCGACATGAAGGACTTAGGCCCAGCTCAACAGATTTTGGGAATACACATAACTCAAGATAGGAAGAGTGGAAGGTTGTGGCTCTCCTAAGAGAAGTATGTTGAACGAGTGATCAAGAGATTCAACATGCATAATGCCAAACTTGTCAACACTCCATTGGCCAACCACTTCAAGTTGAGCAAAAATTCATGCCCCTCATCCAAGAAAGAGATAGAGGAGATGTCATTGATACCTTATTCTTCAGCAGTTGGAAGCCTGATGTATACCATGGTATGTACAAGACCAGATATTGCCCATGCAGTAGGCATGATGAGTCGTTTTCTTTCTAATCCTGGAAAGGAACAATGGGAGGCAGTCAAGTGGATTCTCAGGTACCTCAAAGGAACATCAAAGATATGTCTGTGCTACGGGGGAGCTAATCCAATCTTGGAAGGTTATACAGATTCAGATATGGCGAGAGATCTTGACAGTAGAAAATCTACTTCAGGATTTCTCTACACTTTTGCAGGGGGAGCTGTTTCATGGCAGTCAAGACTACAAAAGTGTGTTGTTTTATCTACAATAGAAGTAGAATATATTATAGCGACGGAAGTAGGTAAAGAAATGTTGTGGTTAAAGCGATTTCTCCAAGAACTAGGGATCAAGCAGAAAATTATAAAGTACATTGTGACAGCCAGAGTGCTCTTGACTTGAGTAAGAACTCAATGTATCACTCTCGAACAAAGCACATTGACATTCGCTATCATTGGATAAGAGAGGTGATGGATTAACAACTGTTGAGACTAATAATGATTCACACAAATGAGAATCTAGCAAACATGTTAACAAAGGTGGTTCCAAGGGAGAAGCTAGAGCTATGCAGAGACATAGCTGGGTTGGTAGTTAGATAGCAATTGGTTCAAATGCGACCGGAGGGAGAGAATTGATATGGTCCAGCCGCATATTAATCAAGTTTCTTCCAACTTCTTCCAGCCGAAATTGTTGAATTTCATTTCTTAATGTAGAAGAATCCATATGCATGGATGAAGAAGAAAATCTGAATTAAAACTCTCCACCTTTTTTTGATAGCCACAACTTCAATTGCTTAGTGGAGAAGAAACATCTATGCAAAAAGACAATTTGAAATGAAATTCTCCAGCCGCAATTCTTGATTGGTTTTTTGCCACAAGTTTATGACGGTTTGTAGCAAAAAATTTTCTATAAATATGTGCTACCATAAAGAGAAGAGATGTCCCTTGAGAGGAAGAAAAATAGTATAGAGAAGAGAGAAAAAAAAAAGAAAAAAAAAAAGAGAGATTAGAGAGACTCTTTTGAGAATATTTTAAATTTATTTATTTATTTATTATTATTATTTTTTTTTTTGAGTTTGTAAACTCCGTTGTAAATTCTATTTAAGTAAAAATAGAATTATTTTTCCTCTTTTATTCTCTTCTTGTGATCGGAGAATCACAACACCATTAAATTTACAATTTTTCTACTTCTACAACCTACTTGATAGATGGCAAAAAATTGAGAGAGAGAGAGAGAGAGTTTGACAGAAATTGTTGTCTTTTTTTTTTTTTTTCATTTTTCTTTTTAATTTTATTTTTTAAATCTGTCAAACAATCTATAGCACAGCTCTTAAATAAAATAAAATAAAATTTGGAACGAATATTTTCATGTACATTATATAGATTAAAATAAATGTCCTGCGTTTAATCGGAAGCAATTACTTCACTAAAATAATAACAATTTTTGGACCACTATCAGCCTACAATTTTTGAAGCACTTTTATTGGATAAAAAACGTAGAAGAATCACCAAATTTAGCTTAGCCTGCCCTTCAACAGCCAGTGGAACAGATGCCGATGATGGATATTCTTAAACAAGTCCATCTAAGAGCTTAGCAGAAGCAGGAAATATATATTGTCTCATATATATATTCCATTGTATTTTGATTTTCGATTCGAAAAGAGAATTTGGTTCCAACAATAAAAGAATTAAGTGATCAGAACTCGCAAAATAAATAAAATGGTATGAAAATTTCTTACTATTCTCCAATCCAAACAATATTTCAATGAATCAAAGTAAACAAAAGTCCAAGGCATTTTAACGGAAAAACAATTTCTTAACAAACTTCAAAGACAAAACATGGTCAACATCATTAATTTTTTCAGACAACAGAGAATTCCGACAGGCCGCTTAGAAATTAGACTGAATCCAATCAATTGTCTTAATATCAACTTGAAATGACTTGGCAAGAAGATCACTCGGAATCGCAGGTGTCGACCCAAAAACAGCATTTGCAACTGTAATAACCCCAGGGTTTTGGCTGCTAAGAGCTGCAATGGCAACAGCATTTGTATATCCAACATTACGTTGGAAATGGACAAGCCCTACTGGAAAAACAAAAACATCACCCTTTACGAGTTTCTTCGTGATGAGTCGATTTTCAGGGTTGGAAGAGACAAATCCCACTTCAAGAGTGCCTTCAATTACTGTCAAAATTTCAGTTGCTCTTGGGTGCGTGTGAGGAGGGTTAATGCCCCATGGCACATAGTCTACGCGCACTAAGGAAATTCCAAAAGTGTTGATTCCTGGAATTTGAGCCACAGTTGCAGGAGTCACTCTTGATCCTACTGCATTTGATGTGTTGCCTGGTAAATGAAGTCCACTAAAGAAGAAATCATTTGCCTGTACAAGTTTTGGATCCTTGCATGCATGCCCATTTACCAGCACTGCATTAATATTAAACAAACAGAACTAAATTACATAGAATTTTGACATAAACTTGAAATATTTACGAGCAAGAGTTTTACTTCTTTTTCTTGGTTAAAATTATCAAGTACTATCTAATCGAGCATAAGAAAACGAAACAAGCACAATGCTTGTAATTGTAAATCAAGTTAGTGCCTATTTCTTTGAAACATTTTCAGTCATTTTGGTAGACAGCAATGAAATTGTTAGGGCTAACTTTTGAAGTATAGTGTTCAATAGTCCATTGCAGAGAACTCAATGGAGGCTGTTATGGCGATCCTGAAACTGTGAAAATATAAGCTCTAACTATTGGAAATATAAATTGTGTCATATTGTATCTCTCAATGCAAATATCCAACTTATATTATTGTAAATTATCATATGTTCAATAATAAATAAACGCAATAAATAAATAAAAACCACAATATACTTACAATTGAATATTATTTTATTACAGTAAAATATGTACTATATGGGCACATAACCCAACACTAAAGTGCTCAATTAAGTTTTTTTAATTAGACTGTGCTATTTTTAAATCCGATCGTGCTATTCATATAATATATACCTGGGCCATTGGGGTCAGCAACGCAAAAATCTTGAAGAGGGCTGGAGTCAGATGCCAAAACAACTGAACAAATTGCAATCAAGACTGCGAAGAAAAGAAAATTATGGGATGCCATTTTTGTTCAATTAATGGGGAAGAAGAAGATTAGTTATGTGCCGAAGATTTGAGGTGCAATAAGAAAGGACAATCCAAGGCCGCTTATATAGATAATTAACAGCATTAATTAATTAATTGTTACATAATTTCTTATCATGCCGGCCTAGTTATCAACAATGAACAGAGAGGACCTAGTCTGCAATAAACCGTGTTGGACGGATATTATGCACGTTATTTATCGATAATCTTGTTCGATATTGCCAGACGACAATTAATGTAATAATTAGTTGGGTTGAAAAAGTAATTGCAGGATCACACTCAAGTAGCGTTCAAACCTCATCTAGCTCGATATTAAATGAGAGATTTATATTTATGTGTTCATTATCTACATTTTTTACTCCACGTTCTTGATTGATAAGTTTTTATCTTCCCTCCTGTACTATTTTCTTTCATTATTAGTAAAATGAACTATCCAGTATGGTTAATTTACCCAAAAAAATGATGTAATAATTTAGACGATAGAATAGTGTAAATAAGACTACTATTTTTTATTTTTGAAATAGTCAACAAAATTAATAAAAGAATAAAATTCTTTTAATGTGAAGAGGTTACAGGAAATTGCACCAAATATGGTGTATATTATTGGAGATGGAAAACTAATTAACAAAAGCTAGAAACCCATGGGGTATGTGTATTCAAAGTTTACGTAAGCATAGACTAAATTTTTTAGATTATTGAGATTTGCAATAGTTTAAGGTCCTGTTTTACAATCATATTACCATCTAACTCTTTCCTTTAAAAAAAAAAAAATCAATTTTAATAACACATTTTTTATCGTAAAAAGTTATTGTTTGGTTGTCTTCGTCGAAAGGTTACTCAAACAACTTTTGAAGAAACTCATCCAATTTGATGCAGATTTTTTGACAATAAATTTTATGAAAAGTGATTTTTTTGAAAATGTATGACTAAAAAATAAGAAAAAGTTATGATTCATATACAAAAGAAAAAGTTATGAATCAGGTACAAAATTATGTTGTAGAAGAATATGTTTAAAAATGAGTTGAGATGTAAGCGATTAAACCCTAATACAAAGATCTTTAGAATTCGGGTGTGTTTGATTGTCGATATTTTCCATGAAAAATGCGTTTTTCTATTCAAATTCCTACTTTTTTGCTGTTTGGTTGCCATTTTTTCCATGGAAAACATTTTTCTACTTTTAGTTACATGATCATATTTTCCTCAAAATTAAGGAAAATATTTTCATTAGGAGAAGTAATATTTTATTATCTATGGAATTCACTATCTATTTCTCTCTACCATCTATTCACTCTCTCCTATCTACTAACAATAAAAAATGGATAAGTATAATATTTTCTAAGTTGAAAATTAAATCAATCAAACATGTTTAATTGACAATTTTCATGCAAATAAGTTCTAGACAATTGAATTATCAAGAATTTATTTTCCTTTCCTGCAAACATGCTTGCAATCAAACACACCATTATTTTCATATATAAATTTAATTGATCAAGAAACCTACTTTGATCCATGGCAATAACTTAAATAATTTAAATTTGCAAAAGAGAAACTAGCAAAATTAAGAAACGATTTTCTCCCTTTATTTCTCCGTAATTGAATGTTTTTGTTTGATAAGTTCCATTCATGTTTATAGGTAAAGAGAAACGGTTTCTCATGGGCCATAAAACTACCAACTTTTCATCAAAATGGACAGTTATAAAATTGTCACTTTTCAATGGGCCAATTGGATTTAGAAATATAAACCACTTTAATTAATTCTTTAATAATATTATATGGGCCACAATTAATTGGTTTTACATTCTCCTAATTACCCCGTGTAATATTGCTTTATTATGTGGTCTATATCATAATGCGCATATCATAAGCTAAAATCCCTCGTACATTGGTCACTTAATATATCATCCTTAACTAAAGATTAATAAGAGTTATGTTGGTTTTACGCCATCATTTCAACATAATTTCTTCCATGTACTATAATATTAGTCGCTACCTAACATGATATTTAATGAGAAGTTCAATAATTGCATTATAATAATGTCTTCGAAAAGACCATCCCATCAACATTCACATAATACATTTATGTACATGTACCAACAATTATGACAAGAATAATATTTTGCCAAAAACATTACATAAATGAGCTCAAAATATCAATTACATAAATTCCACAATATCAATGATTATTTTCAATAATGACCATTTTTTCAAAGTGTTCATTAAATGTCTTTGGTGACAATCATTTCGTTAGTGGATCTGCAATCATAAAATTTGTGCTAATGGTAAAGTACTTCAATTTTGTGTATTCAGTACCTTTAGAGTACTTATTGTCCTTTGAAAAGAATATTGCTGTAGAATCATCACAATTAAGTTTTAGCAGCTCGACTATAATGTCAACAATTCCAAGCCTTGAAATAAGCTTACCTCTCCCTATGGCTTTGTTGTTTTGTTCTTCTATCTGGGGACGAATGTATAAGAGTTGGAACTGTTAAATCATCTTCTAGGATAGCAAGCTGGATACCCTTATAGCCTGGTTCGTCTTATATTAGGGAGCATTTACAAGGGACTTACATGAACTCTAACAGTCACACAATCTCCGACCTTGGCTCGATTTTACATTCATTTCCTGGGTATTTTCTCTATGCTTGGGCAGAACTTATTTTGTCCGAGGTGTTTATGCTCACGTGGGTAAAAGTTATTCTCGCCCTATAATTCGAAGATATGCTGGCACTCTGACTACTTTTCAATCTTGGGAGAAAAATGTTGTTGATTGTCGGGAACTTATCCATGGAACGATGGACACCAATGACTTTTGCTGGAATCTATTACCCTCATCGTCTCATCCTGATATACGCGTGGTGACCAACCGAGGTCTGCAAATACTTTAGAATTCATGATGAGTATTCGATCTGGATTTGCTTCTTATCGTCGAGGAAATTCACCTTTCATTCTTGAGGCGTATAATCCTCATATGTTTGCAAGACAATTTGGCTTTAGATAGAAACTTCCCGGTTCACCAAGAAAGTTGAATATTGCCCTAGTGTAGGCAACATGTATCGGGTTTAGTTGTCTTTGACTCGAACGAAATGTGGGTTTTATTTCATATTCTAGAGTATGTGAGAAATACACATCAAAACGTTGATGTTCAATACCAGGTTTGGTGGAACAGTGAAGTATTGCCACTCTTGACCAGGGTCCAGGTGCAAGTCTTATTTTCTAGTGAGAACCATGCCTTTGTTCTTGGCCCGACTCCGAACAAGGTTATAGCTAGGGGGTTAAACCTTTCAAATATTGCTCCTGAATAGGCTTCTCGAAAGAAGGATCCAAATCAGCAAAATGAAAGATGTATTACGAGAATTAAAATTATAGTTTCTTTGGCAAAGATTGCTGCCACCTCTAAGCATACTGATAAGGTGTCAGAAGCAATTTTGATTCCAGATCACAGTAATCTTGGAGATCGAGCATCACAAGCACCGAGAAAGACTTTTAACTCTAGAAGATGAAAGTTCTAGAGATCAGGTATAGTTCTTTTTATTATTATTTTTTTTAACGTATTGCTTGTATTTGATTTTCTATCACAATTTTCAATTTTAGGCTCCTCTTTCTCAAATATAAAAATCAAATGGTTGGTAGAACCGAGGCCGCTTCAAGCTATTCCAGTCCTTCAAAAGGTGAAGTTGGAGCTTCTCACATTAACATCAGCCTCTCGAACATACCATCATACGGTGGATTTTTAGACATATCGCCTAGGGCATGAAATGCAGGTATGTTCCTTGTTTTCGTTTGCTGCACTTTCTTTTCTTTTTTTTTTTCCTTTTTTTTAAATCATACTTCCATTTTTGTAGGTTTTTCGAGCATCCCTAAATAACTAAGTTTTTTCATGAATCCGAGCTTTTTGCAAAATCAAACTGGCGAGAATGACGGGCAAATTGATGCACTCTAACGAATAGATGGTATTCATGATTCTCATGATCCTCTTTGCAAATATCCGGGCACCATCAATAGAGGTACTTCAGTGCTTATAATCGACAATTTTAACACTGAAGATGAAGTGAATTCAGGGACAGTGAAATTTATAGTATTTAGGACGGTCGATCTTACCACCTTCAGTAGCCAGTTGAACAGATGCCGATGATGGATATTCTTAAACGAGTCTATCTAAGAGCTTAGCAGAAGCAGGAAATATATATTGTCTCATATATATATTCAATTGCATTTTGATTTTCGATTCGAAGAGAGAATTTAGTTCCAACAATAAAAGAATTAAGTGATCAGAACTCGCAAAATAAATAAAATGGTACGAAAATTTCTTACCATTCTCCGATCCAAACAATATTTCAATGAATCAAAGTAAACAAAAGTCCAAGGCATTTTAACGAAAAAACAATTTCTTAACAAACGTCAAAGACAAAACATGGTCAACATCATTAATTTTTTCAGACAACAGAGAATTCCGACCGGCCACTTAGAACTTGGACTGAATCCAATCAATTGTCTTAATATCAACTTGAAATGACTTGGCAAGAAGATCATTCGGAATCGCAGGTGTCGACCCAAAAACAGCATTTGCAACTGTAATAACCCCAGGGTTTTGGCTGCTAAGAGCTGCAATGGCAACAGCATTTGTATATCCAACATTACGTTGGAAATGGACAAGCCCCACTGGGAAAACAAAAACATCACCCTTTACGAGTTTCTTCGTGATGAGTCGATTTTCAGGGTTGGAAGTGACAAATGCCACTTCAAGAGTGCCTTCAATTACTGTCAAAATTTCAGTTGCTCTTGGGTGCGTGTGAGGAGGGTTAATGCCCCATGGCACATAGTCTACGCGCACTAAGGAAATTCCAAGAGTGTTGAGTCCTGGAATTTTAGCCACAGTTGCAGGAGTCACTCTTGATCCTACTGCATTTGATGTGTTCCCTGGTAAATGAAGTCCACTAAAGAAGAAATCAATTCCCTGTACAAGTTTTGGATCCTTGCATGCATGCCCATTTACCAGCACTGCATTAATAGTAAACAAACAGAACTAAATTACTCAGAATTTTGACATAAAACTAGAAATACTTTTTCTTGATTAAAATCATCAAGTACTATCTAGTCAAGCATAAGAAAAAGAAACAAGCGAAATGATGTTAATTGTTAATCAAGTTATGCCCACTTATCTTTGGCAATACAGAAGGCTGCCTACTTTTTTTTTGAAATATTTTCATTCATTTTGCTAGACACTGACAAATTGTTAGAGCCAACTTTCTATTTAGAATTATAGAATCTTAGTATAGTGTTGAATAGTCTAAAGCCGTAAACTCAATGAAGTCAACTATAGTGATCCTGAAAGTGTGAAAATATATGCTAGATGTGCTCATTTGGGCGAAAGTTTTACATATATAAGACCGTGCTACTTTTAAATTCGATCATTTTATTCATATAATATATACCTGGGCCACTGGGGTCAGCAACACAAAAATCTTGAAGCGGGCTGGAGTCAGATGCCAAAACGACTGAACAAATTGCAATCAAGATTCCCAAGGAAAGAAAAATATGGGATGCCATTTTTGTTCAACTATTCGAAGATTCGACAAGTAAGAAATGGAGAAGAAGATAAGTTATGAGCAGAAGATTTGAGGTGCAAAACAAACGACAATCCAAGGCTGCTTATATAGATAATTAACAGCATTAATTTTGTAAAATCACATAATTTCTTATTATGCCGGCCTCATTATCAAAAATGAACAAAGAGGACCTAGTCTTCATTAAACCGTGTTGGAAGGGTAGTTTGCAAGTTAATTATCAACAATCTTGTTCTACATTGCCGGATGGCTAATAATGTAATAATTAAGTAGCATTCAAACTTCATCTAGCTAGATATGACATACGTGATTTATATATATGTATTCATTATCTTCACTTTTTACTCCACATCTGGATGAATAAGTTGATTTTATTTGATTATTTATTATTTATTTATTTATTTATTTTTTATTTTATTTTATTTTATTTATTTATTTATTTATTTTTTTTGTGGAGGTTAGTCTAGCTCCTCTCCTGGACTATTTTCCTTTCATTGTTATTCAAATGAGATACCTTATAATGTTGTTAATCTATCCAAAAAATAGTGTAATGATTAAGACAATAAAATAATTTGTATAACACATTATTTTTTAAGTTTGTTATTAATATGACATAGTTTGGAGGTTAATCTTCACTTTCTTTTTTGTCCTTGAAACAACGTTCTTTTGATTTTTTCACCCTTTCTTCTTTTTAATTTTTCAAAACAACGTTTTGAAAGTAAAAAATATCTCATTCGCCCTAAACCTAACGTTCGTTCCTCCTAACTCGATCTCTTGAACTTTTCCTCTCGTCCTCTTGAACCCTTGCTCGACGGTATGAATTCATATTGTTGTCCCTCTCTAAAGCCTAATGTTTTTGAGTAAGGATTGTGGTGCTATTTAAAACCTAATTTTCAACTAGATGATTAGTTTTTTGTTTTGTAGGCCTTTGTATTTGGATCTTGTTTGGAAAAAAAGGATTTCAGGTAGGCCTTTCGAATACGTGTTGGTTATTGGATTTAATCATTACAATAGGAAATTAATCTTCCTTTGAAGATTAAACACAAATGAATGAAGGATCTTAGATCACCTTAAGATCATTGGATGTTTTCAAATCCGCTCATATAATGGGAATATAATAACTTCGAAGGAGTTTTTAATGGCCTAATCAAGTGCTTTCTCCCTTAAATCTTTTCCCTTGTGCTTCTTATGTGCCTGTCTTTGGGAAATAAAAAGTGGCTAACTCTAAAACTATATGAAAATGTACCCATAAAGGGTATATTTGTAATACCCAATTAGAGTTTTATAATTGCACAAATTTTCTTGGACTTTATTACAGCAAATTAATTAAGTCACACAACTTTATTGAAGTCAAGAGAGAGACCTATCAAGGCTTACACGACACAAGCTCCAATAGATGTTTCTAATTGGGTCAATTGTTGACCAATTGAGATACATCTAGGGATGTAAACGAGTTGAGTTGAGCCGGCTCGCGAGTCGAAATTTTAGGCTCGGGTTGTCACACACCTTTATTGAAACTAAGAGAGGGACCTATCAAGACTCACACGACACAAGCTCTAATAGATGTTTCTAATTAGGTCAACTGTTGACCAATTGAGATACATCTAGGGATATAAATGAGTCGAGTCAAGCCAGCTTGCGATTCAAAATTTTAGGCTCTGGCTCGGATCGAGTAAAATGATCGAGCCATTTTTTGGGCCCGATACTCGGCCAAAAAAAAGGCTCGTCTCGAGCTTTTAGCTCGGGCCTTTCCGAGCCAAGCCGGGCAGGCTCGGTGTTTTGCTAATTTTTTTCCCCTACAAAAGCTGCCATGTTTGGCAGCAACCTACTGCCTGCGTGCTGCTGCCTTTATAATAATTTTTTGTATTTTTTTTATAAATTAGGCTTGTAAGCTCGAGCCGGTGAGCCACACGAGCCGGCTCGGGCTTTGCCCGACACCCTAAAATGAGTCTCGACTCGAGCCTTAGCTCGGTTCTTCCGAGCCTCGAGCAGGGCGGGCTGGAGCCTTTTTCGAGCCGTCCGAACTGACGAGCCCGATTGTCATCCCTAGATACATTTATTAATCCCGGCTCATTCTATCAAAAAATATAAATTGCACTCTCGAGTCAAGTGACAGTTATAGAATCAAATTATGATCTGATGACAATAACCTCCTATTATCATTCCATAATTCAACCCCATTTGACCATCAATATATTGAAGATGACAAAATGACCATTTTGCCCTTCAACATGTATTACCCTCTAAGTTCTATTTTCATAAGACGAATTCATTGTAATCAAATCATAATATAGAGTCCAATGATCTCATCATCAAACTACTAAGCTCAGGTTCAATTGCTTATAGAAAATATCTTAGAGTGACGATCATCTCATCTTGATATTTAATAGATTCCACTATCGAAAGTATATGATCTCTAATTGTTTCGGCTCGATTCCTAAAGCCCTGAGATCAATCTTCCAGTTAAGACTTCACTCATTGGTATCTTAAAGAATTTGAACTAGAAATTAAAGTTACATTCTCGCTGAGGATTTAGGTGACTTGATTGATAATCGTGTAGTCTCATTCCGAGCAATCACAAATGAGTCATCTACACGGTACCGTTCAATGTGTATCAAAAAACACATTATTGTTCTTAATCCCAAAACTAGACAATTCTTAATATGGACAACGCATTCTTATCAACATAAAGAATCCAACTATATGTACTGATTGAAAATAATATATTTTGATCACATCACAAATCGTGTCTTACTATACCAGAACCATCGAGTATACAATTTATGACATCCTATATGATCATATAACCTTAGATAATCATTTCAAATTATAACATGCGAATAATCAAATGTCAATTCATAATGTTATTTTACCAAATACTACTCAAAAAAGGACATCAAACTAACAATCTCCTACTTACCATTTTAGAGTATATGTGACATATCAAGAATACGCATCCCCTCAAGATGCCCATTAAAAGCCTTAGCTATTAAAGTCTTGGTGAACGGATCTACAAGATTATTTGCTAATACAATCTTGCTAACCATCACGTCTCGGTGATGAACAATCTTTCTAACAATGCAATATTTCCTCTAATGTCCTTGCCACGCTGATGTCTCCTTAGTTCTTCAGTATTGGCAACCATTCCCCTATTATAGCAATAAGTATTATGGGTTTCATTGCCAAAGGTACCACACCAAGGTCCAAAAACGAATTCTTGAACCATATAGCTTTTTTAGCAGCTTTACAAGCGGCAACATATTCTACCTCGATGATGGAATCAGCAATAAAAGATTATTTGATACTCTTCCATATCACAACTCCACCTTCTAGTGTAAATACTGAACCTAATTTAGATTTTCTAGAGTCACAATCGAATTGAAAATCAAAATCAGTATATCCAAACGGATTCAAATCATGTCCTAAATAGATAAGTATACAATCTCTCATTCTCTAAAGATGCTTGACTATATACTTCATCGCTACCCTGTGTTCTGGTCTTGGATTAGATTGATAATGACTAACAATACTGATAGCGTAACAAATATTCGATCTAGTGCAAAGCATAGCATGATAAGGAACCTTCTTCATAAAATCTATCTCCATTGGAGTTTTGGGATAATGCTTCTTAGATGAATTCCATGTCTGAAATGAAGTTGTCCCTTTTTGAAAATTTGGACTGCAAATCTAGATAATATTTTGTCCATATATGAAGTTTGGGATAATGCTATCCTTCTATTTTTCGTATCTCATAAGATATTGATTCCCAAAACATAACTGGCTTCTCCCAAATCCTTCATATCAAAATGCTGTGACAACCATTTTTTATGAATGATAATATCCTTACATCATTTTAAATGAGTAGAATCTCATCCACATAAAAAATCAGAAAAAACTATTTTCTTCCCTTGAATATGCTTGTATACATAGGTTTTATCCAGATTTTGGTCAAAACCATATGTCTTAGTGGTTTGATCAAATCTTACATTCTGAGACATAGATGCTTGCTTAAGTCCATAAATGGACCTCTGAAACTTGCAAACATTCCTTTCATGACCTTCTTTTACGAACCCTTTAGGTTGCATCATGTAGATGATCTCGTCAAGACTTCCATTTAAAAATGTTGTCTTGACATCCATTTGCCAAACCTTATAATCATAGTGAGCACTAATGGATAAAATGATTCAAATAGATTTAAGCATGGCAATTGGGGAGAAGGTTTCTTCATAGTCGATACATTCTCTTTGGGTTAAATACTTGGCTGCTAACCTTGATTTGAAGGTTTCAACCTTCTCATCTATATCTCTTTTTCTTTTATAGACTCACTTGCATTATATAGGTTTGAACCCATTAGATATATCTATAAATCCCAAATCTTGTTAAAATACATAGATTCCATCTCTAAGTTCATGGAAAATTTTCATGATTTAAAGTCTTCGTCCTCCATTATTTCTTTAAACGAAGTAAGATCTTCCTCTTGCTCAATAGAGATTGCATGATAGGACTCTCTATAAAGCAAGTACGTAGAAGGTGGTCTTACAACCCTGTTACTGGAAATATGGTTAAAAGTGTTAGATAGTAGTCCAGTCTAACCAAAAGTCCTTCATCTCCTCCCACCGCTTGGTTATGTCCTTGTTTAGGACCAAATTCCTCATTATTCCCATTGTGAGGAGCATGTGGAGGAACAACAATAGGTGCCTCATTCTTTACTACATCTAGTTCCGTTTCTCCATGAAGTTCAATGGGTATCACTTGCTCACTTACCTCATCAACAACCATTATTTCTGTAGGAAGTTCCAAGTCATCACTATTTGATTCTATGCGAAAATCTATAATCGCGTTGTTTGAACCATGTCCTAATACCTCTTCCAATAGAATCTTACTAGTAGACTTGTGTTTTTCGATATACTTGTCCTCTAAGAAAGTTGCATTCTTATTTAGAAGACTATGGAAGTAGTAACCTCTTGTTCCTTTTAGATGTCCTACAAAAAGACAAACTCCCGATCTTGATTCCATCTTATCGGTCTTTCCCTTTAGCACACTTGCTAGACACCCTTATATTCAAATGTGGTGCAAATTAGGCTTGCGCCCATTCCACGAATCAAGAGGCATCTTGGAAACCGAGTCAGATGATACTAAATTCCTGATGTAAATGGCTATTTGAAGTACAGATTTCGAAAAGGAAATGAGTAACGAGGAATAACTCATCATTGATCTTAACATACCTAAAAGAGTTTGACTTCTTCTTTTTCAAACACCATTCTATTGAGAAGTCCTTGGTTCACTTAGTTGGGATAATATCCCATAATCTGATAAATAGCCCTTAAATTCTTAAGATAGATATTCGCCACCTCGATCGGATCGAAGGGCCTTGATATTCTTACCCAATTGTTTCTCAACATCTATTTGAAACTCCTTGAATTTCTCCAAAGATTTGAATTAGTGAGACATAAGGTATATGTATCTAAATCTGGAGCAATCATCTATGACAGTGATGATGAGAACTCATATCCTCTCCTAGCCCGAGTACTAATGGGTCCACAAACATTGTAATGTACCCATTCTAAGACTTCTTTAGCTCTTAGTCCCTTAGCCTTAAAAGGCATCTTATTCATCATCTTATTCATCTTTCCTTCTATACAAGATTTATAAGTTGGTATGATTCCACCTCTAACTCATTTAATGGTCCATCCTTTACCAATCTTTGACTTCAATTTAGATTAAATATTACCCAACTTACGATGCCATAAAAGAGTTTCATTAATACTAGACGACCTTTTTCTTTTCCTGGCAGTAGTAGTGTTATGTATAGAGCAATAATAGGATTTAAGATAGAGACTATTAACCATATGACCTGAACATATAACAGAATTATTCAATTTAATAACCACCATAGAACAAGTAAAAAGTACCGAATAACCAGCATAATATAAAAGGGCAATGGTAACGAAGTTTGTGTAAGTACGAGAACATAATAACAGTCATCCAAAATCAAATGTCTACGATTTTTAAAACATAAAATAAAGGTACCAATAGCTTTGGCAGATACCACTGCTCCTGTGCTAACTTTAAGAGTGTATTCCCCTTCACTAAGGTTTTTAGTTTCTTGGAATTCCCACAAAGAATTGTAAAAATGATTAGTAGCTCCAGGATCTACGATATAGGTATTAGTAGAATCAACAACTAAGCATGACTTAATGAATAGAGCACTATTTTTACCTTGCTTCCCCTTAGCTAGGTGATCTGGGCAATTCCTCTTTTAATGCCCCTTTTGCCTACAAGAAAAATACTTTTCCTTTGATTTTCCATCGGTAGTAGTTTTCTTCCCTTTTGACTTGCTATCTTTCTTTTTGTTTGGCATCTTCCTCTTATTTCCTCCTTTGCCACCAAAAGGCTTAGGATGAGATGATCCGATAGTTATAACCAAAACACTTCCACTTCTAGCTTTCAGAACAGTTTCAACGTTTTAAAGCTCGTACATAGTTCCGTCCGAGACATGTCCATCTTTTATAGATAAAAATCAACTATAAACTATGAGAACATCTCACAAAGAGTCTCAAAAACTATGTCAATCTGCATCTCGAAATCAATGTCAACTCCTAAAACCTCTGTAGCATTGAAGCGACCAATCATGGTTAACAAATGGTTCCTCACAGATGTGCCTAGTTTCATGCGCGTGTTTATAATTGCCCTAATGGAGGCTTACCTAGCTTATTGTCCAAACATCTCTTGAAGACTTTCTATTATGTGGAAAGCAGTTTCCATGTTTTGATGTTTCTATTGCAATACATTTGACATGGATGCCAAAATGTAGCAATGGGTCATCTCATTAGAATGACACCACTTTCATATGCAGTCTTTTGAGAGTTTGTGGAATCATCTTTATGGACTTCTAGACAATCTTCAATCAGCATAAATTTTTGTTTTTCAGTGATAAGAACAATGTTAAGATTCCTTTTCCAATCAACGTAGCTTTCTTCCACAAGTTGATTTTTGTTGAGTATCACTAATAATGGATTAAGTGACATTTTTTTTTTTTTTTGTAAAATTAATGATTAGCATACTAATAAAATGAACAATAATCTTTGTATGATTCATGTATATGAGTACGCACATATAGACCTAAAACTATATTTTCAACTAAAGACCTTAAATCCCTAAAACTTTTAACACGCTCTTTATAGGAGGTCAATAAAGTTGTCAACAAGATTGGGACCCTCCCACTTATTTTATTGAGTTAGGCATCTCATATCACAATAAAAAATGAGGATTGATATACTATTTGATCTATGAATAATTTTGTTACATAGGAAATCTTCCAAAAAAAAAAAAAATCATATATAAGTGTGATAACCTCTGTTAATAATTTTTATAATATCTAAAATATATGAGATCAATGTTATCTATAGGATAATCAGCCCATTATCCCATTTTAAAAATATTCTATTATAAGATCTAATTTCAGTTATTCTAAAATAATGTAGTCTTCCTACAATGGTTTTTGCATCTTGTTTGTTCCATTTCAATCTCCTTCCATTTCCAACAATAAGAACCGGCAACAACAAAAAATTTGGAGCCCAAAAAAAAAATATCATCTTCTCTTATATACAAAAATGTAGAAATATGAAAAATGTGTACAAAATCCTAGTGCCTTATGACTTACAATTTTTCTAGAGAAAAGAACAAATGGAATGAATTACAATGGGAAGCAAATAAATAAATAAATTCTGGGGCCAAAATTATTATGTATAAGCATCTACCTTAAACATATAAAGCAATAAACATGTCAAAGCAAATAATCTAACACCACCCATACTAAAAATGCATTTTATACTAGAATTTAGTCCTACTCAAAGCTTTCAATAACCGTGGCTCTTATACCATTTGTTGGTTATTGGATTTAATCTTCACAATTAGAAAATTAATTTTTCTTTGAAGATTAAACCCAAATGAATAAAGGATATTAGATCAGCTTGAGATCATTGGATATTTTTAAATCTTCATACATAAGGGGAAGATGATAACCTTGAAGGAGTATTTAATGGCCTAGCCAAGTGCTTCCTCCATTGTGCTCCTTAGATGCATCTCTCTTTCGGAAATGAAAAAATGGCTAACCATAAAACCATATGAAAATGTGCCGATAAAAGACATTTCTAATAATCAATTAGGGTTTTATAATTGCACAATTTTTTTTGGACTTTATTGTAATGGACCGTTAAGTCACACGCCTTTATTGGAGCTAAAAGAGGGATCTATATGGACTCACATGACTCAAACTTCAATAAATGTTTTTAATTGGGTCAACTTTTGACCAATTGAGATACATCTATTAATCTCAACTCGCTCTACCAAAAACTGAGATTGCACTCTTGAGTCGAATGGCAGTCATAGAAGCAAATTATGATTCGATAAAAATATCCTTCGATTATCATTCCACAAATCAATCTCCATTTGACTGTTAATATGTTGAAGATGACAAAATGATCATTTTGCCCTTCATGTGTTACCCTCTAAGCTCATTTTCATAAGGTAAATTCGTTGTGATCAAATGAGAACATAGAGTCTAACGATCTTATCATGGAACTTCTGAGCTTAGGTTTAGTTGCTTATAGAAAATACCTTAGAGTGATGATTGTCCCATCTCGATGATTAACAGATTCCACTGTTGCAAGTATATGATTTCTAATTGTTTCGGCCCGATTTTCAAAGTTGATATGTGTTCTTCTCCGCGAGAACATCGAAATCGTGTATTTATTTGCCAAAAATGAAGTTTGGGTGAATGAGAAATTGGAGTCTAAAATGGACCATTGGAAATGATCTATGTTGGTGGGAAAACTGTCTCACATAGGAAAAATATGTAAACCAAAACCACTTTATATATGACTATGCATTGAAATGGTGTGATCATGTGCAGCATAGAAGCTCTCTCCACGTGCGCGCGCAGGGGGGTGCAAATAGCTCTCTCCACGTGCGCGCGCAGGGGGGTGCAAATCACGGACAGAAATAGCCTTCGGATCTTGAACTTGAGTGCAGATGCGACCTGCGCACACGAATGTCGGACCGAACAGAGCAAAAACTGGCCAGTTTAGACTGTCATCATTTTGTAATTTTTTTGTGATTTTTCCAAATGACTTTTGAGTGTCTGAAACTCCTAAAACTCCAATGGTCGAAATCAAAATGTAACTCCAAAAACTGCAATGGTTAATGCAGAAAACTAAAGGTCAAATTCAATCTATATAATTTACTTAATTTCTAACAGTTCATATACTGAAATTTTCGTCTTCAATTTCCATTCCTGTTTTCTGTTTTGTTCCATCTAAGTCAGTAAGGCGATATTGTTTGAACACTTGTCCAGTTCGCTAGAGTAGAATTGCGGTGCTCGAATTCTACTCATTACGGTTGTATCCTGGGGACAGGCGCTCGAACTAAACCTCTAGCACCATGGTGAGGGGGCGAATTTGTCTTAAGGAAACTGTGTTTACACAGGCCTCGGGTTGAAATTATATATGCTATTTATTTAGTTTGCAATTTTGCAGATTTATTTAATTTGCAACGTACTTGAAATTTATGTTAGAAATAGATAAATAAAATAAACTATTTTT